>NC_079236.1:2799063-3498829 GCF_028502605.1 Trichoderma breve | reverse complement strand
GAGAAACAGCCACTAGAACAGTCGCACAAAACCGCAAAGGCAACACCGACAACAGACACAAGAGCGCCTGCAAAACTAACTAGGACCGAGTCTTTTCCAGCACGGGTGTCTGATGTATTGCCTCTCGTCGCCTCGCCCCTTGAAGAGACCAGCTTTGCGCTGCAGCAAAAGGAACAAGGTGGCGAAAGGGCTTCTGCACCGCAATCATCTCTTCATCATAACGAGGCCAAGCTGGAGCCACCGCTTCATCATGAGGTGGGGCCGGACACGGCTCAAGTCGCCGAGGTGGAGAAGCAGCGGACGTCACATGACTCCGAGGTCGGCCATACTGATGCCTCCGGACACAAGGATGGAGGCGCAGCTGCCGATGCCGAGGCTGATGTCGAAGCCAAGATCGATGATGCTGAGACCAAAACCAAAACCGATGCCAAGGCAATTGAGCAGGGCCGGGCCAGCGGTCACGTAAATGACCACGCTAATGACAAGGCTCATACCGACTCTGACGCGGACACTGACTTGGAGGCAGAGGCTGACGAGTCTGGCGAAGAAAAGATTTCTTCCGCCGTGTTCCACCCCCATCAGGAGCTGGATGACGGCCGTGCAAGCGTGAGTGAGGGTAGTGACAATGATGTGGTGCGACGGCCGAGGTCGCGCTCACAGACTAAGAGTCATCCCTGGCTAGTCAAGGCCGACGAGCCTGAGCCCGAGATTGAGAATAAGGATGAGAGTTCCTACCAGGTTTCGCATGTTGCCTCCCGTGAGAGCCTTGTTTCACGTCGTGCAGAGGCCCCGGCAGTGGTCCAAGTCCCGACCGAAGCTGCCGTGGACGTTGACAATGAAGTGAACCAAATCACCCCTACTAAATTATCCCGAGCCGTGACCCATCATGAAGACCATGTCCATGACCACCAGCACCAGGCCCGTCGACCCCTAGAGGCCATTGAACTCATTCCATACAAACATCAGGTCGGCGGCCACAATACGCTCTGGCGATTCTCTCGCCGAGCTGTCTGTAAGCAGCTCAGCAACCGAGAAAACGAATTCTATGAAACTATTGAACGATATCATCGTGATTTACTGCCATTCCTTCCTCGGTAAGCTTCCTATGCTGTGCTTGCTTCTTGAAACCCTACATCTCTCCCCTTCCCGTTTTCTTTTTACTCTGACATATGGAAATTGCAAACGCTAACATCGTCTCGTTTTCTAGGTATATCGGAGTGCTGAATGTGACATTCCAGAAGAAGCCTCGGAGAAAGAGCACCGTTCGAAAAGACGAGACGGCGGATAAGCGCCAGCCGGAGTCAAATGGCAGCAACGAGACCGAGCAGACAACATCTACCCCTGCGCGGGTCATTAGCCAATCTCTTGCCAGCTCCAACGCCCCCATTCCCACCGTAACGTTCGATGATAATTGGCACATTCTTCCTCGCAATCTTCTCCAGCCATCGCCCGTCCTGGACCCGGCGCACCGCCGGAGCACGTCGCTCTCCAAGATATCGCCCGCGTCGCCCCTCTCATCCAAGGTGCCGGTGCGACCTCCCATGGAAGAGCGCCCCAACAGCTGGGGAGCAACGACGGTAAATAAGCGACTGCGCAACGAGGTGTTCAACGACGCATTCCTTAAGCAGCCAATCGAAGTTCAGAAACATCGGCGCCCATATCAGCGACCCGTTCCTTTGCCAAATCTCCAGCGACTGCTCCGAACCAGCAATTCTGACCCCAGTCTTGCTGAGAAGCGTATTAACAATGCGGAAAGCAAATCTGTTGCAGCTAGCCCTCTCAAGCCACTGACTCCACTGGTACAGCAGATGAGCGATCCCGAATCTCAGGTCAACCATCTGGCCGTCGAGCAACGAGAAGAGCCTGTTGAGGTCAAGGACGTCACGGGTACTAGTGCTCCCGAACCAGAGACTTTGGCGGCCAATCCTTTGCTGGCCAAAAAGAAGCGTAGGTATTCTGGAAGTGGTCTTCGACGCAAGCCGCAGGATGTTCGAGACTCAAGGGGAGATCTCAAGTATTTTGAGGAGGCGGACGATGCAGATTACAAACGTGACCGAGATGGCAACAATGGTGGCGAAGGAGCCAAGCAAAATACCGCCCCTACTACTACGACGACAACTCCTGCCAACGAACCCCTCGAGATGGTGGTGGCCGCTACTACACCTGCTTCTACATCGACCACCGCCCAAGAGCCTGACTCTTCTGAAAATTCGACGGCCGTCCAGCAGGCCCTTCAGCATCCATCGGTGGAATTCGCGCAAGTGCTTCGGCCAAACAACCCCAAGGAGGCCAAAACTGAGCGCGACAGGGTGGAATACTTTTTACTCCTGGAAGATCTCACAGCTGGCATGAAGCGACCGTGCATGATGGACCTCAAGATGGGAACGCGCCAATATGGCGTTGAGGCATCTCCTAGCAAGCAGAGATCCCAGCAGGAAAAGTGCAGGACGACCACCTCGTACGAGCTCGGAGTACGCATCTGCGGACTGCAAGTCTGGAACGTCAAGACACAGACGTATGACTTTCAGGACAAGTATTTTGGCCGAAAAGTCCAGGCGGGCAACGAGTTCCAGGCTGCCCTTACCAAGTTTCTGTACAACGGTGTCGACTTGCACTCTATCCTTCACCACATCCCGGTCATATTGAGGAAGCTTTCACAGCTGGAGCAGATTGTCAGCGAGCTGCGCGGCTATCGCTTCTACGCTGCGAGTTTGCTCATGTTCTATGACGGAGATGCCTCTGACGAGAACGGAGGCTATGAGACGGCGTATGACTCCATGACGGACGCCGCGACGGATACCGAGGAGACGATCCGCAAGAAGAGAAATAAGCGTGAGATTGATTTCAAAGTAGCAGACTTTGCCAACAGCCTCACGCCGCTGGACAAGGTAGAAGACAAGCCATGCCCACCTCAGCACCCTAACCAACCGGATCCTGGCTTCCTCAAAGGGCTGCGAAGCCTGAAGAAGTACTTTTTGCAGATTCAGCGAGATACGAGAGCCGAATTGGGACTTGATCCTCGCGGCTGGAGCTCATCCCAGGGCCTTGATGCCATGGACGATGAAGAAGACGACGGAATGATTAGTGTATAATCTTATTGTTTCCCGACAGAGGAAGCGTGAGAGCATGTTTCAAGCGCATGACAACGCCTCTTGTCTTTCTTTTCCCTTCATTCTCATCGCTTTAATCACCTCTTGTTCATTTTTCATTTCCCCTTGTTTTACTTTATATCCTCTTCTAACGTTTCAACGACGCACCGTTTATGATTTTCCTTGTCTACAACGGATACCAGGTTGAGTGGATAGCATGGTGATGATGAGGAATACTAGACTCATCATTAGCTGCTGGACGCTTGAGCAAATGATGACGACCCACGAAGCTTTTTTGTAATGCCGAGTATACTATTTGCGTATTTTCTTCTTTCTTTCTTTCTTCTGTCGCCCAAGGCATCCTCCATACATCAACTCGGATGGTATTCATGGCCAGATGGCCAGATGAGCGAGGAATTCACGAACCAACTGTGCTTTTCTTCACTGTACAGATAAGGGCGAAGCAATTGCCGGTTCCGCATTTATAATGCCATTAGCCTTTGGACAAACTGTCAGACCGACATTTGATCTAGCGTGGAATCAGACTGTCTTACTATGTGCTTTTTTACTTTCTAAATGCTTCAAGTCTTTTTTGGCGGACAGGCGGATGGACGGAATGGCACGGCACGGAAACGGCAAACGGCATGGTACGATACTGGGCGAATAACAAGGGGCGCAGGTTCTTTTGAGCTTTTCTTTTTGCGATTTGTTTTTTTGTGTTTTTATTGTTTGTGTGATTCTGGAACGGAATGAGAATGATGCTTAGAATGGTAGATAAAAATTGAATTGAATTGTTTGTTACTGTATTTTGGTTCTTTTGACACTGATGATCGAGAGACTTGGTGAAGCTAGAATATGAGGGCCAATTCGTCTTTTTGGTGGTAGCGGCACTTCAAGAAGTCCGATGAGCTGCAGCTGGCCACTCACTAATTCCGCTGCTGCATCATTCTAAAGATGCATCTCCTCTTTTACTCACCATGAAGCATTAAACCGGTCTCTAATCAAACACAATCCCATCTCCGACAAATCCTCATCCTCTTCACCGCGATTGTCATTTCACCATCGTAAAAGAAAAAACACAACCAGCAAAATGGGCGGCGTCATTTCAAGCATCCAAAGCAGCATCACCGCCATCACCAGCGTCATCCGCACAATCTCCACGCTCAACGCAAAATACCAAGCCCTCCTACAGCGCATCGAAACAGGGCCATTCACTCCAGTAGAGAATCCTACGGAATCATATTGGATGCGGGATGCTCCCTTTCCGGACATTGGCGATGTATTGGGTGATATACCGGAGGAGGCGGATGTGGTTGTTATAGGGAGCGGGATTACAGGCGCTGCTGCGGTGAAGACGTTGTGCGAGCTATCCTCTTCTTCTTCAACTGGGGATGGTGATGGTAAGAAAGCGCCGAGGATAGTGGTTCTGGAGGCAAGACAACTGTGCAGCGGCGCGACGGCGCGGAATGGCGGGCATATCAAGTGCACCCCCCACGAAGAATTTTCTCGTCTTCGCAAGACTTTGGGGGAAGAAAGGGCGAGGAAGATTGTGAGGATGCAGATGAGGCATTTGGAGGTGCTGAAGCAAGTTGGTGAGGAGATGCCGTGGGGGGAGGTGAGGGAGGTTGAGACTGTGGATGTTTTTCTTGAGGAGGATGGGTTTGAGAGGGCGAGGAGGGGGGTTGAGGAGATGAGGGGGTGGATGCCTGAATTTGAGGTTAGTGTTTGGGAGGGGGAGAGGATGAGGGAGAAGGTGAGTTCGTGATGCTTGCTTGATATGGTTTGTTGAGAATGGATGCTTGGTGCTTGGTGCTTGGTGCTTGGTGCCTGATATGGCTTGTTGAGAGATGGATACTGACCATGTTGAGAATAGTTTGGGGTGAATCGCCATATTGTTGGTGCGATATCGTATCAAGCTGGGGCTCTTTGGCCGTATCGTCTTGTTACGAGCACATGGAACGATTTGATGACTCGATATCCAAACCTCACCATTAGTACACACACGCCCGTCTCATCCATCACCACAAATGACTCTTCATCATTCCCATACACAGTTCACTCTTCTCGCGGCACAATCCGTGCACGGCACATTCTCCATGCCACAAATGCTTACACAGGGCATCTCATTCCGGCCCTTCGTGGCTGTCTAACAGGAGTCCTCGGACACATGACTGCACAGGAACCAGGAACTGAATTCGAGCCCGTGTGTCATGGCGGACGGTCTTGGTCAATAATGTACGGGACAGGATTTGAATATATAACGCAAAGGCCAGATGGAAACGATGGATCTCCAGGTGACTTGATGATTGGAGGAGGGTTATTCAGGAGTAAAGATGAGGGCTTGGATCAGATTGGTGTGTGGGATGATTCCAGAGTGGATGCTTTCCCGTTAATGCATCTCAGAGGCAGCATGCCCACAGTATTCGAGCCGAAATGGGGTGCTGGGGGACAATTGAAAGGTGCTTGGAGCGGAATCATGGGTTTCACAGGCGATGTGCTTCCCTTTGTGGGAAGTCTTTCGCCTGGAGCTGGTGGGCTGAGGAAGAGTCTTGGTGGAGGGCTTGAGAAGGGTGCCGGAGAGTGGATAGCTGCTGGGTTTAATGGGGAGGGCATGGTGTGGGCGTGGTTGAGCGGTGTTGCTGTGGCGATTATGATGTTGGGTAAGGAGGAGGATGGTTTGGAGGAGAGTGTTGGGCGGCCGGGGGGGAGGTTGGGGGAATGGTATCCGGTGGAGGAGGTTAGGGTTGATAAGGCGAGGTTGAGGAGGGCGCGGTTGGAGAATTTGGCGAATGAGATTTGATGGGGGGTTGATGGGAAGGGAGGGGAATATATTTTGTGGCGATTCGTTGAGTCTAGAAAGGGATTGACTGTGTTATCTAGAAGTAAAGGAGAGACTCGATGCTCTCTAACCATTGGCAGGCATATTTTCAGTATTCGAGTCCACTGTTTGGTTCTCTAGTATTAATACTTTCTAGTCGGAGGTGCTATCACAACTTCATCCAGCAGCCGATGCTATAGCTGTTATGTACTATTCAGACATATCAAGATCCTCATCCTCATCCTCATCCTCAAAATTTTCTTAACGGCTTTCCCATTTCCACTCTTTTGAAGTACCAGACAAGGCTGCGAGCCTAACCGCCACCCACTGAAACTCGAGCGCTGCTTTCATCTTGAGAGCTTCTTCTTGACTGTCGACTAAAATCTCGAAAGAGTCTCCTGGTTGTAGGAGGTGGAAGAAATTCCTTTGTTCATATGTAAAAGTAGATTTCATCATGGCGTCGAGCGTCCATTGGTAAGGGCGTTCGGCCAAATTATCAGGCTTGATCTCATTTCTCGGCATCCAGAAAAATTAGATGCGAACAACAGTGCGTCCATAGCCACTGGTGACCATTTCCAGGTACTTCAGACCAAATAAGCATTCAGACCACCATTTACACAAGGTCGGGTGCAAACAGAGCATATTCCAACTTTTCTCAAAAGCACCCAGGGAATCAGTAACCATGGTACGGCTAATCTGCACCCCGATATCTCCCATCAGTTTGTTTATGAGGATCGAATCGGTAAAGGCATACATATTCGCCTGGTTTGCGGTAAGACCGACAGGGGCAATATAGCAGGGGTTTTCGATTGTGACGTTAGTTAAGGCGCAAACTCGTTGGTCTCTCAGCAAGCACTAGGAATATATATATATATAATTAGTAAGGATAGAAGTTTCGCAGGATGATGAAGAAGATTTCTTGTACCTTTTCGCGCTCCTTGTCATTCTGGCAGATGCTCTTAGAAGTAACAGCTACCCGCGCCGGATATATGCTGCTTCCATCAGGAAATATCCCATGGACCACTAAGCCCTCGTTAGGCAACAAATATCATCATGCATATATCTGCAGAATCACATACGAAAAGGTAATAGGCGCTGGAGAGTCAAAGAGTTCATAATGGGTGAGGTGTCTTGAGGAAGATACCGCAGAGTCTCAACCGGCATCAAGAGAAAAATCGCTATCTGGAGATTGGTAAAGTCATATGGCTCTTTAGATATAGCAAAGTTTTCCTTGAGACGCTTGCGAAACTTTATGATAAGTTCAAGCCTGAGGGGCAGTTCCTGCATTGTTATAAGTTCAGCGAGTACCGCATGTCTTAGCTGTTCTCGAAGGAATCAGCACAGTTCTACTTTTTGGCTGTAGGTCCCTTGTTGAATAAAGGAAGTGACATCAGCCAAGATGCTCCGGTCAGAAGCAGTGAGAGTGTTGTCCATGGTGATTAATAAAGGGTTGTTAAAGTAGCAGAACAAAAAGAGGCGTAATGGCAAATCTGCATTTAGATAGAGGATGAAAATAAAGAGACAGAAGAGGGGATATAGCTAGTTAAATAGGGTTATGCACGGGAACATCAAGTAGATTTAGTTAGCAGAGTGAATTGCATCTGCAAGACTCCGGTCTGACGTGGCTTTTCTCCTCTACAGCACTGAAGTGAAGTTACACAGAGGCACTTCGTTACATAGATGTAGCTATAACTGCAGATAGTAACACAAAGTAACTACAGTATCAAACAGCCTAAGAAAGAAAGTGATATGGCCAAGAAGAAGAAGACGCCACTAAACTAGGTAAAGAGCGTCAGAGATACGTAGTACTAATTACATTATTTACTTCAAAAAAACTGCATAATTTCGTCTTTAGACTCAGAGAGAGAGAGACATAGGTAGGCGGATCTTTACATGGCCACCCTTTCGGCTTGCCATATTTCTTCCCAGATCGTAATATCAAGGCCGTTTCCCCAAATCTATTTCGCAGTACCGCGAAATCGCCGATTCCCGACGCCTATTCCTCCATTATGCCACCAATCTGTCGGCGGCCTCATTTCATTACTGAGGCATTGCGTATCTCGCATCTTGTCCTCAGATTCTCCATTCTCCTCTTTGTATCAGCCTTAGAATAGCGCTCCACTCCAGCCTGGTGCCTACGTGACCTAAAAGCGGTGCCTAATAAACTCTAATGTGAGAGAATGTTCAGTATGATGGCTCTCAAACTCAGCTATTAAAGATAAATCTTCTGACAGCTGTAAAACCGCTTCGGAAGTATTGTCAGTATTGTTTGTGTATTGCGCAGTATCCAACAAGTCTGCTTTCTCCAGCAGCTTAACCAACGATGCATCTGGTGCTACCTCCACTATAGCAAATTGAGGGCTGTCAACTTCGCATAGAGGAATCTTGATCTGGCCTTTTTGTAGCATTGGGGAGTTTCGAGAGTGAGATCGCATGGCAAACCGGAACTTATTTTCCACGTCTTTAATAGTTTTTGAGCGAAAAAGGATATCTTCATCGAAATCAATGTCAAGGCGCTCCTCTATTTCGCAATGGATAGCAATGGCTGAGAGTGAGTCGAAATTTAGCTCCCGTATTGTAGTCGTACTGTTGATTTTGGACTTGTCTAAACGGAGTTGGACGGCAAAAGACTCGATTATCTTTTCTCTGACTTCGGAGCTGTTCAAGGGAAGAGGGACATGCGCATTTGAGTCTAGGCTATCGAATAGTGAGTTCAGGCTGTCGGAAATTGAATCCTCTTGGCTCAGTGAATCAGGCGTTACAGGGTCGTCTTGGCTCGAATTGAGTCTGCATTTGATGACAACCAAGTAGCCAGGTAATTGGAGATTTGATGCAATATGTACTATCAAGAAACTTGTATCAAGTTGATTGCACAGCGTCAGGTGTAATAAGGAATTGAGAGATCTCTCCGGGGGAAACATGCCTGCGATAAAGTAGTCGCGAGGCGGAGATTTGAATGCCAGACGGCAGTTCAGCCGAGGCCGAATCAAATCTCCATGCCGGTGGAAACTTGCTATATATATTGTCATCCTCTTGCTTGCGGCAATCTCATTTTCTTCTACCCAATGAGGGATTCGATTACACAGCCGATAATACTCGTCCGGCTTGGGTTTCGCTCCATCTGCCCGCGATGTGCATCGAGCGAGTGGTAAAGCAAGTAGACGAGTCGCGACACCCTTTGTGCCCTTCGCTGCCAGGGTGCAGTTTAAAACGCAATAGACTATATCTCCATCGTCAAAGTCTCCATAAACTGGAAGATCGAGTCGAAGTCCTCTCTGAGACATCGAAAAGCCATCTCCAGGGGCTGCCGCACCTCTTGATACCATCTCTCCACAGTCGAGAAAATCCAAGGGCGATTGAGCCAGGGCTGTAGAGACTCTCCACAAGAATCTGTCGTCACGACAGAAACCCCATGCCAAGATGGACTGATCGTCGGACTTTTTGATGATCTCTTCCTGGAGGCGTTGGAAAGCCTTGTGCCCTTCGCCGTATAACAACGGCATGTTGACGTCAAAGATGCCCAAGAGACAGTATGCGATGTCTTCCTCTCTGGTCGTAGTGCGATTCGACGCCCACGACATCCTCTGTGCGATGCTGATAAAATCCATGGCCCGGCGTGCATCGATGACAGAGTCAACCAGCACCTTCTGGGAGATGCCAGTTGCCACAGCGATTTGTTCCCGGAGAGAAATCTTGTCGCCAAACTCCAGCCAAGCAGAATCAAAGAAACGGACTGACTGCGGAGCAAGAAGCTCTTGAAGTGTCCAACCTCTAGTGAACCATCGTGATCGGGTATATGTTCTCAACGCTTTTTGTATCTCTTGGGGCTCTGCGTTCAAACCAGGGTGGCTCAAGTCGGATATATATACATAGCATTCGAGCGACATCTCGTACCATTTAAACATGGAATTGATTGCCTCTTGGAGCTCCGCGCTGCTTGACTTGTCGATGCAACATGTATCGATCCATACGAATTCGAAATCGTCTTTAATCGCTTGTTGACAGCATTTGATCACTTTAGACCAGCCTTTCTTAGACTCTCGGTAAGAACGCCCTTGTGTAATATCTTGGAACGTAATCTCCTCGTCTTCCCATGTATGAGATAATATTGCATACGGGGGTATCGCATCACCAAAAAATTCGACAAGTTTTTGAGTCTTTGCGCATAGTAGCCGCATGTTGTAGACCTTTGCTGTTGCGTTAAGTATGTCTTTTTTTTTTCTTTTACTTTACTGAAGAGAGAAGTTTGCTTGAAATATTGCGCAAGGATTAAGAAGGAAGCGAATACTATAACAACATGAAGTGGAGGCAATAATACTGCAACACAATTGGGCAGTAAGATTCTAGGCACCAATATCTAGGGCGCCAATATACAAGGCAGTAAGAGAGGCTGTGTAATATTGCAGGTGATAAGCTGCTAGACTACAACCCAACATCCTAGGTACATATAGTCGCAACTAAGAGGCGCGTACCTTGGCTAGGTATGGCTCAATCAACGTATCAGAATAAAGGTGATAATTTCAAGCCGATTCTACTTAATTAAACATAGATATAGGTTACAACAATTAGATTAAATTGACCCGAGCAAACTGCTTGTATGACAAAATTGGCCGATTATCCCGCTTGACCCCCCATTTGCCACGATGGTGATAGCAGTAATACCATGAAAATTAGGAATACTATCTGCTCGTAAAATATTTTAGTCAATTCTATTGGTGTTAAAAGCAGTTTTAATACAAAATAGTTCATTCCTCCATTCTTCCACCACGGTCACTTCTGTCTTGTATCTCAACAGATCCACGTAACACATTCACTGACAAAATAAGAACTGATATTAAAAAAAAGTTGAATAAGAACAACTCAAGGTCGAATTTATGAACACTTAGTCCATAATTCTCCAAGTCTTCGAAGCATCAAGTATTTCCGGCCGTTTTGGATACATTAGTAAACAGGCTGTTTACGTTTACGGCTACCCACTGCTGATACACAGTCCTATTGCTAAGTTCTTGTACCTTTTGCTATAATATGTAGGGTTTTTCTTCCTGTATCTGCTTTGGTCGCTAATCTTAAACAACTATGTGTAAATTTGCCTTTGGTGGCGTAGAGGAAGTCTCTGTTGGCTGCCTATTTAACTGGCCCCATACCCTCTTCAGTGTTTTCCTTTCTTATTCCCATCTTGAATTACGACTCGTTATCCCACCCCTATTCTCTCACCATTCAGATAATCTTCCATCTTCTAAAACGACGATCAATTACTATGGACGAAACTCCCGATATTTCTGACTTAGCCATCTTGGTCGACGTCACGGCTTTTCTTGCACAAGGGACTGAAAGCCAGAGGAAACAGCTGTGCAGATTCCTCAGAGCGCAGTCCAGCTACATGTACTCGGCCCCTGATGCTATTCTTCCCGCAGAAGAACTTGCTGTCAAGCTTGGAATCATCGAAGGACTACATAAATATGAGAATGAGGATCCCTTCTGTAACAAGCCATATCACTTTTCCTACATTCAGTTAGCATCGCTCTGCCTAATGTCAACCGAAACTCTGCAAAAGTTTCTTGACAGAAAGGCGGCAAATCTCTACTGTGTCTCACGTCCTGAAAATTGCTTAAACACTCGTATGGACCCCTTACAGCTTTTGATGAGTAATTCTGACAATAGTCTAGTGATTCAATGGAAACACCCTGCTGCTAGTGTCGAAGATGGAAGAAAAGGGCTGCCTGTCATATCCAGCAGCTCAAGAGAAGAGCGGGAAAAGGTAGAATTACATGTCTTAGCCTGTCAAACCTCAATATTTTGCTAATGATTATACTAGTGCTTTCTCAGAGATCAACGCATCTGCGTTTTGACCAAGGCTGCGAACCCAGAGGTGTGCCATATCATGCCTTCTTCCATCAGTGAAAGCGGTGCAAGTATATCTGCATTTACATCATCGACAGTTGTGTCAAATTTATTAGGAGACCCTGGAGATGAGATTTGTCATGTATTGTTTAGGGGTAACCTAGGTAGTCTTGACAAGAGCTGGAACATGATTTTGTTTGCACCCGCTCGTACGCATGTGGTGGTCGGAGTGTTTATTCGGCCTAAAGTGCCTAGGAATCAACTCCAATGGCGAGCATTCCACTGTCAAGATACAGTTTCACTGGATGCCTATAAATACCGTCAAACCTCACCAGTTAGCCGAGCCTCCTTACGACAAAGCTATCGACACGATGCTGGAATCTATGGTGTCTGATGTGCAGGGAGGCTATTTCCACGGGTTGGAATCTGGGCAGACTTTTGAGATCCAGCTTGCTAGCGAGGATGCCAAGAAGATGAAGGCAGCTCTGGACGTGCAATGGATAGCTGTTAGACTTGCAGCCTTGTCTGGAGCTGCGAGATCTTGGGAATGGGGGCTCGGTAACGACTTGTATGATGATGGAGATGATGATAGACCCATAGATTATGCTACGTCTGATGACGAAAACGAAGAGTAGAAGCTCTCAAAGTCTGTATAGACACTATAGCTATCGGAGTACATGGTAGCATCGTGTAGCTCTAATATGTTTACTAGATATAGTACCTCATTACAAAGCGTGAGAACATGGCAAACCTACGCAGGTATCTGCCAGTCTACCTGTCTACCTTTAAGTCTAAAGAACAAAATTCGGGCTGTATTCTTGGAAATAAATGGTGTATCTAGAGCTGATCATCCCTTTAAACTACCTTGTGTACTCTCTGCTGCTCTACAAAGATACTGCATGTACTCTATTTGACCTGCGTCAGTTCGGTGCCGTCCAAACATCTACAAATACGATATTGGCGGACGGTCTGGCTGCTTGCTTATGGCTGAGGAAACACTCGTTCTTAAGCCGGCGCTGGATCGTCAATGAGTAACCGTTTCTCTTATTAGAGGTCTTCGTGTCCGTCACATACAAGCAACTGCGAGCCCACTCATGAGTATCTCCGTGTGCTTGGTCATTCGCCCAAAGAGTGAAATCAATGTGACCAGTCTCTTGAACACAAATCTAGAGCGTTATGATACGGCTCCTATAGTTGATGACTCTATCGATGCACAATATACTGTATGAGCACCTGTATATTATCAATAGATCAGGCGTTGCAGTCACCCGAGGCGAGAATTGATATAAGCGATGAATGCACAATCATGAAAAGATTCATAAAGTTAAATTCACCGTTGCTCCATTATGCCAATCCGGTCCCATGCCTACCTACCATAAAGTCTTTTCCTCATCCTATACATTCGTATACATGCTTAATTCTAATATGCTATAGCCGTTCTATCCTAAAAACTCCGCCAATTTCCATTACACCATGATTATATAAATTCAGTCCGATTTCGGTTGGTCTTTCATCCCCGTTGTTACACTGCCACCCTACCAGGAGGGTTAAGCTTTCAAATGCCTCGCAAACCATGCATCAAAAAGATGGAAAAGACAGAAAATGACGGAGCCGTTTCCAGTATCACGAACCCCGTCTCAAGGAAAACCCCCTCAATTCTTGATGTCCCAACATAAAGGCTAACACAGAAGCGCCATGTTGGAACACGTCGCTTTCATTCGTCCATAGCTGCCATCCTGTCCAACAAATGGCACTTAGCTCAAGCACACTCGTCATGGAAGCGATACACATGGCCAGTCTGGACAAGTCAGCGCCACCACGTAAGATCTGGTGGGTAGCACCTCCAACGCTGCGGATGGCGATGATGCCAGCAATAGCTAGGATAGCGAGTCGTGCTTCTCTAGCATAAGGAGTCGTGATGAATTGGGGAATGAACCAAGATGGAAGGATGGCCATCAAAAAGTAGAGGTCGTATTTGTGTGAGGTCTGCGAACTAGAGAGGATAGGGATCTCAACTTGAATATCTTCATTCACAACGGTCTTCTCAGAGTCGGATTCGTCGTCGATGACGCTGGCAAAACTGAAGCTCTGTCCAAGGGCATCTGCCAGGGCATCCGTATCGTCAGGACCCTCAGGTGCGAAGAAGCTGGGGCTCTTAAAGTCCACACTGCTGGCTCTCGGCATTTCTTCCCGCCTGTCATCCATATGGCCCATTCCGAAGCCGAAACTGCCCTCTTCCTTCCTTGGCTCAACTGAAAACGCTCTCTTAAACAGAGGAGCACCCGGGGGGTTACGAAATCGCTGTGCTGGGTTCACCGGTGCAGGTGGTACCTTGTACCAGAATGGCCCGGCATCAGGCTGGGTAGGGGATTGGCCGAAAGGACGCGCGCCAAGTTTGGACACGGGGGGGTCTTGAAATGCCCGGTATTGCGATTTTTGAGCATGCTTCGGTAGAGGGGACCAATCCATTGCATCAGCATCCTGTGCGCGAAAGCCCTTTTGAGGAGACTTGTCTGATATGCTGAAGCCGGCAAAAGAAAGTTCATCTTGAGCTGGTTGGAATGGTTGTTTGCTGAGTCGGGAAGGCGGCAATGGGTTCATTGGCCGCTGAGGTGTGGGATATTTGATGGGCGTTGGGGTTTTGACTGGCGACGGGTTTGCCGATTCGAGGGCTTCAGTCAGAGCCTCGGCAAGAGTCTTTGGTTCTCTTATTTTCCTTCTCGGCGCAGGTGAAGGCTTCTGGTTTGCGGTTGTCGTCCTCTTGGTTATCTTAAAGAGCGGCGTGGTATCGACTTTGATAGACCCCCGAGCAAGATAGTAGATCTGAAGTTTTGGTCAGCAATGAAAGGTTGATGTGAGGTGAGAAAGCAAATGAACCAAATTAGGATATACTAGTACTTACCAGTCCCATAATAGAAACCATTGCAAAATGCGCACTCAGCTGTGCCCCAGTGGACTGGGCCTGGCCTCCTTGCATATGGAGAACAGAGCGGAAAATGTGTCGAAAGAAGATGATGAGGCCTTGAAAGCAATACCACTGCGCGAATCCGAAGAGGTGCCGTGTAAACCCACGAATAAGCTGCACAATGTACGGATTCCACCAAGCAGAGAGAAACCCTACTCTAATGCTCCATCCAATTAGCGTCTCAGCAGCGGGCAGGAAAGCCCGTAACCAGTTCAACCATGCAACAATCATCTGCTTTGTCGTGCCCTGATCGTCCGGATCATACATTCCGTTCTCCTCACGCTTGTCTAGAACGGCTGAGGCGCTGACCAAGTGCCAGACAATCTGAATAATAAAGCCCCCCCACCACAGCCATCGTCCTATGGTGTTTGCCACATCAAGGTAAGTCATCCTCTTAGGAACTCTTCTGCCCCTACTCTTTTCTAACATCCGTCTCAGATGGTCGGTTTTTGCAGTGTAGCCAGCCTGCTCTAGGCGTTCGTCAACTTTCTTCTTGCAGTCTGCGCATTCTTGAGGATAGCGCTTCTCCAGGTCTCTACGGTAGCGATAGTATTTGCGCTCCAGTTCGGCGTATTCGGGATGAGAGGGGTCGTCGGGGAAATACTGTGCCAATGATCTGGTAAATAGGCGTTGGTTCTTTAGGCAATTCTCGCAGAAAACACTTTCCGTAGGTGAAAGTGTTTGAGATGGCAATTGTTTGACGAATCGCTTTGGTGTGGAAGATTCGAGGGCTGGGGGGTCGGTGACATCGCCATACTAGATACTTCTGTCAGCATCGATACTATTCAAAGATGAACGAAGACAACGGTTTGCGCCAAGTATAGTTGAGGAATGTGTCACGAACCTCGTCCAGATAGTTTCTCGCCTCACAAAAGGTGCAGAGAAAGTCGCGTATGTGACCATCGTATCTGATGGATGACCGCTTCCCACAATAGAAGCAGGTCAGCAGCCTCCCCCTCAGGCGCACCATGGTTTGCCCTGTTGTTGCCGCTCAGTCGTTCGTAGGTAGTCGCGATATATCCAAGGGGCTGTATGATGACGGCTGGCGCGACGAGGCGGCGATGGGATTGGCAGAGCTGTAATAGAATCGAATGCAGGGCGGCGATTTAGTTGCTGCAGCTTTGGTCTGGAGTTTCTAGAAAGTTGGCGATTCTGCCAGGCGGTCAGCACCACAATTTAAGCCATAAACACGCTAGCAGTCGCAGATTCCAGCGGCCCATCGGCGTCACTAGTGCCCTAAACGACCTAAACGGCCTGCTGTACCCCAAAAGCCCCGCTGAATACCATTGGCTCCAATCCAATGAGTTTAGGTGTGTTGTCAACGTCACTTCGACAGCTTCAGATGATACTCGACTCTCCATCTATCATCCACATATTCGCCATTATTTTGACGAGCTATCAAACTTACATCCACAAAGCATTGGCACTTGTTTTTTAGGCTCTTTGACTTGCATATTCTAGTCTTAAGTCTTGGCTCCGAACAATGCCATCAGTATGGCATCTTTAGCACCTGCATTACCGATTTCCTCAACGTCCTCAACCGCCTCTCTCCCATATCATCTCACCATCCGGTTTTCAAATTCCCTCCCAGATCTGGACTTAGATGTTCCGTCTCCGCAAACCACAACAATTCTATCTCTGAAAAACCTAATACGAGAGCGCCTTGCGTCCCGGAATCGCCTTCGCTTCATCTACCAGGGTCGCCTGCTCCCCGATTCCTCAGCCCTCAGTTCCAGCATCAAGCCGCCTCCTCCTCCGTCTTCATCCCCGTTAACTCATGACAGCGACTCCAAGAGCAAATCCAAAGGAAAGGGCAAAGCTGTGGACGGTGGTGTGACTCCTGTAAGGATATACATCAACTGCTCTATTGGCGATGAGCTCTCGCCCCAAGAACTCGCCGATGAGCAGGCTGCTGCAGCCAACCCCCCTGATGAATCATCGAGCGCTGCCTCATCCCATCCAAATGGTAATCCTTCATCATGGACTCGGCCTCGTCCACGTGGTTTCGACCGTCTCCTCCAGACAGGCTTCACGCAGTCGGAAATCGAGACGCTTCGCACACAGTTTGCCTCCATTCGCACAGAAGGCTTTGCGCCGGATGCCATGCCCTCACCAGACACTCTGCGGAACATGGAGGATGAATGGATTGATAGCAACGCTGGGGGCATCCCTTCGTCGAATGCTGCTACAGAGGACGATCTCAACGGCATGTCCAACATGCTAGACGTTATGATTCGCGGCATGATGGTGGGGTTCTTCTTTCCCTTGGGGAGTTTGGCCTGGTTACTGCGCTCAGATGTATGGAGTGAAAAATGGCAAGTCTTTGTAGGTTCTGGAGTGGCACTAAGTCTATTAGTGGGAGTTGTTATGAGCATTACCAACATTTACTACTGAGGGAGAATATCTGGGAGAACATTTGCTCCTCTATGAATACATTACGAGCGTGTCTTTTGCTTGCGAAAAACAATCTCCTACACAGTGCTAGCTGCTAGCCCTTGTCTATAATGAATCTCTTTCCTATAACGCTCACCAATTATATACCCACTTTGTAGGTACTCTGACAGGGCTTTTACTATTTTTAATTTCTTCATCATGTCGGCGATAATGTTATGTTGATGTTGCTCAGGAGCTTGAAATATAAGCGCAAATTAGCACGTGAAAGTGAAACATTTGACACACGCCATCAGGCACCAAGGCAAGAACAACCAACCTAAGATTATCTTATCTTCAAACAAAAGGAAATCATTATCTAAGGTACTGCTAAGGTAGGCACGTAAAAATTACTTCTACTTCTATCTTCTTTCTCATGGCATCATTTTAACTCCTTCTATCGCTTCAATTCTTCTCCTTCACTTCAGTCTCCTGCGGAATAGCCGCCTCTTCATCAGATGGATGCTCTGTAGATTCAGACACTTCCTGTGAGTTTGCCGCCTCTCTCGCGCGCAGTACCTTGGTTCGCAACTCCCAACCGCCAGACCAACCGATCCAGCCCGTCTCGTGTGGTCCTCGAATAAGAACAAGCAGCAGGCCACCGCCGATGAGGCCGATGGACAGAGAGCCGCTCCTAATCCATCCGCCGCTTGCGTACAGCTTGTTTCCTACAGCCGTTCCGAACAGCTGGCCGCAGAAAGTGAAAACCATATAAACAGAGTTGACTGAGTTCTGGGCAGTCGGTTCCACGTTTGCAAACGCCATTCGGTTGGAAACAGTTACAATGTTCATGCCCAAGTCTCCGATACTGGCCCAGATGACAGGTCCGGCCAACGAAAAGGTCCCGGTAAAAGTTCCGATACAAACTGCCGCGAGCAGAATGATATGCCCTATGATCAAGGTTCCGCTCGGATGCAGACGTGTCATAACCAGTCGTGAAAAGATTGGGCTGAAGAGAACCGGCGACATGCCCACCAAGGCGAAAAGACCGATGACAAGAGTCGATAGATGGAAGGGCGGCCCCGCGAGCTGAAAGGTCAAAGTAGTCCAGAACGAAGTGAACATTCCCATGAGCAAAAAGGAAATGAGCGCCGACTGCGTTAGCACGGGCTGCTGGAAAGGCAGCTTTACCATCTTTACAAGGATACTGGGATAAGACGCGCCCGGTCGCAGCACAGGAAAATCTGGCAGCAGCAAGAAGGCGATAAGGACAATTGCAAGCTGCAAGCCAAACGACATCCAGTAGATGTTTCGCCAGTTTGTGTACTCCGTCACAATACCGGAGAGCAATCGAGCTACCAGAATTCCAAAGACGAGTCCAGACATGACGATGGCGGTCATGGTGGGTCGGTGTCGAGCCGGGGCATAGCGAACAGTCAGAGGAAACATGAGTTGCGGTGTGACGGTGAAGAGCCCAACGACATAGGACAAGCCGAGGAAGGACTCAAAAGTTTTCGTCAAGGTACAGCCAAGCCACTGTCATTCAAATTGTTAATCGCAAAGATCTCGATGAAACAGAAAGGCAACCAATGTCCCATCAACTTACAAACAACGATGTCACGAAAACCAAGCTTATAATCATCGGTCGGCGGCGCACAATATCGCCAACGGGGACGATGAAGAGCAAGCCAGTGGCATAGCCAGCCTGCAACACTGTTGGAACCAGCGAAGCCCGCTCATCTGTAATGCCAAAATCTTCCGCTATGATGTGAAGAATTGGATGTGTATAGTAGAGGTTTGCGACACTGAAGGCTGCCACCTGGAATTGTCTATCAGCATCGCCATCGCAAAGGTCGAGGGTGTGTGAATCATACAAATCCAAACACACAAGTCAGAGGCCATGACATTTCGAAGTTCTGTTCCGGATTCCATCTCAACCACGGTGGTGTCCAGAGGAGCTTGGAGATGGTCTTGGAGAGGCCTGTTGAAGCCTTTTCGCCCGTGGTGTCTTCTCCAGTCGCTGCCATCGCTATCGATTCCGGCCGGTGGTCTTTGTCTTTCAAATCGTCTCTTCTCCTGCGAAGAAAGCTACGATCTCAGCGACTTTGGCTCTTCAACGCCCTCTCTCTCCTCCTTTATAAATGGCCGACTGCGTGAACAAAACACACCGACGAAATTTTTGGATGTTGACGGCAGCGAACTTCCGTTCTTGACCCAATCAATGGAGTCGTGAGGGGCTTAACATCGAGCAGCTTATCTCCGTCAGACCCTTTCGGCCATTGCTCTGCTCCTGACAAATGGCTAATTTGTCAGCCCGGGCAAGTTTCCCATATGCTTGAGAGAACTCTATCAACTCAACTTCATCAACATTTTCTCACCAATGACAACTTATGAGTTGCAAAGCTTCAAAAAGGCTCAAAATAGGTCTCTTTTCGATCGCATTTATGCCCATTGTCCCGTTTTGGAAATACTGAGTGGCCAATCAAATGCAACGGGTGAGACCAGCGGCCCGTGCAGTCGCCACATCATCTCCACTAAGGCGTGATTGGTCTCGTTTTGACTAATCCAATGCGTCCTGATGAGGCTTCGGCCGTACTAATAGAGGACTTTGGTTAGGAGAAAAGAGCTCAGGATATCGAATTAAGTCCGATATAAGCTGCTCATTATGAGCGATCGAGGCTGAATCTGCCGTGTGATCTGCCGTGTGATCGGTTTCGGCAGACAAAGCCATGAACTCTGTTAGAAATGGTCAGCAATGGTATGATGTCGATTCTATTCTTATCTTACACGGCATCTGACTTTGCCGTGGTGAGAACGACAAGAATACCGTCCTAACCACATATAAAAGGTATGTTCTACCCGTAATTCCACACTGCCAGATTCGCCATCTTGAAAGCATGCATCGACGACGTCTTGATGATGTCCTGATACTGCCTCTATGTGGGATGCTACTTGCACGGGAGGCCAACTCCTCTGAAGATTACCCTAGACAACCGCGATATCAACATTCATTTCAATGAATAGCAAGGTTGTCAATACAAAACAAACAAACAAACATTTCAATGAACAGTGCGGGTACTCTTTGTCAAAAACTTTCGACAGCACATCTTATGATACTTGTACAATTGATGCCCGCTGAGGCAGTCTGAGGTGTGAAAGAGGTCTAAGTTGTTCGAAGCATCCAAGCATCGAACCAACATGTTATTTCATAGCCTTTAGTCCTGACGAGCAGATGGCAAACTCTTGCTCTATAGCGGCTAAAAGCTACACCAGCCGGCGGTTCCTTATCGCTGTTATCATGGCAAGGGTCCCCCAAGGAGTAATTGCATGTCCTTTGACAGTTTTCTCTCGCGCAATCACTTTCCAACAGCTGAAACGTACATGATACGTAACGGTACCAGCAGACCGTTCAATATCCTCCGCACCCTACGGAGAAGAGCGAGTCTCCAGCAAATCTTAAAAAAAGCAAGGAGATGAGCAGCAGGGATAATACATTGAGGCTACCCCAGCGAACCGAGTCAAGGATCGGAGCAACGTACCCTTTCATTGACCGTGGTGAGACTCCACTGGTCTGTGCCCGATCTTCACCTGTAACACATATTAAAATCAACACGAGCCTGCAACTGACCGCCTCAAGATCATCAATCAACTCCTATGACTACTCCATATTCCATACTTGGATGGCTTTCTTCTGAGGCACATGTCTGCTCTAGAAGGCACACCCTTGTCCAGTCCTGGTTTCAATATCCGGCAGTCGGGCATTACTAAGGAGTATCATGATGAACTATTGGTTCATCACGTGAATCAGTAGTCAACTCCTTATCTGCCGTGCCATATTCCTTGACCATTTGGTCTCCTAAGTGAAAGGCTATTGTTTCCAAGAGACAATAGTGTCTAACGGCACGGGATTCAGTTCTCGTCAAGTCCGTACGGAACTCAACCCTAAAGGTCATCTTGATGCTACAGTCTTACCCGTAGAATGGTACCAGATTAACGGTGTCTTGTGATACGATGGTTTCTTGAAGATCATGAACAATTCTGGTCATTCTCGCCACGTGCCGAGCGAGGAGCCATAGTCAGCTCGACGGGGTCATTCCTCTCTCCATTCAGATGCCGGCGGAACCGAACTCGTTAACGAGCTGAGATTCCTACTCAAGACAAGAGGCTCCACGATGAATTGGTCTCGTGGGCTACTATGAAATATGGACCAACACTCAACATCTCTCCAGAGGAGCAAAAGTGTCCTCCTTCTAGGTCATGCTCCGAACCCCGTTCCAGGAACTCGGGCCAAGAAGGATGAAGCTCTGGGCAAATCAGGCTGTCCTTTTGCAAAACGTTGCGGTCTGTTCTGATGTATCACATCTTTACCTGGCCAATTTCTTGCAGTAGCTTGTCTAGAATGCAGGCTCTCTGATGCTAGCACAATCGAGACTGTTACGCATGACTCGGCCGCTGGAGCCCGCTATAATGGAGAAAATTACAGTTTTATGAGAGCCAGGGTCACGGAGCTGTCAAGGCAACATCTCACAGCTTGTTGGCCACTCGGCCGCACCAAGAAGCCGGTCCCATCCCACTCATTCTCCGCCGTCCACGGAGAGGCGATTCCCGCTTCGACATAACCTTCTCGACCTAAGGCTGTCTCCGGAACAAGGCCCTCCGGTTTAGTCTCCTCCCCCCGCGCTATATACGTGTATATTCCAGGGGGACCTCACCGCGCGCACGGGTGCGCTCAGCTTTTGATCGGCCAAGGACATAGACGAGACAAACGGTCTTCTGGGGTACGTCTTGCATTTTTGCAAAGAACCCAGCGGTGAATTGCTGTTTTGGAGCAGTCCGCGTAGAATATTCCCAATTTGTCAACCCCAGAGAGGATTCCGGAACTTACAAGGCTTGGGGGGGCTGTTGCTGCTGCAGCCTTCCGAATCAGCAAGTCTAGACAGCAACAAGCCTCCGGGTTTAGCAAGGCAATTTATATCGAACATGCATGTGCCGTCGCAACATGGGCAGCATTGTGGCTGGGGTACGAATATGCCAATGCGACTGTGATGGCCAAAACGGCTGGCGGAACAGTGTGAGACGATGATACCTAGGCACGCGCAAGGAGAAAAAATACAGTGGAAGAGGGTGTCATCCCATCCCATCCCATCCTTCTCCGCACTTTCAAAGGGGGCTAAACTGTGACTGAAAGGTGACAAGAATACATATGTCATAGTCATCCAGGCATAATGGCGTGCGAGAATCCCATCGAGATTTGCTGCGCCTTTTCAGAAACTCCGTCACGGACCGGCAATAAGCAAGCAACCTCCCTCCCCAAGTTTTTTCTTGGCAAGAAAGCTTAGAATGTGATGCATCACAACAGGCGCGCGCGGGCTGGCCTTGGAGTGCGTATAATGCAAATAACTGGGCACATGGGCACTTGCGTTGTGGAATCGATTCAAGACATTTCCAGCTTAGAACAGCTAGCTACGAAGGCGAAAAAAAGAAAAGAGATCTAGTGGCGTCTTTGGTTGCCGTCATTCTCAGCTCCTTCGTCAAAAGACGGCAGAGAAAAGGCGAGGCGGGCAGCGGGCCTGCACATCAGGCCCCAAAAAAGGGACGCTACGAGAGAGGGACGATACGAACGTACAGTATTTTGCCCTTCTTTGCTTTTGGCGTCCTTCGCTTCCTCCCTCCCTTCCCTCGTCTCCCCTTGTCAAGCGACTTTTTTAGTTGGTGTTGAGTACTGTTAGTACCTGCATGGTCCCTGGCATACCTGGCACCTGGTTCTTCTGCAACGGCACAAGTTGTGACTAGCAGGGATGGAGAGCTCCGCACGCCGAGGAGCACTTCGCCGAAGTAGTTGCGCAACTGTAGATTGAACAGCAACCTTTCTCCAGTGATTGCGATTCAAGAACGTATCCATCCGGCTGGGAAATTGAGGCACGTGGGTGGCGATCTTGATGGTAATTTCTAACAAGTTGATATTTGCTTTATGTACAGTACAGGTTCTGAACCAGCTTCTATGATAATGACAGTTTCCGCCCTCTCCCACGACGAACAAAAAAAAAAAAGGGAATCAAATCAATAGTAAGCCTCCCATCCCATCCTCCCAATTGAAAAATGTCCGTTTTCTTTGGCGGAGCGAATGGCCCGCCTGCCCTTGTTCCTCGACCGCGGCTCAACCTCGCAGCCGGGACTGCAAATAAGTCGGCCAGGGGGGGCGAATAAAAAAAATGACAACTCCCGACACCTATTCCCAAACGATGATAGCTCACATGTATGCGGACATTACACCTTACATGTATATTCAGCCACCCCGGTAAACGACGCCTCCGTGCCTGACTAGCCCCCTGCAGCATGCAGTTCCCTCTTTCTGTCCTGGTGACCCCCAATTACCTTGTATGAATCAACCTGCACCGGGCAAACACCTCCTATCGCACACCACTGCGGTACGAGTTTGACGGACGGATGCCGATGCACTTGTTCTTTTTTCATGATTCCCATGCCCCCAGCCCATTTTCCTCTTTAGCCTGCAGAGAGAGGGGGGTATTGAGGGTGTTAGTTCATGGTAGTAACACAAAAGAAAAGACACAAAAAGGGTAACAAAAAAAAGAGTAAAATGAAATTGTGTAAATGAGTCGTAAACGGGGCGTTGTCAGATGATCGTCAAGCACTATTTCCCTGAACGAACAAGTTTTTCGGGGCACAAACGACGAGGGCCATGAAGTTCAGGTGTTGTTTAGTAGGCATACCCCGCCGGCTTATCGACCGACTGTCGTTGATCCTTGAAGGGATCTTCATGATATCGCGCGACGGGCTTCGCCGTGGCAACGAGCGGGATGTCATCGACGCTCGAGTGCATCCCTGCCGACGAGACAATCTCCTCGTCGTCGAACTCATGGCCCCGCTTGTTGCTTCGCCAGTTGCTGCTGGTGAGCGTCCCCGACTGGTTCTGGCTGCGATCGCCAGACTGGCGCGACAGGCCGCTGTTGCTTGCGTACGAGGTGACTTTGCACTTGAGCACCCGGAACATTGGTCCCAGTGTGGGTAGCGATGCGCCGATGATGAGCAAGGCCCCCTCGGCGACACCAAAGATGTCGAGGTATGGGACTGAATCTGCATCGTCATATCAAGATTAGCAATGTTGATCTTTTCCAGAGTTTTCTTCTTTTTTCTTTTTTACTCCACATGTTCTCTTTTCTCCCCCGGTTTGATAACTCACATGTGCGATCCTGCTCCATCTCTCTAAAGGCATCTTGGAATACTGTAAGCTTGTAGACTGACACGGCGCATGCCATGGCGCTGAGCCCAAGAGCAAAGCACACAGCCAGTCGGTTTCTCAGAGGCATGTTAAGCCTCATAATAAAGGGAATCGGATAAAACGCAAAGAAAAGGTCGAGAAAGGCCGAGTACGCCGACGTTGCAAACGCCAGGCTCGTCAAGACCTCGCCGCTCGCACACGAGCCCCCCTCGATAGATTTGTCCCATTGGTAGGCTACGGGGTGGCACTGCGCAAACCACCATACCGACACGGCGAGGAAGCATGCCTGGCAAGTGATGGCCAGGCTCAGGAAGAGCACGGTCGTCTTAGTTCCATAGTCGAGGATTCGTTTGAGGATGGCGATGATAGCGAACTTGGGAAGGGAAAAGGACCAGATGACAACGGCGTTAATGATGGCGTTCCATTTGATGGCTTGCTCGAGCTGATCCGGCTCTAGAGTGTCTTCTCGCCGCCCCAGGCCGTAGCTGATGCCAATGCTGGAGCAGATGCAGCTGACGATGAGGATGACGAGGCAAACAAAGGTTACCAAGTCATCGAGGCCGAGGCGGCCATATCTGCCTCGGTGGAAACACGCTCGACAGATGAGGCGAAGTACGACGATGACTACAGGCGGAGAAGAGAAAAAAAGAAGCTTGAGTTAGCAAAAAATGACATGGAATATTGGCCAGAAAGGGCTTGTCAAACCTATGGAAATGGCAGTTAGGGACCAATTAACTTGGTTGGCCACGATGCCGAAGTCCTCAATCACCCCAAGTCCCATCTGGTAGTGGTGTTTTGAGCCCGATTACCGTCCATCCATGTATATATCCGAGCCCACGCCAATGTGAGAAGAGTGACGAAGCACTATTCTCGTCTCAAGAGGGCGCCCGGGACGAGGCGATACTAATAAGGAGGTGGGATGCACCCTGTACTTGTACTGTAGCAACCCAGGCCAGGCCAACAACCAAGTACCTCGTACTCCGTCCTTCTGCAACTCCATTAGGACAGAGTACTGGTAATTAACGACAGCCGGCCTCAACGGCTGCTCCACCCTCGTGCGCAATGGACGACGCCACCGCTAGCAGTTACCGATGGGGGGAGCCTCATGCCGGGGACGTGGGAAAGCAGGAACGGAATGCACGTCACAACGTTCAGCTTCATCCCACGTTTAGGACGGCCGCCCGTCGCAGTCGAGGCTGGTGGAACAAGAACAGGAACAGGCCGTGAGCATGATGGGGCCTCTCCGTTAATACAGTAGCTTCTTTGGGTAATCTTCCACCCCCCCGGGCATCTTCTCCATACCCGGCCATTCTCTAACATGGTCCTCCCTTTCCTTGGAAACAAGAAAAGGCATTTTCAGACCTTCTGTCACCGTCGCAATAAGGCCCAGTCTAAAAACCGGGCGGAGCGTCCCATCCCAAGAGAGATGGTCAGCCTGCCTGATAAGATTGTCCAAGGTAAAATTGGCCCCTTGGGCTAAAGCACTTCTCCACCACGGCCAGGCACGTCGCCAGCTTAGTAGTCTTTCCGGAGTCATGCTAACGCCAACGCCATGAACCATTTTGGAATTCCAGCGCCGCAAGCGCGCGGGGAACATTGGGGGATAGATGCCGGCGTGCTTCGAACAAAGTGGCTTTCCTCGTATGTCTGATATGGCGGTGTCGACAACACTGATACTGTTTATGGGCTTCGCAATAGTACTCGTAGTCCTTTTTGGCAAGGTAGCTGCGGATTCTCATTTCTTTGCTCGTACGAGTACGGGCACTATGTCGCAAACGCTGTCTTTCACTATCTCTCTTGTCATTGTGCTGTAATCACAAAAGATCCGCTGGGTCGAGAACTCGAGCCCGGCACACAATAAGAACCAAGCGTTTTGACCAGGTCTGATTTGAAAGCCCGCGGGTTTTATTGTTGCCCCCTGGACATGACGGCCTTGTGGAGAATTCGGGTTCGCAGCAGCGTGTCGGACCCTCCGCGATTGGGTCGCCCAAACTTGTCGTTTCTCTTGACTCAGCCATCGCCTCTCTGGCTGTACGGGTTTTTTCTTTTTCTTCTTCACTCGTATTGCAGTGGCAAAAAACATTGATTTCTCAAATCTACAGGTTGATCTTCAGGAGATGGAAAAAGAAACAATGAGGAAAATAGAAAGCAAATAGGGATAGGATTATTGAATCTGATGAAAGCATGTCTCAATCTCGTTAGAAAGGCCGATCCGATGCTGCTATTGCCGTTTTGCAGCTGTGTCATGCGACACAAAACGGAAATACGCGAGACAAGAGAAAATAGAGTACGAGAGAAGGGGAGAAAGAAGTCGCCAAAGCAGGGATCATGGAAGTAGTGGGAAATAATGGCCAACAGACGGGCCATCGCCTATTAATAGGCTGTCACTCGAAAAAAGAAAAGAAGAAGCAGACAAAGCACAGCACTCCTTTACATGCATCGCTCAGACTCGCTGAGTATAATATTTGCCTTAGCCCATGGATTCTCGTCCACATTGTAGTATTAAGCCTTGGTGTTTTCATGGCAGCAGCGCTGGCTTTCCGATGATCCATCGGACACAAGGAACATCGTACGGAGTAGTTCGTGCCATCTGCTCATACGGATCCATCTGATCGAATCGACGTTGCTAAAGGCTGCTGTAGCGGCGGATCCGCGCATCCGATGAACGGGATGTATCTCTTCGTTCCAACGATGCGGGTGGCCTCTGCGGCGGCCCAGCATAAGCTTACGAGTTCGCAGTGCTGCTACTGATCCGTGCATCGCAAAGGAATACTAGCACTGTTCAATGTGATGGAGTATGAGTGCTGATAATGGCAATAATCAGCGCAGGCGCAGCCCTACGACAGGTCAAGCGGCCAAAAGTAGTTGCATGCGACGAGATGCCATGTTACCTGTCATTTTCCCCCTGAACAGCTTATGAGTGATGGCTGTGTGATGAAATATATATAGCATATCCACCTTTGTGTGATAGACCATGCGGGCGCCAGTCATCGACTCTGGACGGAGCATTACAAGAGCCGATCTCCCACCGAGGTTGATTGACGGTTGGTTTCCCGGCACGAAGTTTGTCCTGTCAAACATGTGATGACTGTATACCGGAGTGACAGTTGGGTACTCGGCTGTTGTTTTTCGCATGCCTGTTAGTCTATGACTTCCGAAAAGCGGGACAGCACACATAGCTGTCCTTGATGCTGCGAATCTTACGATGCAGTCATCTATGCGGCAGCTTTCACGCCGACACCCCACAAATGGGTTAGGAAAGATGGGCTCAAATTTGTGATGGCATGATTGAACTTTGCATTCATAGGAGAGAGTCCTAGCCCAGCACAACTCGCATTGTGCTTTCGTATCCATCTTTTCTCGTCACAAGCAAAATAGCAAGGTAACGAGATGTCTCACTTTTGACTGTCCTTGAAGAGCGTCTCATTGGACGAAAAGCCCGCGTATTTCCTTGGTTGGCTCGTCATTGGTTGGATGCTCCTTGAACTGGTCCAACGGTAGGTCCAAGAGATTGGTCGGTAGATGAATACTTCAAATCGAAGCAAACAGGCATCTTCAGCCAGCCAGGGTAAAAGGGGCTCACTTGGAGCCCACTCTGGTCCAGTTTTGTGCCTCGCTTGACAAACAACTTGACTGCAGTGCATGGGCAGGGCGGCGGTAATTGTGAAAATCATTTCGATGTCACAACTTGGCAGGCTGTCGTAAGGTTGATTGCGGTGACGCACCACTCCTCTATGGAGCTAGGGGGTTGACAAGCCAGCTTGTGCCAACCTCCCTATCAACTTAGGCTGAAGACGTGGTTCAAGGGAACTTAGAACTTGGGTGCTTGGGCCTTTGGTTGAATCCGATTGCGCAGCATCACTCAGAATTCCAACTCTTCCACCTCCATTCCGCACGTCACGCACGTCTTGACAGTCATACCCTCCTCGTTCTCGACCGTTCGCCCCCATTCATGCACATGTCGGCCCCCTCCGCCCACAGCATCGCCAAACTTGCTTGGTGCCCCGTTCTTGTTGCCGAGTGTCCCTGCCTGTCGTCGAAACGCTTCGGTCCTTGTCTTGCGCTTTAAGTCTAGCAGTTTCTCTTTGAACTTTGCCTCTTTGCGAGCCTTCTTCTGGGACTCGCGCCGTTCGTATTCCGCGTCCAGCGCTTCTGCTGAACCCCATTTCGTGCCGAGGGCGTATTCTTCTACCTGAAACCGCAGGAAGAGCATCATGTCGTGCCAGTGGGATTTATGCGGATTTGGCTTGTTCAAATGAGGAAGCAGTTCGGGGTCCCGCAGCTCGGCTGTCAAAAGGGGAGGCGAAATCTCGTCAGTATTTCAAATCGTACCAATCTGCGTGAAAGAGAAACGAGGCTCGACTTACGATCTGTCAGGAGATAGTCTTCTTTGCACTCTGTTTTGGTCAACAGAGAATATTTTTCGGGATATTTATCTTTGCATTTGTTGCACACGCAGATGTGAAAGACTTCTTCCCACACAAAGTCAATCTCCAGACTTCCGCACTCTCGGCACTTCTTCCTTGTCTTTTGGTCGTCCAGAACACTAATGCCCGGCTCAAAAGGGCCTGCTTTTAGCCTCCTCAAGTTTTGTAACGTTTTTTGCTTTTCCCATTCTTGGATCGTCATGCCCTTCGGTCTCTGCTCGTCTACCTGACCGGGCTTCTGAACGCCCAGCGCATAGTTGTGAGGGTCATCCTCCATAGAGAGGAAGCCACCTTTTGTGTCCGTCATCGAGCTCATGTTGTAGTCTACAAACTTGGTAAACTTCTTTGCCGGTCGCAGGGCGGCCTCGTCTCCCACGTTACGCCCATCACGATTGTTGCCAGCCGCAATATCTCCCGTCGAAATTTCGTTGAGTGGCCGCTTTCCATTTGCGGGTTTCGAGACGTGCACATGTTCGGTAGGTATGAATCCAGCAGCTGACTTGGGAAGCACCTCCGCAGTTCCCGAGGCTCGCTGCTCAGCTTCTCGCTGTTCGCGGATGGCTTTGGCTCGTAGGCGGCTCTCTTCCTGTAAGATTTATATACCCTGGTTAGCCGGAGAATCCCTCTAGATGTCCAGGAAGTAAACGTACGATGCGCCTTGTCATCTCTGGGGTTTTCGATGACGTAGCTTGCGAATTGGTCGCAGCTGCTGGAGGCGTGACTGGACGCTCCATTGTGTATATGTATCGAAATTCGCAGATGCAGTAAAAGAACGAATTATCAAGGCTTGGAAGTAGAACAAATGTGTAAAAACTTGCAGGAGCTTAAAAGTGTAAGTGATGCACGGTTGAAATATGAAGCGCTGGAGAATGAGGCGCGGGAGGGGCAAAAGACGTGACTCTAGAAAATCGCCCACTTAACGCGAAGTAACGTGACTTGGTAACTTGAGGCAACGGCAACAAATCAGGAAGTATCAGGTACCTAGAAAGTTGGCGCTTTACTCGTATATTCCATTCTCGATACTTCTAAATTGATAATGAGCAAACAAGGGAAGCACTGCGAAATAAGAATGGTCGCATCAGGATACATCACTAAACATGCAAAATGCAAGGAACAAAATGAGATGTCAGAGATTAATCATTACGGACCAGTATGATTAAAGATCAAAGCGCCAGATAATATATATGCCAAAACAAAGGTAGTACACATTATCGAATCCGAACCCGCGCCCAGTAGAGCCTTTTTTGCCTGCTCATATATGATACATCTATTCTGTAGAATCCTTTTACTCCTCCTTGGCACCGCCGCGGCCGGCCTTCTCGGCAGCCTCGACAGCCTTCTTGTCGCTCTGGACAGTGCCGTTGGCACCCTGCATGGCGCTCATGAAGCCCTGGGCAGCCTTGAAAGGTCGCTTGAGATCGCCAGAGGCGGGCTGGCCAAAGATGTGGATCTTGGCGAGGTTGCCCTCGAAGACGCCCTTGAGAGGGATGATGCTCTGGATGACGAGGGGGTTGGTGTACTTCATGTAGAGGTGCATGAAGGACATCATGGCGATACCCATCAGCTGGCCACGCCAGAGCTGGCGGAGCTGGTTGGAGTCGTAGGCGTGGATCGTGGTGGTGACGAGCTTGCCCTCCTCGGAGGAACCCATGGGCGCGGGCTCAACGTATTTGAGGGTGGTCATGTCTAGACAAAGAAACGCATGTTAGAGGACTGGACAAAAAGACAAAAAGGCAGCGATCCGGGAGCCAATGCTTTTGCGCAGCATCAATTCAAAGACCGACCATGAGTCAGAGACGTACCCTTCTTCTTGTTGATCTGGATCTGGATGTAAAAATAGAGAGCGGCGATGATGACGTTGCTGCCAATGTAGATGGCGCGGACGAGGTTGAGCACGTTCTCGTCTTCGAAGGGGATCTTCTTGGTGACTTGCATCATACCAAGGATGATCATGAGGTTGGTGCTGGACAGGGGAGTTAGCGAAGTATTCCAATGCGTATTCCTCGAAGCCGCCATCGTTTGTCGCGCCGTGTCTCGCGACGAGGTTTTTCGTTGAGTCTTCCTTCTCGTGCCTCGAACCTCGTCTCTCGTCTCTGCGACAAACGAGCGCAACCGAAGCGATTCTTGTATGTACTTACATCTGAGGACTGATACCCATTGTGGCGGCGACTGCAAACGCAGTTAATGGTCAAAAGAACAATCAAAAGGAAAGTGGCAAGCAAAAAAGAGGCCTGGATGCTGGCTTGAGAGCGATGGAATGTTCCTCTTTGTAAGGGAAAAGGTTCGTCTCGTTTGTCCTTATACCAGAACTTTTTTTGGGGCTTCGCTGGCCTTTCCGGCGATGGGCACCACCTTTTTCCGGGGGCGAATCGGGGCCCCGCTCCAAGCAGATTGGCAGATAAGGCCAACAGCGGCGGGTGAAGGCGTGCAACCAATTCTTTTTGTTTCCGACGCCTTCGATTGAGATTGGCTGGGCTCTTGTTACTGTTACTGTCCCTTGAATTAGAACGTCCATACTCCATACAGGTACCTATAATAGGAATTGCACAAAAAGACAAGCAGCACAGGACTGCAGATGGCCAATGCCCTCCAGCTCTCTCAAAGAGACGCAAGCCATCAAAAAGCTCATGATTTCCGAATGCGTCGGATAAGACACTTTTCCTTCCCTTTTGCCTCTTTTGTTTCTTGAATCTCACGTGCACGCGTAACCCAATCTCCACGTTTTACTACTCCGGATTCTCAACGTCCTTTGTGTTACATTCCAGAAGCATCAGCCATGCCTCAGCAATACACTTCCACGACAACGGAAATGTCAACCACGGAAGTGGACTTCTACTCTTTGTTTGTGATGACATAACACCAGATTATTTATGGCTGCGTCATGTGATGAATGAATCCCGCTGCTCTTGCGCCACCGCGATATCATGGACGACACTCTTCAAAGGGTACAGTTGAGAGTCGCCCATGCTTCTACTCCACCAGAATGCACGAGCAACAACTCTTCAAAGACCGCCGTTGAAATCCCAAGATGCTACTCCACCAGGATTCCAAAAACGGCGATTCTTCAAAGACGGCCACTGACAACTCTTGCATCATTCCCCCGTCTCTTCAATGGATTCTCTGCCAGTGATCAAAGGCTCAAAGCCACCACTCTGCCATCATGTTAGTGAGAGTTTCTAAAAACATTAATCGTCCACTTTTAACATCACCGAATTGGAGTATTTAAGATGGAGGTTATCTCGTCGTTGGAGACTGTTCTCCTTTCTCGGCATCACACCAAGGAATTCATATACATATCCGCCACTACAGCACGATATATCCCTTCTGACACAAGATATATGTTTACTCTTTGGAAGATAAAGTCCAAAACCACCTGCAAGACAAAGTCCAAGACAACCTCGAAAACCATCTGGAAAATGTGTGGCGGCGGTTATTCTCATTCTCACTCTCCTCGGGGCAGGGGCCGTCAATCCCCTCACTCCCACCACTCTCACTCTCACTCTCACACGAGGCGAGGAGGTGGTTGTGGCAGCCACAGTCACGGTCACGACCACGATGATCACCCGTCTAACGGCCGCTATGAACCGGAACTTGTCCAAATCGCTGTGCCGGAGCCAGAAGCAAAGCCATACGTCTGCTACTGCACCGGCCCAATCCCCCCGATGCCCGCGCCTACATGTTATCCGATGATCTGCTGTTACAAGGACGCACCGCCCAACTGCCTCCCTCCCCCTTGCCTTCCTGCCCCTTGCCTTCCCGCCAACTGCCTCCCTGCCAATTGTCTGCCGCCGGGCAGTTTTTCATACGTCTGCCCTCCTCCCCCGGCTTCCGATGAGTTCAGACTCGAGGTGATCGACACCAGCGACGGAAGGAACCGCGCTCGCAACGGAGAGAAGTACACCATCACGATCGATTCCAAGGCCACCATCGACGACGTTTTCTACATGGTCGATTGCCGAAACGAGAAGGATGTAAATGTGCGATGGAAGAATGACATTCTCGAGGAGCTGACCCAGGAGATTCGGGTAGGCGAACTGAGGCGCAATGCCAAGTGTCTCGTTGTCACGGACTTTTGCTGCGGTCACTGAGTATGCCAACCGAGTTGCCTATGACGAGGCAGAATGGAGGAGACAGAGGAACGGATTTTTTTTTTGCATGGATGCTGTGACGACTTCAGCTTGAGATGACATGGTAGTATGATAGTCTTGTATGAGTTTGAGTTTGAGTGGTTTTTGTACGGTAGTATTTGGATCTATTTTTATTTATGTTTGCTTGTTTCTTTGTAAGTAGCATGGGCTGGTTTGCCCTTATCGAGAAAACAACAATATCATCGAGTTTCGTATTCCAAACGCCCGTCGTCGTCGTGATTGCAACAGCTCCCCCCAAAAAGTTCCACCAGTCAGTCATCGTTAAACTCTCCGATTGTCCATCTCCCGAGACACAATGCAACACACGCGCACATGGCAACCCCAACCCCCCCTCCCCACAACGGATGGAGAAAAAACCGAGACCAGGGTTCGTTTAATTAAAAACTGGCAGAAAATCTCGAGACGCCATCTTGATGTGTAGAGCGCCGTTGAAATGAGATCTATACGTGACTCATGCACCCACTTTTCTTTAGGCAGAACACCAGGGTGGTTGACAGCCGCAGTTGACAACTCTCTCACACAAAGTGCTGCTCTCTAAGACTATTACCCCCAAGACTCTTTCGCCTTGCTCGTGGCATGTTTTATCCCGCTTGCTGGGCCCTGAGTAACGAAATCTGGCAATTACCGAGAACCCGTTCAAGCACTTACTCCGCCTAGTTAGGAACTTTTTTCGTCATGCCGTGCTGTAACTGGTTTTAGCCCCCTGTTCTGCTACCGTAGAGTTGCATGTTCCTGTCTAAAAGCGCGCAAACCGTGAGTTTCTGGAGAACTAATGACTCAAGACAGGATACAGCATTCGTGTAATACCCTTTTTGGCGAACAAGTTGCATTTAGCCTCGGCACAGTTGACAGATGTTCAATTGCCTGCTTTCATTCTCATCTATTAAATAGAAAGATTAAAAAAAAATGAGAGCATGTGGCTTTGGTTGCCTGGAGAGACTGCCTACATGTATGACTTGCACAAGTTCTCGGTTCTGAAAAGAGTTCGTATTGAGCCAAAGCGCGCGTGATTGACGGCGCTGCATGTAAGTGGCTGCATGAGCGTCCTCGCGCCGGAAGATTATCATCAGTGCAGTAGCAGAATGCACACTTGCATGCACATGCATGTGCTAATGCCAGAGGGGGGGTGTATGATGAAGACGCTGCGAACAGTAACATGCCTACACTCTGTTGCCTATCTAGGTACCGAATAGAGATCATTGTGTGCATGCACTGCACCAAAGAAGCCATCACCGGTGAGCAAACAAGCCGTACTTTCGGATCCGAATAGATTCTAGGGCGACCATGTCCGGTACGGGGCTTCGGCTGTGGCGCAGGCCAGCGCCGCCACCAAAGCCGCCGTCCTGGTTTCCCGTTCCAGGTTTCGTCTCAAATAGTTTGTTCAAGTTTCCCAAAAGGAGGATGCCACTCGTATCGTATGACGGGCTCGTATCGCGGGCGGTTAACCTCTTGCATCCTCGTATCGTAATCCTGACGGCGCGGCACTTGAAAAGCAGGGAGAGACCAGAGACGAAATAAAGTAATACGGGCCTCTTGGTTTTGTTATCTTACCGCCCGCCGCGTATTCGATACGCTACCCGGTAAGCATAAGGCTATGGGGATGAGACAGGAGATCCTTAAGTGGGATGATGATGACTGACACAATTTGGAATTTCGGTGCAGTTTCGGTGCAGTTTCTGGACAGTACCTGCATGTAGCGGCTATTTTGCTGGCTCCATGGTTCTTGAAGTAAGGCGGAGAGCAAGGTGTTATTTGTTTAGTATTTCCCCGCGGGGTTACAGAATGCCTTTCATACATGTAACAACGGGACCCTCTTTGACGGGGAGATGTTAAATGACCAATGGTTAGGCATATTCACCTATTCGCCTTCAGGAGGGAATTAAAATCACTTCCAATTATCCGTCAAATAGGAGCTATATCCGATGCACTACGGCAAAAGCCTGATATCAGCTCCTCGCCTCACGGATCACCACAGGAGGATGCATGGCGATCGTGGTGAGATTCCCACGCCCAATCATACCGACGCCCCCCTGGTACGACTTATACATCATCTGCTTAATCATGCAAATACAAATGGCAAAGAAGTGATGATAGTTGAGACCTGAAAAAAGACCACAAACTCGTCATTGTGCAACGCAGTTGGCCATGCAGCCCTACGGGGCTCATGGGAAGCCAACTCCGTATGACAGCATCACATACCGTCTCACCCTACAGATACATGCACTCCATTCCGTGGTAGCATGCGGTGTAAGATGAATGGAAGGATGAAGGCTAACTGGCTCAGCCCATGCCGGGAATGCGACGCTACTGTTCGGCTACGGCTATACTCCAGACTACTGGATAGGGCAAACATGGCGCCTATTCGCACTGATTTGGTCTGGAGCGGCGCAGGTGACCGGCATGGCTGTGCCTTTCGCTCTCGGTCTGCCGGAATAAGCCCGTCGAATGCGCATCTTCGCCTTGCTGAGTTAATTGCAACGTCTGTGACTTTACCGTGCGTTTTTTTTTGTTTCGTTTCTTTATTCGCGTGTTTGAGGTTGTGTGTTTGTTCTAATTAAAGAGCGCGCGAAGATGTGTTGGTTCGGTAGTCGTTGCGTCATACCGGGATATTAGATGAGGTCTTTTGTCTTGGGTGGACAGATCTAGGCCCTTTAGCTGTTGACCCCATGACGATGATTGACACTGGGGATCAGGATACGTATTCCCAAAGAGAAATGAGTGAACTGGATAGTGTACGGAGAAGAACCGAACTGTCAACTTTACCCATGACAGCCAAGGATGATTAGTGCCTCAATTCGTTTCGTTTCTTATCGGCATCGTGACAACTGTCTTCAGTGTCTCAGTCAATACCCGCAATACGATGTACGATGAGCCACGGCCCCCAGCCAAGCCATGCTCGAATGCCTCGCTTCATGCTCCCATCGCAACTTAATCTTTCATCTCGCAGGGTAAAAAAGGGACACGTCGAGAGAGCTGCAGGGCCCGTGACGCCAAAAAACCGCTGACAGCACAGCCACCGTGTCCATGGTTTCTCAACGGCCTCGTTGAAGTTTGAAATGGCACCAGGCTGCTTGGATCCTTGGCCTTGCGGACTTTTGTTGTGGCACGCAAGCCACGCCTTTAGACTCAGATCCTGCCTCTTGTATGTGCACCCTTTTCTCTTGCACGACTCAGTCAGTCAGTCATTGGCTTTGGAGCACTTGGCACTTTGCTGTAAGACATGGTACTCGGTGTATTCGGTGCGTATTGCGAGTTGCTGGGATGAATTGGCTCTTTTTTGGTGTTCATGGTCATTCGCTTGCTTTACACGCACACCCTTTGAAGTATGACTCTTGTTCCGCCTTGTTTTGCCCAACCTTGTCTCTCTTTTTTTTGTTCTCTTTTCTTGTTTTCTAAACTTCTAGACTCGTCTACTCACATTGTTTATTCCGCCTCATTCTTTTTTAATCGCTCAAGACACCATGCGTTGTGAGGCATTTCCATTATCCCAGCGTTCTTCGCATCACTGCTGTCATCAGTGATGCAGAGCTTCAAACAGCGCTGTAACCACTTTAACCCCCCTGTAATACTGCCACTCTCTTTCGGGCAGCCCCACCCGCGGGAGCCTAGTTCTAGCGCCAAGAGCGCTCCACCCCTCATTAGCTGTGTCCCCACCGCCTGCCGTAACCGCAGCCCGGTCTTGCTGACAAAGTCGCACTCCGGCCAATGACGGCACCCGGATTCTTTTCCTTCATACTTCGGTCCATGAACCATCTCAACCTTCGATTCTTCCATCATCCGCATGATACGCCTTAGGCGCTGCCCGTTTGCGCACGCAAATCAGGCTGCCGATGCTCCCACGCCCCTTTGATCTGCTCGGCCCTACTGCCACTCCCTCTCCATCCCCCCAGCCCCAAGCAGCATGGCGCTCCCGAATCTGGCACAACCCAGACAGACAGACAGTCACAGCCATGACCTCTTTTTTCCCTTGGTGGAGGAATCGGCCGGAGGGGCCAGGGGGAGGGATAACCACATCGACTATACAGTGGAGAAAGCGCGCGGCTGCCTGGCTGGCTGCTGTCAAATCCTCCGGCATCCCAATCGAGATATAAGAGGCCTTGTTTGGCCTGAATTAAAAGGTTGAGTTCACTATCCGTTCAGTCACTACATTGAATCATTGCACATCATACCACAGCTGTTATACACATACCATATAGAGCTCTTGATCAGGTCTTGCATTGCATCGTGGCATCTCTCGTTCTTCTCTCGTTCCTCACTCTTCTGGCTCTGTCAATGGGAAGCACTGTTGGTTTACAACTGTCTCAACAACAACACTCGTTCTTTTGTTTAGACCTATAGCCACTGGATAGGATAATTGAAGCAACCTAGTTCTTCTCTCGTCTCATATTCAGCCTTGCCGTTTCATCACTACCACACAAGCACAGAGAAAGCCTAGCACAGCCAACAGCCATGTTCAACACCTTCAAGTACGATCCCGAGACCAAGAGCGTCCAGGAGCTCAGGCGGGCCTCAGACCCCATCTCTGCCCGATCCAGTCAGCACCAAGCTTGCAATAACTGCCACGCTAAAAAGGTAACAAGACGCAGCATCATGCAACTGACAAGCAAGCCCTCTCCTTGTTGTTTATCCAACGCTAACCTTCCATTTCCTTCTACCAGCTCAAGTGCAGCGGTGACAAGAATGGATGTGAACGCTGCATTGCCAGCCAGCTCGTCTGCGAATACACTCGTTCTCCCTCTCGCAGAGGCGGTAGAAAATCCAGCGGCAGAAATTCCACTGATAGCCGAGAGTTAGCCGGCGGCGACAGCAGCCCTGGAAGCCACTCTGGCAAATCAAGGCATCGGAGCAGCAAGCATCCCCAATATTCTGGGGCTAGCAGCAGCAAATCCAAGTCTCGATCCGGCGACTATGGTGATGCGTTGGACCTATTAGATCCTGACACACTCGGTCCCGATGATGGATTCGACTTGCGCACTCTCTCTCTAGAGGGCAGCGGCGATGCCATTGGTTCAGATGGTACCTACGGGAGCGGCGCTTATTACAGCCAACAGCAGCATGGCGGAGGCAGCTGGCAGCAGATGCCCTCTCATGGACAATACGGCGAGTACATGGGCGGCTCCAGCTCCAGTGGCCAAAACTACGACGGCGGAGAGTACTACGAAAACTATGACGAGTACGGACAATACCACGACCAAAACGACCCCCGATACTGGGGTGGCCACCAGCAACAATAGTGGCTTGTTTCTGGTTCCCCTTTGAGTTTTGTGTTTTTACATGTTTTATGCGTTTTGCGTTGCGTTTTGCGAGTTGTATCTTTTCTGCATTTCTCTTTTCCTTTTCCTTTTCCTTTTTCTTTACCTCTTCCCTTTGTCTCATTATTCGCATTAGATCTGGCTCCGAGCGGCCATGTAAGTGAACACCTTGGTGAGGATTGCAGCGCGTCTGATTTCATGCCTAGAATACCCCTTTACAGCATCAATCTGTATATTTAAGAACCCTGTTTCCTTTGTTCTTTTGTATTTTTCCTTTTTCATCATTTCATTCTACGTTTTTTGTACTCTTCTTTGGCTCACCGCATCCTTCTCCCCTGTGCCTCCCTGCATGACGTACCCCGTCTGCAGCGTTCAGCCTTGGGAAACTAGATGCTGGATTGGGCCGTGTATTTTTTTGTCTTGTTCTTTTTAGATGGAGGCTATGCCGGTAATGGGCTCATGATTGGACGATATGGATTGGTTACTTTTATAGACCACTTGCTTTTGTAAGTTTAGTTAGATTCGATGTTACACTTGGATTCACCGTCGATGCATACATCTTTTTTGGTCAGATGGCATGTTTTGCCAGTCTCGTAATTTTCCCTTTCCCCCTCGAAAGTGATTTGTTGGAATAGTATCCTTTGTCTGTTGAAATCATGTATAGGCAACTATCCACGAGACCTAGAGTTGACTCATCCTCGCAATCGCCTGCAATACGCGTGAGTCGACACACTCGTGACGTTCCTGATCAACAAACCGGCTCAGGTACCCTTGCAACATACCCCTTACAAAGTACGCCGAAGAAAAATTAAAAATAAGACCCCGAAAAACCCCTGGAGGCGGAAATGAAACGAAACGAAACAGATGTAGTATGGTACGTGATGACTACGTCAACCAGCGGATTCAGCCCTGCGATAGGCCCTGGCGAAGTATGGATGTGTGTGCCTCAGGTGTACTGCCATGATCATGGCCACACCCCCTTTAATTATTTTCGATCCTTACGGTAAAAGTAAAAGAGTACCTTAGCTGTAGTAAGATGGGTGGGTGGTAGTAGAGCGAAGAGGAAGTTAGTGCTGGAGTATAGTAGCAGGCAGGCACCAGATGCCATCGTGCAGGCTGGAATCGTTGACTGAACGATGATTGGTGTTTATGTTTCTTGGTATGGGTTGCATGGTTGTAGTAGTGGGTGCTTATTAAGGATCTAAGTGTTTTTTTGCCGTGTTGGGTGCCTTGCATGGGTTTGAAGATGGGGGGGCGTGTGTTTCCAAGAAAGCGGTTTATATTGAGATGGGTGGGAGATTACATCCTTAGGTATTTACTTTAGCTGTAGGCGTTCTTTACGGGAGATGGGAAATTAGGAGACGTAAAAGTTCTTGAAACTGCGTGTATCAGGACGGTTATTACGGCAATTATACATTGTGTTTTTGTTTTTTTCTCTCTCGTCTTGCTTTCTTTGGGCTTACATCGACGTTGCGTTGCGTTTCTAGTTCCACAAGACACAAAAGGCCGCTTATGCTCAATCCTTCTGCCGCGTCTCCCGGGTACTCTCCAAACCAACAACGAAATCAAGAACCTTGGAAGACAACGTTGGAAACAAAAAGCAAAGAGTCACGAGGGAGGGCGTATCAGACCATGTGAACAGGCTGATATGAAAGTTGCCTGCGTAAAGTACATACGTGCGCTCTTATGAGATCTTTTCCGGTGGCGCTCGGATGTTCCGATATGATGCTTTGTCACGATGTGAGGCGTGAGCTTCTTAGGCAGCCGAAGGATTCTGTTTACGTTGCCAACGCTTTTTTTTTTCTGGTAGGCTGCACTTTTCTACTTGTTGGCCATGTGACTTGAATTCAAATTTGAATATGCGGTGCTTGCGAAACCTGTTGGGATGTTTGCTACATGCGTCTTGTTGAGTAAAGAGACGAGGTCGCGAGCTTCGGAATGGCCTCGGTTCTATCGAGAATGGTATATCATGTATTATTCGTTCCTCCTCGAGGAGAGTCTATGTTCTTAGTTTGTGTACATCAACTTATAAGACGCTCGTTAGTGATCCAGTTTTGGTCGTTAGCTCATCTACCATCGCGCAAACGCCATGCGCAATCATCAGAATTTACACAAAAGCACAAATCCATATCCAGCATAGCAGCCATCTAATTGCAATTCTAAACGCAACGCTCTAGGATGCGCGTTTGTCTTCAGTGACATGCGCTGAAGCAGGCGCCTTTGATTTCGGACGACTTGCGTCTGCATATGCCTCGTCATCATCTCTAATGGTCTTGAACAACGCTCTCGCAATAACGAGTCGCAAAACAAGAGAAAGAAGCGAAGTGAGCATGATGCCGCAGGCAGCAAGAAGCTGAATCCCAATATACTTGCCAGTACTGTTGAGAATGGCACCCGATATGGGCGGGCCGATGAGTGATCCAATGCCTTTGAGGATGGACACCATGCCCAGTCTAGTCCCCAGACGACTCATATCTGGAGTAATGGAGGTCAAAACCACGGATCCGAGAGCTACTACGCTACCGGACCAAAAGCCATATAAAACGGCAAAGGCAATGTTACCAGCTGCATTTGTCACGCTGATCCAGTAAAAGACACTTGCACTGCTCAAGGCGCATACGACGACGTACGTGTCCAAAGAACCAACCTTGTCTGCAATGAAGGAGGGTATGATCCTGCCAGGGATGGAAGAAGCGTTAAGAATAGGCAACAGATAGGCGGCCAACACGTGGCCCTGCATGCCGTGCAAGACGGCGTAGCTCTGCAGGTAATAAGGCGGGTTAAAGAATGAAAGATTGTTAAAGAAGATGGCAATGCAGTAGAGAAGGTATGTCTTCTCCTTGAGGGCCGAAGAGTCCCAGAACCATCGGATGGAGAAGCCGTTCTGCTGCCACCCGGGCTTCTTGGCCGCCGTGCGAGGCCGGATGATGATGAGCGCAAAGGAGCACATTGCAAACGCCATGAACCCCATGACTCTCATGGTCCAGCCAAAGCCTATCTGCGGCACCAGGTTTTGAAACATGAGGGGATACAGCGTTGCGCCAAGACCACTGCCCACGGTGGCGAGACCCATGGCTCTAGCTCTGCGTCTCTTGAAGTACATGGGCACAATGGCAATGGACGGGATGGAAAGACAGCAGGTGCCCAGGCCGAGGCAGACTCCCTGGGCCAGAAAGATTTGCCAATAGCGCGTGCTGATGCTGGTCATCATGAAGCCCAGGGTGACGAGAAGCGTTCCAGCGGCGAGCAGCGCGCGACAGTACCCTGCGTCGTAGAGCGGGCCAATGACAGCTCCAACGGACATTAAGCAAAACACTTGAATGGACCCAATCCAGGAGATGGCCGAGGGCGTAGAGTCCTTGAGGAGGTCTGTTTCGTAGTAGTTTTGGAAGACACCAAAGCTGTTGAGTAAGCCCCTGAGCAATGTTCAGGTTAGCACATGTTGACAACCATTCTTTGACGAGTGAATTTTGCCATACAGGTGATTGAAATAGAGAGCGAATGAGGCCACGACTTGTAGCCACGCCTGTAATCCGCCATCTGGAGGCGCATTGCTGTCGTCCTGACCATTGTTCTGGGCCTGCTCAAGTGGTGCTGACTGTTCAAGAACGCCCGCATCGGCCGCACCGACAGGCTGCGGCTCCATGGCACTCGCACTCTGCTCTTGGATCTGGATCTTGGACATGACCGGGGTTCTCTCGTAAGTTCGAACGCCGTAACATGAGAGTCAACTGCTGCTCGGTATCGAGACGAGCAAAGGCTAAAGACTAGCAGCTGGATATATGCACGCGCGATTGATAAGAAACGGGGAGCCGCGTCCGGATGCCGGTTCGTCACGTCGTGACTCCGCACGGGGAATTGGTAAGGAAAAGCATGATCTTTGCAGGGAATAAGTCGGCAGAAGAAGACGGATAATGAATGCTGTTGCTAGCTAGCGCATTGCGGGGGGGTTTTTAGACGAGAGAGCCGATGGTGAGGACGAGGACGAGATGCTGGAGTTGTGAGCATCTTGAGGAGAAGTTGAATGGTGAGAATTGGATGTAGTAAGAAGATGCCCTGAATTACGTTGGATGCCTTGGCGTTTTGGTGTTTTGACCATTAATATGTCGTTAGGATACCTAGGATTCGATGCATGTGACGCCACATGAGAGAGGCTTGGAAGGGGACGAATGAGATGGATTACATCAGCCATCTCATCTACCTATGAGATGGACGAGAAGCTTCGTAGGGAGTCAAGAGAGTACAAGTGACTGGTATATACTGCATGACTGCCTTCATATCTGGCTGCCGCTGCCCACGAACATGCACGAGTATGTAACCATTACCAGTATGTATTTCGTACAAACCCCTGGGCAGCCAAAGCTCACGCATCAGATCCGGGACGCTACGGGCGCTTCAGGAAGGCATCAAGCTTTGCCTCATGCACGAGAATCTGCATTAAACCCTCCAACAGCCAGCAGGGGTGGTGCAATCTTCAGGCGTCAGGTAACAGTGGCCAAACCTCGTCCCGTGATCAGTCGAGATTTTGGGACGATTTCCAACAGACGGGACCTTGGGCTCCTGCAACTAAGTCGAATAGGGTACAGTAGGCACATACTGTATATACGCCATAAGCATGAAACAAGAGACAAGAGACGAGTATAGTAATTAAAAAAAGAAAAAAGAGTTGCCGCTTGCGTAGGTGCACCTCGCATCTTGCAGCACTGTGGCTGGCATCAACTGACGATCCCCTTGGGCAAAACAAGAAAAACAAGCCACATACGACGTAGCTCAGCCATCAGGTTCTGGCGCCGTTGCCCGCGGAGCAATTGGCTTTTGGCGATCTTGTATTTCCGCCTCGATCAACGACCGCGGCTTACTCGCTGCCCTCCGGAAATATTGCTTCAGCTAAAAAGAGGGTGTGTTACTACATGCAAACTAGAGTACTCGTAGCTTGCGTCGGTGCCGCTTCGGCTTCGCGATTGGGCTGACAATTGGAGAATTTTCTAATCCACCTCACCTGAGCAAAATGCATGCAGACCTCGGTTTACGAATTCGAAAAAAGAAGCAAGCAGCGTCGTATTTTCAATTATTATTTCTGCAGCGTGTCGTTCGCTAGCTGAAGCAATCTAGACATGCATGGCTAGCTCGCGGCCTGAGCGTAAGGCTCGGTGACGAAAACCGGTAGCTTGTCGCGTGTAATTTATTTTTGTTGTGTGTTTCATACGAACCTACACTTTGGGCGAGCAGAAGCATTGAGAAGCAAAGCAAATTGTAATAACGGGGAAACTTCTATCTTTGGGTTTTCGGGGCGGGTTTGGTTTTGCCACATCAGACCAGAAAGCGCGAAATAATGGCTGGGCTTCGTTCAGGTTTTTGTTCTTTGTTCTACGGATTTAAGCTGGAGAGAGAAGGGGGAAAAGGAGCCGAATCGGGAAATTGCTCTGCGGGCGAGACGGAGAGTTTTCAACAAAGCAAGTTCTGTACGGAGTACAGTATCAGTAATATTCTACAAAGTTATGTACATTTCATCATTAAAGGAATGTCTTGAGGTGGTAAGAGACAGAGACAGAAGCAGAGACACATGCGGCACTGTGTCGCGTGGGACAAAACGCAGAGCAATTTCCCAATTTCTAATTTACCTTTCGGCGCAACAACCCCGTACAAACGCCATTGTAGCAAACGGAGCGGGCTGGCTTAACTTACAAAAAAGATCTCCGAACTCCGTGGTCCCTGATGTTGGAAGCAATTAATAACTAAGGCCCAAGTGGATTGGTAATGGGCCAACTGCCGGAGTACTTGGGAGGTACAAGCAGATACAGGGGAATCCATCGCTTTTTGTGCGCGCTTTTGCCTTTTTTGCGCCTAAAATACGGAGTACGGAGTGTTACCTGATTTGAATTGTGTGGATGGAGTTTGAGAACCAAGACCGAATCACGCCTAGAAGGATTCCAATATTCTTCTCGTGATTTCATTTATTTATTTATGTATTTATGTCTTATTTTTTATATTAAGGCACATGTGCAGGTCGTTCGTAGCTCGCGTACTACTGCGGCCTTTCCGCGTCTAAAAGGCCTTCAAGTCGTCAAAACCCGGCCGTTCCAGTAATTACGGCTTGTGGCCGGACAAGTCCAGTCAACAGACGAGAACGAGATCCGCTTGCCATCCGGGCCGTCTCGTCTCCTTTTGCGATCAAGTGTAATTATCTAGATCTCGCGAACCGAACCCCCTATTCTATGGGGTACTACCTAATACTCCCATGGCGTCAGGTGACGGTGTTTGTATTGTGGCAGCCGGAATGGCAGGGCGAGTACATACTCCGTAGACACACGCGTAACGCTGTCTTTGGGGATATTGGGGGGATATTGGGGGGTTGCATGTCACATGTAATAACATGGAAGAGATCCTGGCGCTGCGGCTGAGGAAGAGGCCTTTGGGGTAGGGTAGGGACACGTACGGAGTACCAGGTGATGGGCATGATGATGTGCGTGCTGGACCGGGCCTGTCAGATTACTTGCGTCGTCGGTGACGGGCATGACTAGATGGGAAGGTTGCACGAAGTTATGCCTACGAGTTATGGATGTTGTCTCGGTATCGTAAGCGTCTGTACTATTCATGGATGGGGCATATCGTGTTGGTCGTATCGTATGACGGCCTCGAGTATTGGACATGAGGTTACCCAGCTGCTTGAGACCGCAAGACAAGAGCAAAGCACACAAGGTAAGGCATGTCGTAGAAGGCATCAATTTCTCGCTGATTTCGGGGTATTACTGCATGTAGTCTTGGGTCCTAGCCCGAAATCCGAATTCGACCTCCTTTACACCTGATCACCAGGTCTGGCGCGCAAGGCTCGGGACGGATGGGTGGTCGTGGATGGAGGAGATTCCGTGTCTTTTGCGTTCCGTACCGTAGGATCGGGCATTTGCTCCCACTCACATTGCATCTCAGCAGCCAACCCCCATCAGGGCATTCCAGGGAACTTATGGCGATGGAACGAAGCCCGATAGAACCTGAGCCTCCTTGGCAGGCTTGGGGGTGCATGTACGAGGAGGATGTACAGTAGGATGTAGGCACCACTAGGTACGGCTGAGTCGTTCCAAGTGATCCGAGAGGTTCTCGATCCCAAGATTGTCTCAACAGCAAATCGCTGCAGCCACCCGTACGTACACCAACCAGTCACGGAAATTCACTAAGGGATTAAAATTGATATCATCGTGCAGCGTGCTATTTTTATTTTTTTACTCGTCATCCTTTTTCCTTCGGCCGATGGTCAGCGCGGGGTGGCTTGCGAGGAGAAGAGACTGCATTGGACATGGGAGCTTCTCCTCACTCCCACAGTCGTTGACGTCTTAGCTTCCCCCCTTTGCTTCACCTTAATAAAGCGCGAACGCTTCCTAAGCTACGTAGCAACGGTGAATAACTTGGATTTTTGTCGATTTGGCCTGGACAATGCATCCCGCGTGTGTCATTTCCGCATCCAGACATTGGTGAAAATAGGAACACGGATCCCTGCAATTTGGGTCCAAGCAATCTTTCACATGGACAGCTGTGCTTGCGTGCTAGAGCCGATATACAGCGAATAAGAGAAGACGCAGCAAATCTCGGGTCTCCGAATGACATGACCAGAGCCATCTCCATCTCAGGGTCCAATTGCGTGGGCGACGGTGGCCTGCATCCCTGTGCCGCGGATGCTTAGTGTTTGCCTCGGTGGCGTCTCTGGCCTGACAGCTCCTTGAGACACACAGGCGCCTCCTCTAGCTAGCTAGCTTGAAAGGGGAGATGAAGTGAGGGAAGAAAAGAGACGAAATGTCAGCGCATGCAGTTGTGCGTTGGCAACGAGACCAGTGCAAAGAATTGAGCCGTTGGGAGGGCCATTTCACCACCTGTAAGGACACCCATCTGGAATTGAGTCGCGTGAGCACATACAGGGACACATTTGGCGGCCCCAATCGGACTTGCAGCGGCGATACTTGGTAAAATTGTCTTCAGTATCACCATCAATCCATATTTAACCATCAATATTGCATGTTCTCCCTGCATGCATATGTGCATGTAGGTAGAAAAGCTGCATCCTCCAGCGGGCTGAGCCATTGGTGCCCTAGAACTGCGTTGAGCAAGGCTCCAGCTAGCTGCCCAGCCACCAGCAGAAATGCAATGGATGGCGCTGGGATCCTTTGTCCAGACTCTCGCCACAGAGGGACAAGCTTTTTCATTCGACGACTTAACGAAGGGGGGGCTGCGGGAACAAGCAGCTGGAGAAGAAGGGCGAGTAAATTGGAGTACTAGTATGTACAGACGCGTGTACTGTACAGTGCAAAAAGTGGTTGGGTGATCCAACTCTGGACTTTTCATCAAGTCTCCGTCCCCCATAGACTGGAGTAAATTAGGTCCACCGGTACTTGAGGTCCATTGAATTCTATGGAGGTAGAATCATGGAGCCAGCACACTGGAGACTTTCGAACCTTCAATCTGGCCTGCTTCGTAAGCTGCTGGAAGCATGAAGAGCAGCTCGTCATGGACCGCCGTGGAAGTGCCTCAGTCATGGCACCACACTATTTGCCGCTACCTGGGCAATAGACCAAGCTCGACTTCACAGTTAGCAAGCTTCAATGGCTCCAGTCTCTTTTCCTCTGTCTCGCTCTCGTCTCGAATCCCGAGAAAAAAAACAGAGGTCCGCTGCAGCCGCGATCCGAGACGGGAACGGCACTAACAACGTCCGTGAATACTGGCCTAGTACCTCCAGAGTACGAGTACCAACCAGCCCGATGAGACAGATGAGTTCTGGACCAACAGTGAACCTAAAAATTGCCCGCTAAGTACTGGACCTCACTGGACAGCACAGCACAACACAGCACAGCACAGCACAGCTTCACTGTACGATTGATACTGGCATGGACCCAACTGGTACAGTAACTGGCACTGCACCCCACCCTCAGAGAGGTACAGAGGCCCGCTCCAGAAGCCGGCCCACCGCGATGCCACCAATTCCGGCCCCAAAACTGGAAAAGGGCTCTAATGCACTTGAACCAGACTGACCTGACCTTTTAGTACATACATGTACACATGTACATAAGCTGTTGCCGACCAGGGTTTGTGGGATGCGCATGGGGGGCAGTTCTAAAATGGATTCGAATGAGGTCTGGTGTTCTGGCTGCTGGGTACTGGGTACCGCCGGAGCATGCGATGTTCCACGTAGAGAGTACATGTCGTCACCACTTGAATTCGCCCGTTGGCTGCAGTACCCAATACTCGCTCCAATACGCCGCCGCACTGTACCCGCTACCCTCGCGCTCGCATGTCGCGCCTTGGACCCTGCCCGGTACCTACGGCTGCTCGCCTGGCTGCCGGTACGTACCCAGCAGCACCCAATGCCCTGTAAACCAACCCCCATGCCCCGTCTCAGTCGACCTCCAAACCTGGCGATCTCCCTCCCACATCCATCCTCCCACGCGACCTTGCCTGTTCTTCCTGACCGAAGCCTGCAACTCTCCTCGTACTTACATTTACACTGGCCTTCTCCCACTCTCGTCAAGATGGCTTCTCAACTCCCTCTTGATTCTTCCAGAAGGAATCCTACGATCCTTTAGGCCTTGCCCGCTAGCAGTGCCTTTGTGAAGCCATTGTACACCGAAAAAATCCTTGCTTCATACCATCTGCCCTCTACTCTTTACTCTACTCTCCTCCCTCGTTAATCACGGTCTCAAGACTTGAATCTCGACTTTGCTCCTATTCACGAGTCTCCTCTTGAACAAACGGACTTGCCTCAATACCTATCCTCCATACCGTCATCCTTCCAGCCTCGAACTTTACTGAACTCTATCTGAACACTACATTCAAAGTTGCCGTGATTCAAGCATAGAGTTCTTCAACTACACCAAGCCATCAAACCTCAAACTCGGCTGCGCAGACAACAGAATCTACCGATATACCTTATAAATCGACGCGAGCTGGTCGGCATGGCACTAAATATTCTCTCCGACAATACTGTCCTCCCCTTTGCCTCCGAAACTCCCCTCACCTCTCCCCAACTGTTTCCCACCCTGCTTCCGACGCAAGATCACGACTTGATACTCGAAAACCTGTCCTTTTCCATGTCCGAGATGAAGACGCAAAGTGTCGTGGATGATCAGACTCTGATCGAGGAACAAACCGTCTCACGCACTCAACGCCGCGCTGCTGTTCAGCAGACGCTGCCGTCTTCAACGCTACCTAGGGCTAGTGCTATGTCTCGTGAGTTGCTCCACCCTTGTCCTTGTCCTTCTTTTGTATGACGTCTGAACGGTACTGACCATTTCCCAGGCTCTACATCAAGTGGATCAGTAGTATCAGTTACTGCAACAAACGTCTCAGAATTTCCGGCAACGCCCATGGATGGTAGACCAGTCAATTTTGGCTTGGTTGTTCCTGGTGTTTACCGAAGCAGCTATCCTAAGAAGGAAGACTATGCCTTCTTGAAGAGCCTGAAGCTGAAGACGATAGTGTATGTGTTGGCACCTATCCATGTCGCTCACTCTTGAAGCTAACCCCATCTTAGTACCCTGGTCAAGAAAGATGACCCCGATCACGAGCTTGAGTCCTTTGTCGCTGCCAATGGCATCCAGCAGGCCGTCTTCAACATGAAGGGAACAAAGAAAGAACCAATTCCGCCCAGCACCATGGCCGCCATTCTCGAACTTGTTCTGGATCGAAAAAACTATCCTCTCATGATCCATTGCAACCACGGAAAGCACCGTACCGGATGCGTCGTAGCCGTTGTTCGCAAGCTGTCTGGCTGGGGCCTCGACAGAGTCGTTGACGAGTACACCACCTATGCCTCCCCCAAGGTTCGGGAATGTGATGTCGAGTACATTACCTCATTTCAGCCCAGTTCGCTCGAGATTACATTGGTTCGGCCAGTCCATGCCGAGAATCCACGCTTCGGCCCACTCCAAGTGCGCTCATTTATGAGGACCCTTTTGTTCACTGCCGTAGTCACGACAATATGGCTGGTGTCTGGTTCTCGCATGGCCGTTCAACGCAACAATATGTCCAGCTAGGACGAATTTTCGGAAGAGTCAGAAAAAGTTAGTTGGAAGGTGTACTACGTTATTGCGACTCCAGCTTTGTTTCTATTTCACGACAGCGCTATCCGAAAGAATCGCAAACAAGAACGAAGAGAGAAAGACAGAGAGAGAGAAACGGAGAGAGACAGAGAGAGACGCGGTATCAAGACCGCAGATATAGAGCAAGGTTTACGGAACATTCTATTATTGCCAGTGTTGGGTGTTGCACGGGAAAGGCATCACGGTACAGATTTGTACTTGGGATCTTATGGGTGGGGATTGGGCTCGCAGAGACTTCAAGAGCTGAGACGATCTGCGAATCGGCGTTTTTTGTGTGATGATGGTATTATCCTTCTTGTTTCCTTTGTCGACTTTTTTTTGTTAGAAGAGGTGGCGATGTAAAAGCACACGATGGTTGCGCTTTGCATGCTAATTAACTATCCTGTTTGCCCCATCTCGCTTTTTTACTATCATATCATCATTATCATCTTTGGTGTTGTGGATTTGGGAAGTGGATATTAAGTCTTATATCCAATATTTGTATAGACGGTAGTGGCTCACACTTACTTGAAGGCCATTTGTGCTAGAAACACCATTGGCCTGTGATTGAATACGAAACCTATTTGTATCGCCAATTCAGTCAAAGTGTCATATTGTGAATTTTGCGTAATTCTGATTCCACGCTAAACATGTGCAAGTAGGTAATAGTATACATCTCATGACTCCAACTAAAATGAAGTCCCAGTCGTTCCCTAAGTAGTCATACAATGCCCTCTCCATCTCCATCTCTCCATCCATCTTCTGCCACGTATCTTTTGTTTCTTTCTCCTCTAACCCTAAGCCTCACCCGATTTTTGTCGTCGTTTTCACTTCTTGTCGTCAAACTGCCCCCACCGATTCCGGCTCTCCCTCTCGTCCCTATCACGATCCTTGCTGCCATGCAGATATACCCAACCGCCCGCCACGCAGTTCGCCGCACCGAGCCCGACGGCCGTCCCGCGCACGACGCCGCGGATGCTGAATTTCGCGCGGAGAGTCTGGCGCCGTCGGAGGGCGAGCAGGGCGTAGAGGCCGGACCAGGCGGCGGTGAGGCCTGCGCTGGCGGTTGGGTAGCCCGAGAGGTTGAGGTAGGACGAGAAGAGGAGGGTTGGGGTGAAGAGGGTGAGGGGGAGGGGTTGGAGGGGGCGGGCGTGGAGGGCGGTGATGAGGGTTGCGAGGAGGGAGGGGGGGAGGGAGGATGCTGTTTTGTGAGAAGATTGTTAGTGGTGAGGAATGAGGTGAGAGGTGAGTCTGTGAGAGATTATATATGTGAGATGAGGATTTGGAGGTGGATTTTTTTTTTGGTGTAAGATGGAGGATGGTAGGGGATGGGGTGAAAACTTACAGCCCCATTCGGTGAGACGCTCGGTTATGGACTTTTCAATTGCCTCTTTATCAGATGCCATGATGGGGGCTGATGTTGGTGTTGAGTTTTATGTGTGTTGAGATGTGGTTTAGGCTTTTTTTCATGTGAGATCGCTAACATCCATGGTTGAGGTTGAATGTGACGTGATGTATCTCAAGTTGTGATGACTAAGCACAACCTCTACAAGACACATTCACTTGTTGGCACTTGCAGAGCTGGAATTAGGATTTCACAGCATGATTCAATTGATCAACCTGATTATTCTGGAATTTGTAAATAATTACTTCAATTGAGGGTTAATCCATTGCACAATGGTTGGATGTATAATGGAAGCAAGCTGTTGTAGATATTTTGATGCCTGTTATAAGTACAAATGCGGGCCGGCCGAATGATTCGCCGACGACCCCAAAATTTCCATATTCATCGCACGACCAATATCCACCAACATCGAATTCGATCTCGACAAGGACGGTTCAGTTGAATCGCCGCAACTCCAGCCCAATTCACCATATAAACGACCTTTATAAAGCCTCCTTGAGCCAATTCCGAAAAACACTCACCACTTGAATCAAAGCCTCCTCCACACAAAATCCGCCATCATGGGCGGCAGGCAAATCCGCCCCGCGGGCGTCTACAAGGCCGTCCGGGAAGAGCTCAAGCACCAGCTCATGCCGGGCTACAACGTGCCCACGCCGCCGTGGTTCGCCGTCATGAACTCGGTGCCCCCGTCAGAGGCCCTCGTGCGCACCGTCACGCCGCGCCACCGCATGCCCAACCCAAAGGCCACGAAGCCGAAGAAGCTGTTCCGCCCGCAGAGCATTGCGTACCCGGAAGATGCGTTAAGAACGAGCTTCTACAAGGATCACCCGTGGGAGCTGGCTAGACCGAGGGTGGTGCTGGAGTTGGATGGCAAGGATTACCAGCATTGTGATTGGAGCAAAGGGCTGAGACAGCCGGGTATCCCACTATCAGGTGAAAGGTGAGAAAATCACAAGACCCCGCGGTATATCTCGATGGAGAGGGGAGAAGAATATCCACTGACGAATTTTCTCTGTTACAGCGTCGTGCAGCGCCAGCTGTGGTTAATGGAAAACGAAAAGATGAGCAAGCGCAAGGCATACGACACGGTCCGCCGAGAATTCTACAAGCTGCGCCAGCAAGAGGAGGTTGAGAAGAGGATAGCCATCGAGGAGGCGCGCTACGTCGGCGCGTACTTTGGCAAGACGAGATTGGATATCGGCATGCAGCTCGAGGACCAGGAATACGAGAACTGGAAGATTTGGGCCGGCAAGGAGACGGCGAACCGGGAGGCCAGGGCAAGCTCGGACATTGAGACGTTTGGACTCGAGGAGGAGGAGGGTGCGGCGGAGACGGCGGAGGCGCAGCCTGTGACGGCGGCGGCATAGGTATAGACTCGGAGGGCTGGCATGCTTGTATTATATGACTTGTACGAAGACAATCGGAGAGACGGTTATAAAAAAAGAAGGTAAAATTATGTTATCATTATTTGGCAGGGCTGGGTTCTATGTCATCCAAGCGGCGGGAATTAAAGACAATTTCTCCTGCATTCTGTACGCCATATCGAGTTGCGACTTCTTGGTGCTGTGTGACAAAGACGTCTGCTATACCGGTGTGGAATAGGAGCTTGCCCGTCAGACTGAGAGTTGATATGCGTGCCCAGGACTCAATGTAGATCACCTTCATGCAGCTCTCAGGGACAAGGTAAACCATCTTGAGTAAGTGCACCGCCAACGCAACAAAGAAGCCAGTAGCCGGCCCGTTTGAAAACACGCGGCTGGGATAGCACGGCTTCATCTTCATCCCAACCAGGTCCTTTGGCGGGATGAGCAGCGCGGGGAATATCTCGACGATACTAAGCAGCGCCGTAAAAGGGGTCGACCAGAGCGGCTGGTGGACTCGGCGCGCGCGGGTGACGATGAACTTGTCGTATGTGCCAGGGGACGTCCCACGAGATTCGCACAGCGACGCCAAGCTCTCCTCGTAGTCGTGGACGTGGTTCTCCGACATGGAGTCGCCGCTGGAGATGAGGTAGCGGCGGTGGAAGTCGGCGAAATTGCAGAAGCCGTCGTCCATCATCATAAGCATCTCCTTTGTGTGACCTCCAGAGCCGAGGACGAAGAGGTTGTAGTCTACGGGGGCGCGCTGGACGAGACCATTTTGTGAGTTGGGCTGTCTTGCGCTTCTGTTGCGGCTACGATGGGAGATGAGTTGAATGTGTCTTGTCTAGAGGGTTGGCGGCCGGTCAGAAGGGGTTTGTCTCGCTTTGGATATGAGGTTGGTGGGGAGACTTACTGAGGCGAAGATGAGAAGGGCGATGCTAGAGGCGCCGAGGGTGAGGAGGCTGGCTTTTAGAAGGCGGGGTGAAGAGGTGATGGTGAAGATGGCTGAGCCGAGAGCTACGGCGCTGGCGAGGCCAAAGGCGATGATGGTAGAGCGAGCCATGATTATTATTGAAGGCTGAGTCTATCTATCTCCCTTGATTTCTGATGGACACGTTCATCTAAGCCTTCGTTAGAAACCATCAAATAATGAGTTTTGCAGGGGTGGCAGCGGCTCACAGCGAGTGGAAAATCACAAATAAGGCATTTTAGGCTTGTAGAGATACGCAAAATCTTGTAATTTCAAGATGCGACGCCTGAGCAAAAGGAGTGGTGAGAGTGAGAGCCGTGATGTTGATTGACGGTGGTTCAAGCTGAGGTGAGGTCCAAAGTACAGAGTGCATTGTACCAGTGCCCCACTCTCGTGTTCCTCCTTCTTTACAGTGATTCAGACACGAGGACAACATCACTTGAACAACAACAATCACAAATTACGACTCGATAATTGAAACAACACATTGCGATTTAAATTCAGCATGCCCTATTCGGCAGTTTCAACTTTGAGCAAGCCCTGATTTCAAACATGGCCATGAAAAATTCCCGGTGAGGCGCAGGCTAAACAGCCAAAGCAAAGAAGCGCCTCTCACCAACATGGCATCAAATCAAGGGCTGCTATCCTATCCTCCTTCAAGCAGATCAAATCAAGTCCTCCCAAATATCCGAAGATTCACTCAGAAGCCTAGTTCGATTGCATAAGATCCCGATTTAGAACAGGCGTCTCTTGCCGGGCGCCATGCGCATCATGCGAGCAATTATGATGGCTCGTCTGGTCGCTTCGGCGCCGGCTTCTTCGATCATCACGTCCACTCCTTCGCCGGTCTTGGCAGAGCACTCGAGGTAGCGGTGGCATCCGATACGACGGGCGTACCACATGGCCTGTGAGACGAGCTGTTAGCACATTGTTCCATCTTGGAGCTCTGCATGAAAGACCTACATCATGGGGGATCACGCAGCAGGTAGGAAAAGGCGCATATGAAGGATCAAAGGGGCCTTGAAGTCGGTGGGCCTCATCAAGGCAGCTGGCACGCTGGTCCTTCTTCATGCCGATGAGGTGAAGAAGAACCTCGCTCTGCTGCTGGCTAAGGAAGCCGCCCTGCACAGCGTTCTGCCACTGTGACAAACAACTGTTAGCTCATCTGCTCTGTTGGAAAAAGCAGAAATGTTATACGATACTTGACTTACCCACTGAAGAATAGTGTGGAGAGAATTCTTGTCCTTAATGTCAAAGCAAAGGAAGATGCCGTCCCACTGCACGTACGACAGTCGCTCAACCGTGTTCAAGTCTGGCGCGCCCGAGGTGTCCTACATTTCGACGCGGACCGGCTGAGAGTAGTACATGCGGTGGTTGGTGTACGTCTCGTAACAGGTGCGAGTGATGGCGCTCGACTGTACTGTGATTAGTATCTCGACTTGTCTTACGGGTATACCTTGCCTGGTAGCAGCAGCCATTTCAATCTTACGTCGGGAAAAAGACCATAGCGAGCACGGCTGTCCCATCGTCAGCACGAATTCTCTCACATCACAGGAAGCTGGAATGAAATTGGCTAGGTCTCACAAAAGCAAAGACGTTTGTCCAGCACCCTGGGCACCGACAAACAAAAAGTGAAGGGTCAAGGGCGTATCGAGGACAACCGTGGGAGTGGGCGAAGGACTACGGTGCTTTCTCTTGCGACCAAACAGGGCAAAAAAGCCTCGGATGGGGTTCTTCGCCTCAGTCACCATTTCGTCCTCTTCTTCGTCCCGAACTCCCAGGGCTGTCTCGGGGCGTTCCATGAGGGACGGTTGGAGCGCGTTGGGGCCGTTAGAGCGGCGGAAGAGCGGGATGGCGGCTCGCATCATGGCGATGCGGGTCGATGGGCGGCGAACAGGAGGCTTCTCCGGCTCACGAAAGGTCTGTGACGCACAATGAGAATGATGGACCTGGTAGTGGTGATGAGGGTACTTACGACGCGAGTCTCGGGTCGAGGCACGAAGCCATCGTTGACAAAGGGATCCTCGCGCTCCATGCGGCTGGGGACCGAATGTCTCCAGTTGTCGATGGACTCGGCGAGTTCTCCTGGCATTTCTTGGGGAACATCCTGAGGAGCGTCTTGCATGATTGCCTCTGGCTCCTGATTCTCCATTTTCGCTTCCATGATGAGCAGGTTGATGGAGCGAGGTTGCGAGGTTGAGTTGAGTTGAGTTGAGTTGTTGCAGGAGAGGAGGGTCACTCTGGAGGTGGCAGCTGGTCAAAACAACGGGGCCGATGCGAGAAGAGATTACTCACGAAGAAAAGTAAACAAAGCAGCGTGTTTGAAGTGTTCGACGTGTTGACGCGTTGGCGATGGACGCGACCAGCTGGCAGCACTGATGGCCAGGTGAATTGCAAAGAGGCGTGCGATGGTATAGGGGCTAACCTACAACTCAAGATGCGGCGATGAAGATGCATTTTTGAAGACTGATTGCTACTGTTTAGAAAAGGAATATATGAGTATTCAGCATCTCGGCGCAAAGTTCAAGTATAGGAATAGGATGCAAAGAGAAGCCTGGTAACTTCCACCTAGGTGGTGGATATTCAGTTCTTTGAGTATCTGCTATTCTCGCTACGCTATCAACCTAGCTTATACATGCCATGAGCCGAAAGTAAATGCAAATATGGATCATTAATTCTTTTCATGCAGATGGCTTGTATATCGTTGATAATCCGCTGGTGTCAAAGCAGGTCCCTTGTCCGACTTCACCTCACCATTCTGCATAGTCAATCCATTGTTGTGGACATAGCCCATCCACTTGTTCGCTAGATTCTCGCTGAGCTGTTGAATCTCGTCAACAGGTCCCTTACTGCACAAATATTCGCACACGGTACTGTCCGCATCACCCTCAGCGTCATAGTAAAAGATTCCGGGGACAGAATCAGCCGTGGCATAACATTGCCAAGATCGGTAAGTTGGGGGCAAACGTGTTGGGCGAACGGGGTTTTCGAGTGCCGCTTGAGTCTCTGGGAGAGCAGCCTTGTCACGCTCCGTTGTATCGGTCATCATGTTGATAACGCCGGACATGTACGAAATCTGTTGCTTAACCCAGGCCTTGGGCATTCGTTGTTTCTCGTAGAGTTGGATAGCTTCGGGGATGGAAATGACGCCGCGGACAACCTCACTAATGATACGACCTAGAAAGGCACCGTCTTCCATGGCTGTCGCTGCGCCTTGTGCCATGTTGTTTTGCATGCAGTGGATTGCGTCGCCCATCAATACCACGTTCTTGTGCTTGTTAGACCATGTTTTCACGGGAGCCATCTGAAGAAGGGGCCATCTCTGTGTGTAGTTGACCAGCTTGAGGATCTTCTGAATGATGGGGTGGTAATCCTTGTAATAGTCACGGAATTCCTCAATATTGACCTGCTCCATTTTTGTCACGTAGTCATCTCTGCAAAAGGCGGTGACAATGTTGAACTCTTTGCCTCCTGAAATTGGATACGTGAGGATATAGCCATTGGGACCGGCCCAGACGTCCATGTTGTTTCCCAGGTAAGAGCGCGCTTCTGGGATTTCGTCGAATATTTGCTTATACGTCAACACTCCACGGTAGGCGGCGATCTTGGAAGTGGCCTTGGGAACGATGCCGGGCAGCAATTGTGATCGAATGAAGGATTTGATGCCATCGGCGCCAATGACCATGTCAAACGAGTATTTATCACCCGTCGTGGTCTGAAGATGGACACCATCTTCCAAGTCTTGCATCTCATTGACACGAGCCCCCACAATCACCTTGACGCCATGGCGACGTGCCGATTCAGTGAGGCCATAATGCAAATGGTCACGTCGGACAACAAACCTGTAAATGAATACCGCAGGTTAGAGAAGTACTTTATTTGGAGAAGTTAACTTCTTACCAGGGGAATCCAGCCTTTTCAACCAAGTCAGAAGCCAAAGAGTGTGCAACCAGAGTGGCATCAGGGCCGAAGTATGTGTTACATTCGTGGTGATAGACAATGTTATCACCAATAATTTTGTCTACGCCCCATCTTACTAGGAATCGAGAGACATTGGGAAACATCTGAGGTATTATTAGATAGATGTAAATGGAGAAGATTCATGGAGTCTACATACCTGAATTCCAGCACCAATCTCGCCCAGCTCATGAGCAGCTTCAAGCAGAGTCACCTTTGCTCCAGCTCTAGCCACGGCAATGGCCGCAGTGAGTCCTCCGATTCCTGCTCCCACTATTCCGACATTGAGAGTTTTCTGACTCGCTGTGTATTGACTCATTGTGAATTATGGTTTTGAGTTGGCGCTTTGCTTTATATGTTGATATCAGGATGTGGTTGGATTTGTATTCAGGTTGGCTGTGTAGTTGGACATGAATAGAAGAGCGCCAGACATGACCCTTTTATATGAGAGACAACAACAATCCCATCTCCATCTGCTTCATGGCCTCAAACTTCCCCTCTTCTCCTCTTGAAGGAGCATTAGAGCATTAGACGAAGGAATAGTCTTGTCTACGATTATGTCATAATTTCAGCGCCAGTGGTTGTTAGCATAGATCCTTCGTGATGCTTGCGCTTGAGGTGGGAAGGCGGGATTTACCCGCTTACACTAAACTGGCAAAGTTGCTCGAATGGGAACCTCGTTACGGAAGTATCGAATGCGTTACTCTTATTTCCCTAGTAGGCACACCGGACAAGATGAAAACGTGCGATTTTCCGAGGTCAAAATGCCATATTATGTGAAATACCCTGTTTTTTATGGTGTACTTTCAGGATAGGGTAGGATTTTGAGGAGACTATCCCGAGGACTAGCACTACAACACCTCGGATCTTGGGGAGCGATGTTGTCACAAGAAAATGTCAAACATAAGTCATGCCTAGTATGTTAGAGATGGTGAGTGTCTAAAATTATAATTGCTTGAATAAGGTGCAGGAATGCTCAGATGTCGGGCTATTTACCGCGTCATATGCTGATGATTGTCTATATTATTGCACGAAAAGGACAGTGCTCAGTGAATTGAGTCTGTCTTCGTAAGGACATATATCATTGATCCTAACGAATGGCAATACTCTAAAACACACACAATTAAAGTTATTCATTCTCTAACCATATATAATTACAGTGATCAACTAACTTGACTCATGCAGCTGGGGAGCAGTCACTCCATCATCAATACAATCTGTCTTTTCGAGTGGTCCGCAACATACGCCCAGACTCAGACACACCGCCTAAGTCCTTTGTTCCGTTAACATAATGTTCGATAAAAATACATTAAATGATCAGTCAACTCCGTGGATTTACGCAGTCTTAGAAATACGAATCTAGATGTTTGAGTAGTGCCATCCTCAATGAGCGAAGCTCCACCTATCTTCGTCTTCGGGTACATCAGCACTACGGGGATTAAATTTGCCTATTACAGGATATGAATCTCCCGGATAATTAATCCTTCCCGCCATTGTCTTTGTGGAGTGCGGAAAGGTCCGCCATGGACAATTCGTCCAAGTCTTCGGAGGCATCCAAGTCTTCAGAGATGTTCTGGGAGTCGCACACATATGCACCACTTCTACATCTCGGCTTGGGACCTGGTGGGCATTTTGCTTAACATGTTTATGCATATGTCTACCCCGGATTCTAATAAAGACCCATACGGACTCATACTTCAAGACCCGTCAGTCCGTACCCCGTACATGTCATCCGATCTATATTGGTCCCCCGCAGCAACTCTGTTGCCGACGCCAGGGGCCGCATAATCTATACCACATTCGTCTCTTACCGGTCAATCATCTCCTCAATTTTAGTCATCCGACCTTTCACTATTTCATGCAGAACTCGACCCAAGGGCATGGCGATCCAATGAGCCAGGGGGTTGCGGTAAATACCCGCCCAGTAGCGTTTTTTCTCCGATCGCTCGGGGCCGGTAACTTGGCCGAGCCGGATGCTCCAACCCATCACCAGATCCTATTGACCTCGGAGCGGTAAAATAGGACTGGCTGTTACCGGTGCAGATTTATGGATTGCGAGAAACCCGTATTTCTAATTTCTTTGTCATCAGGGACCTCAACCGGATTTCTCGTCTTTGCTGTGCTCCCACATTTACTTCGGGCGGTTGGTGATTTTGCGCCCGCCACCGTGTTTAGTTGGGACCGACAGGACTCGGCTGCTTTGTACAGTTCATCAAGCAAGTTCACTTGCTCCATATTGCGAGCCTTTTGGTCAAGATGGGCGACCCGAGGTTTACTTGCAACACTTGTTCAGCCTCATTTGGGCGCTCGGCGCATCTGAAGAGACATCAACTTTCCCGTAGGTGCTTCTCGCCCCGTTCTAGAAGCACGGCTAACGGATGTCGAACGAGATTGTAACCGTACAGACAGCGGCCATGAATTACATCAATGCACTTATTGCTTATGGAAATTTACCCGCAGGTACGCAGATCTTCCTTAAACATAGGCCCCACTGTGCTATTTGAAGTTGACTTATAGCTTTGGCATCTAGAGACTCCCTGCGTAAGCACTGGAAGTCTTGTCTCTTACGAAAGGCTGCAGGTCATTCTGTCCCTAATCCGGCGACACGAGGAAGGAAACGAAGAGCCTGTGATCAATGTGCAAGCAGTAAGCGAGCATGCGACTTTAATTCACCTTGTGGGACTTGCTCCATGAGAGGCTCCTCGTGCTCTTACTGTCGCATGAGCCCGTTTCAAGCGCATAAACCAAATTCGTACAGTTTCCAGTCAACGGAAGATACTTCTCCTTTGGAAATGCTCCATCGTTTGACTGGAACTGATGGTGAACTTATGGTAGCTGCCAAACCAACCTTGTCAATGTCGCTGGCGTTGTCGCCATTCACCCTAGGAGCTCTCACAACTAATTCAAACCCCCTCAACTACTCTTGCTTCGTTTCGGACCAAGGAAGTAGAGGGTTATACTTTCAAGCCTTTGAAACTGAACGCTTTGAGTTTCTTCTCAACTTCACTTTATGCGGAGGCCTCGACATTTCGTTTAACTTTCTTACTTCGTCGGAGAAAGTACCTGGCAACGCTTATTTCGATAACTTCTTGACTATCGATGACTTACTAAGCATCGACTACGAGGCCGGTAGCAAATGGGTTAAAGCTTCCGAAGAGAGGAGTCGTGCGACCAAAACTATGGAGTGGTTGTTCGACCCTCTTCTATCACAAACAAAGGCAATATGCGAAAAGTTGCTCAATTTACCTGGCATCGACAAGCTTGTAACAGGTAACCACTTACAATCATTGGACGAACAATGCCTTGAGTTCTTCAACCCCCTGAATCTTCGTAGGTTATTAAATGCATTCTGGAAAAGGTGGCATCGGAATTGCCCAGTTATTCACCCGCCTAGTTTCGACCCCTCTCAAGCTCCGGCAGAGTTAGTCCTGGTCTTAGTACTTATAGGGGCTTGCGTTTCCAAGTACCCAAATGATGCTCAAAATGCTCGAAAATGGTTGGAGCCTGTTGAAAGACTGGTATTTGCATTGCCGTGGCTGTCGCGAGAAACTCAGGGTAGTCAGGCAGATCCCACCTTGACGCGATATACCAAGCTAAGAATATTACAAACGACCGTATTAATGTGTGCTTTGCAAACATGGGAAGGAACGGAGAAGGCGAAGGAAAGGATCAGAAAGCTTCGATATCCGTACGTCGCCCAAGCCTCTCAAGAGCTAGCATACCATCGGCCTGATGAACAGATAGGTTCGGACTTGGCTGCAACGCTACGACACTGGGATGAATTTATCTTCGAAGAACAGATACTTCGGTAAGGAGAACCTGTCCATCTTCAACTTTCTGTAAACTGCGTATTCCTGGAGTACTAATGCGATCAATCGAGTAGCACCAAAACCTACGTCTTTCTGCTTGACACGGCCTTTACCATCTTCCATATGACACCCCCCCGTATCACTGTTCCTGATTTGTATTTTCCATTTTCATATCCGGACACCTGCTTTCACGCTCATTCAGGCCATGAGTTCTTCCAGGCGGTGCAGCAGATATGTCCAAATTATCGTATATACAGAGAGACAAACATACACGACGTGATTCAAATGCTCTGCGACACAACAAATTCAGCTGAATTCGATTCTCTTCCAGAGATCTCAGATCTTGGGGGATTTATCTTGATTTCAGGTATGACTATTTATGGACTGAAAGTGATGGTCCTTGTTAGTTGGGTCAATGCTTACGCGCATTCAGCGATACATTCCATCATATTTTGCCAACAGATCTCTTGTTTCTCTTCACAGAATACGATTACGCCACTTTTCAATTCTTTAGACAAATGGCTGTCATTGTGGAATAAGCGTATAAGATCCACACAGATAGGTGCTGAAGCCCGTGTTGTAATAAATCGCGATGAATCTACGCCTTGTCCAAGTTTCTTACGCCATTCACGCGAGTTCTACACGCTGGCACTTGCAAAGTTAGAAATGATTGACAAGTTATATAGCGCTGGGCAAACATCTCAAATAGCTGATACGGGTAAAGGAGGTGTCAAACAGATAATTTCGGATATTAAACAAGTATGGCCATCTCGTGTCGAAACCACTATTGCGAGAGGTGTTTAATCGATAATAAAAGGCGATATATAGAAAGAGATCAATTATTAATGATGTTTGAGTCTCATTATTTGAGAAACGCTATCATGATTCGAGATAATTTTTAATTTGGCATTCAATTCCAGCGCATAGTCCACCCTCTCAGGCAGCGGGATCTGCTCCTGGCTCAGTAACGTACCATGCCAAGTCTCCTCCGCTAACTTCTCGATGCGTATTTCCCCTTCCTAGATATTGGAATCGATTGGAAGTCCTATACTCAATCTTAAAATCTTCCCATCGAGTCTCGCCCATGAGTTCGAAGAAATGCGGCACTGAGCCGGGATATGGCCCCCAGACTTTGCCGTCTACCTTGCCATTTTTGTACCAAGAGCGACACGGTGAGGTCCACACCATTTTCTCCATTATCGCATCTTTATGCTCTTGAAAATCGTTAACTGCTTCTCGAGTAGGCGACACGGCTTTAACTCCTTGGGTCTGTATCTTTTCGACTGCTCTGAAAGCATACTTCAGAGTGTGCTCCAGACATGCAACTAATGAGCCGTTTGCTAACGGAAAGTTCGGTCCTGTAGCCACTATCACCAACAATATTAGCCATCGGACTCTCGAATTGTCTTTAGTAGATAAGACTCACTAAAGTAATTTGGAAATCCGGCTGCAGCTACCGAAAGATAGGATCGAGGCTCTTCTCTCCACTCGTCTCTCATATCCACACCATTTTCTCCAATGAGTGCGAATGACGGGCGAAATGAATTGTCGAAACCTGTGGCACAGATGATGGCATCAAGAGCGAGGTTGGTTCCATCAACCATTTGAACGCCTGTGGGTGTGATGCGTCTGATCTCATCGCTTCTCACGATGACGTTGTCTCTGGTCAAAGCTTCAAGATAGCCGTGGCCAGGCGTCACTCTTAGGAACGCATTAGACTTTCATATCAATGCATGGTAGTGTAACTGGTTCTCACCTTCGGCATCCTACAGCGAATGTAGGTACTATTTTCGATATCAGTTCCGGATTCCCCCCCAAGGCCTTCTCCATATTCTGCCGAGTTTGCTTGTACCACTCCTCTTGAATGGGCCCATCCTTGAACTGGGCGTGCCAAAATTTATTTCCAATGCTTTCAACTTCCTTTCGATACTTTAGAAATTCGTTGGGATTATTGCGCCATTCTTCCCTCTGTTCATCAGAATAGACGAGTCCTCGACCTTCAGGGATATACTTTGCACCGAATTCTTGAGTAATCCATGACGGAGACCGGTTGAAAGAGATCAATGATTTAACTTCTGGTTAGTTGTAGCATTCATCAGCATATGAAATCTTCTTTAGATGGTGTAAGAGATGGTATAAATCCTTTGCTTACCTTTTTGAAGCTTCGGCACCATCTGAATAGCAGATGATCCAGACCCAATAACACCGATAGTTTTCCCCTTGAATGAGTAATTAGAATCCCAAATTGCTGAGTGGACTAGATGGCCTTTGTAAGTGCTTAGGCCATCAATGCTAGGCCACTTCCACTGGCTGAGGTATGATCCAGGTTAGTTATCACAACATAGCCAGATCTGGGTTGGTAACGTACTTGAGCATTCCACAAACATTAATAAGAACTTCGCACTCATCTTCAATGATACTAGAGCCTTCTTTCTCAATCTTGAGCTTCCACTGACCAACGTAGTCATCCCATCTGGCCTCAATTACTCGATGATTGAAGTTCACATATTCATATACTCCATAAGCTTTCGCACGGCCTTTGTAGTATTCGAAAACCTCTTCGGCACCAACATATGCCCTAGACCAGGATGGGTTTCCCTCCCACGAGTAGGTATATGTATGTCCGGGATTATCAACTGAACATCTGTTATCGCTAACATTAGTGATCAGATCAGGAGCTTGGCCTGCGCCCTGCTTACCCTGGGTAGCGATTTTCTAGCCAAGTTCCTCCCACATCGTGATTCTTCTCATAAATAACAAGAGTCGTCGGGCGATCTTGAAACGTCTCGCGAAAGAGCTTCACAGCAGCGATACCTCCGATTCCGGCTCCTATAACCACCACCCGAACGGGCCTCGGCTGTCCAATCCATTGGTCAGAAACTGTATAAGTTGGCTTTGAGCCCATAGCTTTTGCTGATATGTCCGTAGAATTAGTTCAACAACGCAGCGTTCTGCTTTTTCACGCTCAGAATTATGTTGCAGATGCCACAAAGGAACTTCGCGCCCCCGCAGCTGTTCCCATATATATATCCCACATCAATGATACTTGACGGCTACATTGTTCATCTTGGCGTTACATTCTGACGCACGCACGGATATGGGCTCTGCAACTCGTCGGCGATTATCGGCTCACGCCCACATGTAGGCCGCTCTCGCATAGCAACCTGACCTATTGAAACCTTGAGAATGCCCTTTTGAAGCAGTACAACCCTACTTATGCATGGGAAACATCTAAATCGCATAACAAGGAATGCATCAAGACTTCACAATGACGTACGATATAGTTCATCTAGGTTTAAATACAGAGTTCAAGTATTGGGTTTGAGTACAGAGTTCAAGTACAGAGAGCGTGTGTAGGTTTAAAGAAGAGCACATGCCGGTCGAAGGCGAAATCGATTAAACAAAGTGGGGATATGGAATTGTTAGTACTTTGTCCGAAGGATAACCAACATGAAGTTATGAGCATTTGCCCTTACATAGACTATGGAGCCATGAGGAGGCCGACTATAAGTCTTAGGCTGCACTCTCTATGACATGAACTTGGGTATAACCATTGATGGCGAAAAGCTCTCATAACCCCCCCAGAAGATTCTTCAGTATTTCCCCATCTTCTTCACACAGAGATGGCACAATTGAGCACGAAGACATTGATGGTTATCTATCGTGCTGTTGATTCGCCAGACAAAAAATATGCATACACAGCACTTTCTGGCTTGAAATCCCGGATTATAGTCCAACCCTTGCTTGCCACGTCATTGTTCACAGGTGTGGTTGGAAAGACTGAAACAGGCTCCAATGCTACACACAACATTGATCTGCTATATCTCGGTGTTTATTCGCCAATGAAAACCCAAAGAATTTGAGAATGGCCAATTACTCGCTGCTTCGGATAGAAAACATCATGAGCGGGGTTGGAGACCCCCTGCAGCCTGGTTGTACAGAGGCTGAAAATGCGGCCAGGTCTGGCTCAGCCACCTCTCGGCTGACACTCTCTGCCTAGGCTTCTCATGTCTTTTGCATTTTGGAAACGGAGGCAGATTCTTATATTTCATCGCCGAAATAATCTCTCAGCCAGCGCTTAGTCTGACTGTGTTTTCGACGGCGCGTTATTAGTTGCAAGCGCATCCACACTTACGGTTGATGATAATGGGTAGCGACACTTTGGCGGATGGTCTTGAAGGTAAACGCCTACTCCTCGTTTTCTACCCATCCTTGTCCCCTCCTTTATGTATCAAGACGGAGCAGGACTTCCTTAATTGAGTGCAAAGAATGCACTCAATAATAAGCATGCATGGCTAACAAGCATTCAACGGCAGGACGGGTTGACTCTGCATACGGCATCCCGATCGGACCTTTGAGTAATAATACTACCCTGGTGGTCGAGTCGGCTGAGAAACTTCGCCGTAAGTTGCCTTTCAAAGGCATTCATCTAAATGGTCAAGTATACAGGCAGATCTCTTCGTGGTTATCACCGTACTACTTCCGTATGTTGTGGTAACCACGCTGGTACATCAATTTGGTTCCCATTCCAAGAATGTTGCTGACCTGTGTGTCGAAGATCAGTCCCTCCATTCAGTCCAAAAGAAGATATCTTCAAAGAAGCGCTGTTGATTTCCGGCATCTACCAACGAGATAAAAAAGTTGTCAGCATCGACAAGTCGGATGTGGCCTCCTTTAAAGAATATCTGGAGTACGACCTTGATGTCCGGCGGTTAAATAAAATCCACAAGCACCTTTGGCTGGCCGGTTTACCGCAAGCCTGTCGGACATTGCATGACCAAGTCAGAATTGGACGGGAGATTCACATCTCGGAAATGGCCCATCTCCACCTTGTTTGGCGCGACAACATTCTATACCTGAAGCCACTGCCGGAGTATCTTCTAAGCTATTCTTTCTGGACGGACAAGCTCTGCGCTGACCGTGAACTTTTTGAGAGTGCCAAGGGATTTCTCTATTCTTACACCTGGCTATTATGCAGCAAAAGTGACTTCCGGATTGCACGCGAGAAAGGGCTGATATCAGAAACGATCACATGGGAGGAATGGGTCCCTTTCTCTGCAGCTGTGGTGTCCAACATCGACGGCGATCTCAGCGGCATCAATCCGAGATACGTTTATGGTGAATTGCGGCTTACACGACTGAACCTGATAAGTCGATTCTGCACAAACACATTCGAATTCAAGACCATAATTCGCGGATATGAATACGGCTATCGCCAATACTCGACGTACCTTGAAAGAAACTTCAAATGGGTTTTAACTGCCTTCATCTATATAACTGTGGTCTTAGCAGCCATGCAAGTAGGACTGGCCACAACCAAACTGAACGAGAACGCAATATTTAACCGCGCATCATACGTGTTTACCATGTTCTCCATCTTGGCTCCAATTATCTCGTTAACAATCGGGTCGTTTTTCATATTAGTCCTGATAATTTTTAATTTTCGTTACGCGCTGAAACGAAGAGCAGCATCGCATAAGGAATTCTCGACAGCATTTGGAAACGAATCTGTACAAGCTTATAGGCATTGACAGGGTAATTATATGTGCTTATACCATTCACTTTCAGTTGTTTTCCGTTGCTTTCAAATTCTGAATTTTTACATTTCTTACTTTATCCAAAATCCATTTCACCAAGGATAACTAAATTGTATTTAGCTCCCTAGTTATAATGATGCAAACGATGGCTTCATAGCTCTAGCTAGCTGGCCTTTTCTTTCCTATTTGGAGCTTGTATACAACAACAAACTCTTTTGTCAGGTTTTTTAAGGCTTATTCTTTCTATGATACTATAGAAATACACTACTTCTATGACCCTCTCGCATGATCAATGAGACAGCATGCTAAAGGCGTATTACCGTATTACCTTCACATTGAATCGATGTGCAAAATAAGTAAGAAATGGTGTCGTTCAGCCTTTAGATTTATTCATGCGAGGAAGACGTTGACAGTGGTCAGTGCCTGGGCTTGATTAGGGAAGACATATATGTTCAATTACTGCCTAGTAACAGAGCGTAATATTATACTCATTAGATTTAGGTCTATGTGCTCATATGAAACTTAATATACCCTTTTAATCATCATCCCTTTCGATGCTAACCTCTCAACCTCCCGAAGCAGTTTTTCGTCGGACTTCCACATGAGAGGTAGCCAAGGCGGATATTTGAACCATTTTTTGAGAAACTGTGGTCGAACGATGACATGCAGATGCAAGTGGTGTACTGAGATGGTGTCTGGATAGTAAATGTTCCCTATTAACTGCCACCGGCCTCGGTGATACCCGGAGTGTATTTCGGAAGGAGGCACATCAGGACTATGTTCGTTCAGGAGGCGATGCTTCAAGTCATTCATTGACCGCACTGTTTTCACAGGGAAAAAAAAAACTCGCATTAATTAGGCTCTTCAAATAGATGTCAGATTAGCATGGTATAACTTACATAATTCAAGGTGTGCAGTGCTGAGGTTTTCGATATCTCGGATATGCTCGATGGGCATGATGAGCCAGTGGTTCTTCCCTGCATTGGTGTGGTTTTCGACAGCCATGATTTCGGGTAGATCATCCTATCTAAGGTCAGCGCTTATTGCCATGAACTTTCCCAAAGATGTGAAGACTCACATATGTGATAATTCTTGTGAAATTTGTATGATCGCAGAATTTGCATCGTTTGTCATGACGTTCGGTCCACTCCAAATTGGCAAGGTAGCGGAATATTTTTATGATTGTCTGCAGCATTATGGATGGAATTCCGGAGAGAGGGCAAAGACGAAGGCGAATGGGTCAAGACGAGAAAACGGCAATGAGCCGAATTTATAATTTACACGATTTTAGTATCCCTTTGGTCCCTTTGTTATATCCTTTAACAACCCACAGATCAATTATTGTCCCGTGATAGGCTCATGCGCTGTGTTGTAGGCCTCGGACAAAGCCCTGGAGCCTGGAGCGCTGCGGCGCTGTGGTGGGAATAATTCTGGCTGCGCCTCAACTACAAGACTAAAGCCGAGGCTTTGTGCTATGGTCTGACTGTACGGAGAAATGGTAGCGTATTATTGCCTGAATCATTCCAGGCGTTGCAAGAACCTTTGTCTCCGTAGTTAGCTCCAGTCTTTCTCTATACTATCGGCTTTGTTGAAGAGCTGCCTGATCAAAGAAGTCCCAAGACTGGCACCGCTAGATTTCTCATGGCACCATCACCACCACCAATGTTGTCACGACATTAGCCGTTGGCGCCAATTCTAAGCCAACTAAAACAACACTCCAACACAGTGCGTGCCAGGACAATATAAAACAAACGAGCCATAAAACCGCTTTTCTAGAGGCTACTGATGGAGTTCTCCAAATGTTGAGGAGTAATGTTTAGATATTTCCAGTTGAATCAAGAGTTAATTGGTGATTAGCTCGACTTGATTAATTCGCTCACGTTATTTTTTTTTTTTTTTTGGTTGGGTGCTCATGTCACTTGTTGAAAGCGCCACAGAGCGTGCAAGAGGCACGGCATGTGGGATTCCATTGCGAAGTCATCATAAAGAGCAACGTCTTTCCAATTGTTTCCGGCTTCACAATCCTCCCATGTGAATGCTAGATTGGTCACGCGTACTTACTGTGTTTTGTCTTTCTTGGAATTCTTGAAATTGTCCCCGTTCAGCGGTTTGAGGAGGTTTTCCTTTGAGACGTCTGATAAGTGTATTATGCAGCTACTTAATTAAGGGATGCCCCTCTCCTATGTTTACGTCAAAACTACCTTAGTAGCAAACCATTGTTTAAGCAATTCTCATGAGTAGGATCTGGAATTAGAAGTAATGAGTGCGGTAGAACTATTATAATCTCACTTCCGCACCATCAGGGTTGATCCTCAAGCATGGCGTTCACTGTTTGCCACCGATGCTATGTTAGAAATGCCATTTGCCCCGCCTCATTTGCCGAAGATCTTAAACGGGATCGATGCAATTGCAAAAAGCGTCACGGGCTTTATTTAGCAGCTCGGCGATGACTTTGAGATTATCCGGAAGAGCGTACACCCAGTCCAAGGTGAAGGCGCCGCGGTAACTGAATTCTTGGTGGTTGCCACAGCTAAACCAACGGGCAAGATCTATAATAATCACGACTACTTACTCTATCTTCGTGCCAAGGATGAAAAAATTGTGCTTTATCGGGAGTATTTTGATCGAACTAGGACTGCTGCTTCATTTACACCAGATACAAATTTTAGGCCCATGGCCAGTGGACCAGGTACGCCTCAATCCTAAACGCCTTGAGATTTATATTTCGGTTAGGTATTGAGAGTATTTTCATTAACACGGAGTGAGAACTTAGGAGCTCAGGAAAACATTCTCACAGATTTGAAATGTCAGAGAAAATGTGTTATCAAAAGAATAGCCCTTAGTTTAGGTAGCTTGTGTAGATCAGCTTACATATAGGCTCATAACTTCATATTTATCTTAACTTCTCACTCAGCTGAATTGACAAGTTACATTTTGTGAAGTTGAGTTTTCAGATAGAAACCGTATGTTATGAGTATATATTTAAATATTCCGAGGAGATCAACAACTTCAAACCAATATTTCGTTATATACATTTTGTTCCACCTATTAACTAATTTTGCGTATAATTCGCTTGAAAAACCCTCCTTCTGCAGGTTCATTAATCCATTTAGGAAATTTTAAACGCTTGAATAACGACGCATCAAGCCTCGAATTCTGAAACTTTCTCATCATTGCTTCCCAATCTTTTTTAGTACATTTATTCAGGCGGCCTCCATTTCGAACAAGAAGTATCATGAGTTGATATACTTGTTTTTCCTTGAACATACCAGTGAAGTAAACCTCCATGGCATAGCAATCCAGCGGTGTGCGTCCATTTGAGTCCATCAAATTAATATTTACTTTCCTATGAATAAGATATTCAGTCATGCTGTAAGAACATAAATGGATAAGGCTTGCTGTGCCTCGTGCTATTGTAGTTGAACTTGTCGACGGATCGTGAAAACTTCTAGGAATTTGTAGGGTCATTTCTAGGTTTTTAAATCTTTTGATGATATTGAGAGATAAGAGAGATAAGGCATCGTATGATTTATTAAGTCGAAATTCGGTCCGTAAGTAGAGAAGAGTTTCAGCTAAGCAGTTAACATGATTATCGAAAGGGAAACCATGAGTAGCTAAAATATCGATCATCTGCACAGCTTCTTCGTAGGTAGTTAGGCGATTCTGAAATGCAGCAAAAACGAGTTGTGCGCAACAATCCGTAGACCGGGATATGATCGATGGCTGAGATTGCAAAGCGTCCTCAATGAAGAGACGAAGATGAGCTTGGAATGCCAATTGGATTGTGGAGCCCAGGTACAAATCTGGCAATCTAACTCCTCTGCAGAGAAATCTTGAATAAATGACATTAGACTTGAGCACGGACTTGGTTGAAAAAAATGAATATAAGCTCTTCCCAGTTGTTTCTTCGGAATACTTGGCATGACGCCAAAGTTCAAGTCTTCGGCCCTCTGTCTCATATTCCTTTCCAGGAAACTTGAGAAGAATGAGCTTTACGAGGAATGTGTGCCCGTTATCACTGATAGCATGTGCTCCTGATCGCAGAACAATATTTTTGAACACTGGTAGTTCAACAAAGTCTACAGTCGTCTGGTGCAGTAACTGAAGTTTGCATTTAGGTGACTTCTGGATTTCAATAAGCCCGCCAGTGTAAGTTCTCAATAAAGTGGCCCAATAATTAGGGGTGCGTTCGTCCAGGTTCTCAAGTATTTGGTCCAGCTCGGAATAGTGTGAAAAATTTAAGCAGCGGAGAATTTTTGGCACGTCTGCAAGATAAACATTATCCCCTTTAGCAACAACTTCAAGTAAACAAAACGCCTCACGACGGAAAGATTGAGGTGTCCGTTCCACTATGCTGCTGTAGTACTCAACTATGTCGTCAGGCAGGTTTTTCAAAGCCATCCGTAGCTGCCTGGACAGGGCTTCAGTGCTTCCCCGTGGTGGAGCAGCCGCCGCAATCTTGGATAGGTCTTGCAACACCAATTTAACCCACAGGAAAACGCCTTTGGCTCGCTTCACTATCTCTTCTACCAGTTTGAAAAGTTCTTGTGAGCCAGAGCATTGGCTGTTGATGACTTGGGAGCAAAGTTCGCGAATGTCATTATCTGTATGCTGATGAATCTGAAAACCAGGACAACTGGGGAAAGCGTCCTTGAAAGCGTCCCACGGTCGGCTAGAAAAGAGAATTTTAATACGTGTGCGGCTATTCCGTGGTTTTGTTATACTCTTCAAGAACTCCGCAATAAATTCTGGTGGCCCGTTGTGTTCATCGAGCGCATCAATGAAGATACATAGATCTAAATCCATTGATTGTTGATCTATGACTCGATATAGGGCTTTATTAAGATTTTGGAGTGTCCAAATTTCGTTTTCGAAATCTTCAATTCTTTCGCGATTGTGGTATCCATTCATAAGACTTTCGACTCGTTCAGTCTTTCTTCGCTCGACGGATCCTCGGATTGATAAAATGTCCTCAGAGGCGTGTTGTATAATCGCTTCAATTAATGAAAAGGTACCGGGGGCTTGCTCTAAAACTTGGCTGAGAATGCTGCGGAGCAAACCCTCAAATGACTTTTGAATGAGACTACCGCGGTAATGGAAGAAGAAATTCGCTTCAACGTGTACGGCTTTACTATACCATCCATGTAATAGCTGTGATGTGCGCTTATCGTTGTAGAGAAATTTCATGAAAGTTGACTTTCCAGAGGCAGGCCGTCCAGAAACCCAGTAGAGACCTTCACCTTTTTGTAGCCAGTTTTTTAAACCAATTGAAGGATCTTCGAATGCCCATTCAAAAGAGCAGCCGGCGTTTTTATCGATCTGCTGCAACCTCTCATCTCTCTCATGTACGCGTAAAGATTGGATAGTTGCTAGCAACGCATTAGTCTAGTTCACCAATTTGACAGAATAAAACACTAACACTTGAGGTCCCAAATACCCCTTGAGCTGTTATCAGTAAAGGTTTTGTTATTGGATAATACCGTTGCAAGATTGTGTGTAGCCAAGCGTTCCAAATATTGGCTGTGGGTATCTAGGTCATTACTAAGAATATGCCGTAGCCTATTCGCAATGGGGCCAATGACATGACTTCCGGGTGAGAGTTTAACCATGTTAGAGTGGTTTTCGTCAATTTGTATGGTCGACGCCGGATCAGAAGTACAACGATTACCCGTGGCAGACTCTCTTGATACTAATATGGTCTCTGACCCCGATCTACCATATGAACCGTCAACCAACTATGAAATATGTTAGCCGATTCTCTTCTCAAGTACCTATTCCTTCTTAAATTTGGTATCAGTACCTTCACGGTAGGTGTTTTCTGGGTTTCATACGCCCAACAAAGCTTCATCTCTCGAAGTTGAAAGATGCCAGAGATCTGTTGCTCCAGACTGGATAGAAAACTTGACCGGTTTGATATCTCGGCGACAAGCGCGTTTTTATTCGGCTGATCTTCAAGCATGGTATGAATATCGTCGATGTCCATGCCTTCACTTGGAACGCCGAAAAATATTGCGCCTTTTGTTTTTTGAAGTATGCATTCATAAGAGACTTCACTGTCGGCGAGCATACGCAAACATTGTTTTAGCAGTACACCGCCAAGGCTATGTGCCAAAAATGTCAACTCCTTCGAGCTAGGCGATGACCACCCTCCTGCTTTCAGTGTGTTGATCAAGTTATTGGCAAGATCTGCTACTGTTTGGAAGGATTTACTCCCCACCAGTTTAGTATCATATCCATAGAGAATGAATCTAACACCTGGGACGAGCTCTGGTAGTTTATCTCGTATCCACATGAACGATTTGTCGTTGCCTCGAGGCTGCCACGATCCCATCGGGTGGCTTGCTAGACCTGAAATCACTACACAGCTTCAAGTAGTCAGTTTCCGCATTTAACGTGCAATAGCATTGATTGACATACTCATACTGATGTTGAGATACTTCATTCAAAGGAGTGAGACCGTAGAACGTGTCATCCAGAATGAGTGAATACTCAGGTAATCCGCGCACCGGGAGGTACCATTCTCCAGCCGCAGGAGCAGCGCGTACAACTCCAGGGATTTTTTTAAGATTGAGTGTCGCCGTTTTTGTGGGAGTTTCAACCCAGAAATCGCAGCTCAAGGCTAGAGATGCTACGCGAATATCCTCCAGCTTGCCATCAGGGAGAAAAGGTTGTACCAATTGAGCGACACCTAGGCGATCCAGACGCGGCGGGATACCCCGAAGGCGATATACTTTGGTCTCTAGGGAGGCCATGCTACAATCGTCACTGAATCGGGTTGTGGTTTCGCCAGTCTGGGTTCAGCTTGAATCGTTGCACCACTGGGGGAAACCGGCTCGGAAGAAGACTTTGAGAGTTGAAGGGAGAGAAATAGTGTGGCGAAGTCAATGTCCGAGCCTCGTGCGATGCCTAAACTGATCCCCCGTTCCCCAGCCCGCCTCATATATGCACCTTCGATGGTTTCTCTCTTATTACTGGCTAACATGTCCGCCAATCATCTCGCAACACATTGCGCCGAAGGCGTGCATCGCAAATTACTGACCAATCGATAAATTTTGCCATGGAAGGCAATTGTATAAACACAATCTAGACTATTGATTTACAAACAGGTACATCTCAATTCGGATTCTATGCCCAATCATTATATGCACCATGAATAATTAGACATGGTAGATATGCATAACATGATAGACGGCTATCCATTAAACAATATAACTTTGCCATTATGGAACTACTCCGGATTCTTCTATCAATGCGAGATAAACCGAAGCACATAGCGAAGGCATTATTACTATGCAGCTGTGAGTGACCAATCAAACTCACCCAAAGAAGAGGAAGAAGAAGAAGAAGAAGAAGAAGAAGGGGGGGGGGCAAGTTAGAGTGACCTGAAGCGACCTGACTTTACCGGCTTTCGGCTCGGCTTCAGTACATGCACATGTAACCATACAGCGTGCATGAGCTGTTGGGCTGTCGATGAGCCAAGCGACGTTGGTCAGAGAAAAGCCTCCTGTACATACGCCAAGAATCCTGCCGTTGGTGATTCCAATTTAATTTCACCTATGTGGGTACGCGGAATTGACCTGAAAGCTGCACGGGTCCAGTATAAGAACCGCCAACCGCCCAACTTTGAGCAGACCAAGGCACTTCCACTTGTCGCCTCATGAGAACATGAATCAAGCATCATCATCATGGCACCTGTCCTTTTTCCGCCCGAAATCTTCCAGCAAATTATATCCTATCTGATTCACGATCCCGACCGGGACCATCCTCTTAGTCATTATGCCAGCGTTAGCCGCGTTTGGCAAAACGAGATTGAGCCGTTGACTTTTGCCCTCCTGCATCTTGACTTGCAGTCACTCTTACAGCTCAACTCCATCGTGACGGCACGGCGCCGTGCGTATGTGCGCCATATTCGGCTCCGCGTCAAGCTGCCTAAACCCGAGCCTTGGTCGTGGAAATACAAGGAGACGGCTGACGAGAAACTACGGAACAACCAGGCATTCCAAGCAGTGTTGGAGGCATTTCTGCAGTCTCTGAGCCAGTGGGATGTGGCCGAGGGGCATAAAGATGGTGTCGAGGTCACCTTTTTCGTGCCTTTGCCGCGTAAGGGGCGCGATCATCCGCTGGAACAATGGAGAGTCAGATATATAAAATCGGTGCTGGAGATGACTGATCCTGGGCGAATTGCGCGACTGCCCTCTGCTGCGACCATAACTAAACTTGAAATACCCGATGATCCAGATCGAGAGAGACTAATCTCTGTGGTGGCCGTTTGTGCTTTGTTAGCGAAGCTACCAGCAGCAACAGAAAAGGTGAGGCTCTATTGGTGGAAAGCGGATAGATTTGCAAGAATGCGAAATGGTAATTCTACTGGCTCTCTCTCTCCTAAACAAACGCTCGATTTATTAACACTTGGGGTAATAGATCTTGCAGATGCTTTGTCCCAAATCAGCCATCCAATCGATGACTTTGACTTGCGCGACTCGTACGGTGGCGGTAATAACCAGACTCCAACTGCGGCTACTGAGGTGTTGATGTTGAGAGAAGGGGAAGAAGATAGACTTTCAAAGTCCTTACACGTCGTATCTCAACGCGTTACAGATTTCGGCGTTAGAAGGATTCCAGTCAGTGATGAAATACTCTTTCCTCGAACGCTCCCTGCGAGTTTGGCAGAGCCGCGATGGGACCGACTCGTCTACTTCGGCTTGTATTACCAGCCATATGATCCCTGGGGTGAACCACTCTTTCTTCCCGACCCAAATGCGGATGACTCTATTTCTTTGGATGGGAGTGAGGCCTCATTTTGGGCCACCTCCAGTACACCAAGTGCCGAGACAGAGAGGTCGTCGCTCACCCTGGATATTGCAACTCCAGCCATACAGCGGCTTTACCTCGCTGCAGCACGCGCGGCCTTGCAGATGCCCGTACTAAAAGAAATGGAACTCGTGGCAGAGCTGGAGCCATATGAATATTGGCATGGATTTCGGTATTTCGTACATCAAGGTTCAGCAACGGCGACTTGGACCAGCAGCTCCGGGTTTGTCCCAGAAGATGAAGTATTAGAACACTGGCACAAGGTGCCAAAGAAGAATCTGCAATTGGAGCTCAATGTTGTGATTACAGACGATAGGAGGGCGGTATGAGCATATGTATCTATTAGATAGTAGTAGACATCAAATGTTGCAGGATGGTAGAGAATATCCATATATATTTGGCCACTCCCCGGATAGCCAACGAGCCTCTACATGACGTACTTTACTTATATACCACGCATATATAGAGGTACATATGCCCCTATCTTAAACTCCAACAACACAATCTAAGTAGATACTCCGATACAGTACGCCTCCGCGGCCTAGAAGCTGTAGTGACGTTAAAGGTTAACAAACTGCTCAACTTTAAAGGAAAAGAGATGTTCAAGTCACTTCTTACAAGCATTCTCCAAAACCGGATTCCAAGAATCTAAAACAACAACGTTACTCGTTAGCCTGTTCTTTCAACTAGTTTGTCTCTGGTTGGAGAAACTTACAAAGCTGGGCAACCATGATTTTGTTTCTAGTCGCAAACGATTCGCATCCATCTCCGGTCTGTGTAACCGCAAACTTTGTTACATTTGGCAGGGAGTCCAGATTGCGTCGGCCCAGGCCCCGTAACTTTGCTGGTGGTGCTGGAAGGTTTGGCATTAGCGGAAGGCTTTGAGGTTGATGAGGGAGGTTTCGAGGTCGATGTGGGCGGCTTAGAGGTCGTTGAGGGGGGCTTTGAACTACTAGACGTGGTCGGTGTCTTGACACAGTAAGCATAGTCGGGCCAGAAGCCGTCGCATGTAGTAACTGGTATTCTGTATTAGCCCATCTGTACTATAAGCTGAATCTTGGGGCCTTTTCATCTGCTTACGGTTGACGTCTGTGTTCCAGGCAACAAATTGGGCGATAGTGATGCCGTTACTAGTAGCTATATCGCCGCAGCTATCGTCGGGCTTGGCAACATACCACTTCTGGCACCCTTGTACTGTTCCGGGCCTTGTTGGAGCTGGAGCACCGCCACTTGTTGTCGTAGACGCAAGGGTGGTGCTAGAGGTTGTGCTTGAGGACGTCGGAGTGGGATCTTCACCCAAAACGCAGTACTATTGCAGCTACAGTCAGCAGGGCAGAGTCTTGCTTCACCAGTGGAAGCACTGTTTTGGTTCAAGAAACAGAAAGATGAAAACCACAGAGTGATATATATGTAGCTTACCGAAGTGCCAAGCCAAAGGCTCTGGCAATTGTTCCCTAAATGCTGCGAATTAGACAAAAGCCAGCAAAATAGAAATGGAAGTCATTCCACTGAGGAACTCACCAACAGCAGGATTCCAGGCGTAGAATTGATCGATTGTGATTCCCCCATTCGGCCATGAATGTAGTGCACAGGTCATCCGAACTAGTAGTTTTCATAGTCACGCTGTTTTCTTATACTCTAATAATACTTTACATCTATGACTTAGAATCGTCTCGGGGTGTCCATAATAAATCCCCTTTGCATATGTTCTCTCGAGCGAACAATCTATATCTGTCTAAAAGATCTGTACTTTGCACGCCGGGGTTGCCTGATTGCGGCCCATAACTGAAGTGAGCTACGACTCCGGTGCCGTCAGCTGCGGCGTCTATTAGATCCAGTTAGTAAAAGTGGTACAGTGTCCCAAATAGCAATCTTTAGACTGATCTTCTTCATCGACAGAACTGAAGAAAGATATTCAACACCACATACCCCCTCCACCAACTTTCCAAGGTGGTATTGATGGGGGCTGTATCACTTACGTCGTCCAAGCCGTGTTGGCATTTCCACTGTAAAATGATGCTCGTCATCGGGAGGAATTGGCTTCGCTAGGTTTATGTCTTTACCCATCATTGCCACGAATTGGATACCCATTCGCTTAAGCTGAAAATCCCAGGTAGGAAACCTGTATCGCCATAATTCATCCTTCTCCAGGTTTTCCAGCAGACTGTAGTGCTCCTGCGCGGCTACTTGCCAGTGTTTATGAGAATAGCCAAAGGTATAGTCCACCTTGGCTATTGGTGTGTCGTTTAGAGGATATGATGCGTTTCTCCCTCTCACTGGAAGCCATCTATGATTGGGATGCCGCTCTGTGCTCCAAGTCTCTTGTTGAAAATCCGCTGGTCCTTCCCATGATGGCAACACAGACGTTCTCCAGTCCGTGAGCGGCACAGAGTCGTTATCGGCCGGTCTTTCGGTGAGTTCTGGGAGGTACGGCTTCACAGCGCCAAACTGTCTGTGAAGCCAGCTGAAGAGAATTTGATTAACGACGTTAGCCGACATGATGTAAACGTCTGGCCGAGACGCTTTGGCACTCGCGATGGCCTTGATCGCTGTGTCTTCGATATATACCTATTTCTTTCTGTGAGAATGGATAACCAGTAACAGCGTCGCAGCAAAGTCAGGCTTACAATATCATCGTCCATCTTGATATACATCACGTCGTCTTGGATGAATTCGTAAGAACTCGTATATCCCTTGGACTTGAGGTCAACTTGCATCCTCTCGTATGCCGGCTCGCTCGCCACCATCTTATCTAATAACGCCAGGTTCGCTGCATCTTTCGTTCGGACGACAAATATAACACCATCGAGAACTCCTCCGTTTTTAACAAGATTCCGCTATATTACTCTAGGACATTAGCCATGAGGTGACATTGGGGACGATCCTCCAACTGACCTTTAAGTAACAGTCAAGAATTGAAACCGTTTGCCGCCTCCCAAAAAAGACGAGCGCCATGACCTTGGAAACATGACCTGGCCTTTCCCAGGTGGTAACACCAGGTAGTATCTGTGTGCAATTCCTATTAGCACTCAACAAGAAGCAAGAAATATTTCCACTAACTGAAGATTCATGGGGTCTGCGTAGTATTGGATATCGTTGGCGAATATCGGAAATCGTTATATATCGCCAAAATAATAGTATAGACAGAAGCAGACTGACAGCTAAAGCTATCCTCTTCCAAATGAATGGGGAATACATCTCGTTGGCCTGTGTAATTACTGGCCCAATGGCGCAAAACCCGAAAATCTCAGAGTCCTCCTCGTTAATGCGAGGTTGAGGCCGTGTATATAGCAAGACTTCACAGCATGTTCTCTCCGAAAAGCTGATTTTGCAAGCGTTGGATGTAATGCATTATGCCCCGGTCTGAGGTGGTCTCAGTTGGTCCAGACCGCCAAGGCTTAGCCTTGTTTGGAATATCGCGGGTTGTCGGTTGCATTGCGTCTTAGGGAACAACACGGCAAAAGATTGCGTGCCTTACTAGTGCCACCACCCCTTTTATTGTTCCTCGTATTGCTTTTTTTGTTCCTCGTATTACCATTGAAGACGATGCTGACTAGTGGAATAATCACATCACCGCAGCGGTTACGAGCCTATCATTTGAACCGGTGGTGCTACTACTCATATCGTATACATCGGTGGTGTCATGCTAAAGCGGGCTAAATAATACGAGATAAGGAAGTAACATTTTGGTGCGAGCTATTACCCCTGGTACAAAGCCTAGTCTAATGCCCATAAGTAATAAAAAGAATTGTCAACGTTCTAAACCAAAGAGTTGAATGTAGTCATAAGAGCTGGGTCTTGTTTACATATTCTAGAGGCAAGTTATCAACTAGATGTCAGGTACAGCTCAGACGGTCCATGCCACCCCGGAAGTTCTGAGATTTCGCCCATCCAACAATAGTTCCGGTTCGTGACTCGAATAGGAATAAGCCGCTGTAGCTTCTCCATGAAATGCATATTGTCCGGATTTATGTTGTGCGGATTTTAGTTAAGTTCCGACAGCGAGATCATTCAGCTTACCTAGGTTTGAACAAAAAGGAGTGGAACGCGCACAAGGATATTCAACGGCAACACAACACAGAAGGCTGCAGCGACGAAGAAATGGAGACATGCTCTGATAGTAAAATACGAGTATGGAAAGGCCTTAGGGTTTAAATGATAGGCTTGTAACCGCTGCGGTGATGTGGCTAGCTCGCATGCCCCACAGCCGAGGTTCTTGAATGTTAAGGGACGCCAATCGCCGGCGTGGCCTCTACTAGGAAAGTTGGGCTCACAGACCAGTAGAGAAAGGATTGGTAAGCTTAAGACACAAATAGCTTCCATACTAGAATTGGAGGTCGCCGATGTGACTCAGTCTATATCCGGACTCAGTCGGATAAAAGCACGGGTGAGCCGGCCCGCCTTGCGAGGTTGATGCAGGGGCTATCTGTAATTTGATTCTGCGAACCAAACTGTCCACAACCCGTTACTTGTTAGAATTAGGGTATCCAGGAGTTATGTATTCACATTTAAAAACTAGCTAGCACGCCTCATGCCTACACTAGGGCGCCAGCAGGCGATACCAATTTCAGTTCAATTCAATTCAACCAAACATCCTGGCTGGATTATAACGACTACTCTACTTTGGAAGATTACCCAACGTTGACATTGTCACCCAAAAAGTCCGGAGTACTCAGGAACTGAATTACTCTGTTAACCGAGTGTGTGCTGCGAGACAAGAATTGTATCTTGTGTCAAGTCCCAAACATCTGTGACAACTGGTTCATTTGCTGCGCGAGAGAAAGTCACTTCCTGTCGCTGTGGGCAAGCCTTTGAGGCTCGAATATGCCCAACTTGGTCGCAAGACGTATATCGAGCTGTTCCTCTGCTGGGTTGGATGACCTCAAAGGCACCTGGCTTGCGCTGAGTGCTTGATGGAGGTATATTGGATTGCGGTTGTCACGCTCGCTCCACATGTAGAGGCTCTAGAGTTGGATTCGGTGAGGCAGGTCGTTTTAAATGCCACTAGGAATGAATGACGCAGTTGGAGGACATGGACTCGATTGATTAGTCGTCGTATGGTATGCGCGCAGGGCAGTCCATGTGTTCTGTCGAATAGTCCGGGTCACGGAAGGATGAGTTGCCGGCTGTCGAGCCCGGAAGATCATCAACTGACGACTGCGACACTTGAAACCCAAGCCCTCCGGGTTGAGGTGGAGCCAGCAGCACCTCCCAAGGCGGCAAAAGCGTTTGTCGGAGCAGGTGGGGGAGCCTTGGCATCGTTCTCGGCTTTGATAGCCTTCGGAGGTTTGCTCTTGGCAGCCTTGCTAGGCTCCGGTTCCCAGTATTTAGTAGAAAAGGGATCAATATCCCCTGGAACGGCAGGCGGTGGCACCACAACGGGCGCGCAGCAACTCAACCCGGACATTAAGCAGCAATGGGAGGAGCTCAAAGAGGCGTATTATGGCTTGGGGTCCTGGTCATGGCGCCCAATCTCTTTGAAACTAAATGACTCTTCTCACAATCCTTTTGAAGATTGGGAGACCGAGACTAAGTGTTACGAAGGCCAACTAGAATGAAGGCGAGCAAACACAGAAGCTTGTCAAAATATCAATTGTCATGCTACATCTGCATGCTATGTACTTAGAAAACTAGGAGATGCTGGTGGGATAGCATTGGATTACCTTAAAAGTGTATTAATAAGCTGTATAAGATGATAAGCTGAAAGAAATATGAAATATTGGAGATAATAATCCCGGCGTTTGAAAGATGTATGTCTATCATAAATGTAGTTTCAGGTGGGTAGAGAAAAGAAAACTCGTTGAAGAGATACATCAACGTATGTGTCAACTGACAGCGTTCAAATAGAGTAGGGGTGATGAACTAGGTCATTGAATGTAATTTTGTTCATCAGGTAAACTATATTTTACAGATGTTCGTAAATAACTTCGAAACGCCTAATTCATGCTTCTTTCTATAATTCCCTAAGCGATATACTATACAAATCTTAGTCCAACAAATAATTAGTATACGTTTCCTTCGCAGCTTCTTGTAGCTCGTCATTTGACAAGCTCGCCAACCTAGTCATGCTAGCTGGATCCTGTAGCGTCCCCGCCCAGCTGTCTACTACCAACCGTAGAGGAGTAATTTCGTGTGGTATCGTCCCTTTATCCCTATGAATATACTTTGCATATATAGTCATACCCGTTGCTGCAGATGCCGCTACGATGAGACTTATGAGGCTGACAAAGAGCAGCGTTGGAACGTAGGTGAGGTGGTAAAACTGCTGCATTGCTTCGCCCGTTACGTTGAAGAAATATTCGGGCCTATCGCGGGAAGTGTTCGTTGCAGCAACGTTGTATAGCATCGTCTGGGCACGACCCGACGCGAGTACAAAGTTGGAGACAAATGTCGAAAAGTTGGTCGTGCAGGCCACCATTTGCCCGGTAATGCCTGGTAGTCCGCAAGCCAGGCCTCCTCTGATGGCTGGCGCAATACCTGGAATTGTGCCTCTCTCTATAATGGCATGGTAATTGAGCGCAACCTGCCAGTCCGCGATAAAAGAACGCGCGGCGCTCTTGGATGGCTCAAATCTTGACCCAGATAATTCCCAAGGCTGACCTGTGGAACGCGTATAGTTGGCGACTCCTTCTTGGCGAAAAAGAGAGCAATACAGAGAGTAGGCAGTAAAAACTTCGTTGATTTGGGTGATGTTCAGTGTTACAGGCTGAATCTCGCCAAACGAAGTCGATACACTGGTGTTTTCGGAATGTGATTGCAAATAACCCAGAACTGCGTGCTGGTAGTTTAACGAAAAGAAAACGGTTGGAAACTGTGTCGAATACTGATCCTTGATGTCTTCAATAACACCGGGATACCAGTAGCTGTGCAGCTGAGCAGTTGTATTCGGGGAAGCGAGCACTCCCGTCAATTCGACTGTTGACGCACCCATCTGCACAGGGCCAACGGCTCCAGGAAGCAGCTTCGCAGGTTGACATGTCGCACTCAACCGAAACGCAGGTATATCGTACAATGCTACCACTGAAGATGACAATTTATTCAAGGAAGCATCCGTCACATTCACTCCAACGTAACCCCCATCGGAATCAAGACTTGATGAGTTTAATAACAGCATCTGGTTCAAAAGGTTTGTGAGCTGCCCGGATACGTTGGCTTGTTGTGGTATGTCGAAACCGAAACTGGTTGATGGGAATTGAACATTCACATGTTGCTCTACCTCAGAAGCAACGTGCGTTGCAGTGCTAATTTCCAAGTCGCTGAGTGTTCTAAGTGTATATTGTTTGTCGGACGGCATTCTTTGAGTGTAGGCTTCGTAGGCAATAACGTTGGACAAAGTCGTCCATGCAATTGCAGAGGATAGCGTAAGTAATGTCAGAAGAAATAGTCGCCATGTCCGTCCCCGTAGTAGTGAGAGAAAGTCAACCAAGTTATAACTACCAGTAGACATGCCACTGACGGTCACCAGGGTTGCCAACGGTATTCTTCGTCGCTGCTCTTCCGGGACGTTTCGCGATGCCCGGATGGCCACACGCGCATAGCTAAACCAAATGAGGTTCAAAGATGCCATTATAATCGGCGCGATGATTGCGCTGCAAAGAATGTCGATGGCTTTCGCCGCGCCTTGAGAGAAGCGTCCGCCAATCACCAAACCGGCAAATGACCCAAATAGCTTCGACTTAGGTGCTGTGAGCGCAAGCCACAAAACCAGCGCAATCACAGGTATGACAAGAGTGGACAATAGCATTGGAAACTTTATCATATTGTAAAGTCCACTGTGGGACGCATGGCTGCGCGTCTGTCTTGTTCCATGGCTGGGGATCTCGTCATAGGCGATATGCGGCACATCCTTTCCCGTTGGAAGTGAATGTGACGGTTGTTGATAGCCTTCCGTGGAATCCGCCACGGTGGGCGAACCAGGTCGCATGTCGAGCTCTCTCCCGCACGCGGCTGATCCTACTCAGCAACTTAATGAATCGCGACGTAACACTGCCGAGCGTCGCGTGGGTATACCATAAAGATGAAGTAAATTTTGAGCCTCCAACAGCTCGAGCCGCACACGGCAGACCGAGTTCATATATAGCGTCAAGGGAATACTTGCCCATCTCAGCCTGGGCACCACTAAAAGTGCCTTGAGTCCTTTGCGGGGCGTCTCAAATAACTGACGAGTTTCTTTCCAGGGGTCTCAAAAAAGACTAAACCCCCTTGTGATGCTATCAATAGCTCAAAGGATCGCTTGTTTTTGAGCCTCCTTGTCACCTGGTTGGTTCGTTAATATTTAACCATGTAATAGCCTAGCTATTCTTGGAAGTTTCAGGGTATACTTCAGCTATTATGCAGTCTAATAGAACATTAGATAGGGTTCTCGCTGGCCAAGCGTCCTTCAGCGTCCTTCAGGATTCAGTGATACTGCATCGCCTCAATTAGGATCGCTAGGTTGTAGTCTGCATTGCTGGCGGTAAGGCTAGATTTGCCGCTTGAGAGCTTCATGTGGATCCTAATTGTCTGTGTCAATAGCTATAAAAATTAAGTTGTCGCCCAGGTGTACAGCGAGAGCCACGTCTTGAGACGCACATCTCTCGAAATCATCGACGGAAATCGCGTAGACTCTCGCGCGCTCATCGACATAGCTTCTGGTGCCGCTGGAATAATGCCGAAACACACGGGGTGATGGAGCCATGAGATGGAGCCATCGCTTAACAAGAGTATCTTGCCGACGCATACAAAATACCGAGCTGGCGCCGTCGTAGGGCTCATCCCTACCATCGTGATGCCCTCTCCCACGTCTTGTTAACCCTGCTAAGCGGAGGTTCCTTGGGAGAATTGATGAGGCGATGGTCACTCTGAGATTGTGAAACCATGCGGGAATGATTGCTTTATTGGCGTCTCGGATCCCGAAGATTGAATTGTTGATGGCTCTGCCCACACACAGAAAGCAGATGGGAGTCTATTGCTATCCAGATATTAGTCCCGGACAGGGCGCCAGCTAGCGACGAGGGGGATGATTTGCCGAATGATATATAAGCGCGCAGATATCTCGGGTATAAGAGTGGAGAATTTATTATATAGGTAGGATGTAAGTGCGCAATTACCTCTGGCATAAGAGTGGATAGTTAAATAACAAATACGCGCGAAATGGTCCAGGTTGCCACGGGGGTTGCGCTCGACCCTGATAAGGAAACCTTCATCTACTGCATATTTGATGAGCTTGCAGCTCGAAATTTATTATCTCTGTAAGCCGAACTTATCGTTCTCAAGAATAAACTCGACTGACGAGATGGAAATGATACCAAGAGCGACGATATGGATCCGGGAGATGCCATCCTCGGCATTCAAGGAACAAATGTTGCAATCACCATTGAACAGCAATTCCGCGACTTCAAACATCAAGCCTGATGGAGCTGGTGTGCGGTGTTATATCGCCTGCGCCAACTTCATTATCCCTAACAACTTGTCCTAGCAATAGTCGCCCAACCTTATAGTCCCATAGTAGTCAAGTCAATTAATTATGTTTTGAAGATCTGGTTCCTGAGATTCGGTTAACGGAGACTTCGACTCTATCTTCCCTCTATTGAGCAGTGTAGTAACAGGGTCAAGTTCTTGATATTAGGCATAAAATTTGCAATCTCTATCAAGCGTATTAGAGCAGCGCATCCCGATTGTGAAGGGTTGTGTGCACGCTTAAGCTCAGATTGCACACTGTTACATTGATAGCTCATCTAAGCCGAGCCGATGATACAACTAATACCCTCGATTCGCTAACCTATCTTCACGCTTCTCATCCATATATCCTCTATATCATTACTATAGCCATCGGTAAAGCTCTGAGTCAACCTCTCCTCTCTACAATCTAGTATCTCGTAAGCTTGAGCATTTCAGAAACGTACGCAAAGCATCTCAATTCAACCTCGCGCCAACAGCAGCATCGAGTATCATCATTCTAGACTTATCCCCCCTCTAATACACCCCATCAGCGAAATCAACAACAACAGCCTTCTCAAGTAAACCCCCAATAAACTTCATAAACTCCTGATGAACCGGATCCGTCGTAATGTAATAGTCTCTATCCTCAGCCGAGGCGAATTCAGCGACAACACCATGAGTGAGTCCACCCTATCCAGAGTCAGAGAACAAACGACACAACCCTGCGACAAACAGAATGCAATCAATGGTCGGACAATAATACCTGCATATTTTCGGGAGAGTTGTCCTTCCCGCCCTTCAACGAAATGATGTATCTCTCTCCGGTGGTTGCATGAATACAAGTATTTTTCAGCGCAAGAAATCGCGCGAAAGCCTGGGAAAAAATCCCAACAACTAGTCAGTAAAACGATGTCATATATCTTTGTTTTGTTAGGTAGACAGATAGCACGGGCCGCCTCACTGCTTTGACATCGTCGGCCGATAATTCAGCCTTGAACTGGAAGAGAACGGTGTGAGTTACGCCCATTGTGTCTGTCTGAGGCTTAGAGAGTAAAAGCAGTCTATAAGCCTGGTTAAAGTTCAATCACTTCAAATATTTTGAAAAAAATGAATGAAGCAAGTTAACTCAAGCCGGCGACTATTTATTGCTGATCGAGATGTACCTAGCGATGATGATTCGAGAGCTCGGTCAAAAAGTCTCCGCGCACGTCACATGACAGCATTTGAACAATGCGGTTGTGTTACACTGCATACCTTGCAGATAGACGATTGCAAAATAAATCCTCCGTATGCACAGATCAAAGGAGAATACGCTCCCTATTCAAGATGAGTTTAGTGTGGCGGATTGTCCGTTTCTGGATGCTGATCATTCCTCAATTCCCTCGGACATTTCTTTCACACGGCCAATATGCTGATGGTCCGATTACTGAGAGAAGCATCATCACCAGCATCGAAGGATCGGAGACATTAACATCCTCATCAGCCATGACGATTGACCATTTCTACCAAACATTAATAGCAAATCATCCCTATCTACTACAAAACAAGAAGCCCAAAGTCTTTTCATCCCTCCCCAAAAGCTCCCAAAACTCCACCAGCCAATGAGCAATAATGCCAAAGCAAATGAGAAAGAAAAAAAGAAAAAGAAAGGGAGGTATCTACATATGGCTCTTAGCTCTTAACTGTCGTAAAAATCCGAAAAAGAAATCATGATGCTTTTTTCTTTCCTTCTTCCTCCAGCGATAATTATTCCCCAGTAAAGTAAAACAAGAAAACGTTTTCCCCGTTTCGCTTTACAGGTACAAGCTCTGGGCGGCCACAATGTCTCTCCTAATCTTCTGTAAACTCTCATCAAACTTCTTCGTCAGGTCATCGTTGCCCATGACCTTGGCGGCCTGAGCCATCTGTCGCAGGAGCTCTTCAAGACGGCGGAAGATGCGGATAAATGAGCCTTCGTAGACATTTGCCATTTTGCTGAAAAGAGTGTCAGTAAAAATAATTCGCCGAATGAAAGATGTAGGAGCTTCAACTTACCAAATCTCTGCAAATGTTCGTCCCTGAGCCCATGCATACACAGTCTCCATAAGCTGCCACTTCAGACTCTGGACGTACTCATCCTCGTTGACATCCAACTTGGACTCCTGGCTAACCTTGGCAATCATGCGAGCCTTGGCCTGAATCTCACGGAACGGCTTCTGCAGCTCCTCCTTCAATGCCTGAGCCTCCAGCTTCTCGTCAAAGACGAAGCAGCTAAGCACAGCGGCAATCGCCTCGGGTGTCATCTCGTTGAAGAATCGATCAAAGAGGAGTTCTGACAAGAGGAGCTCGTGGCCCTCCGTGGAAGAGATTTCGCAAGCAACACGAGCCTTGAGCTGAACGACTTCGGCATCGTTGATGAAGCCAAGGCGGCGCAACACACGCTTTCTGGACTTGAGCTCGTCCATCTGCGCAATGCTGTGAGCCTTGGCAATCTCCTTCTTCTTCTCCTTGATCTTGTCCAAGATTTGGACCTTGGCATGGTACTGGTCCCATAGGGACGGGAGCATGGGAGACAGATGCAGAGGATTTGTGACCAGTCGAGACTCGAGAACTTCAATCTTGCGGAGAAGCTGCTTGAAGGATTCATCCGAGATATCCATATTCTCCAGCGGGTCCAAAATTGGCACGCCATCCGGGAATCGACGCTGCACTTCGCTCAAGGCTTTTGAAGCATCTTTGCGCTCGTCATCAGACTTCAAGCCGTCCTTGGGAATGAAAATTCGAATCTGGCTGATGGCCTTGATGCATGTGAGGAGGCAGGGCACTACCGCAAACATGCCATCTTCCTCGCCTGATGGCTTAAGGCCGGGCGGCATGTCTCCAGAGAGCTGGCCAGGAATGATTTCGGCGCTGGACTTGGAGATGTACAACAGAACCTCGATGATGTGGGATTCCTGGGGCGGATAATCAGGCTCACCAAGCTTGGGAGGTCGTCGCGAATACGCATCAGTAATGACACCCCAGCCAAAGTCGAGTCCACCCCCAATCTTCTCTGCCGACTCTTTCACGTTGTGGATCTGCACAAGTCGACCGGGCTGCAAAAAGGGGAGGCAGTAGTTCGGGTGCTGGATGACTGCTCGCATATCTTTCGTGTAGGTATTCAGTGATTGCCTGATTGTGTAGTAATCCTTGACAGTGGCTTCATCTGGTATTGTCAGAGCGTCCTTCTCTTGCTGCAGTGCCATTAGATCTTTTTCCAAGCTGGGAACGCTGGCCGCGTTCTGGAACTGGTGGAAACATCGCTCCAACATGAACTCGGGGGAGATGGCTTCGATTCGGAGTAGATTGAGGATCATGTTGTATCCCAGATAAAAGGCAGAGTTGAGTCTGTCCTGCTGACCAGTGACAATCTGCTTGGCGACTTCCGGCTCAAGCTTGTCGTCAATCATCATAATGACAACACCTCTGGCATCGAGACCACGACGACCAGCACGTCCTGCCATCTGAACGTATTCAGATGAGGTGATTGGTCGTCTCTGTACGCCGTCCCACTTTGTGACCTGGGTAAAGACGACAGTCTTGGCAGGCATGTTGAGACCAATTGAAAAGGTTTCGGTCGCAAAGAGAACCTTGATCAAGGATTCCTGGAACAGAATCTCAATAGTCTCCTTGAGAATGGGCAGCAGACCTGAGTGATGGACGCCGACACCCTTTTGCAGCAGAGGCAGGAGGTTCATGATTTGTGGCAGCTCTCGGTCCTGTTCTGACAAACTGTCAATAGCACTCTGGAAGACCTTGTTGACCATGGCCTTTTCAGAATCGTCGTTGAAGTTCAGGTTAGAGATCTTGAGGGCCATGTTTTCACATTCCCGCTTGGAGAAGTTGAAGACAATGACGGGGTTAAAATTCTTTCTAACCGTCATTCGAATGATCTTGTTGATATCGGAGCCTTCGTCAGCGCCACCCTTGTTGGTCTTCTTATTCTTTCCCTTTCCTTTCATCTTGGCAGTGGGGTCAGCCGGGTCAGCGCCCTTCTTTTCCTCCACCTCAGCCATAACAAGGTTGAAGTTTTCCTCGTTAAAGCTGCCCTTTTCATCCACCACCATCCTTGCGCCTTTTCCTCCGGCGGGGTAGAAGTAATTTTGTAAGGGTGTAGGTCTGAAATCGGTATAGACGACGTGGCACGCTTGGTGGTGGATCTTGGCAATCCACTCGGCAAACTGGAAAGCATTCGGAATGGTGGCCGAAAGGAACACATATCGGACCTTGTCGGGAAGCATGATGATAGTCTCTTCCCAAACCACACCTCGAGTCTTGTCTCGCATGTAGTGGATTTCGTCAAACACGACCCAGGCCACCTCGCGCATAATCTCGGAACCACGATACAACATTGACCGCAAAATCTCGGTTGTCATGACCAGACAACTGGCCGTGGGGTTAATCGTAACATCACCCGTCATCAAGCCAACATCTCCAAAGATGGCCTCAAAGTCTCGATATTTCTGGTTACTCAGAGCCTTGATCGGACTAGTGTAGATGACCCTCTGGTTGCGCTTGAGACATTGTGCGACTGCGTATTCCGCCACCACCGTCTTTCCCGCACTTGTATGCGCTGATACCAGCACACTCTCCTCGCGCTCAATGGATGCGACAGACAAGCTCTGGAAGGGATCCAGCTTGAAGGGGTATGTTCGTGCAGGCTCCTCGGGCGACTTGTGCTCTGAGAGAGGAATGTATTCGTAGTTGAGGTCCGGCGGAAGAGCCACTTGATGCTGGATATTGTGTGACAGAACAAGCGATGAGTCTTGGGAAACGAATGTTGAGGCACCCGCAACCTCTCTTGACTCTGCCGTCTGGAAGTTGTCCGTCATGACAGGCCCAGCGCCGTCAGTCTTCTTGCGTCTCTTCTTGTCCTGCTTTTCAGGCGTCTCCGAGTCCTCTTCTTCGCCCTCGGAATCCTCGTCTCTGGAAGTCTCAGCGGCATCAGCCATGCCAACATCGGCGTCGTCGTCGTTCGCATCCATGTCGGCGTCGGCATTTCCATTCATCGCTTCGTCGGCCTTCCGCTTCTTGCTCTGGGCTCTGCTGCGACTCTTCTGGGGGGTTCTCTCATCTTCGCTAGAGCTTTGAGGCTCCGCCTTGGCCTCGAAAACATCAAACAGGTCATCCATCTTGGCTGAATTTTACCACTCAATTGTGGTTGTGGAGAGGGTAGAAAATCAAGGTGATATGAAAAAAAAAGCACGGGGGTCGATTCCAGTATATGGTCGAACCAGCCGTCCTGTGGTCTAAAATCGTTGAGTGCAGCTCTTGAAAAAGCTGTAAAACAGAAAAATTTAGGTCAGCAATTAAAATGGTATATCACAGCAACCACATTAGCTACCTGGAAGACCGAAACTGCTCCCAGGGATGAGAGAATGCAAAGATTGCTTGCCCAAACTTTCCCGAGAAAGAAGTGGATTTAGGACGGCAGAAAAGAAAATAGTGGTGCCAGCAGGAGAAGGCGGTGACAGGCGCATCGAGATGCAGCAGCTTGGCTTCGGTCCATAGAACCCGAACTAATCTTAGTCAGCACAGATTGCTGCAGAGCTGCACGTGACCGGCAGCGCCAAGCCTTTCGTTTTGACCTCAATCGAACCATATTGAACCCGGGAAGCTTTATAGCCGCAGAACAAGAATCTCAACCTCGCTGCAACTCCACGCCTCGCCAATCTCGAACGCCTGTCAAAGTCCGCAATTCCCTTTACGAAATAAACCTTCCGCCGTGCTTCGTCCAGCTAATTGACCTCGTCCAGATGCTCTCCCGCGCCGCCACTCGCACCACCTCCGCGGTCGCCCGCCGAGGCTTCCACACCACCCGCCCTCGCATGTCCTCTCCTTACCACTACCCCGAGGGCCCTTACTCCAACTTGCCCTTCAACCCTCGCAGCAAGTGGTTCGGCGCCGGCTACTGGGCCTTCATGGCCACCGGCTTCTTCGCTCCCTTTGGCATTGCCGGTGAGTTCGACTTGCTGCCCCGCCATGGATCGCGGTTTTCGTTTGCGTTTGCGCTGTGATGCTAATACCCGAGGCTAGTCTACCAAACCTACAAGACCCAGTAAACGACTGCTTCGATTACAAAAGGCTTATATGGGCTGGACGCTTGGTGCTATGAATGGGTGGTGGACTGTTGCGACAGAGTAAATAACTCGAATTAGACGTGGGACCAATTCACAAGTCACATACAAAACAAAACTCGTTCCGTGCCGGCTCCAGTTTGCATTCACTCTTGGAGATTCTTGGAGACTGATACCTGGATATGATTCAAACTAGTCATAAAATCATTGCTGCATTCCATGATGATCCCCATCGACGTATGATAGGGCTAGTCTATATGTTTGGCAAATGCTATCTAACGTACATGAACACTTATATACAATCACACAGGTCGAGACCTAATCATAGCCACGACGTATCCTTTCTGCTCCGCTGATACTGAAGATCCTCATTTCGCGTAGACTTGAGATCTTTGTCATGCAGAATGTTCTCAAACAGTGCATGCATAAACTGCAGCCGGTCCGGGTTGATATCCCACCTCTGGGACATGGAATCGAAGGTTTCGAGAAGCGTCTCGTTGGAGCAGCATTTTTTAACCGCACGCAGGGCCCAGATGACCACCCATTGGTCTATACGGAACCCCTCGGCACGCTCGTCGTGGGCCTGGTAGAAGGCTGCCAGCACACCTTCCAGGCGCTGCTCAGACCAGTCCGAGCCGGTAAATCCGCCATGTATGTAGAATCCCTTGAACAAGGCCAAAAAGATGGTGGGTTCGATGGAGATTTTCAAATGTTTCATCTCATCCAGATATTGGGCAACCTTTTGAAGGTTGCCAATGCGAGTGGCATAGTGGTCAATCAGCAGCTTGTAAGTGTGCAGATTTGGAGTAAGGCTGACGTTTGTCTGAAAGGATTTCTTCAGCTCTGGATGCTGCTTGCCAACTCGAGTAAACATCATGAGAACTTTGGTGACGACCTTGTTCATCATGTAGTCCTTTTGGGGAATCTCCGCTGCCATGTGGTGGTCGTTTTTCATTCGCTGATACGTCTCTTCAGCTGCTCCCTCCTCGCCACACCTGAGAAGCCCTGAGATGACGCAATTGAGGACAACAGTATCAATCATCTCGCCCGACTCTACCATTTCTCGGTATGCCGCTCGAAGTCCCCCAGAGTCAAGCTTCAGTCCAAAATAATGAATGAGACTGACGTGGTGGAAACGGTTAAACTCAATCCCCCGATTCTCCATTTCTTTGTAAATCATGTCGGCCAGTGTAAAGTTGCCTGCTTTGGCGGCAACATCGAACAAAATGTTAAACGTCACATCGTTTCCCATAACCTGCGCTTCTTTTTCCATTTCTTTCCAAATTCTCAGTGCCGATTCCATCTCCTCGGTTGTAGCCCTGGCAGTATACTTGGATGCAAAGGCCAGCGCGAAATTCCACTGTGAACGGCGGAGAGTGAGTCCGGCGTTTTTGACATCCGCAACCAGGGCGAAGTAGCGCAGCATTGTGTCCATGTCCCTCTTTTGAGGTGTACCCATGACTTTCAATAGTCTATTTCGCCACTGCCACGTGAGGCATAGCATGCGAGGTTCTGGAAGCTGGCAGTATAGTTTGTATATCCCGTCGAGAGTGTAGCGATGTGGATGCCGCAGTCGTTGACCAATGGCAGTCTGGAGTCGGGTCAGAACACCCTGCGTCCCGTCATCCACCATGGCTGTCTCCTCCGATGAGGGATACTGCACATCGCCCTTTCTCTCCGACACTCGCAGTTTTGGCCCATCCGGAGCGGCATACCCTCGGCGATACGGGTCCCTGTAAAAGTCAAAATACTCCTCGGCAGTCCCTACTTCGGCCTGGTCGACATATGAGAGCATCTTGTCCTTGTCTTGGATCACGACAGGCGGCGGTCGTTGTCGTGTGCCCACGGCCAACGAGGCAGCGGCTGTCCCGTAGGCGCGGGCGGTGCGTCGTGGAATCTGCGTCTTCTGCGTTGAAGCGGTGCGGTGCTTTTCGAGGCCCGGCACAAACGTCGCCAGCAGCCATTGCGAGCTCCGTGGGCAGACGAGGCTGTGGTGCGTTTGCGTCGTTACCGGCGTTGCTGGTCTCTGCGAAGCATCCCGGGGCTGCGGCCTCGGAAACACATTGCTGCGCAGAGTTGCCGCGGCTGATGATCGGGTCGACAGCACCGCACCGCAGAAAGAGCCGTCCACTCGCCCGGGGAGTTTCATGGGCTCCTCCTCATGATGTTGTCGAGTTGGTGAGGTTTTGCTGGCAGGCCGAAAAAAGTATGGGAAATCGAGATAATTGCAAGTGGGGGCCTGAGGTTGGGCTTGGTGGGATGTGTGTGCAGCTCCAGCCAATGAGGGGCGAGGGAAATGTGTACACAGGTTCATGTAGCTAAGTGCGAATGTCCTCAACTCGCACAGTAATTGTATCGATGTTAGGCTTCAATCATTTATCGATTGATGATGGAACAGATAAACATTGTCATGTAAATCTTATCAATTAGAAGGACTACATGGTCGATACATTGACAATCTATTCAAAGCCCTTCCATCTTTACCCAGCTGTCGCCAAAGATGTTGGGTCTCAACGAGTTAATCATTGGCGATAGTACGATGAAGAAGGATTTATTCATGATATGCTATAAATTAGACAAAATGTACATAATGTACTCATCATTATTTTGATTCAACCCCCAGTATGTTTATATATACATAATCATATGCACAATCATTAGGCAGTGGAATTCGACGGCGCCGGGCTGTACAGCTGCTGGCCGTCCTTCTTGAACCCGACAATCACAGCCTGTCCTCTCTTGCCAACCACCCATTTGGCAAAGTCGACAGCCACCTTTGGATGAGGCGCCTTCTTTCCGACCAAAAGATGGGCAGGGTTCAGAAGAGGATCGTCAGCACTATCCGAGCCGGCCTTGTAAATGACCATCTGGTTGCGCAGCTTGGCATCCAAAGACAGATACGTGCCACGGTCAGTGATGGTGTACTCATTCAGCAGAATGGCAGCAGTGAGAGCTTGGATGGGGAAGGCAATGTATTGGTGATACCAGGTAGAGTAAGCAGTAGCCCAAGGGACCTGGAGAAGAGTATAGTCAGTTACAGTTGACTAGGACAATGAAAATTGAGTAACACTCAGACGTACCTGGCCAATGCTAGCCCACAGCAGGGTGTCCTTAATGTTGGTAGCAGATTTGTCGTAACGGCTCAAGAATCGCACAGGTGGTGTAGTCACTTCATTCTCAGCAACCTGTCTGATCTGTGAAAACATGGTGTAAATATCCGTCGACTTGGAGATGTTGGCAGGGTTGGCTATAGGACCGGCCAGTATAAAGTGGTCCCGGAAGGCATAGTAGCTGGGGGAAATAGCGATGCCTTGGTCAATGGCAATCTTCTCTGCGGCCGGGTTGTAGGTGATGCCAACGTCGATGAGGCCAGACTGGAGATACTGGATGCTGTAGGTGGTGTCGCTGGTGTACCAGGCGACTCTGAAGGGCTTGGTGCCGTTGGAGACGGAATCTTTGATGTACGCATCTGCGAGAGCTGTCGGCAACAAACTGTGTTAGATTTCCATGTACAAGAGATGTGAATATCCTTTTATTGTTTGTATATACGTACCTTTGATCAGACCACTCTGGCCGGCACCGCCGTTGCCAATGGCAAGCTGGATTGTCCCATTGTTCCCCTTGATGCCTCCGTCATAAATAGCATTAGGATCAATGGCAGCAGAAGGTGCCGCAACAGCCAAAGCCACAACGGCCGCAAGCTTGCACAGATGAACCATCTCGACGCCTTGTCCTCGTAATTGTAAGAGTTGAAGGAGCAACTGTTCTGCCAACAACATTCCCAAGCAAAGCCATGAGGCAGCCTCTCTTTATAAATCCAGCCCTTCACTCAGGGGACAATCACTCAACATGTCTCAAATTCCTCATCGCCCATGTCCAGCGCTTCTTTCCCTTGCCAGGGTTCGACCTCAGCTGGATGCTTGACGGCACTTCTAGCTGCTTTGATCACGTAGCCCCACCGCGATGGGAGCCGTGATTGATGAATCTGGCCGGGATGGAATGTGCAAGATCGTCCATCTTGATAATTAATGGTTAGCGCTGATGAGCTAGATGAGCAAGCTTGTTTTTTTCGGGGTCCAAACTGACCCATGTCAGTGAATCTTCGTGATGCTACTGGCGACACGTACGGGAGCATGACGCATGTCTCAGTTCAATGTTTTGGGTCTCGCTCTGGAGACTGTTTATGGGAGAATATCCCCATTGTCTGTTTGCGTGGTCAACAATGAAAAGAAGATGAGAGATGGCGTGACGGTTGTCACAAGTAACATCATCCAAATGTCTTGAAGTACAAATATCGTGTCCAAGATTGATCAGCTCTGCAGGGCACTTGGTTGGTTTTTCTAGATCTATGGACGAGACCGTGATAAGATTCACTAATAAGCTCATAGACGATCTTTAATCTAGATAGGTTATTTCGCTAGAGGAAATCTACCGAGAGCCAGGGGCGCCAAGAAGCACTTGGGCCATACGAGGATAGTGTGCATTTTGTGTTATGATGGTCCGGGCAATCCGAAGGAACAACTCCAGCTGATTGTTCAATGGCTTAATTATTCCGAGGGTTCCATGGTTCTTTTCTTGTTCTTGTTCGATGTTTTATTCTCGAAATGCTGTAAGGGGCTCTGCTTAGGGCGGTTCGTTTCGCGACGGACAGTATTGGTGTTGTCCATCCGTCGCAGAGCGGTTGGTGAGACTCGGTGATTAAAGCTCACAGCACATGCTCGTAATCGAAGAACTGGACAACAATTGACATGCTTTCAACTGGTGCGGTTATTATATATGCAACCATTGTGCCGATTTAAATTGCATATCCTTCCTCATATGGGAATTGTGGTAGAGAAAGCGTGGAATAAATTCCATTACACCGGTTTTGCATCACTCTAGGGTATCACGTAGGTCCATGCATCAATAAATGGCAGTGAGATTGCATCTACATGTACTCGGTAGACTCGCATTGCCGACTTAAGGTATGTAAAATTCAGGTCCTCATCGAGTAGACCCTCGCCATGTCGGTGTAAACTCGTGCCGTTCTCGTGTTATTGATCCCTGCCGAGGGAGCCGAGTAAGGATATCCTGGGAGTAATACTGCATGCATTCAGCTTGGCACTTACAATTGCAGCATCAAATTAGGCACAGAACATCGCTAAGCAAGCAAAAACGTGGGAGCCCCAAATTCAATTGCATCCACCTTCACCATGCCATGGCGTCAGACTCAGTCCAATCTTGAGACACCCGCTCGCCCTGCTTGAACGCTGCCAAACGCCGCTTTCAGCAAAAGCATCCATTCGCAACCAACTTTTACCCCGTATTCCGTGCTAGCAAAAAAGAAGAACAAACCCCGTCATACTCCAAAATCGTGGGGGGATTCCGGGTCTCCTTCTTGTGGGCAGCGCTCTGATTGGCCTGCATGTCATTGGCACCCTTGGCTTTCACATGTCAGCAAGCCATTCTCGACGCCTCCCACCGTCGTCACGAGGACGTACAGCGTTGCCCCCAAGGCCGAGAATCCTACCGAAAATCGGATTTTGGGCATGACATGTGCCTGTCACAAGCCTGCTCCTGCTCCAATCCCGCTTCTCTCGTAATCGGAACTCTCCCATGTTTCCTTTTGTAATCTCCATTATCCCTGGACACGCTCATACATCAATACTACATACACCATTGCTTGCTCCCAAGAACTTGGGTATCGCCACCTCCGACCGACACACGGACGTTTTCGAAGGCGTCGGCCTCTAGTCGTTGGATTCAGCTCTGGATTGGCTGGGTATTTGGCTTCTTTTTTGGATTCTCTTTCTTTTCCTAATTCTCTTCTCACGAAGCCGACCGACCGCCGTATCCGATGAAAGCCGCCCATCTGCGAGACGAGACGACATCCAGCGAAGCGAATCAGCGTGCTCCCTTGACGAATAGCTTCAAAGCCTCGACAAACAATTGAAGATTCGAGTGTTCAATGAAATGATCCGCCATTGCACCTACGATTCAATACTATTCATAATAGGCCCGTCACATCGAGCCTAGACGCACATAACCCATGTATTATTACATTTGACGTTACACACCCGCATATAGATCAAAATACCCTCGCGATCTCTGTTTATTGCGCTCTGATTTTGCTTGCTTTCTTCTTTTCCCACCTGCATCATGATAGATCACGTCCTCGGACGACCATCCTCCAAGTCGAGGCGTCTACAAGTCCTGGCCGTATTGTCGTTTTGGACGTTTTACCTCTACAAGTACGTCTCTTGCTCTCTTACTAGAAATGACCGTCTCTGACTGGAGGAACAGAGGTCACAAACATGGCCCATCGTTTGCGCAAAAAATATCCAAATTCTTCTCTCGACGCTTGACAGCATGGCAGACCGTCATCATCACCATGTTATACCTTTACGCCGCCCGCAACTTCAGTGCACTCGTCGGTCTGGCCAGTCCCGAGCCCATGGCCAATATGTACGATCCTACCTACTATCGGGCCACTTGGATCTTGACCGCGTTGGACGCCGGGTTCTGGACTGCCATGAAGATTCGATCCAAGTGGTTGCGTGACCTTGCCAGCATCGTCTTTTCTTTATACTATCTCGTTGCCGCCGAAAAGGCAGACGAAAAGGTCCGCAAGGTTCGTGGAATGATTACGGTTGAGCACTTGCGAGTTGCCTGGAACAAGGGAACCACCCCGTACTTGGGCTTCCTCCAGCGTCTTGTGCGGCCACGGTTTACAAGATGGCCGCCGAGGCAAGTCCGTATCCCGCGACCTACCAACAGTGATTACAAAGAAGCCGTTTCTGCCTGGCTTTACTACGACGGCCCGCTTGCTGATCTGGAGCATCATAACAAGCTCGTCTTGGATGTTCCTGGCGGCGGGTTCGTGGCCATGGACCCTCGATGCAACGACGACAAACTGTTTGCTTGGGCTTCCAAGACTGGACTGCCCATCCTCAGCATCGACTATAAAAAGGCACCCGAGTATCCGTACCCTTTCGCTCTGAACGAGTGCTTCGACGTCTATGTAACCCTCGTCAAGTCCCGAGGCAGATGCATCGGCATGTCCGGCAAAGAGATTCCCAAAATCGTCATTACCGGAGACAGCGCAGGCGGAAACCTGGCTGTTGCAACGACGCTCATGGTGCTCGAGACTGGCATCAGCCATTTCCGACGCTCTTCAGGCGTTGGCAAGCTGCCGCCTCCGGATGGCCTCGTCTGCTTCTATCCTACGCTGGACATGAATATTGGAAACTGGATGTCGGATGAGCAAATGTCGCTTATTCGAGACAGGAGGATGAGGAAGACGAACAAATCCATCATGAAGAGGAAGAGTATGCAGTACAACGACCTTGTGGGAACACCGCATCACTCCGACGACGAGGATGGAACACCTCCACTCAAACAGCCAACCGATTCTCCTGCCAATATGAATGGTGGATCGCGGCCCGAGTACTGCCATGCTGGCCCTAAATCACTTAGCACTTCTCAGAGCCCCGATGAGAAAAAGGAGGGAGCTGTATCTCATCGCGCAGAGCCCATGAAGACTCGCTTGGCGACGTCATCCATGATATCTTACTTCAACGACCGAGTCCTCACCCCCGAGATGATGCGAGCCATGATCATCTTATACATCGGCGCACACAACCGTCCTGACTTTACGCAGGACTATTTCCTAAGCCCAGTCCTCGCTCCCGAGGAGCTGCTGGAAAACTTCCCCAAGACTTATTTCATGACTGGAGAGCGAGATCCCCTGGTCGACGACACTGTCGTCTTCGCAGGGCGTCTACGGCGGGCAAAGGAGGCGGCAGCCCGACGACAACTTTCCCGGTCGTCCGTTGTGGACGAGAACTGGGCGTTTGACGACAAGGAGGTCACAGAGGTGCTTCTCATCCCCGGGACATCCCACGGCTTCATGCAGTTCCCAGGCGTCTACCCGCCCGCATGGAAGCACTTTGACCGAAGCGCCGCCTGGTTCGACCAGCTCTTCCTCGACGCCGAGACGCAGCGAGCAGAACAAGCCAGGCGAGCAGCTCCCCCCAAGACACACACAACAAACGGCGACTTTCGACGTCAATCAGTAGCCGAATCCAGCGGCGATGAGGACCGGCCCCTGGAAATTAGCATGACCAAGCTGTCTCGCGGACGGACCTTGACGCAGCAGAACGGGGACGCCAACGGCCTCACAAACGGCAACGGCCATACAAACGGCGACACGACGACGGAGTCGAGCTCGCCGCCAATCAACGGGGAGAAGAACGGGAACGGCAGGAAGCCCAAGAAGGGGCTTCGAGGAAACAAGAGCCTGGTCAAGCTGACGAGCTCGGATGACTTGCTGGGACGCAGGATGCACGGGCTCGCGAGTGGGTTGACGAGCACGGGCGATGATGAATAAGAAGTAGCATGATTGGGGCCTGAAACAGGAGAGAAAGGACGGTTCTTTTGTTTATTGTTTATTGGTTTTTTGTGAATTATAGAGCGCGCAAGCCCATCGATGTTTGTACATGTACCAATCATATTCTGTTTAACATGTATTTTACGTGGTTTATAAGACAGACTACGAGTCATAGTGGTTTCGACAGAAGCCAACATCTGAAAAAAGCACCTGTTGCCAACAAACGGCCAAGCATCACAGCCTGTTCGTTTCATCTATAGCCTGTCGAATATGAACATGAATAAGAAAAGGAGCTTCTGGAATGCCATGTCAGATGCCTTGTGGTGTGCTTCGTAACCCGTGTTTCCCTTTTCGGATGACGAGGCTATGCTGTTAAACACCACTACTGAAATTACCAGGCTCTTATTCGCGCTCCCCGGATATGCCTCATGCGGTGTTTTTTCACAGCTCACCGGGCATCAATAAAGGAGAAAAAGTAAGGAGACAAGAATGTACGTGTATCCAGGGCCTGCGAGTAATTCAGCATGGTGTAAAGTACAGCCAAGTATCAGTACTTTTCAATGGGCTCCGTTGTCTAAACCGGCAACTTCCCCGACTCGTACACCGAAAACAAGGCGAAGCAAAAGAGAACATGCCACGTAAATACCGCCCTAAATAATTGTCTCACGTTAATAAAGGAGAAGCAATGAAAAAAGAAGTCTCGCAGTATGTTTGTGGTTCTCGATCTGCATCTTTGTCTAAACGGCGCCCAGCGCCACGGTGGAGGCCGCCACAAAAGCTTTTTGGCAAGGCCGGGTCGCCGGCACATGTAATGGGATCGACCGCTGCCAAGCTGTGACGAAAGCGACATCATCTATGTCCTGGACAACTGGGGACTTTAGCCGTCAGATCCGATGAAGCGCTGGTGGGGAACACAACTTGTTAGTTCGGTTTAGCAAGGGAAGCATTGCATTGGCATAAGAGCAAGCAAGCAGTTGCAGGAGGTGCTAACTAGCACTCACTAGCTTGCAGGATAGAGGGGGAGGGGCAGCCATAAGCAGGGATTGGGAAGAAGAACGACTGGAAGATGACATCGAAGACTGAAAGAGGGGCAGGGCAAAAACAGGAGCTGGGCTGTGAAATCCCATCGCCCCGTGTGTGTTAAGTTACACGTAGTTACGAGACCGAAAGAGAAGAAAAACACGCGTTGATTACATGTAGTAGTTTAACATTGAGAAGGGGGGAGAGGTTTCTCCTTGAAGTCAAGCGTCTGAATACAAGATGTGACAAAGCTCCAGCAATCCCCGCCAGCTTGCTGCCATTGGGAGCTTTCCCGGAGCTTCAGCTCGCTCTCGAATAGCTTCCCGTGGCTTGAGGGGCCTCCATGGCCCGGAGATGGCGGCCGGCCATTGGTGATCCGTCCTGCATCGACTAGTTGGTTAAGGGAAAAGGACGTTTTGCAACAGACGCAGGAGATAGGTCAGGAGACGAGACGAGCCCCCCCGTGGATGCTTGCTTTGTGTCCAAGTACAGGTACCCTCTGGGAACCCCTCATCATGACATGCCGAGTTGATGTATGGCGTAGTTGACGGGCCTCGTGTTGCTCTGGGAACATAGAAATAGTACCCGCTCGCAGCCCAATCGCCCGGATCGTCGTCATCTTTCGAGCTGCCCATATATATTTCCCTCTTCCCATTCTCTTTTTCCCTTTGAATTGCTTCTTTTTCTTTTTCTAATCTCATCCTCACCACTTTGATATCCCAATCCAATCACTCAATTCGTCCATCATGGTCCACCTCAGCGCCATCAGCCGATCCGGCTCGGCCACGCCCTCCAGCCAAGAGGCCGGCGGCCCCTCGCTCGCCGTGGAAGGAAAGCCTCTGCACAAGAGCCTCTCGCAGGTCAAGCTGTCCAGCTATGCCGACGAGTTCACCACCAGCGTCTACGGCTCGCAATTCGCCGGCCAGGACCTGCCCAAGCACTGCATACCCAGCGGCGCCATGCCCAAGGACGTTGCGTACCACATGATTAAGGACCACCTCAGCTTGGACAACAACCCCAAGCTCAAGTAAGCTATTATACTGTTATGTACGACAATTGAGAGCAGCAGAATGATATCTAATGATTTTGATAGCTTGGCTTCTTTCGTTACGACTTACATGGTGCGTTTTCTGCTCGACCTACCCATACCTACATTACACATACAACTTGATCCAGCTCTAACATCACGATGCAGGAAGACGAAGCCGAAAAGCTCATGACCGAGGCCTTCTCCAAAAACTTCATCGACTACGAGGAATACCCCCAGTCCGCCGACATCCAGAACCGCTGCGTCAACATGATCGGCGAGCTCTTCCACGCCCCCGCCGGCGGCGACAGCATCGGCACCTCGTGCATCGGCTCCTCCGAGGCCATCATGCTCGGCGTCCTGGCCATGAAGCGCCGCTGGAAGCTGCGCCGCCAGGCCGAGGGCAAGCCCACCGACCGGCCCAACATCATCATGTCGTCCGCCGTCCAGGTCTGCTGGGAAAAGGCCGCGAGGTACTTTGAGGTCGAGGAGAAGTACGTGTTCTGCACGGCGGACCGGTACACGATTGATCCCCAGGAGGCCGTGGACTTGGTTGACGAGAACACGATTGGTATTGCTTGTATTTTGGGAACTACTTACACAGGACACTACGAGGATGTAAAGGGCATTAATGACCTGCTGGTTGAGAAGAATCTGGATGTGCCGATTCACGTAGATGCTGCCAGTGGCGGCTTTGTTGCGCCGTTTGTTCTGCCGGACCTGGAGTGGGATTTCAGACTGCCCAAGGTTGTGTCCATCAACGTCTCTGGCCACAAGGTATGTATTTCCTTTTCTCATTTCAACTGTCTCTGCTCTCCGTTTCCTCTGTCACCTTCTCTCTCTTCTCATTCTAATAAACAAAACCACACCAGTATGGCCTCGTCTACCCCGGTGTTGGCTGGGTCGTCTGGCGCTCCCACGAGTACCTCCCCCAGGACCTCATCTTCAACATCAACTACCTCGGCGCCGAGCAATCCTCCTTCACCCTCAACTTCTCCAAGGGCGCCTCCCAGGTCATCGGCCAGTACTACCAGTTCATCCGCCTCGGCAAGAAGGGTTACGAGTCCATCATGAGCAACCTCACCCGCACCGCCGACTACCTCACCGAAGTCCTCGAGCGCGACGGCTTCGTCATCATGTCGGAGCGCGCCGGCCAAGGCCTGCCCCTCGTGGCATTCCGCTTCAAGACCCCCGACGAGGGCGGCAAGGAGCGTCATTACGATGAGTTCGCCCTCGCCCACCACCTGCGGTCCAGGGGCTGGGTCGTTCCCGCGTACACCATGGCGCCGCACACGGAGCAGATGAAGATGCTGCGCGTGGTGGTGCGCGAGGACTTTTCCAAGAGCCGATGTGATTTGTTGATCCACGATATTAAGCTGTGCCTGGGCATGCTGGAGAACTCGGACGCCGAGACGATCAAGCGACAGGAGGCGTTCATCAGGGACCACATTGCGTCGCATGGCAAGAACAAGCATCAGAGCAGGCACCACGCCTCGAAGCACTACTCGGTAAGTACGAATAAAGGATATAATAGCTGTTTGAAAACTAACAGAGGTGTGTGCGTAAAGGGCGAGGGACACTCTTTGCAAGGAAAGACGGGGAAGACGCACGCCATCTGCTAATCTGGGAGGGAGAGACGTGTTTGGAATATACAAGAAAGAAAAAAAGAACAAAAAAATGATGGAATAGGGGGGGATAGTAAATACCACAACTTACGAAAAGAATGATCTTAGCTGTAGTCTATTTAACATCTTATATGTGATATTGCCGGGCCACTCTAGTCTTTTGACCATGAGAGGTTGGAACGACAACATCCGTACTTTTTATATAGGACATACTCTTTTACTTTGTCTTCTTCCTCTCTCCTAACATTGATATGTAAATGGAACCATCGTGATGCTTTTCATATCTAACACTCAACACCTTTTATACATTTAAGACTCCCAACCAATCCGAGACCATACTGAAACCCGCCAGAACATTATACACGTAAAACCAAAAACCAGGGCTCATAAAACAAAGGGAGTTTCAACAACATTCTCCCCACTACGACCGCGTAGCAACAATAGCCTCCTCCAAGATATCCAACCCATGGTTAATCTCCTCCTCCGTCATCACCAAGCTCGGCAAGAACCGCAACGTGTTCGTCCCCGCCGTAATCACCAACAACCCCCTCTCCCTCGCAGCAGTCACAATCTTCGAAGGATCCTCCGTCAACTGCAGCCCCAGAATGAGTCCCTGGCCGCGGTGCTCCGTGATGAGCTCCGGGAACTTGGCCTGCAGCTTGGCGAAGCGGTCCGCGAAGATGCCGGACTTGGCCACCACGCTCTCCTGGAGCTCGGGAGAGGAGAGCTTGGACACGACGTAATGCGCCAGGCGGCAGGCGAGCGGGTTGCCGCCAAAAGTGGTGCCGTGGTCGCCGAGCTTGATCTTTTCGGCGACGGCCTCCGTGACGAGGACGGCGGCGATGGGGAATCCGTTGCCGAGGGCCTTGGCCGTGGTCAGGATGTCTGGGTGGGCCTCCTTGGGAAGGCTGCCGTGAGCCCACAGCTTGCCAGTGCGACCAAGACCAGACTGGATCTCATCGTAGATCAGGATAGCGCCGACTTCACGGCATCGCTTGGCGAGCGCCACCATAAACTCCTCGCTGCCGGCGTAGATGCCTCCCTCGCCCTGGATAGGCTCGACAATGACACCGCATGTCTTTTCGTTAACCAAGTCATTGATGCCAGCGACGTCGTTGTACGTTCCCTGCTTGAAACCAGGCACCATGGGCGCAAAGGGCTTCTGGTACTTGGGGTTGTGCGTCGCGGAGAGGGCGCCCATAGTGCGGCCGTGGAAACCATGTTGGAACGACACAACGTCAACCTTTTCGCCGGACGGATCGACAATCTTGCCCACTTTCCTGGCAAACTTGATGGCGGCCTCGTTGGCCTCGGTACCGGAGTTGCAGATGAAGACCTTTGATGCCTCGTGCATGCATCCGGCCTCAAGTGTCTTCTCGACGAGCAGCTTCGACAGCGCGCCGGTCCAGGGATTGTAGTACAGGTTCGAAGCATGGATCAGTGACTTGGCCTAGTTTTCACCCATCACGTCAGCTCTTTTATCCACACATAGAGTATTCCCCTTCCAATAAAGCAAACTTACCTGCTGGGCAATGATGTCCGCAAACTCAGGATCGCTGTGCCCCAGACTCGTCACAGCAATTCCCGCCGTAAAATCAAGATACTTGCGATTCTCAATATCCCACAACCACGACCCCTCGCCCTGAACAAAGACAGGCGGCGGTCGGGCATATGTCGCGACCATGTACGGCGCGAATTCGTTGACGAGCGCCGCGCTGGGAGAATCTGGAGCGGGATCGGGGTTCGGCAGAGCTGCATCTCGCTGCAAATCCAAAAGAAACTTTTGTCAGCCAAATGTGAAATACAGTAAATTGACAGACAGTCGATCAATTGAAATCTAATTGATTTGCTGGCCATAACAAAAAGATCACCAAACTCACCTTGATGCTCTGCTTCACACTCGCCGACAAGCTCGCAACCGCCCTCGTCGTCGAAAACATCATGCGCCCGCCAGCGCCAGACCCCCTCGCCAAACCAGCCAGCGAAACCCTCAATGCCGCCATGATTCCCAATCCAATAAGAAAAAAAGGGAGAAAAATAAAACGCAATTCGCACTCTTGTACAAATCGCCTGGAATTGGGGAAACTTTGAATGACGCTGAAAGCTGCACGGCTTTTAAAGCTGGGACTGGTGGGGAGCGATATATAATTTCCCTAGGTACGCCCTTTTGTTTTTTATCGATAAAGCTCCGCTATCGCTGGTCTTGCTCAAAATGGTGCTGTGACGACACAAATTTTTTTTTTTTTTGCTTGGCTTGCATGCATGCAATTGAGTCATTTCATTTGGTCGGGCTGGGCTGTTGGATCGACGGAGTCATCGTATCTCCTATCTTGATCTCGGGCCAAGGCTAAGCGTGAGTCTTTTGTTCTGCAGAGGACCGCTATTTGCTCCATATATCGGTATTAGACTCCATTCAAGGTATCTTACCCCATATAGTTGAAGTTATGTAGTCATTGCCATCATTTCCAGTCCAGTAACAGCATCACGAGTGAACAAGCAAAGAAAATGATAAAACATATTTGTATGGGATTATCAATAGTAGAACCCAAGAAATAAATACAGTCTCTACAAATACCGCCCAAACAAAACGCAACGAGTCTTAGTATGCAACCAGAACGCCGCCTTGCCCAAACTGACAAGGGGATTAGGAAAAAGAAAATCAAGTACCAAGAACCCCAAGCATTGTGCATTGTATAACCCTTGTTCGCAGCCATCGCGTCGTGTCCCACCTATCCCATCCCATTCCACCCCTGGGGCCGTGAAAATGAATTCTTTTTGTTATCGCTCAGACAGCGCTATAGCCTCCGCGACTGCCAGCGCCCTGGACAGTGTTGAGCACCCGGCGCGTCCAGTCCTTGAGGAGGTAGGGAATGTCGCGCAGAGTGTCGCCGTGGGGGAGGAGGTCCCAACCTCGTGCGCCGTAACGGTTATAGTTGAGCCAAGAGCCGAAGATCAAGTATGCCGCAATGCCAAGGAAGACGCTGCAAAGGGAGAGGAGCCGTTAGTCAATCGTCAGATTCGCATGGAGCAGTTTGCGTTGCACTTACATAATGACAAACCAAGTAAAGAAGCCCCAGCTTGCGCTCGAGTCGCTGGGTTCTTTGTCCTCATCCTTGCCGCCATCACGCTTCTCGCACGCATGCTTGGTGTACCAAGTCAGCCGCAGCACGTCGGAATCCTTCTCCTTAGCATAGTCCTCCCAGATTAGAGCGGCGTTGTCGTTCTTCAGCTGGTGCTCGATGGCCGAGTCCTGCTTCCCGTCATCGTCCTTGTCCTTGTCACCATCATCTCCGCTCTTATCATCATCCTTTTCCTTCTTGTCTCCTTTGTCATCCTCTGCCCGTCGTCTTGTCGAAGGAGCCTTCTCGTACTCATCCTCAGAAGCCCACTCGCCTTCAGTGCCAGTCTTTTCCGGATCGCACAGAAACTCAATGACGGCCTTTTGGGTCCTTCGCTCGGAGACGGGCCCGGTGAGAGGGTGTTTACCGCCCTTGAGGACCAGTCGAAGGCCCTCCTTCTGGGAGTCCGAGTTTGAGTCGCTGTTCTTAAGCCTTGTCGCCTCGTATTCGAATTGCGATCCGCCAGCATTTTCAAGTCCACCCGCAATGGCAACGACTTTTGTGACGGAGTCTTGGTCGTCCTTGAGGAACCGGGTAATGGCACAGACTGCGAGCGTTGATTAGACATTCCGAAAGCGAAGATGACCTAGTTACAGTGAAAGATAATCCTCACCTCTTGTTCCGTTGGGACACTCCTCCTTTGACTTTGCCTTTCCGCTCTTCTTCAGGGGCTGGCAAATGTCCACCGTATACGTAGTGTTGGAGTGAGCTCCCGTGCTAGACTCGAATCGCGACGTCACCACTGAGTGCGGCCCCCCAAGCGGCGACAGATCAAAGTTATGTCCGTCCACCAGGATCTTGTTGCAGCTCAGCATCGTTGCTGCGTGCACCGGCGCCGCCAAAAGCAGCGACAGCAGTAGCGCTGACGACCGAGGAGGCTGCATCGTGACGGAAAGGTCCAAAAGTATCGTGAGGAGAAGGACCAAAAGTTAAAGGCGGCGTGTCGGAGGGGAGAGAGAACAAACAGGGGAGGCGGATGGGGTCAAAGAGGCAGTAGATACAAATAATGCTCAACAGAGACACTCCCCCACAAAAAAGAAACAGGTAAAGACGGAACCGACAGCGATGCTCAAGTTCTGGCAGAGGCGATGATGAGGCACAGGCTGCAAAAAGAATGGCTGCTGAAAGGATGCACAGGATTTGCTTCAGCCTGGAATCACGTCAAGCTTTCGCGCAAAGCAAATGGGGCTAAAGCTGGCACTGGACGCTTGGATTATGCTTGACGTGACGCTCCGTCATTGCTTTGGGGACCTCCCCGAACAGGCCGGGGGCACGTGACAACCGCCGTTTCGGGGCTGGACGACGATTTTCGGTTCTTTATAAGCGGTGTGCAGCAAGCTATTTCGGCGGGAAAAAGGGGGATGCAATACCGTAGTAGTAGAGTGGGATAATACAGGGGATAGAGGATATAGTACCCGAGCTATTTGTATTCCAAGTTATTTGGGTATGGGTTATGAGTATAGGTGGTTTGGGTAATGGAATCAAGATATCACCTTAGCACGTAATAGCAGTACTAGGTACCTGTACTAAGGTAATGGCAGATGCATGTTCTGTATGTAGGTACGAAGGCATCCATTCATTCTACCGCGCACTACTGCACCAACAAGATGTACACAATGCATCGCCGCATTAGGTGTAGTACCTGTACTGAGGTACCCAACCATAGATGATTCCATCTTAGCAAACCACCATATCCATACATCGTCACCATAGATACACAGAAAATAGTCACACTCTTCATTTATTGCAATACGCAAAGTTTCTGCTGCTCTGAAAACTGGTAATATACAAGCATGTCAACTCCATTACCTCCACCAATCCTAGGGATTCCCCCCCTTCCAACGCCAGTTGCCGAGCGACTTCGACTTCGTTAGTTCGTATGAGCCCGTCCAAAAGCCGACATAGAATGCCCCGTTCTCCACGAAGCACAAAAAGAAGCAAAAAGAATAAAAAAAAAAAATTAATAAAAACAAAAACTCAAAGCAAGCTCATCGTGGTTAACCTGCCACCACAGAAAGCATCATTCCATAGGGTATTAAAACATTGTTGCCCAAACGCGGTAAATCCTGACGTTGCCGAAATTTGTAACCAGCCTTCCTGAACTCCGTGTGTGAAAAAGACATGTATGTCAACAGCCGTCATTTCCTTTCTTTGGCATCACCCATAGTTCCAAGACGCTCATCCCCGTGCTTCTTGGACTTGACCTGGCGTGCTTCTTCCTCTGAAAGATTCAGACACTCCCTTCTTTTTCGTTTGCCCACATCTCTTCTCGTATTTACATTCCTTGATGCCCCATCATCCCGCCCATGCCTTGCATTGCTGCCTGCTGCTGCTGCTGTTGCTGCTGCATCATAATCTGTTGTTGTTGTTGCTGCTGGGCTCTCCGCTGAACCAAGTCTCTCACTGATTGTTGGGCTTGCGCATAGGATTGCTGCTTGATTTTGTCCACCGTATCCTGTGGTATGTTTTCAGGACCACCAAATTTAGCTGCCGCCACTCCCATCAGGCGATTATAGACAAGGCGGGCATGGGCCTGCATTTGCACTTGTAAGGTAGCATTGCCATGTGCTTGCTGAGGTCCTTGCCCTTGATGCTGTGCCTGCGCTTGCGCTTGTGCTTGGGCCTGCGCCTGTGCTTGGGCCTGAGCCTGGGCGTGTGCTTGTTGAGCTTGAGCCTGGGCGTGTGCCTGGGCTTGAGCTTGTGCCTGAGCCTGGGCTTGCTGGGCCTGAGCGTGAGCCTGTGCCTGCGCTTGTGCTTGGGCTTGGGCCTGTGCTTGCTGCTGCTGCTGCTGTTGCTGTTGTTGCTGCTGCATCTGCATGGCTACTATAGCTTGCATGTTGTTGGCATTGACATTGACATTACCATTCATCATCTGCCCATTCATCTGGCCTCGCATCATATTTCCTAGCTGTCCATTCATCTGGCCCATTCGCGCCATATGCTGAATTTGAGCCTGCATTTGTGGTGTCATCTGGCGTATCTGAGCACCTTGCATGTTCTGCAGTTGTTGAGCGTATTGTTGAGCCCACTGTTGCTGTGCCTGCTGCTGCTGCTGCTGCTGCTGCTGTTGCTGCTGTGGGTTCATCTGCTGTTGCTGCTGCTGTTGTTGCTGTTGCTGCTGTTGTTGCTGCTGCAGCATCATTTGCCGTTGCATCATTTGCATCATTTGCTGTTGCTGTTGAGGAGTCATGCCTGCGCCTTGTGAAGCAATGTTAACGCCATTAAAGGTACCATTCTGAAGAGCGGCGGCCACCATCTGCTGTTGCTGTTGCTGTTGCTGCTGCAGCATGGCTCGTTGTTGGGCTTGCTGAGCCATCTGGGCCATAACTTGAGGGTTGGCCTGGTTCATAACTTGGCCGTTCATCATCATCTGCTGGCCCATCTGAGAGTTCTGGGCCATCATAGCAGGAGGAGGACTCGCTTGGGTCATGCGGGGAGTTGCAACCATTGTCGGCCGGTTAATAGGCGTGGCATGAGATATATTTGGCGTCGAGTGGGGCATACGAGGTGTGTTGGAGGGATGACTCTGCTGACTGTTTCTCGAAGACATGGCGTGCGTCATGGGTACCGATACTTGAGGGTTTTGTACGACAGAAGCGGGCCGAGGAGGGCTTGCTGCCATGCTGGAGTTGGTTTGCTGCATGGGGACGCTTCCCACCATCGGCGACGACATATTTTGGGGAGTTCCCTGCCTGATGACAGGCGAGGACGCTGGAGCTTGAGACATTTGGGCTTGGAAACGGGCCTGGGCTGGTCCGGGTATACTGTTTGGCATCGCGTTTTGCTGAACTGCTGGGACGCCGTTTTGCATACCGTTGGCCACCACTCCGCCCTGAGCGGAAGGGTGAGCGTGCTGCGTCTGGTTCATTTGCGCTTGGTTGTTGTTGGCCTGCGCTACAGGAGTTGACGCTGCCGCACGAGCAGCCAGTGCCTGTCGCTGTGCTTCGGCTTGACGAAGCTGACTCTCCCTGGCCGCAGCCTCGCGTCGCGCCCTCTCTTGTTCCGCTTGCCTCTGGGCAGCGAGTTCTGCCGCCTGTTGTTGCTGTTGCTGTTGCCTCTGGAGCTGCAGTTTCCGGTCGTTTTCAAGTTGCTTAAGCTTCTCCTGTTCCTTCTTTTCGGCATGCTCTCTCTTAATATCTTCAATGAGCTTAAAGCGTTCGAATCGAGGCTCAAAGGTAGCTGCGCCAGTTGCGCCATCTCCATCTGCGCCACCAGCGCCTTGGGCACCGGTAGAGTTTGAGGCAAGCCGATCGTCCAGAACCAGCATATAGCGTTCCAGCTCCGCAGCAGCAGCCTCGTCCGCGGCCATTTCGGCAACAGTCCTTTTGCGCGTCTTTGGTTTGGGCGGGTCCTCCTTGTGACTGGGATGTGACCATTCCTCCAGCAGAGCAATGGTCTCCTCTGCGCTCTTGGTCGGCTCGAGCATTAGAGGTGCGTTGGTTGCGAGTAATACCTGGCCTTCGAAAGCATATAAGCCATTTCTATCCAGTTCATTCTTTTCTCGCTTCTGTTTTTTCGCAGGCGGTTGCATCGTTGCCGTAGTTGGTGTCGGCGGCACTAATGTTGAGGGGGTTGATGGAGGTGCCATGATCGAACTGTCATTGGTAGCACGGGCATCGCCAGTGATTTTGGATGCGGAAGCTTTGAGTGCGAGATCCATTTGTATACTCTCAGCCGTCGGGTGAAGGACGACAGTGTAAATCTTTGGCTTCGCGGCAACTTTATTTGATGTGTCCAGAGGCACATTCGACGTAGGCTCTTTATCGGCATCTTTTTCATCGACATCTGTCTCCTTTGAAGCTTCTTCTTTTGGTTTCCCAGCCGTTTCACCAGAATTCTGCTCTTCCTTGGGATATGGCACGTGGGGTGAAGGGGTAAGACACTGGTTGTAGTTGTGGATAGACGACGGTACAACAGCGCTGGAGGCGGATGAAGGTCGTTTGACGCCCTTGGCCTGGGCCACAGATTTGTGGTCGTGAATCTGTACAATGAGGCATCCCTCATAGAATGGCACGTTGCCTTCGATAAAGTAGGAGAGAAGATCGTGGGGAATCGTGCGGTTCTTCACATGGTCGAGAAACATCCTCATCGGCGACTTATACTGGAACATGCCGTCCTGACCATCGAAGCGGAAATGTGTGGGGTGCATATGGACGACCAGCGAGGGGGGTCGCCCCAAATGCTTCTTTAATACGTACGCATCGGTGACAACTGTAGATGGATGCCTTGTTAGAGTCACGCCAATATGATATGGTGCCGACATGGGTCATGATATTACCATATGGTGGGGGTTCATAACCATGAACCGCCATATCTGCTGCGAACGAAGCCGATCGCATCCCCGCGCTATTTCTCGAATTGCGCCCGGCCGCCTGGTTCAGGGTATCGCGACGGATCCGGGCCATGGGCCGAACCGTTGAGGCCGTGATGGCCCGATCGCTGGCGGAATTAGGCGGCTGCTTCGCGCTGGGCGGCTTGTTGTTCGCCATGGACGGCGACGGCGATGAGGCTGACGAGGCAGCCCCGTTGGTCTGGATTCCTGGCGGCACCGGTCGCTTAATCTTGGTTGAGCCGTTCTGCTGCACCGCCGTGGTGGTAGCGGTTGCCGTGGCAGTGGTGACGTTGGTAGGTGCCATCGTGACGCCGGATGCACGACGGCGCGCGTGTTGCAGGACCTGAGACCCCGGCTTCTACCGCGCTTGCTGGGCGTGTCTCGCGGCGTCGATCGCAAGCATCTACTTGCGCCGCAATTGCAGTTCGGGATGACGAGACGTGAAGCTGGAGTCGCGGCGCGAGATTAGTGGGTTGTGGAGACGGATTGCTCAGCGTGGATCCGGTGACCACGGCCGAACAGAGGCGCAAGAGGTCGAGATTAGCAGTGATCCATCAGTCGGTGATGGTTGAGCCGCTGGCGACGTCTAGCAGAAACGAGAGTATAGGGAGTAGTTGGATTCTGCCGGCGACTTGGCGATTGCGCATAAGGGACCATCTGAGGTGAAGTTGAGCAGACGTTGAACTGACTGACAAAGCCCGAGGCTCACCTATCACGTGACTCCGCCTCAACCCTTTTTTAAGCCAACCACTCGCAAAGTATACGAGAGATAGGCGTTTTCACATGAGCAATACCGGTACATGTATCAATATTCGTTTGCATGTAAATAAGGTAGCTTTGGAACGACAGCGTTTTCCTTGGACGAAGAATTCTGGTTGAGGTTGAAATAGATCTGCGCGCCGCTATTGGCTATTGGGTCCAACTCCCTGCTGCATAAGGCACCTCAAGAATCAAAGCAACAATAAAGTAGGAAAAGAAAAAAAAAAACATCAAGTCTCGAACTCTAAATCAGGTGTGTTTGAACTTTAAACAAAGTGCTCTTGCCCTAGTCACGTTCTATCCGCGATATGTGAGCCAAATCGGTAAAGCACGGCGTTTATAAACATGCCATGGGTAGATACAGGTACGTTACGATTGCGATATCCTCTTCTTCTCCCCAACTAAGAGTAACTATAGCACTAAGTCGCACTGGTAAAAATAAGAGATCAAGTCCAAAAAATATGTATATACAAATTTACAAAATCAACGTCCTGGTATCTTCCCTTCCATTTCATTAATATCCTGATACGTACCGTCTAAGCCTCATTCCCGGCCCTGAACTCTTCGCGCCCAATCATCATTAACGCGCACGCTGTCGACAACAATGATGCCTCGTCCACGACCGACGCGCTCGGGCTTCTGCCACCACTTCTCGACCTTGTCAGCTCTCTCGGCCTCGGATTCGCTGTCGGCCAGGCCGCCAGATCCGTCTTCGGCGCCCACAACTAGGACAATGTCGTGTCGGAGCCAGGTCTGGATGTTAGTGATGTAGCTACCGCTGTCGCCAGCAAGCGACTCCTGGAGGTAGATGATGTCGGGCTGCAGGTGGCGCAGGATGTGCGTGTGGCCGTTGGGGGTGGTGAAGGGAAGGATCATAGTCTCCTTGTCCACCAGAGCCAAGGCATGCGAGTACACGGCATTGAACAAGGTGTTTTCTGCCGTAGCGCCAAGGCTAAAAGAAAGTATACCCATTAGCATTATCCCATGAATCAACATATTTGTGAAGGTGAGGAAAGGGGGCTTACATTGGGCTTTTGGCCTCAGGAGTTTGAGCTTGATCATATCCAACGTTAGAGAATGACGAGCTAACCGAAGGAGGCGGGCGATTACTCGTAGCAGCATCAGCCGTGCTGTCCTTTAAGCCAGGTGCATAGATGAGGACAAAGAGCTTGATGGCAGACAGGTCATTGTGCTTGGGGATGTGGCTCAGGATGGACTATTTCAACTGGTTAGTAGCTGCTGACGACGTCGACGAGAAAAAGTAAGCAGGGGTTCACTCACGGCATGCTCATGAGCAATGTCGTCGTCGTCGTCGGTAAACTGAGAATCGGCAGAGATAACAATAGCAACTGTCTTGCGCTTCTTCAGGCTCGGCGCGGGTCCCTTTTCTCTCTTGAGCTCTCGTTCTTCAGGCCAGGCGCCCGTTTCGTGCTCGGGCCGGTCCTCTTCGCGGATCGAGGCCAGCGCCTTGCCGACAGCTGCGCCGGCGGCAGCTACTCCAGCGGCAACCGTCTTTCCAGCCGAGTCGAAGAAATGCTGCGGCTGCGACGTAAAGGCGCTCGCCGTTCGCGTTCCCCGGTTGCCCTCGGCCATCTCAGCGCCGGTCGCATAGCTGTCGCGTTGGGCATGCTCCGGCGGCGGCGCCAGTCTGCGGTTCTCTGCGCCATACGCCGGATTCTCCCCATAGTCGGCATTCTCGTAGTCCAAGTCGGGCTCTGCCTCGGCGTGGTCTTCAACAGTCTCCTTGCGCTGACTCCAAACCCAAGCGGCGAGCCCGGCAGTAGCCACGGTCAGGGTGATGGCAAGAGGCACCCAATGGCTCCAGACGCCTCGCCTGCGGGAGGAGCCGTGATTGTCGTAAGGAGGCGACATTAGACGGAAGAGCGTGGCATCGCTTGCAAGTGCGGTCACAAACGGAACTGGCTACAAATGCCCAATCCGAGGGCGGTCGAGAGAGGCTGCAAAGATGCAAAACAAGATGCAAACAATGCCGCGGTTATACAAAATAATGCTCGTCCTGAATAAACAAGCTTGGATCTTGTAAGTGCTGAGCTGAGTGGGGGAAGAGCTGAGCCCGGCTTAGTCGAAGGTGTGTCGCAACAAGTCGGTGGCTGGGGGTTCAGCTTGCTTCATGTCAACAATGTGGAGTTCTCTCTCCAGCAACGCGCCGCTCCCGAGGTTGCTGCGGCGGTGGAGCAATTTAAATCCCGCGCCACCGAGGCTGCGAGCGCGCACGTGAATGCCGTTCTCTGATTGGCTAGTTTCTTCTTGAGCGAGATGATAGGATACCAGCCACATCTGGGAAGCTGCGCCACACATGCAAACTCTCTCTCAGCCTTGTCTGATAGCTATGACTCTTCAAACTCGCAAGTGGGGGAGATTTTTAAAGATATTCACAACCCCGGTCAACTCTCCGTCTACAAGGCAACATCTGCATCTCATTCTTACCTCACTTGACAGGCACTTGTGAGGCACCCGTGGCCGTCTTGAATCTCTCAAATATCCCACTCAACAAGCCGCCACAGCCCTCATTCTGCGTGTCTGTCCGCAATCACAGACCCCTCCAACCAGGATGCCTCACGCCTTATCGATGGCCTCAACCGGGCTTCAAGCCCTCATTCTGTGTGGGCCTGGCTCATCATTCCCAACCTTTACCTCCAACCCAGATGAGAACCCAAAGGCTCTGCTACCCATTGCCAACCGCCCTATGGTGTGGTACCCTATCGACTTTTGTCTCCGTACCGGTATCACAAGTAAGCGCACTTCTTGATTTCTCCAGCTCTAATATTCCCTGTTTGAGATTTATCTCAGCAGATGAGCTTCATCTTTTGTGCAACATCGACATCCATGCCCATATACTCTGTATTCCGTATATGCGGTCGTACTATTATCCTCTGACAAGGACCACCAAATGTTTCTCATCCAACGATGGCGGCTGACACCTCTTAGGCATAACTCTCATCTGCCCCCCATCAGCCTCAAAAGCACTGACAGCTGCTCTCAACACCAACCCCTATCTCACAGCTCTGCCACTGCCACGGCCAGATGTCTTGGCTCCCGCTGATCTAGACCAAAACACGGGCACTGCTGAGATATTGCGGCTACCTGAGGTTAGAGAGCTAGTAACAGGCGACTTTATCGTTTTGCCATGCGATCTCGTCTGCGAACTTGCTGGTGAGCAGCTGCTTCAGGCCTGGATGGTGAAATCTGCCAGCCTTACGGATCTCCTCGGCGCAAAACACTTGTCAAACGGCCACCAGACTCGATACAGCGGCGGCCTCGGTGTGTGGTACAACACAAAAGCCAGCGCACCCGTCAAGGGCGAGGAGACAGACTTCATTGCTACAGCTCCTTTGCCGACTTCCCCAACCGTTCCTCCCAAAGGATCTATCTTTCCCAATGTGTCAAAACTGGTATACTCCATGCCCACAGATTCATTCAACGATCTCACAGAGGAGAGGAAGGCCATTCCCATCCGTCACGGACTGGTCAAGGCCAACCCCCGAGTTCGCATGTACACAACTCACAGAGATGCACACATATACATCTTCCCCCGGTGGATCCTCGACTTCATCAAGAAGAATGAGCGTCTGGAGAGCATTGGCGAAGATGTAGTGGGGTGGTGGGCCAAGGCGGGATGGCAATCTGGGTTGGCCGAGAAGCTCTCCTTCAGTGAGGTCTGCCGCGCTGGCGACGACGAAAGCGATGAAAACGAGTCTGAGCTGGAAGGCAGATCATCACCGGCCGAATCCGCCCCTGGCAACCAGGAAAATTCGAGGCAATCCATCTCATCTATCAACATTGCCGTGGATGGTCAATACACAGGCGACAAGAATGGCTCCGCCTCGGCGGCATCAAAATTCGAACCCCCGTCTATCTTGGCCTACATTCATTCACAAAAGGACCAAGTTCCTGGTTCAATAGTGCGCCGTGTCGACACAGCACAGCTGCTGCTTGCCATTTCTCTTCAGCTAGCTAAACTTCCCTCCATCGAAGAGGATGCCGAGAATCACTCTCCATATGCTCACCCAAAGAAAGTCGCGTATCCCGAAGGCGTGAAGCCTCGCACCACCATCACTAAGCAGGACAGCTTGATTGCGGAAAATGTCACAGTTGAAGAGAAGACATCCATCAAGGAGACTGTCATTGGCGCTGGCTGCCAGATTAACGAAGGAGCCAAGTTGTCTCAGTGTCTTCTTATGGAAGGCGTCGTTATCGGAAAAGGATGCAAGCTTACAAGATGTATCCTGGGCAAACGATGTATCGTTGGAGCGGGTTCTGTCCTCACAGACTGTGAGGTGCAGGAGAACCTCATTGTTGAGCCTCGCAGTAAGCATCTCTCATTTTCCTTCTCCGTCTCTGACTACGTTATCATTACTCCCATGTGTACTAATATGTTACTGCTATATAGCCGAGGACAAGGATAACAAGCTCATGAGCTCCGAAGGTCTGGAGGCGACCGAGGCGGAAATGGAGGAGGTCCTGCACGATATGGATGAAGAAGTAGCTGCTACAGGAGAGGATGTAGACATGGAATAAGGTATCCAAAAGTTGAATAGAAAAAAGTGAAATTACTTTTCTCGTGGAGGAGCATCTATCTACACATCTAACTCTACACATGGTTGAGGCTTCGCTAGGGGCAGGGGTGCCGTGGGTGAGGATATTACCAGTAACACAAATGTTATGATACTCTACCCTACATCTAATCCAACCAACTCGATGTTTTACTCTCCAAACTAGTATCAATTTCATTGACAATAACAGCACAAGTTTAGCAACATTCATTTACTCGGCATCATTCTCGTAGCATGACACAACTTCCCACACCGACCTACATTACCTACCCTACAACCGCAACCTCACAACCCCGCGCAATGACTTATCGCAACCACACTGAGACATGCATATCCCGCCAATCCAATCCAAGAGAAAATCACACCACTCTCAGACATTTGCTCAACAGTAGTCCAAGTCCACCCAGTCCAGCTGAAAATTCCAAGGCAGAGAGCCTGCCTGCAGTCAGATTACCCATCGCTTATGTCCAAAAAACTGACAACGATCGCAGGGCTATCTACGTTAGGCCTCTTTCTATCTACGTTAGGCCTTGTTGTCTCTTCACAAGCGTGTTCTCTCTTTCACTATTTTTCACAAGCGTGTTCTCTCTTCACTATTTTTCATAAGCGATCATGTCTGCAATCCAATGGCAGACCAGCTCATCAGGCCACCCAGGAGTGACGATCGCTAAGCTAGCCCTATTCTTCTTTTTTTCTTTTTTTTTCTCAAGTTAGACTCTATTTTCATCCTTGGCCACCGCCACACCGCGTCCTTGTTGGCACTCAAACTTGCTGCTGCAAGGGAACCAAAAGTCAAGCCACCACCGCTGCCACTTTGATCGGCTTTCATTTGCCATTAGAACCCGTCCCAATTTTCGGCCAATGAGTATCATGTACAGCGCCTTGTGACCTTTTTTTCGTCGCCATTGCTTGTTCCGTGTTCCATCTAGCTTGAGGGGGGCGCTCTGAGGACGAACGCGAGAGAGCCGAGCTGCTATGACGTCCCGACTCGAAGGGAGGGCTCTTGGCATAGACACGCTCATTTTGATAACCATTGTCACTGCCGAAATCCCCCAGAGTGTCATGTCAATAACAGTTCGACCTGATCTGAAACCCCCATTGTCTGGAACACGGCCTGTGTGTGTGATGATGATTTGCCTCGCTTCCCCCACACGACAGACGCCTTTTGCATGTCAACCGAGGAGAAAAGTGTTGGGTTATCGGCGCTATCCCCATTAGAAGAGCACACCAAGATCTCGAGGGTTGGAAGGGGGGGCAGAGGCTCACTCTTCGAAGCTGTTGCCCTCTCCCGGTACCTGGCAGTGTGTCTGCCTCGTGTGCTTAGATCTCATCCCTGAAGTAGCCAATTAGGTGCCCGAGGCATGGATCTATCATCGGCCGAGTGTGCTAGTAGAGCTGAACAGATTAGCATGCCGGGAACTTTACAAACTCTGTCAGATATCATCTCCAGAAAATAGGTCGTAAATTGGGGTTAATAATAGGGCGTGGGATTAACTCAGTAGCAACTCTTGGGAGCATTAGCAGTCGCGCCACCCTCATATATGTCACTCGAGTTAACACACAGACGTACCTCCCGCTCATGAGATCCGTCTGTTGCCAACGCCGCTCATCCAGAATAAGTGCTCACGTCTCCAACCAGAATACCGAGGACTTGGCACCCGTATGGCCGTGTGATTCCAGTACCATGTTCTCGGCTCCGTTGGTCCTCCACTGCCCACCCCTGGATCAGAGATTGATCACCCTGGTTCCTAGCTAACGCTTGGACCTGATGCTTGGACCTGATGCTTGGAACGCCCCCCCATGGCGTATATCAGCCTACCACGACTCCCAAAGCGAGTGATCCTTGGACCAACGCCGCATTGCTAGTGCCTTTTCCAATGGGGTTGTAAATACCGGAGCAGCATGGCGTAGCCCTAACAGAGCGGCTACGATCATAGAAAGATCGCGGATATGCTGCTATCAGCCCCGGGCACACCCATCCAGCCCTTCTAGACACATCTTTGGTAATTTGCCCTGCCCGAGGTCGCCGAATATGTTCGGGATGGGGCATCCACCGCAAGTGGCGCTCCTTGATCTTCCTAAGTTTGATACATGTGCTCACGCACAGTCCACCCGCTTCTCTCGGAGCCGCGTCGGTATTCACCCGACAAATGGTAGGAATACGACGCTGCCAGTAAGCGACCGGGTATATACCTGCAGGTGATGTTTCCTTGGACGGGCTGAGACTGCGTGGTTTGTTTCTACACTGAAACGGAGAATTTCTTGTAGGAACCAACCAAGGGCATGACTAGCTCCAAGACAAGCGGCCAGGACTGCCTCAGTCATGTCAAGACATTGGATTAGCCCGTGAGGTCACACCATCGACGATGGGAGAGCTTGATCTTTGGGAAATCCATCAGGGCTGTTATCATTAAGGTTAACATGAAAGCACAGCGGAGCAGCGCACGTCAAGGGACGGTCCGTATAGTGGAAACTCTGATTTTGTACCGCGTTGGCGGGATGTGGGAGGGTGAACGCAGTGTGAAAGCAGTAGTCATGACCTAACAAGAAGACGAGAGAACTGAATTATTCCCGCAAGCAGTGTGTGCCTGCGGAAGTACGTCCGCGTTCTCCAAGATCCCCTCCAAGGAAGATGGAGATGGGAGCGGGCCGGTGGACAGGGGTCAGAGGCTCGAGCGGGGGAAACAAAGGACCCCGATTGACGGGTCCCCAACATCCGAATTGGCCTGGAGGTTCTGGCCCGGTGTGGCGTGCCTTGCTATCAACATAGTAGTAAAGCGACAAGTGACAGCAGCTTAATTGAGTGCGTTTCTTGACGTATACCTGGCGAGATGGAAAGGGTCGCTCTCCTGGGCACCTCATTCATCAGCACAGACTCAGCTCTGTTAGACCTGTCTGTTTCACCTGCCATCACTCATCAACTGATACATCTTCAGCCAACAGGCAGAGACATACATGTTTAGTCGTGCAGGCACACTAACAGCGGAGGAGACAGACAGGAGCAAACACTGTCCAGATGTGGTGTGTTTTCCCGGATTGATAGATTCTTGTGATTCATTACAATCCGAGTCAGTTGACGAACACTAGCTCGAAGTGATAGATCATGTTCGGTTCGCCATAGCTCCTAGGACCTTTTGCTTGTCGTAGTCAACACTTGGAGAGTTCGAAGCGAAGAGCGGGAACAACTTGAGGCTCCGGCTGAGTGTCCTTTGGTATGGAGTATCGCCGGCTTGCCTGGTTCGGGCTTGGTGCGGAGGGGAAGAAGGGCCGAGATATGCTTGGCCGGATATAAAAAGAAAAAAAGAACAATGAGGTAAAAAGGGACCAAAATACGAGGTTCAGCAAGAAAAAAGAAAAGAAAGCACTTTCGCAAAAGCGAGTTGAGGCTGAGAACCGCCGTACAGGGTAAATCGCCACGGCCTCCGGGGTTCGATATGCAAAGAGAGCTGAACATCGCACATGTAGCGGGGCTTGACCAGGTATCTCTCGGGGCTGTGTGCCTGGATTGTGAGTTAAGCCCGTTGGGTTTGGCATAAGTGCCGCAGCAAGTGATGTAACAAGGTGGTAACAGCCAATAACTTCGCTGCCCTTGTGCCTTTCTTCCGGCCTATCGGCTTGGTGGTGATCCACGCGTGAAGCTAGGAATATGACATGTCGATTTCTCTCAGAGCGAGCTACCCACCAGCCAGGCTTCTGTCACTGAGATAACAAGACAGGATTTACAGAGGTGCATGTTACAGCTCATTTCACTCTTTTTGCCAGATTGGCAATATGATGCATTAGCCTTCTCCTGGGCGAATGTGAGCTTGGTCTTGGCTGTCACACCGATGGTGCATGAACTAAGACATCCCCAACATCAGGATGCGCGACAGCTGTCGATTTAGAAAGAAAAAGAAAAAAAACCGACAGGTTGGTCATCGGCACTGCTGTGCTACCCATCAACCATCACCCAACAGCATCCCAAGTCTCTGGGATTTGGGTGTAGATGTATAGGCTGCGTGGTGTAACCTGAAGTGTTGCACCCCATGCAGTGTTCCTTACAGCCGACAGGTGGTAAAGCCTCATTCAACCAATGTCATTGCGGGTATTCCGAATATATCGTTCATATGGCCGTCCATGACATCCTAGTGGGGCTTTACTTGGTGTCTTGGAGCAGGTTGCGCGGCTGACATGCGGCAGCAGCTTGCTGGTGAACAAACGGCATCCAAGTGCTATGTTGGAACAGCAATCTCTCCATGAGACTTCTCGGATCGTGCTGTGCTGTAGGTACAACAACTATTACCGCTTGGTACTAGGCATGATCTTATCCGGTGTACACGGAGTCCGAATTGGATCAGCAGCGACTGTACCTGGTTCGCGGGTGGCGGCATACTTTCTCAGTTAGACTAGATGGACTCCGGATGTAGGATCGAATAGCCACTTGGTGATTAAGTGGACGCGAAATAAGTGTATAGCGGGCTGCCACTCATTATGCGTGCATTACTCATGAAGCGCCCGTTCTTTACCAATGTCGTACCCCGCGTGAATAATAATGCTCAGAGTTGGTCGTGTCTTCCCTTAGTCACTTTTGGGCCGCGTATTACGCTCGCCCAGGACGAGCCATTGATTGACACGCGGCCTCCAAGTTGTTTGGTAGAGAGAAGTGCCATTGCTACTGCATGAGCTAAGCCAGCTGGAGTTAGAGCATATGAGCGGCCGATGCTCTGTTGCAGGACATTTCACGCCTAGCCAGCAGCTTTTGGACGGCGCGGCGGTGGGAATGAGTACCGGTATGGCGAGATCGAACCAAGCAGACGAAGTGCTCCGGAGAGATTGTGGCCCTTGCTCAGCGTCGAGCTACGGCAAAGATCCATGTCCCTGTAAGCGATGAAAGATCATATTCCCCCCTTTGGCTGCTAGAGGAGGAAACGAGCACGTACCCACTGAGTAGGATGTGGTATTAAGCTCACTGTCATCAGCTCGCATAAGTATCATGGCCGGCGTGGCGAGTTGCAGCCAGCATGAGTAGGGGTTTCCTACACTGGTAAGTAGAGATTCAACTGTATCAGAATTAGGCAGCAGAGATCAAACACGCAGACAGAAATATGACACGTCAAAGGATCAGAGCACCTGAGTTGACATTTGGCGTGGTCCTCGCATGGCACTCGAAGCAAGCGAGCGCGTGGCATGACTGGGCTTCGTCCGCCGCACTCCATGCTCCGATGAGGCCAGTTCCTGCATGCTCGTACAGCTGCGTATCTCCGTAGAGTAGCTCGAATAAGCACCTTATTAGACATTGTTTATAAAGGGATAGAGCTGGGGATAAACGGCGTGTGTGTGCTGGTAGTCCACCAAGGGAATGGTGTGGCCGCCCTGCTTATTCCCTTGGGTATTAGCACATGTACTCACTGAACGACACACATTGGTTTGGCCAGTAGATTAGATGTCAAACATGAGATATTACGTTACTCAGTCCATAAGCCAGGGATAAGCGGCGCAGCAAATCACCGCGAGCAACGGTCCCAGACAATAGCGGCCTCCCTTGAAGTCTGGACGGGGCCAGTACTGTAGCCGATCCTGTTTTTGGCCGGCGAATTTGCGAGAGAACTCATTTGCATTAGCCTGTGACGACAGGTCTTGGCCCATCTGGGGCACTTGGCTGCTGGTGAAATGTGAAATGTAGGGCGACTGTGATCTGGCAGATGGATGTGAACACACTGCAGTGAGGCCATCTCCGCATGTAACGGTAGCGTTGTATCGAGGGTTGCTGACACACCGATTAATGTATCCCCGATAGCTGCATAACGGCATAACGCATTGCGGCTTCTCCGCTCACCGATTTGCTTGTCAGTGACATGACATCACGTACCAAATGCAAATGCCCAGCATTAATCGCGAATCACTTGACGCCTCATGCCGAGATACGAGTAATAGAATTGCCATGTCAAGCCACGCCTTATCAGCCATCCAAGCCCTAGCGGATAACTGCCCCTGACTTGTCACGGCGCGGCTCCCTCGGCCCTAAGAACGATGGACGGGTTCGTCATGAGCTAATCGCAGGGACCCGTGAACTCTATCTCTAGTGAGCGTCCGGCCCTCTTGGGTCCCTCTTGGGTGGATGCTGATGGACCGAGCCATCACGGTGCACCAGAGGAGGCGAGCGCCGGGCGAAAAGCTGGGGCCACCTCGTACCTGACTGGCGACGGCCTCAAGAGTGGACGAGAGTGGACTCTGGCCTCGATTTTGGCCTGTGACTTGCCCTGATGAAGAGGGCTGGATGTGTCAGACCTGCGTGAACAAGCGCCAAACTCTACTCCATTTGCGATCCTTTGCTCTTTTCCCTGATCTGATTCTGCTGCACGCTTTCCAGCCGTTCGTCCACTACGATGAGAGACAAGTCTGGTCTCGAGATGGCGTGGCCGTTTGAACTGCCGTTCAGGTCGACATGGGATTCTTTGTCTGTAATCTGCAGCCTTCTCCCCCGGACCATGTTCTGTGGAGAGAATATGACAGCAGCTGCCGTTGCCCACGGCTTCCCATGCGGCCGAAGCCAGTGGCAAGGGCACATGTCCAAGAGAAGCACGCAAAATCCTGTTTTCCATCCATGGATGCCGGTAGTTCTCCGTGGCTGGCCCAGAGAGATAGCTACTGTACCTATACACTACCCTTCACACACGCTATCTGAATCTTCGATACCTTTACAGAACAAGACTTTGACTTGAACTCTATTAAGCTGTCAAGCCAAATTGGGCATATTCGCCTTGACCATTGGTACAAATTGTCTCACATTTGTACGAACGGTGTTTGACTTTGCGCAGAGGAAATTGTGGTGGTTTATCGTGCCCACATTCCAACATGTCTCTCCGTTCCACTTGAGGCTCAGACCATTGCCGATTAGAGTGGAGTGATTTGTGGGAGCATCTGGAGTTGACACAAGCATGGGACAGCATCAAAACGGAGTACAGCGGAGATAATCTTCCTCCCGCCATGTGGGCTTTACCTAGTACGAGTACACAGCGACAGGACTGTGTGAACTCACCCACCGATGGGCTACTGTGCCGGACGCAAAGCTGTATTCGGCTTTGGCTAGTATCCTTGACCATGATTTTCCAAGTTTGATTCATCTAGCGGTATACTGCACACGGCACACGGCAAGCATACCCATACTCACATGCGCAACCTTGATATGATAGCGAGAGATGAGATCCGTCCGCTATGTCGGCCAGCCTACCCATTGGTAGATCATCGTGCAGAGACCCCAGCAACCAACCGGGCACATCCGATCTTCTTAGCGACAAGGGGGCCCCTGCTAGGTAGTGGCTCTCTGCTACTCATTGCGGAAGGGGTGCATGCAACTACCACTACGAGTACGAGCATGCACTATTACTGCTAGCAACAGAGCTGCTCGCTGCGGGCTGGGTTAGTGACATCGCTTGACAAAATGACGGGACACCAGCTCGGGGGTATCCTTTGCTTTTTGCGCACACTGGGGTTTCTTTTTGGGCTGACGGACGTCCTGACCTTTCAGCTAGCTGGCCCGTGACTTGTACGAGTACAGGTAGGTTGGCCTCTCTTTTGGCCGTGTGTCTTTATTTCCCTGTTCTTCAGGCCGCATGCAAGTGCATGAAAGGCGGGCTGTTAATCTCATCTCATGCGTGTTATTGAATCGCAGGTTCCGTGTGCTTACATTACACCAGCTTGGCGCATGTATTGTATGGACCCCATGTGCATTTCATTCATCTTTGTTCTCTTCTCGTTGCCGCTGCATCTTTTGGCAGCTTGGCCCAATATCCAGCCTCCAGCTTGTACGACTCTCCCAACACCACAAATGCTTGGACAGGGCGCCCGTGCCAAGCGGTAAGGCCCCTCTCCCCACAAACAAGGCCACGATAGTCTGGGAGATTACGCTACGCGGGAGTCTACTGCATGGCAGTATAAGTGGCCACCGCACATCTATGGAGTACTAGCAATTCTATCTGTCGTTTTCTCTTTCTGGGCATGCTACTAAGTAGACCAGGGCAAATTGGACCCCTTCACCCCTGTATCCCTTCACACTTCACACCCCCCGGCCATGAGCGGATAAGAGTTGAGATGGATGGCCAAAACATTGCAACTACGATACAAAGTACAACCGGTGATAAAAGTCCGTGATTCGCCCTCGCCTGACTCGGTCCTGAACCACGCCCCCCCTAGATCTCGATAAGTTCGATCTATCGAGCTATCCTTGACCTTTGCCAATACCCATACCGCACCCACAATTTCTTTTTGGTGTCTCGGTCTCTTTCTGTCACTTACTGCCAAAAGCCTCTTTTCCCGGGGATTGATCTGCAGGTAGACTTGTCTCAGGCCCGCTAAGAGCATCCCCATCTCTCATTCCAGGACGATACTATATCTTCAGTCGTCCGCCCTCGAGAAATAATCCAACATTCCCGATCAGAATTCCCAATCATTTCCCAAGTTCTTGCACTCTCGATCTCTTCTCGCCTGTCGTGGTCGTTGTGCTTTTACTTGGAGTACTCTCTCCATATTGAAGGGATTCTATCTAAACTTACACTCCTTCAATATCCAAAACGCACTCTGTTAATTTATCATCATCATATTACCATTGAGCTTGTTGTTTTTGTTGAATCTCTTGATTCTGCTCCCTTTGGCTTACTTTCTCCCGGCTCTCTTTTTGTGTGCCTATTTCTCTCTCACTCGCTCTTCACCACCACCACAACCATCCAAAATGCAACTCGCCGAGCCAGACACTTACCACCACCCCCGATTCGAGATGGAAGATTACAACAATCTGACCATCTCGTGTCCTGGGGCCAGCTTTTCTTCGGCTTCTTCAAACTCATCTTCTCCGTACGAGGTCTTCACACCCATTTCTCGTCGTTCCACGCCTAACGATCTCAGACTGGAGTTTGACGGCTACCAGTCATATAGCAGCCAAGGGGACCTCACACCGCCTACCATCATGCATAAGTACATGTTTGGTCCCGTGAAAGCGGAGCATGACCGTATGTCTTTCTCTTCCACTGACGGAACTCTTCCCCCTTCGACTCCTCTGAGAAAAATGAGCGACATCATGCCCTACGACCACATCCTCGACATGAACAACATGGCCTCACACTCAATCGGTTCCATCACCCCTTCCGGGCCAGTGGTCTACACTGAAGCACCTCTACAGCCCGCTCCCTACATCATGACACCTACACACAGCATCTCTCCCTCAGAGATGACAGACAGTGTACCTTCGTGGCCGTGCAACAATGACAGCCCAATCTCTTTCTTCAGGCAAAAGGTGCAGTCACCACATGATGAGGCTATGGACCTTCATCGATACTCCCAATCCCCCATGGGAAGATATTATCTTCATGGACAGCCAGTGTCTCCCAACAGGGTGCCATCGCGGACACCGGTGCACGCTCTGGTTCGTACCCGCATGAAGACAGCAGCGCTTGAGCGCCAGATGGGTGTTCCAAGAAAGGTGCCCGAGAAGCAGGCTCACGACAACTCATATGATGTTGTACGCAAGGCCATGTGCAAGTGTGATTATCCCAACTGCCAAAAGGCATTCAGAAGGAACGAGCATCTCAAGCGTCACAAGCAAACGTGAGTAGCATCACCCATCCCTCTAGATGGCGAACAGTGGCAAATACTAATGTATACTCTAGATTCCATGGAGAGGGTCCCAACCGATTCTCCTGTGAGTTTTGCGGAAAGGACCAGTTCAATCGTCAAGATAACCTCAACAACCACCGCAAACTACACGCTCGCCCAAACAGCCGCAACCGAGGGGTTGAGTTTATCCCTGCCGCGGTGCCTGTCATTGAGCAAGAGGAGCGAAGCCGCAAGAGGCGAGCACCTCCCAAGTCAAGACTGACCGCAAATGGGGCGCCGGCGGGCGAGAAGCGTGGCAGCCCCTACTGAGAGCATTGTCTATCATTGCCTGCTCCAGAGCCGGTCAGACTTGGGCGATAATATCCTGAGTCCATTCCATGCCTCGCTTCGTCCATTCGTCCACTTGTCAGTGGGGCCAAGCCACACCCGATAGACGCCGAGGCGGCGTCGGGAATGACTTGGAAGGTGACTGGCTTGCAGCACGGCATCGGGTAGCAGCAACAAAAATTCCTTTTTCTTGTCTTCTTTTGCATACATGCAGGGGACGAATAATCCTTGCCCGCGGAACCGAGATTACCATTGGTTCGTTCTAATCACAACATCCTGCTTGACGGCTGCTGCCCAAGTAGAAGGCCTCTTCTTTGTCTATCCATTTACACCGAATACCGCCACACACACACACACACACACTGGTGGTCAGCATCACAAAAACAAAAACAAAACAAAACCCAAAAGCAATATCGTTAAACACAAAGCATCTACTGGAATAAACATTCCGTTAATTTCCTTATTCTTATTCGGACCAAAGGTGGGAGTGGAGGATATGGGGGGAAGGGGGGAAGGACACCGGCGCCTCTTTCTGTGGATCTTTACATCTCTTGATATCCAAGGTGGGAGTGGATGGATACTACATACATACATGGTTTATGCTTGGTTTTTTTATTTCCTTTTTCATGTCGGTTTTTGTCTTTTCATCTTTTCTTTCTCTCCCTTTTGCCTTGTTGACGACTGCCCGAGGTATCCCTGCGGCAGTTGCCGCGCTGGCCCCCAACTATTTCATCATCATTACTTTTTTTTTCTTCCCACCTGTTCAGCTGGGCCGCATGGCTTGGCGGCCGGGTCTTTCAGCTTTATTGTGGTTGGGAGAAATGTGTTGACGTTTTACTGATACCAAAAGATATACGAGACGGTATGGCCCTACATGGACTGTCAAGATGTCCTAAAGACACCCCAAACTCATGTGTGTATAGTAGCATACACACTTGACAATGTATAATATAGTTTAATTGTGATGAAGATTTTTTTTGGCTTTACAATTGTCGCTCTGCCAGTGTTCTCTGCCTCTCTGTCACTCTCGTTCACCGCTTCAGGCATTCTCGTGAAGTGTTGGCAATCACGTATATTAACTGCTGCATCATGCAAGTCTATGGATAGCAAGCTGCCATTGGCTAGAATCTTCTGATATGAGGTTGCCTAGAGCACATCGAACCCAATGATCCACCACCAGCATATCGGTAACTCTGTCTTCCGAAACGGCGAGCAGGGTCTGGTCCATGTAGAGGAGGAGGAGGGGGCGTGTGGCGGCAAAAAAAATTCCCCAGCCTCCAAAGGAAAAAGGAATAGCCGCCTGAATCACCGAAAGAGCGAGAACAAGCTCTCTCTCGAAAGGGGGGGCGGGAAAGAGACACAAAAAACAAGAGGAGAAGAGACACTCGACGCGGGCTGATAGGAGGATGGACCGCGGGTGAACACGAATCCATCCACGGCTCTCGGCGTTTGTGGGGTGTGTGCCGGTCGGTCTGAGGGTCCGATGTGTCTGGGACTCACAGGAACTCTGCAGAAATTGGGGCAATCATTCATTTTTGTCTTGGGATATGCTAACGGGGGTCCTCTTGGAATGGACGATGAGGGATCTGGACTTCGCGGCTGGGGATCGGGGTCCATCACTCTCGCTTTTACAAATGTATTGCTCATAGACTGGCCGTCCGAACAAGCAAAGTTCACGGCAGACGGCAAACGAAAAAAAAAGAGGCTTCGAGCTAAGCGCAGATCCTTGATCCCTTGCTGGGCTCTTTCTCGGGAACAGCCAGGGTGTAGTTTATGCCTTCTTCTTTCTCTGGCCCTGGTCTAAGATCTACCCAACTAGGCAATGCCATTTCCAAGGGTTACACATACACAAAAAAACTGGGGGTGTGTGTCGGCCCAGGGAGGGATGAAAGGGGAGGAGGGGGCGTGTGAAGTGGCAAGCGAATGAGAGCAGTGGCAATGTGTTGGCAACCTAAACAGCTGTGCTAATCAAGGTACACATGCATTTTGGGCGAGAGTGTCTTGGGTTCCTTGGGAGTGTTGAGTGAGCAAGCATGAGATGGGGGAGGGGAGGTGGGAGCAGGGCGGCTGGTGGTTTTTGTGCTAGAACTCTTTTTGGAGATAATTTAGATGAGAGGAGGGGAGAGATGGAGAAACCAGGCCCAACACACGTTTTCTGTTTTAAAAGTCTCTCTAAATTTTCTCTTTTTTTGGGTGAAAGACCGTTGAGTGTTCAAGTTGGGTATGTGAAAGTCAGGTTTTGGTTGTGTCTAATTTTATCACCATCTGATATGAAACGAGAGCTTGGGACGGGGTAAGGATAACATGTTGGTGATGCATCTCGACCGGCTTTGTGCCAAGATTCGCCCCTCCATGACTCCACGCATCGTAATCGCTTTCACCATTAACCGAAAGCAAAGAAAAAGAGATAGTAACGGGTCTCCCAACTCTTAGTCTTGCAGCCGGTAAGGCTACGATGACGCTTGTATCTGCTTTGCCAGCGCCGAAACTCAAAACTTAGGCCAATACAGGGAGGGAAATGAGGATATTGGCTGAGATACACCCACGTAGATACTCTAGACTTGCGTTAGCACGGGCATTAGACGACCGGGGGGGGGGGGGGGGGGGGGGGGGGGGGGGAGGCAGAAAAATAAAACGGCGCGTGAAAAAGAGGATCACCAGTGCATTGATCTTGCAGAAAGCAGCCCTTTTTCTGGTCTCAGTTTGCCAGCGTCGATTAATAGAAAAAAAAGTGCAACGGTCGACTTGTCTTATGAGCAAAACATGAAGACATGAAGCAGATCCCCTCCCCCAAAAAACGAGGGCTGGGGATTTCGATATCTCGCTGCTTAAGCGCACGCTATTATGCACATCTCACACAGTCTCAAACACAGACACAGACATGGTTTCTTCATGTCTAGAATGCTGTGCATCCGTCGATATACGTGCATACGAGTACACGTCTGTATTAAATTGTTTCACCCAACGGGATGTGGCGGGAGGGGTGAGTGTCTGACTAGCACAAATCTCGTCCCAAATGTCATTGCCGTGCGCTCATCTCGTTCATCGGTGCCATGAGCGGGAGAGCAAGGCAGCGGGATGCTCCTCAGCCAGACTGTCGGGACGGACTGCGCGTTTTGCTGGGTTTGTTGCATAGGATACTTGCCTGTACAGGGCATTTGACATGTTGGTCCGCAGCTTGTCAGGGGAGGGGGGGCTTGACATGGACTCGGTTCCTTAATCTCCTTTTTTTCCTGGTCAGCCGCGGCCGATGACCACTTGGCTTGGCTGCGGCAATCTATCACATCTTGCCATCGTCACCCGTCACCCAGCCGTCAGTCCTGATGGTGTTGCCCAGCCAAGGTTCGCTTGACCGGTCAGTTCGGAAGCGGCTTGAAGCGTCCGAGAGGTATGACCTGGCCGTCTTAGCGACGTTAGCTCTCCGATGGGAAAGCCGGGACACGTTCCGTGCCGCCAAGCGGATGGACTTTGGTTCAAGGCTTGGCCCAACTTGTGTGCGTGGACATGGAAAAAGTTGGTGACTGAGCCCGTGGGCACGGGCTTGCTTGCCGGCGGCCCGCGTGACGCACATCGGAGGCGTCCGTACCCAAACCGTGAGCTGGGGCCGTAGCAACGAGTTACCCAGTCGTAAGTACGGTAAGAGTATACAACTGCAGTTGAGTTGTAGTTGTCCATCTGTGCTGTCATTTGCTGTCCTCTAGTGTACTCATCTTATGTGGTCACCGGATACAGTCGGACAGCTGTCACAGCACAGAGGGGGTCCAAGGCACGTAGTGATAGGCCCAAACCAAGGCCGTGACAACTGGCCCCAAGGCTCTGGCGGTGAGAGAGTGAAGTGAGGCTGACTGCTGTTTCAGTTGCCCGTTGGCGGACCATGATGAATACTCGTATATTGCAGTGCATAGCTCGGGGCTGCCACGACACCTTGATCCCGCTTCAGCTGCAAAGCGGCCTATCAAAGTCACCGTATCAGCTGGTTAGCCCGACCACTTGCATCATGTGCACGTTAGCTGTCCATACATGTCCGATCTCGGTATGAGATGAATGCAGCTTGTGCGGCTCGTGTGGCGTGGTTGAGGTTCAAAGTGCGGCATGCAAGTATCTGGAGAGAGAAGACGGATGGAGGTTTTCTGGGCTTGGTCTAATGGAGGCGCCAGGGACAGGGGCAGGGACAAGGGACCGCTGTGGCGCACGGTGGGTAGCGATCTAGCCGCTATGGAGCAAGCCACAGCTGCGGTACAGGGGACAAGGTGCATTGAGGTGCGCTGACCGAGCTGCGGGCGAGGACACTTGCATGAGACGGACGAAGTACATGCAGCAAGGCGGTTAATTGTATGATGCAGCCATGTATATTGGAAGAAGGTGTTTAGATGCAGGCCGACGTGCGATTGACTTGGAGGCGGTACCCGATACTTGCTGGGAGAGTCAGGTGCTACTGCTACCTCAGGCACAGAAGCATGGAAGGTACAGTGACGTTGCTGATACCTTACATGTACGTTATGCTTGTCAGAGGCACAGCACAGCATGGTAAAGTAAAGCATCCAATGGATGGCATATATCGGACCATTACAGCCACAACGTGGTCTACTTTACGCATAGACAAAGTACCAACTCGTACAAGGCCCAAGCCAACGCATTGCACTTGGTCAGCTGCTGACTGCATCAATATAGTAGGTGCCTGTATCAGCTATATTGCATTAGATGGAAGCCAATTTAATCGTTTCAATGGTGTTCTTTTCTCACTGGAGTCGCATCTGTCGTTGCATCTGCTGAGCTGAGCTGTCAACCAATCCCGTGCCTGTATTACGACTGTGCAGTACATAAAGAGGCTTAGTCGTAGCAGTGGTACCCTGCTAGCAGTGCGGAGTACCTGCTCCGTCACCAACATGAGGGGCGATACCTTTCGGCTCCGTCGAGCTACTTGGCACGACGCCAGAGCTCCACCGCTCCTGCTGCAGCTGGGAGCCCATGAGATGAGATGCATTGATTTGATGGCAAGTGTGCCCTAGCCGTAGCGCTCTCCAACCCCACATGCCTTGGTGAGTGATGATGCGTCCATGCTCCGATGCCAAGATGGTACTTGCTCCTTGCTCCTTGTGCCTCACTCCGCCATGTACTGCAAGGTATCTGCCTCTTCTTGGCCGCTCCTTCTTTGCTGTTTATTGAGGTACAATAGTCTGGTAACTTGATGCCAAGCACTGCAAGTATCTTCCGTGCGTCTTCTTGCGGTGCGGATACCTGTCTGCCAAGTCACCACACAGCCACACCGGCTCAGCGCGTGCTCGGCTCAATCAAACCTCCAGCATCCGCCTCGATCCTCTTCCTTGCGCCAATATTCTCGCTTCCAATTGCTAGTTTCATTCAATTCCATACCAATCCAAACTACCAGGCATCAGCTTTCCAGCGTATTTGCGTACCAGAAACCGCCTCTCTACCGCTATCTCTTGTATGTATCCATCGTTAACAAGATACTTACAACTCACTCCCGTCTCTACTACAACCTCTCGACTCTCCGGTTGCTCTCCGAAATATGCAGCATGGATGTTTTGCCAACATATCAGCAAGCCACCGCTCGACCCGACTGGCTGCAGCTAGCCGCCCCATACATAGCATTCACGGATTATCCATCCCTTTGTCGAGTCAGCCGCCGTTTCTGGTCCGTCTTCGCGCCTCAGCTCTGGAGAGACCCTTGTGCGGCGTCTAAGCGTTTGGGATGGAGCACGGACGGTGGTGAGTCTTTCCTGACGGCATCAGCACCTGGGCGGCACTCATCCGTATTTCGGCAGATACCAGACAATGGTGGGCCAATTTCATGTCCCGGACGCTACTCCAGCTGACGCCCAAGACACGGCTCCTAATTCAGGTGCTGGATGTAAGAGGCGCCGCTGGACCGCGCGAGTTCGCCATGTACTCAGAACTTACTGGAAACTCCTTTACGCTAGCTCTCCAGCTGCTTCCAAACGTCACGGCCCTTGTCTTAGACGACCAAGAAAACCTTGATATCCGCTTCCTTGGCCGCAGCCCTCAGCAGCCCGTGCCGTTGGGTCGTGCATTACGGGTGCTAAGTCTTGATAATGTTAGCCATGGAGTTCTCAAACTTCTCGAATCACCTGAAACCCTGCCAGAGTTGCAGTACTTGGAGGTGTCTGGCTCTTCATGGCCCAGGCATGACCGCCTAATTGAGCTACAGCTACCCAAATTACGCATTCTCAAGCTTCGCCGTTGTGGACTCCGTAGCGATAAGCCACTTTATCTCAACGTTTTCGACGGTCGCTTGTGGAGTCTAGATGTGAGTGACAACCAACTATCCGACCGTTCTGCAGCACAATTCCTCAGCCAACTCAACTTCACCCGCCGACTGCGGACATCGCAGCATGCATTAACCGAGGGGTTGATCGAACGTTGGACGGAATTCGATCGCCATACCTCTATTCTGGAAGTACATGGCAGCAGCGACGTTTTTCTTCCTGGGGCCAGATATCTGGTCGATGCTCCCGCATTTACAGCCTTGGCTAATAGTCAAGACTTGCCTGCTGTCCGCTCCGACGGCTCTGTGCCAGTACGCCAAGACACGCTCGATAGTGTTTTACGTCTCCTGTCTCGGAATGATGGCACTGCTGCCACGGATCACTTGCCTGGCTCCATCGGCCTCACACATCTGCACTTGTCGGGCAACCAATTTTCGGCGGCAGGAATTGAATCGCTGCTGCGCCGCTCTAACGGACAGATAGAACACTTTGATTGCGATTCAATGTGCTTATTTCCACCTAGCGGCCATTTTCGTGTCGATGAAGAATCGGGTCTTAGAGATTTACATCCCACTTATACTGGTAAGCTTGGCATCCATGAGTCAATCAGAATGTACGGATTCTCGGGTCTGTCACATGTATTTCGCCCTGTTTGGTGCTCCAATCTTCGATCCCTCAGGATACACCACTCGTTTGTCACAAATATACCTACGGTCAGCATTCCTGGTCTTGGTGATATTGACCGAAAATATTTTGCTGAGAAGCACATCTTCCCCGGCCTTGACTGGGCATACTCGCTAGCCTTTCTCCCGGACATGAATCCCCGGCTACAATCCTTGACGTTGACTTGTGTTCCCCGCCAATCCTTCGGCCCTCTCGTACACAAGTTGACCTTCTTCCTTCGGCTCTTGGGCTTGCAAGAGCAGGCATTATCCATCATGAACAAGGCGGAAGCATCAAGACCAGGGCGGTCTGTGCGGTTTGTGAGCGGCCTTAGGTACCTGACACTGGAAATGGAGTCAATGGAAAAGAAGCCAATGGAAATGAGCTCACCTCTCGAATTGAATGCTGAGGAGCTCATGACTAGTGGTGAGACACCATTCAGCTTCTTTAATGAATCGGCGGAGCAGTCGCCGCCGCCAGAGGAGCCGCGCTCGTACTACATCCCAGTTTGGACCTATATTATCCCCAAGGCCCCCTTGAGGAATAACCGTGTATTCCAAGTTGAAGAAATTGGGCATGACGTAGCAGCAAATTATAGCCCGGGAGCCCCCTCTGGCTATCCGCCCAGAAACCTCAGTAAGGAAAAATGGATACGATATAGAGAATCCACGAAGAAGCCTCTAGTAGCAGTTTGGGCTGGCAATACCTGGTCACGAAGTCCTGTTATCCAGAAGTACCGCTGCTTGGTACTCGAGTATGGAGTATACGAGGGACTTGGGCCCACTACTATTCATCACACGAGGGCGGGCGCTCCGGTAGGATGCTTCATCTTTCAACAAACCTGGCTCTATGCCGCCTTACCGCAAACATTGGAAGTGCCGCCAACTATCCAAACACCAGAATATGAAGATGTAGCCGCTGAGCTACGGCGACGCCATGTCTCGACATATGAGGACTTTGAGCGAATACGGAAAGAGTCACCTTACCGTCCATGCTTTTATTGGGGCGGCACATTTAAGATTATCGACGCAAAGCCGAATCGCGTCAGTTGAGTAGACTTGAAGTGACATGATATAACTTGTAATGAAGCTTGTTGTTGGCAAGCAGTAGATGAATTGAGCGCCACTAGTGCGAGGGCGTTCTAACGACGTGTGGAGATATTATGTATCTAGCATTGTATAACACCGAATCTCGATAATTCTATACAGTCAACCAATATTGACTAGTAAGAACTTGAACTCTTGATACATGGTTTGATGTTGTGTTCTTGTTACAGTGCTGAGGCGCGTACTTAGCAAAGGCCGAGACATGCATCTCCATGACGCCGCTGTTCTCTACATGGCGGGTACGAAGCCCTCTAACGCTCATATCTGCATTATTACACACCGCCACTCAAAAAGAGCTCAATATCTAAACTGATTGACGTATGAAAGTGAAGCATCCGGGTAAAAGAAGCCGGTATCTGGGCATCTATCCGACAACTACTACTTACTCCGGAGTACGGAGAACAGAATACAACAACGCTTCGGAATGTGCGCGACTGCATGATTGGTTGGAACACCTGACGTAGTAGTTTTTCTCATTCAGCTCATTGGGCGGCAAAAAAAGCATGCACGATGGCTTTTTCTCATGCATGCTCTTGGGATCGAACAAATGAGATTGGCGCGTTTTGGGGAGGGGGCGATTCGGGAGATGGGGGGGCGGAGTTAATAGGAGTGAGTACTGCGGCTGAAACAGCGTTTTCTCCGAGATGTGGCGGTATGGAATGGGTTTGCGGCCGATGAGGGGGGGTTTTGGAAGAGGAATAATCGCCGTTTTCTTTTTTCTTTATTTTTTGATTCGGTGTTTTTTCTTTAATTTTGATAGGTTGTGGGTTAGAATTGGGGTGGCGTTGGAACGAAAATGGTGCGGGTTTCTGAGTGGTGAAATGTATGAGAAGAGCTATCATTGGAACAGTTTTGACGCAGGCATATGCTTGTTTGATCTGTTCCGTGTCTATTCCGCCGAGCGGCATATGATAATTTCCAATAAAAAGGAGAAAAGAAGGAAAACCATGGTCGATAGCTCAGTTATACCCTGTAACGCTGAAAATATGTCATACACTTTTCTTTTTTCTCTCTTTCATTAGTCATGTTCATTTCCTTCTCAGCTCTCGTCTAATTAGCAGGGCATGCCATTGTGCCTTGTGATTGCTTGTGCCGGTCTTCGGAATCCAGTCCGAGAATGACACGTCTGATTTTGCTAGTGCTTGTGCGGCTGATGGCGTCAATATACCGGTAGCTCTGAAGCAATGATTGGGGAGGCCAAGATTGTTTGCTAGCATTGTCCCTGTTACAAAAATTACATGGGCACTAAGCCAGGAATAATACTGATTGCATTATGCAGGCTCTGTTAAGACGGGTGCTGCTGCGGCCAATCAGCATCCGCTGTTTTACTGTTGTGTTTAACGCGCTTGGAGAAAACTAATATTCTCTTTTCTTTTTTGGGGTAGTTTTTGCTTTCGTCTAATAGAGCGGTGTCGGGACGTGGAATTGCGTCCTTGGGTTTTCTATTACATACGCGACTGCAGGAATAGGTTCGGCTTAGTCTGGGGATATAGGCAGCCAAGACAAGGCGAGCGTTGGGGTCTAGTTTAATTACGACGATGGATGATTTGATTCGTTTTCTTTTAGGGTGAGAGGATCGGATTAGTTCGCTTGATAGTGACCGAACTGAGGGGGTGGCTGTCAGATGTGATGCGAGGAGTTCGATTCAGCCTGCTTAAAGGGGAAAGGAAACAACAAGGTGAGCGTAGTTTGGATTAGCTGCAGCACAAGAAAAGAGCCAATGCTGTCCCAATCATTCCGCGGTATGTGGGAGGGGGGCGGAATAGCATTCACTTCCGAGTGATCTTCTCATGTCTGTGCGTAGGCACTATCATGAACAAGGGAGCGGTGAGAGGATATGGAGGTGAAGAGGGATGGATCAAGGCAGGTTGTATGCTAGCATATGAATGTAATATTATAGAGTAATTTCATGTGTGAACGTCAGCTGCTCTTTATTGTGAATTTCAAAGTATTCTCCAGAGCCTAGTCGTGACTTGTCCATTGAGCATCTTCAAAGGATTAGGAGATTGAATGAAGAAAGCCGAGGGTGGAACCGTATTGCAGCCACGACAAGGGATTCGTTTCCCAGGGAACACGGTGAAAGCTGAATGGCATAAGCGAATAAGACTAAGAACACTAGTAATAAAAACAGTAAATGAAAGAACACATCTTGATTGGCTGAGAAGTTGCTCATGCAGTATTTAGTCGGGGAGATTATACATGCCGTGTATAATTTATGCATGGTCAAAGAGAAGACCAATACCAACAAAATGGTAGACTAACATGGAATCGTATCATCTACTATGATACTCTGCCTGATGAGTATGCGAAAATCACATACATGTTTCTTAGGGGTTCAGAGCTTATGAGTTTGGCGGCAGTCGAACTTACTGATGTTGGGTGTCACTGATACTGGTGATGAAGTGGAAGATATAGCAAACCGTATTATCAATGTCAGCTTGCTGTAATCATATATTAATCTTATCCATTGCTAGAAATTCAGTACACAATGATGTGAGCGAGATGAACACTGCAAGTAATATTACTAAACGATATCTTGGTCCCGGCGATGCTTCCATTGTATCACTTTCACAATAAGATGAAGGAATCTATTTACAATATTGGCACATTCTTTCAGTCAAACATACTATTGCTTGATAAGATGGAAAAAATTTCATATTCAAACAAACATCAATAATCTGATTCATAAGATCGACAGAGTAACAAGGTTAAAGACTTTTAAGTATGAATTCGACTAAATGCAGCTCAGTGCTCCCTAATGGATTTGCCCTTGACCACATTGCTCAAGTCACCCACCGGAATCTGAATCGGAAAGTCGACTATCGCAAGTGAAATGGCTAGCAGAATGTACCATCCCGCTAGACACGTTACAAAAGCTGAGGCGCCAGCTCCCTAGGAAGAAGGTTAGTTTACACGGCTCTGGTATATAGAAAAGTTGTCTTTATCACATGGCTGTACTTACCACAAGCAACTTGTTGGCATAATGAGCGTTGCCCACGAAATCCTCTGCCATTGCCCAATAGGCTCCAGTCAATAGCCCAAAAGCAATAACGAGCGTCAAGAAGATGATGAAGAAGGCGACATTGGTACGCAGTGAACAGATAAGAAAGACAAGACTAAGCAGCCCCATGAAGAGGAACCAAAAGCCTATACAGCCATGATTAGCATAACAAGTCATGATGTATATGTGTATATAGATGTGATGGCTTACCCAAGCTGGCATTGAAGCCAGTTGTCTGAAGTCCCTCGGCACCATCTTCGCCTGCCTTTGCGTACGAAGAAAACGCAGCAAACGACGGGTTCAAAACACCTCCGTAAGATAACCAAAACGTGCCAAACGAGGTGAAGACGACAGCGGGGAAGCTGTTGCCGAGAATCCATTCGAGGAGGCCGCCAACCGTCATGAGGATTCCGGCTTGGAAGAAGTATACCGGGCTAGAAGATGGAGACGGCACAAGTCAGCGAACGTCTTCTTGTAATGGTTAGGATAAAGGGAGGATAGGGTGTTGTGATCACGTACATTGTTGCTGCGCCGCCACCGCTTGCTCCTCGCCAGCCCATGAGGGCGCATGATAATGGTGTAAGAGCCATAAGGAAACCCACAAGAGCACTATTCAATTGACACAATAAGTCAGCTTCATCAAATTGCATCATCCACAACAGAAATAGCAAGAGACAAAAGGGTATCAAGCATCTTACATTGGTGTTGGGTTTCCAAACGTATCTCTGAGATGGCCCTTAACCTTACTTTGCGGCGCCAGGTACAGTTTCTCGAATAATTCGGGTGTCATGCTGATGCTCGCCGCGGAACGAAACCTATTCAACGCCTCGGCCCGCTCCGAGTCGGAGTCGACGCCATGACCCTTTTCCTCTGCCATTGTCGATAATGTGTCTGTTTTTCTCGGTATAATAAGGTCTATTGGAAAGAGAAGAGAGAGGAAGTAAGAAACCTTTCAATTGTAACCTGAAAGAAAAAAGAAGAGTCAACGACCTTGGTTTTAAACCACTGTCTACTCCGCCAGACTTCCCCAAGATATATGTACGGTAAGCCCCCTTATCAAAAAACAAATACTCTCCGATCCTCGCCTCCTTTGTCCCGGAACCAGCATCAAAAGAGAGAATACGCCACGCACTCATGCACAAAAACTTACGAGACCGGAAGCAAGCAACATCCTCGTAGCTTCGAATCCTTTCCCAGCTGCAAAGTAAGCCCCCAAAACTTCCTAGGTTCCGATTACCCAACCAACCAGCCCCCAAGACAACAGCCAGCCCCCAAAATAGTCAGAACCAGGGCTCTCTCTCCCGGCTGACCGATATCAACAACGCATCTTCCTTACCCCAGATCTATTAGTCCCCAATACAATGACTCCTCTTCCCCGTACGTAAAACAAGCCCCCCCCAGACTATCAGGTCATCTCCCGTAGCCCCCACAAAATCTAGCTTGTCTAAAACTTCAAACCCGGTCAATCAATCTCGCACTTGCGGACATGTCCATTCCCGCTCCTCCACACGCAAATCACAAGTCGCTCCTCTCGTCATACTTTGTCATTTTCCCCAACCCAGCAATCTTCCTCCTCTTTACTCCTCTACTTCTTTCTTTGTTTTACCCCAGATTTCCCGGCTTGCCCTCTTTGGTTGAATCTCTCCACTTGTCCCCCTTTGCCTTCTCCGCAAAATCCACTTACCCACTGTTTTCCGTTCGCCCGAGAGCTTAACTGGCGCGGCCCTTGTTCTTAATTGGACTTGCGCATGCTTGGACGCTGGAAGTTGTACTTGAAGTCTTTATTCAGTTATGCTCTACAATTACTCTTGCAATTGCTTCTAAACAACAAATAAGTATTCCAGAGTAATCATTGAAACACCGTCTCTCTTCATAACGTAATTCTACCAACAAAGTCTGGACAACTTCTCCATCCCTTGCCTCTGCTCTACCCCACAGTGACAGGCATCCGGCCTCCCTCGACTTGGATCCGATCCAAGCTAAGGCGCCGCTCGTACGATGGGCCATGCAAGCCAGAAAAAACGAAAAACGCCCACATCCTCCGTCGTCCGTCCAATTCGTCCTTGAATCCGCGGATTCTGCTCTATTCGCCAATAGACCAAAAGCCGACTTAAACGACTCGGCCAATCGCACTCAAGAAAAGCCGTGACTAGCTCTTCTCTTGTCTTTGTGCATTGGCTTGGCTCTGTGGCTGCATCTTTCTAGGACTCTGCTTTCTCTTATTCCCGTATGTCCGTTTCAATCGGTTGCTCTATTGCCCGTTCGTGCATGAAGTTTCGCCCAGATCTGCATCGCTTTCTTTTGTCCCACACTCTGTATATGCCGTAAAACTCCTGCTGCACACCAAGTCGCCAAAACGCCAAATTCTCATTCCCATCGATCACCCTGTACCCCAAGAATTCCACAAGAGAGACCAGTCATTACCTATACCATGAAATGGGGCCGCCGCTTAAACCACCATCTCCCCGGGTACTCTTGCTGTAGGCTCTGGGGATCGGCACATATCACTAGCATCATCATCACCTCTCCGGCCATGCGCCTCAACCAACTTATTCCAGGTCTCGACCGGAGCCACATCTTCCACTCGCAGAACAATATCAGCATTCCAATCGCGTTCAAAAGTCGAAACATCCTAAAGCGACAAGTCAGTTGACTGAATATGAGTGTATAACGCCCTAAGAAGCACGGCAACGTTGGTTCAGGAGGTATCTACTTACATGTTCAGCGCGATAAGGACCAAAGTCCAGTATGTCGCCGACCGAGACACATGAAGATCGCTGGTCGATCTATTGACGATCGCCTTGTTGACAACTTCATACATTGGTGGTATCCAGACAGCCAGAATAAGCAGCTCCACAAGCATTGACCAGTGGTACGTTCTCATGGCATGGCCCCTGATAGAGTTCAATAAAGTCGCCCAGAAGCCCATGATGAAGGCAAACTGTTAACACATCTTGTTAGCTCGCCACACTTGCTACATAGGGCCGCAATATTAGCAAGCAAAAAGAAACAGGGGCTCACACTCACCACGACAGGGATGATCACCATCAGCTGGTTTTTGAAATAATGCCAACACAGCGCCGAACCGGCAAGCACTACCATCCACTGCGCCATCCCAATAGTATAATGAAGGACTATAACCCTCTTAAACTTTTCATAGCAAGGGACATGATACTCTGGCTGGTTCCATCCCGTCTCCACCGTCACAGGAATGCCGCACCAGCGACACACATAGATGGCCTCCGAATTCGCCAGAGTGTACGGTTTTCCGACCATGAAGTACGACCGTCTCGCTATGCAGTCGAAGCACTTACTGGTGAACGGGTATTCCAAATGCAACGCGCTCCCCATCACGATTTCATTTGACTCCCTATATCTCAGGCAAATGTAGCATGTCCTCAGCATCCATTCATTGAGACGAGGAAACAGGTACCTCGTCACCTCCCTGTTGATGTTCTTCCGAAATAGACGGCACGTCTGGCGCAGCTGCTGAATCTCGCCAAAGTCGAGGTATCCCAAGATTTTAAACTGCAGCTCCGGCGGAAGCTGCAAGAAGCGCGAGAACATTGTCTGTCGTGGGATGAATCCATGGCTGCCGCGCGACCTCTGAAATGATAGCGGCTTCAACGCAATCTCGACCAGTTCTCTATCCCTAGAGGTGGTGGATCTGATGTTTGAGAGGCATCGAGTGCTTCCAGAGAATCGCTCCGCCACTTTTTGTCGCAGACTCTGCTTCTGATTGTTGTCCATCTTCGCTTCTCGTTCTGACTCCCTTGGCTCACGGCATGAGGCGGATGAAGGAGGATGCCCGCTTCATACAGCGCCTGTCGCCGAGAGAAAAGTCGCTCCTATCGATGATACCACGTAGCCTTTATCTCTTCTGATTCTAATTGTTGATAGGCTTTGCGCTCTTCAAGCCACAGCCCACTCGCAATGTGAGGTTTGGCGGTTCTGCAGTAAGTATATACCCCACGGCGTTATAAAGTATTGGCCGAGGCAAACCGCCTTAAAAAGGGCGAACAAATAATCGTCCAACAAGCCCAACAAATAAAATGTAAAATAAGAAAGTTCAAGTCGTTCCCCATTTATCGGACGACGAAAAGATATTGCGTAACCCGTATTTCTTTTATTGCGAACGAAGTTCCCAAGAGGGAGGCAGAAAACAAGTGCCTAGATTCAGCCTCACCGGCCTCGCTAGTGGCGGGCTGTTTTCAGCTGCTGTCCGCTGCGACCAGGCAGCCAAATGGCACTATTAAAAACAAACAAAGAAAAGAGGCCGCCTAATGGATATTCGTATTTCTAGAGGGTGGCGAAGTGAGGCTGGACGAGTAGAAAATGCCATAAGATAAATGGAAATGAGAATGGAAGATGCAGAGATGCGATGCGATGCGATGCGATTCTCTGAAACTGCCGACGAGATGCGATGCAGGGCAGAAGGCGATGACGGCATAACCCGCCGTTTCGGCAGCAGTTAAGCAGCTGCTAACTTTTAAGGGACCAGCCAATCGCCGCACAGAATCTTGTTTACTTTCTTGGCTTCACCAACCTCAGCCAAAATCCAATTTCTGTCGGCAATTGCTCTCTCCATCTTTGAACTCGGTGGCGCAGCTTGTGGCTGGTTCGCAGCTGGCTATCTCTTTATTTTGTCAACGTGTGCCTGGAGTTTGCAAATGAGTCTTCCTACTTTCACCGTAGAATATTCCTATTTTCGCCGTAGTAGCCCGTGCATGTATTGAAAGTGATGGCGCGCCTCTGCACCACCACCCCCCATCAACCTCCCAAATACAGTATGACGCCCTGGCGCATCATGTACTTTGCAACACCACACAAGAGTACCTTATGATATCGTGAAGTTGAAGGTTCACAGAGCAGTCATCGTGAGCACATTGAATCAAAAGGGCCGGAAATGCAATTTTTGAAGGAATTGGCACTGATTGATAGTCCACAGTGTTGCTATATGAAACCTTGCATGATGATCTTGTTTCCCAGTGTGCCGTACCGTATTTTGGTGTCTGGCAATTGCGTTTAGATGAGTAAATGTAGCTCGTGATGGGGAGTACTACGATGAAAATAGGAAGACTCCTGCAAACTGTTGAGTTGACGCTGATTTGTGCATAATTCTGCTCCCATGAATACAATGCCTCTCTCCACGTTGAGCTGAGTGATGACTCTCTCAGCTGCTTCACGATGAGCTGCTCTCACTATTCTTCACAATATAAAGTATCATTGTCATTCTTACTTATCCCATACATAGTTATCCATCATGTCTCAACTCCATCCATCCTATTCCTCCATAAAGCGCATTATCAAACATAGTACAAACTCCCATCAAAATGCAGTAAACATCATCACCTGATTGGCAACACGCCATGGTATCGAGGCCCCGAACGAACCCCAAGATAACCTCCCACCCTTCCGAGCCTCTTTCTAGTCAACAGCTCATTGAGTTCCTTCACCAGACAGCTCGCCGCCACCACCCGGAAGCTCTGGAGCGGCTTTTCGCTCTCGTGATGGCCGTCAGCCTGGACATCCTTCTCGCTCCCCACAACCACACAAGCCCAGCACAGTTCCACGGCATTCATTCTTTCCCTCTCACTTTGCCCGTCATCATCCGTTGCGACCGACGCCGCGTCATCTGCAGTACCCGTAGCACCCCCAGTACGATCGCGTATAAGCTTCGCAAAGAAATTCATGACTCTGTCCATCTCCTCTTTCAGCTTGATGGATGAATCTCGTTGCCGCCGCGTTTGGCTGCCTTTAGGGTTTAGAATTGACCCGCAAAAGGCTTCCACTTCGCTAATGGGAGCGCGAGGACTGGTTGAAAACTGCCACATGGAATTGGAGACTTGCGTTTGATACCTATTTCAACCCCAGTTAGCCGCTTCAAAATATTGAGATGGAGGGGGGGTCGTACAGTTCACGAAGCTTCCATGCGTCATCAATCCGATGAGTGTAATCAACGTCTGACACGGTATATCCTTCCTCCTTTAGAGCAGCGCGCACATGCGTGTTCAACTGCTCCCATGGAGAAGGACCGTTCGCTGCCACCGGGCGCTGGACATCGTGAACCCAGATTTTCTCTTCGTCCACACCGCGATACAATTCGCCCAATATCTTCTGAGATTTGTAGTATATTTGCTTATTTATACCCATCCCATCCTCACCATCTCCATCCGATTCGGGATCTCCAATGTGGTCGATTTCACCTCGATCGTATAAACGGGTGGGAGGAGCAGGCGCAAGGCTAGCAAGAAACAGCGAAAGTTAGAAATTGTGCCTCTTCCAAATTGGCATGCTCAATCAAGCAACTCTTGTGGAGGGCATAGGACAGCGAATGGTACTTACAAATCTGGGCGGCCACGTGGTGCCTTGGGCAGTTCTTGGATTGTCACTGCAATACCCGTCTTGGAGTAGTCGACTGCGGTTGAATGCAGCTCCGCGAGTCTGGTACACTCTTGATCAACTGTTCCCTCTTCTTTGAAGTCTGCAAAAATCTGGTGTCGGTTGGCAATCATGCCCAGGATATCACTCTCCATAAACTTGACAAAAAAGTCTGCAATGTCGTCACGCGTCACCACTCGGTCCAGTGCCGGCGGTGTAACTCTGGGATAATCGGCCGGGGTAAAGTAACTCTTTGGAATGACAAAGGGATCCCAGAAGATGCTGTACAAGTCTCCATCGAGGTCTCCCCCGCTCAGCTGGCTTGGCAAATCGCGATCCCCCTTCTGACTAAAGACGACGCAATTTCTCAAATCACGTAGTGGATGCCCAGGTGGCGGCGTCGTCAGTTGAGCAAGCTGAATATCTCCAGGATGGAGGGCAGGTGAGCGCGTGACAAGCACAAATCCGTCCTTGACTGTCCGCTTCTTCCGACCCTGGGCCTTGTCATATGTTGAATCAAAAGTGACATATATTTGGCCCTCGTCAAGATATCCCGTTTCGTCCATGATGCCAAACAGAGTCACTCCTTGGTCCACCGGAATCCGTGCTTTGTGCTTCAGCAGACGCAACTCTCGAAGAATGGTATGATCTACAACATTCTTCATGAACTTGTCTCGCCGGTAGTCGATTCCAACCTTGTTCAAGTACTTGATGAGCTTGGGAAACCCCACATGTGTGCCCACAAGTTGATGCTCCAAAAAGGCGCTGGTGTTTGGTGCTGAGGCGGTGACATTTCGAAGTATGTCGAGGGCTTTGTTCTGCTGATCTATGAACCACTCGGCGTTTGTACCCATATCTTCTAAAATTTTGATTGTTTGGCGATTCAAAACAAGGCGCAGCGGCTTTGAAGCCGTGTCACAAATGCCCAAACTCGTTTGGTCCGAGCTTGGAAACTTCATCATGGACTCCTTCCGTATGCAAATTACCTTGCCCTTGAGCCGGGAGTCGAGTGAGAGCATTCCCTTTATCCCTCCAAGGCGGACTTGAAAGCAGGTTGGCGTCGAATTTGTCGCTGTGAGGTGGTCCCAAATCTCCTCCATAGCATCCGACGAGATGGTACCAACCCCGTCGCTGAATACACGGTTTCCGTCAGCTGTTTTCACGTCAGGGATGTACTTGATCTCAATGCCGCATTGAAGAATATCCACTGCATCAGGCGTTTCGGAAAAGGCTTGCCCGATACGCGCGGCGCATTTTGCTGGGACGCGAATGTCGCTAAAATCGCCTAGCGACTTGATGATGCTGTTGTTGTCCTGATGCTCCATCTTGTCGACAAAGGGTGCACAAAACCACGCCGAGTGAGAGCGAAGAGAGGAGTGAGAAAACCCCAGAAACTCAAACTTTCGGCCAGCAACATGAATCCCGTCCTTCATGATTTTCCGGTATCGTTCAAAAATTGCCGAATTATTCACACTGGGCAGCAATGCCAGATCCTGACCGTCTTCGTCACCAAATATGACTCGGACAAAGTAGTCTGAATGCTGCGGGAACATCCTCAAGACTCTGTTTTTGTTCTCGCCATCAGGTCCGTGTAGCATAATGCGGGTTGGGGTGACCATGATCTTCAACACCCAAGCCTGTTGTTCCGAGAGTCGTGGGCCATAGGGTGAGGTGCGCATCGGATCCTCTGACCGATGCATTTGCTCTACCTCTATCACATCTTCAACCAGTTTTCTTGCAAGAAGATGCTGTGGATCTATCCCAGGGCACGGATATGGAATGTTTTGGAATAATTGCTTCATTGAGTCAGTGGTGAATGGCAGCTGTTCTCCGGCCCTCTTGCAGTCCTTGGCAATCCGGTCCATGATTTCCAGCATTTTAAGCGCCGTTGCTGGATGCAAGTAGTTGTTCCACACCAAAGCTTGAAGCTGAAATAGTATCGCAAATGGTAGTAGTCGTAGTCTTGAATTGCTGGCGCTTTGGATGGAACCTTCGAATTTACTCATGCAGGTGGAATAGTCTTCCTCATAAGGTAGAGGGTTCCTTTGCACAGGTAGATGCTGTCTCGTAACGACAATAATTTTTCGAGATCTCAAGTCCTGGAGAGTTTCCGCATAATTCGCCGCGAGTGTTATGCGGTAAACCAAACAGTGAGCCACATATTTCTGATGCGCAGGCCACAGGCCCAAAAATGGTTGTCGCTCCCATTTGACATATTTCGATGACATCTGCTGAGCATAAAATCTTGGCACCTCTGTCAAGACGAGAGTCATTGACGCATCAGATGCCTCGGTGACGAGATCTTGGATAATATCGTAAGAAATATCAACGCGATAATTGCAATCTCCTGAGAGCGTAAGCCTCAAAGAGCGGCGTCCAAACTTGGCCACACCCTGGACGAGGAGGCCACTCTGTTCGACAAATGTCAAGACATCAGATTCTTGTGTAAAAATATTTTTTCCGCATCCGATATGGCGAATTTCTGAGCTGATAGCGGGTGCCTTTGGGTTGCGATCAACGGCGGCTGGCTTCCGTTTCTCTGGCTTCCGCTGTTCTGCCTTTCGTTCATCCTTTTGTATTTTGAGGTGCATGAGAATAGTCTCGTCAGCTCGTTTATTGCTCTTCTTGACAAAGATTTGTGTCTTGAAAAGGATTAATCTTGCGATTTCATTGTGCTGGGGTCTGAGATGGCTGTTGTAATTTTGGCGACCTGCGGCCTGTGGTGAGATGCGAGTGCCAACCCCATGACTTTGAAGAAATTTCCCTCCATCGTTCTCATTGAGAAAGGTGATCCAGGCATGAGGTTTATTGAGAGGTTTATCGCAGTGCCAGTCGAGGACACCTAATTTTTTCATATGTGGCTCAAGTTCAGTACGAAGGTTGTCATCTGACAAACCCTGCGGCACTTTATTCAGAAACACCTCCATGGTGGCGTCTGCAGGGGACGGTTGCCGCTTCCTGGCCTTGCGGCATCGAAAGAAAAAAAGAGAAAAAAGGGGCGGTTCGCAACGGCCTCTTAAAGATGATGTCTCGCTCTCTCGCCCACGGAGACGAAAAATCGACTAGCGTAGGTGGTCAACACAACTCGATCACGAAGGGTCTCGACCCGCGCAGCCTTGTAGCATGATGGCAGCAAAAGAGGGGTTAATCAAGGCTGTTTGGTGGACTCGAGAGTTTGACCCTCCACGTTTGCTCTGTGGGAATGCTTTATTGGCCCTCTTCCAGCAGGCCAACCATGCGGGAGGCCCGCGAAGGTCGCACGGGGCTTGCGAACGCATTCTGTGCGGTGGATGCCTGGTAAAACGAGCCCATGGTGGGCTAGTTGCTGCACGGTGACTTGACAGATGGATCCTATGCGGCCTGTCGAGACAGCGGGGAAGAATGAGAGATCCGACGTGGTGTGCTGAGAGGCCGTCGTTTGTTGTTTCAGTTTGATTTGCGGTAGATAAGGCGGAAGAGGAGGATTGGCGCAGTGAGTTAATGGTTGTGAGGCGGTGGAAAAGGATTGGTGCAGCACTTTGGCGGTTGCTTGCTTCTTTCCAAATTGCTCCCAGCACGTGAATATCACTTGATTAAAACCCCGCATCATGTTATCAGATTCTATCAGATATCCATGGATTTTAGGTATCTATACTACGATGAGATGCCCATCTAGAAATTGATACAACAACAAGGAAATGCTAAACTCGTTTGGTTCTCACTTCAGGGCCCTGTCATTAACTCCCCGGCCAGCATCCGGCGAATCTTTCCGAACCCACGTGGGGCAGCTCCAGTTCCAACTCCAACCGTCCCCAATTGCCGAGAGCTCCAACATACGCGGGGCACAGTGGGCAGCCCGATTGAATATTTATCCGGCAACGCCTCAACTCATAAGATGAGGCTTCAAAAACTCACTCATCTCTGTAAAATAATCTTGTATATTTAATTTCTCTCTTTAACCTCACTTCGTGAACAAGAGAGAGGGAAAAAAAAAAAGAAAAGAAAAGCGTAGGATCCGTTGACAGCAAACAAATCACCAACCAACCAACTACACCTTCAAAATGGCGACCCCCGGCAACCTCTACGTCACAATGCAGCCTCACGACGGCCTCTCGCTTGACCAGTTCCACGAATGGTACAACAACGAACACGGCCCAACGCGACTGCGCCTCCCGCAAATCTTCAGCAACGGCCTCCGCTATCGAGCCGCAGATGGCAAGCAGCCCGAGTTCCTCGCCGCCTACGATGTCACGGACATGGCGCATCTCGAGACCGAGACTTACTTGACCCTGCGTGCAAACCGCTCCCCGAGAGAAGCAGCTACTATTGGCCAGGTCGACGTGAAGCGCTATTTCTACGACTTGGTTCATGTCGAGGAGTCTCCGCTCTTTATGCTAGTCGAGAAATTGACGGATAACGAGGCAGAAGGTCTCGTGGCTGTAGCTACCGAAGTCACTCTCAAGGATACCCCCGAAGCAAGCGATCTGTTTCGGAAGTGGTTTGTCGAGGAGCATGTCGGCTTTATGTCCAAAATCCCCGGCTGGCTAAGAAGTCGCCTGTTCAAGACCTCGAGTCTTGAGCCCGACCAGCCTACAAAGTACCTGTCCTTCCATGACTTTGCCAAGGAAAATGGACTCCAAGAGGCAGAGAAAAACGCTGCCACTTCCTCATTGAGCAACGACGACTTTGAGAACTCCGTCGCATCCAGGAACAGGCGCATATACTCTCTCTTCTACACCTTTGGCCCAGCTCCAAGAGACTTAGACCACTTGTCGAGGCTCCCTACAACAGCATCGTTCACTACATCAGACTCCAAGACATCCACCGTCGCCAGCCCAACCCCCGTCATCAACTCTTTCATCACCACCCCAGACAATCTCTCCATTCCCTACCGTCTTGAAGGAAATCCCTCCCCCGATGCTCCCACCATCGCCTTCTGCAACTCCCTCCTCACATCCCTCCACATGTGGGACGCCTTCATCGAGATCCTCAAGGTCAATCGCCCTCTTCTCCGCATCCTCCGCTACGACACCCGTGGCCGCCATTCCATCCCACAACCACCCGTCTCCGCCACTCTCGACACCCTCGCCGACGACCTCCTCACCGTCCTCGACGCTCTCCGTATCCCAAAGCTGCACACCCTCATAGGCGTATCCATGGGCGGCGCCACAGCCCTCAAATTCGCCCTCAAATATCCCACTCGCCTCCACCGTCTCATCGCATGCGACTTCAACGCCTCTTCCTCTCCAGCAAACTCCCAAGCATGGAAAGACCGCGTCGCCATGGCTGAGCAAGACTCCGGTCGAGGCATCAAGGACCTGGCCGACCGCACCGTCGCCCGCTGGTTCCACCCTGCTTCCATGGAGAAACCCGAGCTCGTCAAGTTCATGACCGACATGGTTGCTGAAAACGACGTCGAGGGATTCAAGCACAGCTGCACGGCTCTTTCAGATTATGATATGAAGCCCGACATGCCCGCTAGCCACCTTCCCTGTGTTTTTGTCGTCGGAGAGGGAGATGCGAATGGAGCACTAGTCAAGGCAATGGATGGATTCAAGGGTCTCTACGGAGATGGCACTGAACTCAGGATTGTTCCCAACACAGGACATTTGCCCATGACCGAAGACCCACAGGCATTCTGGGAAGCTATCCAAGATGTAGTATACCAATTGTAACGATTAATTTTGGATCGAGATCTGTACATCTGTGAAAAGATAGAAAACTAGAATATGTATAAAAAGGGGTGTAGTCAATAAAGTTAACAATAATAAACGTCCAATTCTTTAGGGTATTTCTAAACTCAATAATGCTATTTTACAGCTCGCGTTTCCCTTGCTTTCCAGGTGCCTTTTGACCATGCGTTGTATAAAAACCGTACTCCATTTGCGCCTGAGCCCCAGGATTCCATTCCGTGATACAAATCATCCAACTCCTAAAATCACCTGACTGCTGAATCACAAACTGAATCACAAGTACCGCCGCCATTACATCCGCCTCCAGTCCACCTCAAACGTAAACTCAAAAGAATTGTCTGGGTTGCCAAAGATAAATGGCACATTGGCAGCTACCACGTTTGGGCTCACCGGCTTTGCGTTTCGTGACTTCCGGCGAAGCCGCTGCCGACGCAGCGCATGATCTTCGTACATCATACGCTTGTTACGACCCTTGGGAGCTGGTGGTACAGGTTGCGTCTTGAGCGATACTGGCGGGGCAATATCCCACTCGCATGCCAAAACACCAAATCGCACCTTTTCGGGGCTTTTGTGACGACTCAGTTGGCTTGCCTTGGCGTATCGGATGAATCTGTCTTGTAGCCACTCCTGCATTCGGAGGACCTGTGGCTTCATGTCCCAAGCTTTGCTGTCTGCTTCGTAGTATGTTCGGGGGCCGCATTTGTATTTGCGCGGTGGCCAGTTGTCTGTTATATATGAGAATGAGAATCGCTGGAATGTGGTAGCAAGCCCTTTAAAGGTCAAAATACTCACCGGTATCAGGATTTGATGGCACCGCCTTGCGCAAGAGGAAGTAATCCACAAAATAAAACTCCTCCAGATTGGGTAAATGCCTTGCCAGAAAGTGGTAGAGGTGGTTCGGATAGATGACGCTGTTGTTCGCGGCTTCATGGACGAGTCCGCATAAGGGACATACTGAGGGCACTGGCTTCTCCTGCCACTGGTGGCAGTATCGCACCGCCACCCGTCGAATATTGTCCAAGCTGGGACAATTGGGGTCGATGTCGTAGCTGCATCCGCTTTCAAAAAGCTCAGAAGGGAAATATTCCAGAAATATGATGTCAGATGAGCCTGCCAAGGTCACCAGCTTGCCGCTGCTGGAGCGAACAGCTCCTTTCTTGCGCATCAGGTTGTTCACCATGTCGTGAGACTCTCCACATGTCGTGAGGAGCGCTGCGAGCTGCTTGTTAAGGCCATGATAACTGGAAATGTCGGACTTTTGGTTTGCTGACATAGGGACGAGGCGCGTATCCCACAACCGCCGGGGAGCAACTTCATTCTTGACCTCCAAGGCGATCTCGTCGAGGTCGTCGCTCTTGTTGGAGCCACTATCGGAAATGGCCTGTGAAAAGGGCCTATTCAACGACACCCATCTCCAGTTCCGGCCCCTGCTCTCTAGTTTGACGAAGCTCATTCCCGGGGTCGATACGGCCTCTCTCCATATCTGCTGACGGAGCTCAGGCGGAAGGCGGGGGAAAGGCGAAAACGTTCGATGTTCATCGGGAATCTCGAATTTGATGTGAGGGGAGTCCATGGTGTGCCGCAGTCGCAGCAAACGTGATAGGTGATACAAGAATGAGGAGATAGAGAAGGCCGCCTGAGCAAAGGTGAAAGGAAACGGAAAAGGCGATGAGAGCCCTAGGAGTCTGGAGAAAAAGTAGAAGTGAGTAATTTAGGGCGATTTGCAGGATGCAGCGTTCGATATTCTTGTGCGCGAGAGCTGCCCAACGGGATCGGAATCTTTTGGGTACAAAGAGTTAAAATAGTCTACCTGCCGATGACGTACTAAAAGCTGCATGTGCCTCTGCTGAGAGAAAAAGGAGGAAGAAGAACAGGAACAGTTGCAGTGAACGGGTTTCGGAGTGCAAATCGTGAGATGACGGTGATGATGTTGGAACGATCGTAAATATGGGTGGCAGAGGAAAAATATGGGAAGCTGAGCCGAGCTGAGCTGGAAGAAAAGATAAGATGCCGATGCCTAAATATGCGGGAGACAGAAAGAAGGAATCATCCGAATCATTGAGAGCTTGAAGGCATCAATCACTCGTGCCATGTGAATGAGGTACATGTTGGCCCACAGTAGGCGCAGCTGGTACCTGATGGGTTTGTACTGTGTGGTGATGCTGAATAGCGGTGGCTTACAGAAACTTGGAAGGCGTCGGGGAAAGTTAGCGGTGAGTTTAGTGGACGCCACCTGCTATAGTTTAGCACATGCCACAGTGCAGTACAGTGCGTTCTCTTAGGTAGTGGTGCACACATGCTTCTAATAATTGCGGCCCAATGATTAGGTTTGGTCCAGATCAGCCTCATATTCAAATCTTTGTTCAACCTGATGGTTCCTTTCACATACTCAACGAATAGAAAGGGTTATCTGATACTATTGCGATCGAAATGACATATATCTTCTACCATCATGCACTAGCAAAGAAAGCACGATTTTATACATATTGCTGGGAGGGAATATGGCCTCGTGGAGTGCTCAAGTCGATCGTGTCTGCCAACATCGTTTGACGTCGAGTGAATCATTAACTCGTGCAAACATAAAATTATGTCCTCATCAGGATCTCTCGCATGCAGTTGATAGTATGTCGACTTGCTCACCAGATAATCTGATACAGGTACTTGCAAAAACCAGAGTGAATCCAAGCGCGTCACCACAAATTCACTCGTGGCGGCGCGATTCACTGCAACTGATCTCTTAGATGGCTAAGGTCTGGGCCTCCATCTTTGAATTTACTTTTTCTTCAGCTTCGAACTTTAGGATGCGGCCAGTGGGCTTGACGAATAGAGACTCAGGATGCTGAAAGATTATGGATGCGCATGACCTGTCGCTGCACCAAAGATATTAATACATACAGCATGTAATTAAGGCATCGAATGCATGCATAATGCATAACCTAATTCTTCATGGCTCATCCACCCCCCGGTCCCTGTTCTAGGCGGCAGTATTCTCTAGCCTCTTCATCTTCTTGTCAGATCACAGCACACATGCAGCCTGCCGTCAATCGGGATGGGAGTGGACATGCAGGCTTCAGGAGAGATCAAGGCAAGACAAAGGCCACCAGACTAGCAGGTTGCCACCACCGAATTTGGAACAAAGCACATGGAGCTGAATGGAAAGGCTTGGAGCATCTGCTCTGGAGAGATCCCAGCCAACGGGTCGCTGCATACGAAACAACCTGATACTCCAGAGCCAGCCGCGCGGATACATTCGTGGTAGCAAAAGCGCCCAGCCATCAACATTAGTGCTCATCTTGTGGCCTTGATCGCAACGCCCGAAACTCGCCTGTCATCTAACTTACATACCGAGAGTTTCAGGTCAAGCTCAGCAAACAAATGCCATTTGATCATAGACCCAGGACAGTGGTACGGGCTGGTAGTGCGCTGTAAATAATGGGTATCTTGCAGATTCCAGGTGAAGATTCGGAGCGCAAGATGCCCCGTGCCATAACGGGCGACGTTTCGTGGAAAGCGGGCTGAGCCAAGCAAGTCATTGAATCTGATCTGTGCTTGTGCAATGTGAAGCCACATACAACAGCCGTCGCTCAGCAATAGGAGCTGAGTGTTCCTGGGTCCTTCAACCATACATGCTTAGTTAAAAGTGCATGGTTACCCAGCCTCTCAAGGATCGCTCTGTCAAGGAGTCCCACAGATACCATCGGGCGACTGCTCACCATCTTGCTACCTTCCAAGTACCAGCTCGGCCAAGTGACATGGACGGATTAATGGTGCTGCCTACAGGTTAGCTGGCTTGTCATGTAGTACAGCGAGCCTTGCTAAGGTAGCTATTGAGTCCAGGCCACAGGCTCCAGACAAGGCGAAAGAGTTGAATGCAACGTCCGCGTAGATGACTTGAGATAACCTCAAGATAAAGAGCTCTCTAAAAATCTTCCAGAGCATGGCTTGCGCTATCCCAAAACTGTGAATGGATGTGCAGGTAGCCGCATCCGCGCCGCGGAACTGTTCAAAACGTTGCAATCTAAATCCAGCCCCGTTCGCCAGCTGAACCTTAAGGCCTCCATCAAAACAAGAGCTAGAGAATTCCACATTGTCCCGGCCTTTCGGATCCCCCCGCGGATCACCGAGTCGTGTTTCCTGGATCTCAACCCCTGTACCTTGTAAATCCTGTTTCCACATCCGGAGGACTCCACATAGTTCTCTTTTATGTAATTCAGATACTTGCATTAACTACAAGTATATTATAAAAGTCTTTAAGAAGCAGGAGTAGGCCACCAAAGAAAGCGAATTCTATTCACAGAACTCGTGCCATTCAAACGTGAGAGCTACGCAGTATAAGAATGGCTCGTGACCGTCTCACACTGCGAATCACATAGACGATCTTACCAATCAGGAGGAAGTGGCTTTGATCTCTATTGGGCACTTGTAGTTGTCGCATGTCTCGTACTTATACTTACGCACAGTCTGTGTATGTTCTAGTAGATTGCATAAGATAGTCCACCCCCCTTCAAGTTTCACGGGAACGGGAACGGCAAACCTACCATCCGGTTGATGCCCAATTTGACAGGTTGGCCTGGGCAGGGAGTTGAGGCGTAGCTGCTTGGGAACTGACTGGGCTTGTAGGTTACACCACAGCTAGATGTCTTACTTCTTCCGCTAGTTGAGTGTTCGGCCGAATATTTTAGGATCTAGCAATATCCGATGCTCCTTTCCTTTACACTAATAGGTACATCTTCCGTTTAGTAGACACAACACCGGCAGACTGTAACAACTGATCAATGTAGTTTATGTAAGGGAAATGTAAAGATGTACGAGTGGCTTGAGATATATTTAGAGTATGTTCTGGGTACGTATATGAAGAGCATATATCCCCATGTTCTCAGCCTTAAGCCTCACAAGGGATAAGCCAAGGATGTACTTCTCGCCTACCCTGATCCGTTCGCCCACAAACCAAAATTAGGCCCCGGCTCCTATCAAGCCTAATCTGTAAAGAGAGGGGGATGCGAAAGAGAACCGACAGGGGGCTTTACACGCGAAGAGAAGAGTGTCGAGGAGCGCTGAGCTTGATGCAGCTGTTGGAGAGGTCTCTCTCGTCCCTATATATTCTACCTCCCCTCATATGTCACGTCATTAGCGACACAGCCCTTGACTCTTGACTATACCACCTATTTTATTGGATTTACGCCATAACTCAGTTCAAAGTCCCGTCCGTTTACTGTTGGAACTATTTGTATAGCAACCGTTACGGCTTTGCAACCATGTCTCCTTCATCGACCCGCGCTGTTGATGGTAGTAACTCGTATGTATTGTCTTTACAGTGGCTTCAGCCCTTTATTCGCAATTATAGTACCCCAATTTCGAACTATTCATCACTTTTCCCTGCACTGCGCTACATAGCTGTTCAAGGATACCTGTACTAATAACAACGCCACCTAGTGCCACCGATTCCGAAAATACCACAGCCAACAGCCAAATTATCATCGTCCACCACATTCTCGATAATTCCACATATAACCTTGATCGATTTCTTGGCTACGTTGGGGAGGTACCCACGGACCAACAACGGTCGCCGCCTGGGTTTGGAGCAACGCAAGGAAGAGCTGATACTGAAGCGGAAGTTGAAACTAGAGAAAAGGAGCGTATTTCGACACAACTCCAGGTATTTGACGCAAAGTTTAGTTCTTGCAGCGCCGTATCTCGTCGCCAGAGGAAATAATGGTAAAGAATCGCATGATAGTTGGCTTATTGTATAGCTTATGAAGGCCAGATAAAAAGGTCAATTATTGATGTACAAGCATTTAGGCAGAACATCCTTACTATGAAGAGAATCTTGCGAAAATCACTCTTAGGATAAGCTGAGTTATGAGATGTCTATATTTAAATACCTGTGTCAAGCTGCCTTGTTATGCATCTGAGTTATGCATATCTCATGTGATCTTACAAAGCTTAGTCATGTTGATCAGAGCAGGGGATGTATTTAAGCTATGGATCCTCAAGCCCCGCCCCCGCTCGAACGATCCGATCCCATCTCCACCCAACATCACTTCTAAAGGATATACCCGACACTAATACTTGCCTAACATGGCAGCTCAGTCAACTGAATTCCACCAATTTTCCCGTCTGCCTCCAGAAATTCGTCTGCAAATCTGGTTCAACTGTCTTCCTCACAGGGTCGTACAAAGAGACGACCCTCTCTCTTCTGGAGATATCCAAAGAGAGCAGATGTGCTGGTCTCTGCGATCGTCTCAACGGAATGCTTCCCTGCCGCTCATTGCCTCCGTTTGCCGCGAATCGCGGGGCGTAGTGAGAAAATGGGGCAAGTTGGTCTTGCAGGACTACTGGTTCAATCTGGGGCCTATATGGGTCCAGCCTCGCCTGGACTTTTACAACCTTAACTGCAATGGCATGTCGTGCTGGGAAGGCGATGATATTCACATCGTCATGGAGTTTTTCGAGGAGGGGTTTAGTCGATTGGACATGATGCCGCTTGCGCTGAGAGCAGAGTATTTTTTCCAATTCAGCCTGGATCCGCCACCAGAACTCGATGAGTTTTCAGACTACCCTCATCTTGAAATCTACGAGAGAGCGAGACCGCGCGGCATGCCCAGTATGGACGACCCATACAATGAGTTTGCGAAAATTTCAGAGAGACCATTTGCGAGAGTTTCTCAATCTGCTACCTTGGCTTTCATCTGCATTCATGCCACTGAAGCGCAAGCTGCAGAGTCTGGTCTCTTCGGCCTACTTCTCGATGCGCCCGTACAGCTGGTGGATTGCGATGACGAGAAAAGGCTAAGGGCATTCCATGATCTCTTTACAAACGGCCGCCGCTCCAACAACAAAAGACTCCATGTCCGCAAGCAATTTGACTCCATCTTGGCGCCCGACTTCAAGTGTCGAGTGCAAAACTGGAGGGAAAAGGTGGATTGGCTTATGATGACCTACGCGTGGCTGCGAGCGAAATATAGCAATAAACATTTCATTCCAATCGATGGGGATCCAGGTTTGGCCTGGAGTCCACCACTTATGGATGACCACGCCATTCTCTACATGAACAACAAAGAAGAGCCGAAGAAAACAAACGTGTTCAATGACCGACACCCATGGGTGATACAAGCGAAGAAAGAGTTACCAAGAATCACACCGAAGATACAGTTTATTCTTTGCACCGATGAATGTGATGCAGACGACGATATTAGCATGGAACGCGACATGGGTATTCCGCGTGGCGGTCACAGTCCCTGGTTTAGGACCAAACTTACATATGCTGATCTTCCAGAAATTCCATAAATTATAGATAAGACTTGTGATAGATTAATACACAACAAGTTTTGCTGGGCCTGAAAGTAGAACGTTGGCGGAGCTATCTACTAGTCATTAAAGATCACCCGTAGCTCTCATGCTTTCTTCACTATGAGCAATCTTGAGATGCCAAGAAGGTGTCATGTACTAACCAGCCAAACTCTACCACGTTGGTTTAGACAGGAAGATGCCCACGAAGAACTGTCCGCCTTGTTTGATGAAATCTAGCCGTTGTATCCGTCACTCGTAAGACTAACATGCATTGGACATGCCACTAACACTCACTTAGCCTACTTGGCATTGGTTGTTTCAGCTGAGCTGTTCGCGGATAGTATCAGAGGCAGTGCAAGAAATGGCATTGGAACAAATGTTATCTATAAGGCGCAGCCAATTTGAAAGTGGAAATCGCCGAAGGGTGGAAATATCGCGCATACCAATGGTCGGAAATAGGTTCAAGTTCGCACGAGTATCTGATGATACACCCACGAAAATAATCAACAAAATGGCTACAGAACTTAATCATTATATCGGAATTGGATATGATGCTGCGGCTGTGTTCGATCTTGACGAATAGCGAGACACAGTCTGGCATCATGTCCCAGCATTACTAACAACTAGACTCAACTACATCCGCGCAATATACAGGTAGATTTCAGCTTCCATCTGAACAACATTTAAACTAACGTCTTGGTGAGTACAAATCAAGCATAGTCTCCCAAAACAAAGCCTGCCATCAACATTGCAATGAGTACATATATAATTTGCATATCCAACTTGGTTGAAATCGATCCGCCAGACGTAGTGGTGGTAGACGAAGCTGCCCCGCTCGACGTGGTGGTAGATGAAGCCGTCTCACTAGAGGTCGTGGCCGAGGTACCTGTCCCGCTAGATGTGGTAGCAGATGAAGGCGTCCTGGTAGATGTGGAATTGTCATGTAAATGCGGAGGAGGATCAGGATAATGATGAAGAACGGGATCCCTCCAAGGATCTCCACCAGACATGCAAGCCCAAGTAACTCTAGGGATTCTTTCAGGCGTAGGATCCATTCCCCTGCTGAAGCCCCAAACTGTAGCCACGAGGTAGGTCCTATTGTAGGCCAGTTCTCGGGCAACGGGATCAAGATGGTCATGCTAGCCAGTTCCAATACGCCAGCCGTATTGCTGCGGGTTTGAGTTTGTCTGCAGAGGCCCAAGCATCGGATCCGCCAGAGAAGTGCTGTTGATAGCTAAGAAGTAGTCAGAAAAGGCTGCAATTTGCGTGTGCTCTTAGTATACATACTCAAAATATCTTGGCGAGAGAATCCGAATGTGCCGACGCAACTTTGAGGAATAGGATCAGCTATGCGCTGGGAGCACATAGAATCCTTATTCTTATAGCCCCAGTCGTCAGTCAAAGCAGCGGCGAGGTCATTCTTGCAATCCAAGGGGAGTGCGTCACAGGTGTTTTCATCTCCAGATTCCTTTATCTTGGCATTTGTCGAGATGAAGATGTGGCGGCAGATGTACCATGAAGGGTGCATGGGCAAAGCTTTTCCATTAGACTTCATCCCCTTGGGGATGTTAAAGGTGAACCCCGTCAGGACGGTGGTCGACTTGTTCCCAGCGGCTTCATCCATGAAAAAGTCATCAGATATCATCAAGCCCATCGTGTGAACTTCGTCAATGATGCTTCTTTCCTGGATAAGGCTCAGTCCAATTGTAGCCGGGGAAAGAAGTTACGTGTGATGTCAAGGGCTTGACAAATGCCTCCGACACTCTCGGCCAAGAGAGATTAACGACATTGCTCGAGTTCATAAAGAACTCGGTATTGTCCAAATAAACAGGAGTGAAATTAGTAGCATTCATCTTTGCTGGATGATTGAAGTAAGAGGCGACAAACCCAAATTGCTAGTAGGGAACAAGGGGGAAGAGAGTTTATAAATACTCATCTCTCTTCCAAAGAGCGATGGAACAAGGACGGCGTGATATGCTTGGACTCTCTTATCATGGGCGAGGCTGAGCCTGCCACGTGAAAACTGTAGGATCTTGGCGCATCTACGCGAGCCCAATGGGTCGAAGTGAAGTGACTATATTCCCAAACGCGAGATTGGGTATATCCGTTTTCGTGTAGGTCCGTAATACGACTCCTCTCGAAGAACTAACATAAAGATTATTTCTCCACCGAATACATTTTATGGTTAAACGAACTATCCATTTAACCTTAAAAAGAAATCGCCAAACCAAAGATCCTTGCATCAAGCCGCATTGGGCTGTACTAAGGAGCACGCAGCGTGGCTGTGTGGCGCCGCCATAAACACCTGGCACAACCAGCAGACATATGACTGTCTTGACCTTTCTGCCTTACATGTACACGTATGTAGCCCCTTTGCGGCATTCGGCATTCTGTCTCCGCAGAAACTTCAGGTAGGTATCTGTAGAAAGCAAGTTTGTACTACCATATTCCCTCTAAAGGCTGTACAGTAGGTATTCCCAGAATTAGCCCTGTTTTCGACGGGATAACTAATTGGCTACATGTGACTTCCTCACGTTAGCATGACACCCAAAAGTTCGGTATGTGTACTACCATCCTGACCTTAAGCTCTTTTATACCTCATATAACCTACGCCGATTGGTTCACAGTAGACGGAGGAATATCTCCGATTAATTCCTGCTAGGCTCAGAGAATGGCCGTAGTATGCAAAGAGCCAAACGACACTTATGCGCGGCGAAATTGAATCTCGGGATGGCTATAAGCATGATTCATTGTTCATTGGCTTAACCACAAACATGATTCAGTCTTTCGCTCATACTTCATATTAATTGACTCAGGCAACTAGCTGACTATGAATGTCATAATCTGTTGTATTTATCCATAGGTCAATTCATCCTTGTCGAAAGTCAAAGGATGAGATCCTATCGCGAGAGAACCCCTCAGTGGCCCAGAGCATATCAACTGTTCCGCGTATCTTAAATACTGTCTTCCGTCTGGCCTCTTCATCAATTGCTATCACCATCTCCTCTCTTGTCAGTGGCATTGTCATTTTCTACCTCGGTCCTGCACCTTTAACACTCTTCAACCGTTTATCTTTTGTACACATCTTCTTTAACATGTCCGAATTATCAACTCGTGTCGCCTATAACGGTAGCAATGTGTGAGTATTTTTTAGAGAATGCTTCATTTATCCCTTTCCTTATTTTAGTGAGACTTGTCCCTGTCATGGATGGAACGGGTACATTTACGTCTATATTTCTCTGGCCTTTGTTTATAGCTATCTCCCAGTACAGAGGTAATATTCTCGCTATCCGCTCATAATCGATATCATGGCACAGAAGGCTTGGCAAGTTTACATATATACTATAACATATGTCTTAAAACTTTTCAGGCACGACCAGAAAATACTAATTTATGACAGAATCAACGCTAAAACTGCTACCAGCATCACCGGTTCGTCTGACGACCACAGTTCCTTGTACAGCCTCAAACGGTTCCTTGCAGAGCCAAGTCACACAATAGGTTATGCACCAGTACAGACTCCGGCCGAAGCGGAAAAGCGTACGCTTGAAGAGCTGCGCAATTTCGAAACTAAATTTTCCTCGAACAACAACGCTGTACAGCGCAGCTATAGGCTTGGAAACTAGGCCGCTGCACATGGGTGTATGCGAATATGCAACCGATTGGAGATATATATGCTTGTGTATACAGACTTCGTTATGTAGATATGTGATGCGTTATAGTATGGCTATTCAAGTACAAACATTGGACTTGTTCTTGTCAACAACTATCTGTGCCCAAACTTGAAATGATCATAGACCCAGTCCAATGCCCAACTAGCACCCTTTTTTGACCCTATCGTCGGTCAGTTGTGAGTTTGTGCTTACAAAGTAGCCTGTAACCACTAGGATGTCTTGCTGCTATATCATGCTCGCTCTACTATTCCTACTAATTAAATATTCTCATTAGCTTCTGCCTTTCCCTTCTGTCGCCGGGATTCAACATTGGCCCCTAGGTAATATACAAGAGCTATTATATATATATTTGTAAGCGTAGGGCGAGAAGCAGTGCATTGGCACTTTTCTTTTGGATCCTCTTGCATTCAATAGTTTACAACCTAATGCTGTTCCCTTATGGGTCGAACAATGGCATATAACGACTTCAGCCTCACTACGCATTAAGTTGTATTACCATAATGCAGTCACCCTAAGCTCCACAGGCAAGCATCGCAAACCCCTTGTGCTTTTGGTTTTGGGTAATGATGAGATATTGCGGAATTGTCTCTAAAAAAGATGTCCACCGCACGCAGTGCGACTGTCTGACGCATAGACAAAGGTTCGGTGTCACCTTTACCGGTGTGGCTTTCTCGTCACATCACGAAAAAAAAAAAAAGAACAAGGGTCCCTTCTCCACACACAAGGCAACAAAGGCGACAAACGCAAAGGAGGGCAGCCCGGAGCCACCTCCGTCGCTCCTATATGGACCGACTAGGCAGCCGGGCTCGTCTAATTTTCCTCAGATTGCCCCTCGTTATTGGTTTAGAACCCGCTCAAGACCATTGGTGGACTCTTTTGGGCCTGTAACACAACAGCCCAGCAGGATTATATGTATTTTGGCTACCTTTGCTTTGACTTGTGTAGCGTCGCTTGCACTAGTCCATATATACGTGTACCTATCCCCACAAGCCGACTATCAGGTACTGGACTAGTCACAGGAGGAGCTGTACGGCTTCAGAATGCGAGCAGTATCAGTATATGTGTACGCGGGCTGCCTTCATATTGCCTGAACCGCTAACACGCCCAAACATTGGGGGCGCCCACTTGCGGCCGCAGACTAGTACCATAAGAATCGTTTGGTAACACGTACATCAGATACAAACTACATATTTAGAACCAGACAATCCTTGACGGTCTATGGTTTGGCCCAGCTCTTCCCGTGCGTAAATGCCTTGTAGTTCGCCTCCCTCTCTAACGTGTTGCCTTAGTTTTTATAAGATATAGGTCACGTACGACCTTAACCCGTGTCACAATCTCATGCTTCAATGTGATCAATACGTCTAAGCAGGCTCATGCATTAGCACTAGGCAACCCATTTGCGGAGTGCATATCTCACCGGAAAGGCTGGTCTCAGCATAGTGCGATTTTATTACCTACATAGCCGGTTATACCGATGAGGCAGATACGCGGAGTCGATGCCCCAGAGCTGTATTAGTGTATGAAGGAATAGATGAGAAAAGCTAATATGAGTACTGTTAACATTAAAGTGTATAGTGGTAGGAGCAGGGTACCTATATATGTAGATATGGTGCAATATCCAAGTTGAAGGAGATATTGATGGGTAGCACATCCAGAGAGATGAAATGACCCGAGCTTCTCTTCTGCATGGAGATGCCCCTGGCCCTTGAGGCACGTACGCCTAGATGCAAGTATCTAATGTATTAGCCCTAAACGAAGACAACGGTTATTACCGAGACTAACACGTGTGTGTGATGAAGGTGCAGATGCAGATGAAACTTTCTTTGGGTTTGTATTGCATTTTTTCCGTGTTTCCGGATGCCCGTGGGTCGATTCGCCTCTGATGTGGAAAAACTACACAAAATATATATAAATATACGACTTGTTTAGTAATTCTTTGTCTTTCAATTAATCATCCCCATTATTATCATTTATTATCCCATTATCACATCTTATAGCATCTCCATGTCTAGACTTACGTCGCTTTCCAAACTTCCAAAACAATAGGAAACTGTATTACTGCTATAGCGACGTGGGACTCTGGCGTCCTAGACAACGAGTGATTGATTACATTGTGGTTTCTGTCTTTTATACTTTGGCTTTATTCTCTTTGCTTCATCTTGTGGAATTTCGTTGCTCAACTCGAAAGGACTGCTGCCTTGGGTCGATAGTACGTCGAGGGCACCGCCTTGTGATATTACATGAGCTTGTCATAGGATGGCTCATCATGTATATAACGTACGGTCCGATACTCCGTATGTGTGTGCGTATTGCGTATTTGCATCATAGGCGCACCTTCAATTGCTCTCTTTTTTCTTCCCCGCCTAACAGATCCCTGCACTGTCTAGCAAACCAGTTTCCCTCGTGCCGTACTGTAAGCAGCAGCCCCTTTGTTATCTGCAGGAATTATTTATTAGCAAAGTGACTGTGGATTTTTCTCTTCGTTTTCACTAACAATCCTTATTATATTCCGAGAAGATTGTCAGCCAAGGTTCCAAGAGTTGGTGTCGCAGTGGGTAACACAAATAGAGACGGGAAATTTTTCGCCAACTATTCGTTTGTCGCTATGTCCGGTTCATCAACGCGTCGTGCTTCCAATGGCAGCAACATGTAGGTAGTGTTTCGGAATCTTTTCCCCCTTTCTCATCTCTCTCTTTTCTTTCCATAATAGACCATTGCTTCCTCTTATGCGTGCTGCAAATGCATTGCATAGTGCTCTTGCTTCGTCCAGTTAATTGCAGATCAATCTCAGACAGAGTGCATAGCAAAGACGTCTTTGAGATCCTCTGGATCAGGCCCATGATACATCTGAGGCCTTGGGACGTGATTGTCTCTTCGCTATATACATAGTAAAGAGCTAACAAGATGATTGTTAGTAACAAAGAGGCCTCGGCCATCATAAACGACGCCCAGTCAGTCACTCAATCTGCTGAGAAGAGGGATCTCTCCTACAGCCTTATGCGTTACCTGTCGGATGAAAATTATACGCTAGGATATAGGCCAGCACGCAGCTCTGTTGAATCAGAAGAGCGTATGGCTGAAGAACTGTGTAACTTTGACACTCAATTCTGCTCAAGTGGCGACCCTCCTCATGGAAACTAGAAGCCAATGAAGAACTGTGCTGCTGCCTGCAAGGGTGCACATCCATAGAACTCGTCAGTAATTCTTTATCTATATATGTGTGATATGTATCTATGAATGATGTGGATATTACTTTTCGACTTCATCTCTTCTTATAATGAGATGATGTTAATGACTTAGAAAGAGATGATTAAGATGGCAGCAGCAGTGATATATGCCTTGAAGCTGACAGCCCCAAAACTCTCAAGGCCATGGAAGGGGGGGGGGGGTCGAGATTTCCTCCGAGTCTCTGGCCTAACAATATTGCTATTGTAGCTGGCTATTCACAGGTGACAAGACATAATTCGTTCTACAGTGATCTTCCGCTAGTCAGTCCTATGTGGCAATTCTCCGCTGACTTGCTTCGAGAGATGAGAGGAGGAGGCGGCCGCCGTGTGTGTCCTCAGGAGGCTTCACAAGCGTATTACGAGACTGGAGATGGCTATGATTGGGCCAAACTGGGTGGGGTTCAAAAAGCCACTCAAAAAATAAGTAGGTTTTGTCTCAAATTTACATAGTAAATTTGAGACAAAACCTACTTATTTTCAACGCACTTATTTAGTGAGTGGGTTATGGAAAGGGCATCCCAGGATTATGGCCAATTAAATCGCCACAAATTGAGTGTACATCAGCTACTGCCAAAGTTAGCCTCGAAGGTAAGTCTCGAAATTTAGATCAGTATGTTGAGCTACATAACGTTAATGATCAACGCGGCGACCAGGCCACCCTTTTGCTGGTAAATAAAGTCCTTTCTTATATCCAGCCATATAGAAACAAGATGGATACAGCTACTTGGGTTGGACTCGCGCTCAATGGGATGAAGTGAGTCGCGCTAACGGCCGCCGGCTTTTGACGGCCCGGCCCTAGAGCCTTGTGCTAGTGTGATACATGCACTTTGTACTTAAGGGGTAAGGACCATCTACATACACAACAGCAAGTAAAGTGTTGAGATAATCATGGACCTACGAACAGAAAGACGTAGGAGGATAATAGCAAAACCCCCCAATGAAATAGAACATAAGACATGAAACGGTGTGACTAAGGTAGAACTACCAGGTATACACATCCAATCGCATGTACTCATGTACTACTGGAGCGTTTCGGACATAGATGTACGCGGCGGATAGCTCGATGCAACGGCGATTGGGATACAATTGCTATGCTCTCTGTACCAGGAGTGTGTAAACGTAGTTGGAGGCCACATAAACGGAGCGCACTATCAAGTAGGCGTGAAGCCACCGTAGTCTGGTCCGGGGGGGAGTTGTATCAAATATGCTTGATAATGTCAGAACTAGCTACACCTAGCCCCAGACTTCGGATCATAAACTGCTACCAAGGTGAGCAGAGCACAGCTGTAAGGGAAACAGGGTGGGTGTTAGAGCAATGAGGCTTCCAGTGGAATCGCTGGCGGAGTGTTAGAGGAAGGAAACCATGTATATAATCAGGTATTAAGGCGATGTATAAATGGCGTTGAGATTGCATACTGAGGCTTTTTCGGGTCTTGTCACGTACCTATCATAGCTAATGGTTTCAGCTTTCTGAACGTCAGTGGATATACATAAGACAACACTACAATATATTTCACAGGAACATCTGATCTATATGCGCTGTAAAAGCTTCCAGGCGGCACTGTGAAGCCTTCTTAAGCAAGGCGGTCTCCCCATGTTTGCCGTGGTTTCTAATGTAGTCCATTATATAAATTTACCCAGGCTTCTTCCGTTCAGAGACTTCTTCTACTCCATTCTCGCCAGTAGCTCGTCTCTGTTCTCCATCTGCGCGTAAACTTACGACGGGTCTAGATACTAGTACAAAAATGGGTTAAGTAACCTATTTACCTAAAGTTGGATGACTATATACAGTTCAACAATGAGTCGGGAAACATCATCGGCTGTCAATAAGAGGCTGGCAATAGTAAGGGATCGTATCTGAGACTTGGAGCGTCCGTTTAGCATCTGATACAAGCCAGTGAACGAGGGCGGCTTCCATGATGAAAGGTCTATCATGCTTGTTATTGAAATGGATCGTTTAGGGAGACCTAAGCAAGTATTAACATTGAGAAGCCAACGCTAAGAATATACTTGTTGGACTCATGTAATATGAAGCTGCTTCTGTCCACCGTGCAGCGTGTATTCACCAACGCTGGCTCTGCGCGCCATGGCCTCTGAGCACGACATCGTGGGTAGCCAACCCCAAGGAGATAATTGGAACACCCAGTCTAATATCAACAACCTACAGGAGATACTTTTCGCTGCTTTTATTATTGTAGACCCCGATATCTAACAAAATACCATTGTCGCGTGTGACATAGCTATGCTGCATTTGACCGAGTGAGTCCATTGACAAGGTCAAAGTGATTAAGGACATTGGCGAGCGAGCCTAAGCCGCAGGAGAAGAAGCGCAAACTCATTCTTAGGAGCTTCACTTTTTGTCAACAAGGCACTTGGTCTTGTTGTAGGAGTTTGGTCTATAGTCAGCACGGGAAGCCCCCAGATCCCTGCAGCCCTGCAGGTATGCAACCATCTTGAGCTGTGTACTCATACTTGACCTGCAGGTATGCAACCTTCTTGAGCTATGTACTTGACCTTGCACACTGTCTTTTGAGCCGGCCATTTTTTCTCCCATTCATTCCCAATTCAACGGAACAGTTACCATCCGCTGACAACCATCAACAGTATCTTGCGACGGATCCCGCTATTATATATATGTCGGGCGAAGTGGGGGGTTTACGTGCAGGTAGATACCCAAACTCCCTCGGTATTGCCATCTCACACACTTTATGCTCTTGCGACGCAGCCGTGGCTCTGAAAGGTTGGCATTTCTTTAATGATATGCACTTGCCATCAAATCAATATCCCCAGCCACTACGAGCTGCAGTAAGGATGGTGGAGCTCTAATGTCGTATTAAGTCGTAGCTCCATAGAACCTAAAGCTGGTATTATTACCTGTCACAGAGCACCTGGGGCGCATTTATCGAATAGCTGCGACTAATCAATATATCTCATCTCATAAGCTCCCAGCTGCAGCAAGAGCGGTGGAGCTCTGATGTCGTGTTAAGTAGCTCGATGGAGCCGGAAAGTATCGCCCCTCATGCCGGTGACGGAGCTGGTACTCCGCACTGCTAGCAGGGTACTCTGTCGTACAACCTTTTTATGTTTTCTACAGCAATAATACAGGCATGGGAGTGGTCTACAGCTCAGCCTACTACCTAGTAGTCAAGCTAGTATATGCATAGCACGGAGTTACACAAAAAAATGTGCGATAAGTGCATGTAGCTCGATGGAGCTAAAAGTATCGCACCTTATGTTAGTGCTGGAGCAGGTACTCCGCATTGCTATCAGGGTACTAAGCTGAGAAAAGAGGCCGAAAAGAAACTATTTCGGCAGTCATGAGGCAACCACCTCGTCCCGCTTGACGGTTTTAAGAGTGGTATGGAAGGGGTACGCGAACCATTATATTTTTTTTTTTATTTGACAGCTAATACTAGAGGCGAAACAGAGGGAAACTGCTTATATGTTTTTTTTTTTTTTTTTTTTCCATCTAGATATAAATACTGCCCTCTACCTACTTCCCTCTTAATCGTTTCATCTGTACAACAATCTTCATCCCCATCTGTTGTCTTATTATATGCGGCTACTTTGCTACTGTTTAGTTCCAATCCCATCTCCAGCCATCTTCGACTATCTACCACTTGAGCAGTCCCTCCTAGCCATGCCTGATTTATCTACTCATATCGCCTATAATGGCAGCAAGGTGTAAGTACATTTTAGTAATCACTTCGCTTTTCTCTTTTCTTCTTTTAATAGAGATTTGTGCCTCATATGATTAGGATGGGTGCATTTACCCATACAGCTGTTCAGCGTCAGTGTTCGGATAACTCCCAGACCAGAATGAGATGCTCACTGTTTCTGATACTCTATATCAGCACACATGATGGCTCAAAAGCTTACATTTAGACCTATATAAATTTTTCAATGTCTGAATGCTGATTATAAAGTTGTCATTCACAGCGGCATTACGGTTGAAGCCACAGATAGTACTACTCGTTCCATTGGCGACCGTGGCACGACGTATAGCCTCAATCGTTTCCTTTCCGAGCCAACCCACGCATCTGGTTATCGACCAGTGCAGAGTCCGGCCGAAGCAGAAAAATGTATGCTTGAAGAGCTGCGTAAATTTGAGACGAAATTTTCCTCGAGTAGCGGCGACCTGCATCTCAACTAAGATTCGAGAAATTAGGCTGTTGCATATGTATGCGAAACCCGAATTTATTAAATATATATAAGTGTGTATATGCAGATGTATATGCATACGGCATGGGTAGTTGCCAAGCGTGGATATTTAGATACAAAATCTGACTTGTTCTTCTTGTCAATTATTTCCCATACCAGAGGTCATATATATGTTTTATGGCGTATGACTCTCCGGCGTATGTGCAAAAATACGTCGCCTTTATCAGCTTCATATTTCCAAGCCTAATACGCCTTAAAAACTATTGGATATCTTCTGTGCATCTGCAGTATGATAACCCAGCAGACAAGCACGGTCATTAAGCTACTACTTAAGTGACAGGCAGAAAGAAGTTATTGGGCGGCATCTCTCTGGCTGATTTGAACCCACATCCCTTCAATAGTCCCTTCAACATCTCGGGCTTTTACAAAACAAGAGATGCCTTTAGATTCCCTCACAAACACCCAAGTACATATCGCAACGAAAGATATGTATATATGGCATAGCTGCATTGGAAATAGGGAGCTCGTATAAACATTCAACGAATCGATGTGATATTTCAGCTGCTTACAGGTTTTTTTTCTTGCCACTGAAACCCAGCATAGAGTACATTATTCTAATTATACTGCGCCGCTCTATCGTATCTGCCACCTCCGGGCTCCAGCGATCGAAAGCAGATCCAGAAATCAATCTTATCTTCTCGTGCGCTAACTAGAATAGTAAGAAACCAAATCTTTTGTTTTAACATGTATACATACTATGCACACTTCTTCGTTCTTTCTTGTATAACGATCACCGATTTTGCTCTCTTTATAGTTCCCTTAGTTTTTTTTTGTTAGCAGCTGAGCTTCTCTCAAAATCCGCTGCCTCCTTCTCTCTTTTGCCTACATGTAGTTATCTAGGTATTCTTTTCAGCGGCTACTTACTAATAAAATGTTGGACAACACTTCATTTCAGGTGAGCGCCTTTTCGAGCGTTTCTACATACTATTTAGGCAGTACTCACTAATTGTTTGGCTAGTATGAAGTATGGGAAACTTGTTTCTATTGGCGCTCACTGTACTGTTAATCTTGATGCTATCAGAGCTCAATGGCATTCAAGGCTAGGATCCAATGGATTATCTTGCCATTGTGGATATAGCTGTTTCTTGTAGCTACTAGCTTATGTGATGTACGCGGTTGCTGCTCTCCCTTCACCCCCTGCATCTACGACCAGGCAATGGGGAGAACAAACAGAAAAAGCGTGCAAGATCCGGCAGACAAAAGCCCTTTGCTTGCTGGGGAAATGCTGTGATAGAACTCGCTAGCTTGCATGAGGCACTAGTGGGCAGATTCATGGCTTTGCTCACCCCTATGCACGCCTTAGCGGGCATTAAGAAATCGTGGACAAGATCCGGCAGACAAGGGTCCTTTGTTTAGTGGGGAAATGCTGTGATGGGACTCGCTAGCTTGCATGAGGCACTAGTAGGCAGATTCATGGCCTGCCTTCGCTAGTCCTCAAAAAGCTTGCCCAGGTGGTCTTATACCCCCATCTTAACCCTGTCGTATCTTGCTACACCCCCTCCAGCTTTCACATCTCACCCACTCAGCTTTGACATCTCACTCACTCAGCTAGCAGCAAATGGGCGCTGCTAGCGCTTATTTCGCCATCGTCCCACCTCTGGTGTTCTCGCCGCAGTCCCAAGTTTGAACTCTGTAATGAAAGTGCAGGCAAGCTCTACGAGATCTAGAGCGCTACAAGAACCTGGTACGACGGCAAGACGGGTGGCTAATTACATGTAAATACTAGCGTGTACTCGTACCTGGGAGCTTCTGGAGCTCTAGTGGCGTCAGCGGGCTACATGCGCGGCTTACCTTCTTAACTAACAGAGTGTTGATCCGGGCCATTTCTGGATTTTTGTTGCATGAAACAGATGGACCCTAGGTGAGCCAAGCACCAAAGTCGCAACTGTAGCACAAGCCCTATCATCCATCTTCCATTGAACAGCTCTGCTAAGCATGTAGCGGCCGACGATGCGGCACATGGAGCTACCAATAGCTGAATCATTGATAGGGTGGTGTGGTTTAACAAAACGAGGGTAAAACTTAGATACATTATCAAGTCAGATATTTGAGTATGCCCCTGACGAGCTGGAGCCGAAAATTACCATTTCACCGTTGTGGGAAACTTCCTGTATAATGTGAAGGCTCCTCTGCTCGTCCGAGATCAACATACTCTATGCAGTTGGTCTAGAACATCTGTTAGCCGCAGGGGGAACACCAACTGACGTCAACTGCCCGTCTCACAGCTTGATTGTAAAAAGTGTGGCAGAAATTTGGCTGCGACCGTTCTCCATTAAGAGCAGCATTTGACAGTTCCTCAGTATGGCTGAGGATGAGCAATTACACTCGCAGCCACTGCCCCAGCGGCATGCTCTAGAACATCCGCAAGTTGCAAGGAGTGCAGACTCTGACGTCAAGTGCCACAATTTTGGAACACGAATTTTGGCGCGAGTGGAGGATCGAGGCAGATGATGCTGGAGGTTTGATTGAGCCGAGCAGGCGTTGAGCCGATGCACCTGTGGTGTGACTTGGCAGACAGGTATCCGCAGTGCAAGAAGATGCGTGGAAGATACATGTATGTACTTGCAGTGCGCCAATACCCAATGGAAGTCGATACTACTAGCGCGCCCGACCTGCACATCGTTGCACTGCACATGCACTGCGCTGCACATGCACTGCGCTGTACTGCGGCAGCCCACTTATGTGTTTTCGGCACCCTAGCAAAGGCGCTTGTTCCACGTACCTTGCGAGGTAAAGTACCGTAACCCCTGGCAAAAGGCACATGGAAACAGAGGAGACGTTGTTCGGGGTCTACACCACCGCCTTCTGTGATGGATGGTCTCAGAGATGTAGCAGTTTATTATTATAACACAGTACCTGACGGCTATATATTCTGAGCTCCTTCCGCTCTGTTGCTATCGGCATCTCTTCTCTCATGCCAGTACGCATTGAGGCAGTTTAGGTTCCCGTTATCTTTATTCCCTTTCGCCCTCTCCTCCGAAACCCTCATTCCTCATGATGCCTGAGTCCTCTACCCGTGCCTACAACGGCAACAATATGTAAGTATTATCTCAGAGATTACTTCGCGGAGCCCTAGGCTTTTTATTCTATTCTATCTATATATTTTGGTCTCTCAGTGATCCATCTTTCCACAGCTGCCGTACGCAGAATCCACCCTCACTCATATTACTCCTATTCTCTGCTACCATGGACGGCTTGGAAGAGAAGATATAATCACCCGTCAGCCCTTTTTTATCTCAACGCATGCAGTAATTGATCATTTCAAGAGTTGGACGTTCCCATTTGTCGATGACATTTTAGAAGCTAACAATCCTACTTCGTTGTTAGTGCCAGTAATGACGATGCCACCACCGCCGACAAAACTGTTCATGATCATAAACCCTCGTATAGCCTTGACCGATTCCTTTCTGACATGGAGCAAAGCCACCCTTTAGGGTACGGACAAGCACATAGCCCTGCGGAATCGAAAAAGCGAATGCAAAAAATACTGCGCAGCTTTGAGGTTAAATTTTCCCGCTAGCAGCGACCCTCCTCATGGCAGCGACTGTGCTTCTCGCAATTGTTGGTGCGGGCTACTGCAAGCCAGTGCTTCTCGCAATTGTTGGTGCGGGCTACCGCAAGCCAGCGCTTCTACATACGAAATGCATTGGAGTTATATATAGGTATATTGGTATTGGATATGGGTCATGGCCAGTGCTTAGCTATTTGCAAGGATAGTTAATGTAAATTTTTACGTCTGTGAGGTTATTCTGCTTGCTCTCAAGTCTCCATGTGGAAAAAACATCGTGGTGAGACCCCTCCAAAATAAGGGCGTGGCAGCAGAGTACTGCTCAGGCGCTTATTTGCCCGGGTTGTTAAATGCGGCGATCCGGTGCTGCGGTGCTGCTGATGGCCCGCCTGTGTCCTCCATGCCAATTGAGAGCGGTGCTGTTGTAACAGAACTCAAAATTGTCTGGTGCTCCTCGCAGCCTATCGGAGGCCTGGTTGGCGGTGTAGTTGCCTATTTTGGTAACCTTGGAAGTGCAAGCTCAACGGTCCGCGACCCACGAGGCGTTCCAGTCCTTGCCCCTTTGGACGATGTCCATCAATAGCTAAGGTACTATGGAAGTGTACACACGAAAGCCTGCAGAAGCCTTCTTGGACTCTTTGGAACACCCTGCCAGGTCGCCATGATTTCGTAGAGTGCTTTTGCGCAGTGTGCTATTGTCGCCAACTCCAAGCCTACTCACTTCCTAGGTTACTCCGGCCGGGAGGATGGAGCCGGGAGGATGGAAGCTGACCAGTATCGAAACAGACCCTCGGCAACTGCCGTGCCTCCACTCATGACCATGACCGTCCAGACATCTGGCTCCCTCAAATATGATAGCTGGACGCAAATCAAGATTAGTATTACGGGCATAGTTGATAAGGGGTGTTTTGATGCAGATATTGGTTTTCGCCTGAGAGTGTACACATGGTGATATTGGATCTGACAGGAGCCCGATGATGCGTTCGACAAAAAAAAAATACTGGGAGTTGGAGTTGATATGATGCAAACCATGTCAGCAATATTTCGCCAGATGACGACGTGCGTGGCTCTTCTACGCATATGCGCACCTCTATTTCTCGTATTCGCGATGTATTCGGCACAATGCAGTATAGGTAAACTGGGGAAGTAGGCAACGCGTAACGCTTCAATCGAGTATGTCGCAATTGAAATCGGACGCATTTTCTCTCTCAGTGACTCCTAGCTTTTATTGTCGATACGCTACTTTTGTTATTGCTGCATGGCCTCAATCCTGTGTTTACTGTCTCCCAATGTGTCATAATGCCGTCGGCCTTAGTCTTTTTTTTGGTGAGGATGGGCCTGCGAGACTCCGTAGTAAGGACGGACTTCAGCGGGCTATTGGTGGGTTACTGGTGATTGAATATTTATTCGGCAGTCTACCACATAATACGTATTCGTTGCAATCCAGTTGGTATCGTGTTATTCTTGGCAAAGTTAGTATCCTGAAATACGGCATCGCAAATCCGCTCGAATCACTTCGGTAACACTCTTTTACTAGAAGATGACGGCCATCCCCGAGCCCCACCCCTCCTCTCCTGACAGAATCAGCAATGCAGTCCGGCATTCAGCGTTCTAAAGTCTGGGCCCGTCAGTTTGGCTCAAACTACTCGTACATACGAAGCGCGGAGTGGGACCACAAGAGCATGGTAGGTTTTTGTTTTCCCTTCGCTGGGGTTTGATGCCGGTCCGGTTTTTCAGGGTGCTTGCGGGCGACTTGCTCGACCTTCGTTCCCCGTCGCAGGCAGTGGCGGGTCCCCAGCCACAGAGATGGAGTGTGATCGGAAACCAGGGTCAAGTCGGGCTCAGGAAGCTTGTACGGTAGACGCGCCCTGGTCCTTCTCGATGTTGTGGGGGATTTTTTTTATAACGGTGCTGTACCGCTAAGTGGCGTCTTTCAATTCGGATCTAGTATGAGACAGTACATTCAGCGAGCAACTCTGGGCTGCCTTCAAAAAATTCCAATACTACATGTATGTAACGCCCTGTGAGTCTGCCTAGGAAGCTCTCGAATTGGTGCAGTAAGCTGGATTTGTTTGACTCGACAGAATGAGGAACATCGAGCCGAAGACCTGGGAAAATGGTGCTGGGACCAAGGCGAGATCTTCCACTGAGGCCGTTTATGTAAAGAGGGTCCGGCGATGGTTTGAGACACCTCTCAGAAAGTTCAGGGCCAGCTCTACCGGGCTGAAAAAAATATTGAAACAAATAAACATTAGAACAAATCCAAATCTTACCTTTGACAGTGTAGAATATCCGCATTAGTCTTTAAACTGTAGTTATGCGATCCACCGTTTGGGCGACTAGGGGAGGCGCCGGATACTCGGTCGAGGACATGGCGACCATCTAGCTATCCCAGACTGGAGCTGGGAACCATCGCGGTCTGGGGAACACGGCGAACGCCACAACTTCCGTTTTATCGCAAATTGGGCCACCGGCTGTCACCTGTTGCCTGGCTCAGTTTTTGTTTACTTATGTGAATAGCAAAAAGACCCTGGGCTCCTCACATATAAAAACCCTGCTGATTCCCGCTTCTCTCTTGATTCAACAGTGACACAATCGCTATCATCAGCTATTCTCTCGAAGACATTGAGACCATTAACATTCCCGTTATCTCAGTTTCCCTACGCAATCCACAACTACCTTCTCTCGGGCTCTCACTCGTCAACATGTCTAATTTATCAACTCGTGTATTTAACGGGAGCAATGTGTAAGTATTCTCTCTGATTTCATTTTCTACTTCGCCATGTGTATTGCCCTCATGGCAATGGCTAGTGGAAGCTCCCCTCCCATCACCTTCTATGATTCCTCCTCATGACCTTGGACTGGAATGCAGCTTTCCGCCGCTTCTCATAATTAATGATGCCATAAGCCCCAGAGTCCTTTTGATACGTCTAAGTACTGGATGTTTACGTTTAGTTGTCAAACCCCAAGAGCTGACACACCTCTTTCTCACCAGTACCAATAGTCAAGACGGAGCCATCACTGGCAACACCGTCGATAACCCAGACCCCTCTTCATACAGCCTCGACCGTTTTCTCTCTGACATGGACCGAAACCATCCGCCCAGGTACGGGCAAGCGCAGAGCTCTGCTAAATCGAAAAGGCGTACGCAGGAAATGCTGCGACACTTCGACGCCAATTTTCTTCGTAACAGCGATCCTCGCCAGCCTGGTGATCGTCCTCAACGCAGTAGCTCTGGCTAGAAGCTAAGAGATTGGGCCACCGCATGCGAGTATGTTTACATACGAAATTTTGGAATTTTATTCATGGGTGTGTGAATATGGATATTACCTTGAACCTAAATATGGGCATGGATATAGACATGGGTATAGGTACGGATACAGTTATAGGTATAGGTATGGGCATAGGTGTTGGTATGGGCCTGAGAATGAGCTTAAGTATAGATAAAAGTATGGATAAAAGTATTGCTTAGTTACCTATAAAGAGTATTTAATAGTTTTGATTTGGCTACTCTCTCTGATACCAGAACCTTCATATGTAAAATTAGCTTGAAACATCCATTAGCTAACAGATAGGCCAAGGTTGTTTCCGCCAACATGTGTTATCCTGTCAGTCCTCGCACTTTGCATATTAATCGATGATCGTCCAAAGGGGAGCTTTTCATCTCTTTTGATCGCCTTCTGGGTCGCGGACTGGATTCAATCTGCCTTACTGGGGTAGGAGAGAGCCGCGGGCACAGCACTTGTTTATATGCACATATGTAACTGAGGGGATGCGCGCTAGCTCCAGGTAAACAAGAGAAGCACCGTACCGAGTCAGGGATACCTTGTGGCGGCATCGAAGCGTATAGAATAGCAATGTGGGGTTGGTCAAGTAAGATAACGCCTGTGTTCAATGGCCGCCATTCAAGCTTTGTCGGTGTTTGTTGTTCGGTATGAAGCATGAAGGCCATTCCGCGATGCAAGAAGAACGGGCATTTCGGGGGGGTGGTAGATGGGAATGTAAAATGACTATAGATAATTATCGGACACGCAGAGTCGCGACTATTAACATGATTCTGATGAGATCCCGTTAATACATTTAGAAAAAATTTCTTGGTCAACCGGAGTCGATTCTATGCCAAGGCTTCTCTGTAGGGGGCTGTCTTACATGCACGCATAATACAAAAGGTCAAAAGTTAAAGACACTTTCTGCATGCTGTGTGACGCGTAAATGCACCTGAGAAGAAAATCACGTGTAGTATTTCATACACATCGGGCAAAAGAGCTCAATTGAGAATCTTCTCCGCAATCCGATGGAGATAAGGCAGACGAGGCAGCCTTAGAGCGGTTGAGCCGCATTTTGCTCTCAAGTCAACTCGGTGCGCGAACCATCGCCTGAATCGCGGCTGAATGAAACGATGAGAGCCCCGTCAATATTATATGAGCCCCACAATCGAGTCAGCTCACTAAGCTATATCCAAGCAAACAAAACAAAGCGACGGGTGTTCTATCCTTACAATTTGTTTACAGCTTGTAGCCTTGTCAGGCATATTGAATTGACTAAGTATCTCATATACATGCACGTATAATCGATGACTTGGGTTATAGTTGTTAAGGGGGAAATAGGAAAGCATTCCCTAATTGTCATTTCAGTAAGGGTGCGGATAGTGAGTCAGGTAATACAAATGCCGAATCGAAACTCCACAACGATGGCCATCGTGGGGATTTGAAGTTACAAAACAGCAACGAAACGCATTGATTAGAGACTCTAGCGCTTGAAAAGCTCGATACGTATAGCGAGAACATGATGGCGCATAGTCATGACTAGTACTCCGTACAAATCGTGCCAGTCCTCCCCCTTGGGCAACTCATGCGGGGCTGTAAAGGTTGAGGTAGTCAAGTGACTGGGCGGCGTCACATTGCCCTCTTCAGAGTACGGACATCTACGTACTGAAATCCATGTTTCGACTGCAAGGGAATCGAATGGAAGAAATTCGTGGCGTCAGACATCCCGCCTACATCGCGGGTGGGTAGCTTCCAGATCGGAGCTAATTTGCGGCGTAACTTGTGGTAAGTGTCATCTTAACCACACGTTATAGGTGAGAGAACTAGTCCAACCCCCTTCGTATCGCCGTTCTAAACTAGTTGCTAAACGGGGTCTGCTTATTTCAGCTTATCCGCGCTCCGTACTGCAACAGATACCTGTGTTGCTAGCGCCAACACTCTCCCGCTGAACGGCGGACATGGTAATGTACCACCATAAACCGGCGTATTACGGTCTTTCGGCGCTGGTGACAGCTTCGGAAGGTCCGGCCGGTAACTAACAGCCGCTCCATATTGTACGGTATAGATGTTGGATCCTTTCCCCAGACATCTATAACTCAACTAGATCTAACCCGAAATCTCCAACAACACGTTTCTCTGCCCAATGCGTGGCAGCAGTGTCATCATTTCACTTTTTCTTAAGCATCTACTCCGTATATGCCAAAGCTTTCAAGTCTAGATATGTGAGGCGAGTCAGTTCCGAGCAGAATTTTGCGTTTGGTACAGCTGTTTTCGTAAAGATCAGCAGATTAAGGATTCGATAGGAGAAAGATCCAATTTTGTTCACATCAACGCTTCATCCCACTCATTGTGCGTCTACAGGGGGGTCCGGTTACAAGTTCAGCTCCCCATGACCAATGAAATTCTCAGTCGTCTGGGCCTTTATGATGAGTCACAGTGAAAACGGTGGTATCTTGAAGCATTCGCAAGACATACAGCCGCACAGCCGCACAGCCGCACACGTCCATCCCCCAGAAGTGTGCGGTTCTAACCCGAACAGTTCGGAGTCGCGGCTGCAGCAGCGAGTCTGAACCATTTGGGTTAGGGAGCATATCTGATCCCTGTAGTCCATGATAGAGTCAAGGTTCTTGGCAACGGGATAACGGCGAGTCAACTGTCACATGCTCTTTATTGACTTCACAACAAAGAAGGGAGTCTTTTAGATTTCCCTACAAAAATACACGCCCCTGTTTACATCTCCTGCTATCTAAATTGTGTTGTTTGTAGAGAGGGTTCCCATGATCAACTCTCCTTTTCCTTGATTCACGGATGAATCGCCGCGGTTTAGCGCATTTATAGCGTCAGAAAACAGACCGGGGTGGCAGAAGGAAATCACCGAGACCAGGCTCTTGTGCCCTAGTACTCAACACTGCAAGCTGGCGAGCTACTGCGGGCACTGGTCATACCTAGCTATCCGTAGGCCGCAATGGAAATAAGTGAACCCCATAGCCTGTATCGCACGGTTATCTGGAGAACTCATCCCCTCCATAAGCTTGGTTTCCCTTGGCCTATGGAGGCCTGCAAGAGGGGTTTAAATTTTGAGGCCCAAGCGGCGGCGACTCTCGTGACAGCGAAATGGTTCTGGGAAGCAGGGCTGATGCATTTAAGGGTCAGAAAATAAATCCGTCTCGCCTCTCTTATCATTTCCGCATCTTTGTGACTCCCATTTGGCAATAATTGAATAGTGTCTGGGTTCCGTAAATGTTTGTCCGAAACGGGAAGTGTACTAGAATCCAAGGAGGCCACGCTAACAACCCGACGCTCAGCTCTCCATCTCCGATTTAAGCGTTTTTCCAGATGTCGGAAATCTCACTGGAATATACAGGGGCAATAGCTAAACGAAGGGGGGCCAATGCTACCTCGGGAACAGAATCTTACATCCGAGAGAAGAGAAGGAAGCGATTCATGGGGTGTAACAAGGGCCGGGGATTGCTCCCGTACCAACCCTGGTTCATAAGCGACGCTGGAAGATTTGGCTCTAGTGCTCTTAAGCTAGAAAGTCCAAGAATGGGGATCGTTCTTATACCAGATTTCTCACCTGGTCGGAGGTACTAGGGACCTACTGGAGAGAAACACAGCTACAAATGAATGTGGACGCGAATATATTTCATTTTACTTACCTAGTGCCTTTTGGAGGGAGACTCTTCTTCATCCCAACGTAAATATCTGCATCCCCCTGTATGACACATACGTGCGTCTATTGGGGCGAGTGGAAAGGAACATTCTCTTACGGAGTTCTGCTTCCTTTGCTTTGCAACCGGTGTACCCTTCTTCTCATTTCAGACACGAAATTCGACAAATAGTAAGCATCCCCTTGTCCGCTGAACACCAATCATCATTGTTTCATGCAGTTTCACACTGACTCCGACATTTGTATCCATCGTCAACTGGTTCAGTGGGGTGGGTATGTTACCCATTTCTAGCACTACCGCCGCCAAATTTCAACATTTAATATATCATTACCTTACTACTAGCTATACCATCTTATTAGTAATGGCAGCATCCGGGTGAACCGTCACAACCTGTTCGTTGCTTTGAGTTAGGATGTGTGCCTTGGCTGTGGTACATATGGAGCACCATTAGCCTGTGTTCCCCTCTTTCGCACGTAGCCAGGGTACTAGCCCGTATGCGCCTCCTCGTGCTAATGCAGCTGTGCAGCTGCTTTCAGTAGGAGGCTGGGGGTTGGTGAGCTGGTTCGGCACATTGGCCTGATGTACACTGCACGAAAGAGAAATACTGGTCCGGAGAATAATCGACCCATGACCTAAGGCTAAGAGTAGGTTAGTATGCATATGCAGGTCTTGGGAGCAAAAAAAGTAAGGCAGTTATAGGTGCCAGATATGCTCGAGGACACACAATCGTTTGAGCTGGGCCAGGTGCGGCTGTCACTGGAGAGGAGGGGCTGTACATCGCTCCCTTTCGGATTTTCCATATCTTTGCTACTGATGAAAAAGGCGGTAACCATGAAGGTATCTGTACAAGCCGAATAACAGGGGACTAGATGTAATTAGTATAAAGAGGGACTCTCTGCCCGACCTGTCTGGTAGGGAAGCAAGCCAAAATTGACCATATATTTCAACGGTTACTTTCGCTCGTTCCTCCAATTAGGTTTCTCCATTTATCTATCTCAAAACGTTTGTTACTCGACCGCAATGCCTACCTCATCCACTGGTGCCATCTACAGCAGTGACAGCCCGTAAGTATGCGATATTAGCATATCAGTCCTAACATTACATATGCAAATCCGATTCCATGGTGTGTCATTTTCCGCTCACTATCTTCAGACAATATCTACTCGGTGATTTTATGAGCCAATCTTTTTGCTAATGGAAACATGGACAGTGGTAACAAGCTTCAGGCCGCCTCGGATGGTTCTACTCGGCCAGCTAGTCTCGCCGGCATCTCTGATTGTCCCACCGAGAGCATCGACCGTTTTCTAGACAATCGCAGCAGCAGTAACCCCGGAATAGTTGCTGAGTACCAGCGTCCGCCTATCGAATTGAGGGAGGCGCAAGAAGAAGCTGAGGCAGAGACGCAAGCGAGAGTTCGTATGCTTGCTCAGTTGCAGGTTTTCGACAAACTATTTGCCTTGAGTGGTGATCGAAAATCGTGAGCCATTCATTTTCTATTGAGTATACATGAAAACGTTGCATGGCGTGTGTACTTTGTACAATAAGTATATTTATTTCTCTGAATGAATATGAAGGGCATGGTATATGGGGTTATTCGCTGTGAACCGAGAAACCGGAATCAATTTGTTGAATGCTACCTCAAAATTGGAGTATCGAGAAAAGTTTTGGGTGGGAATAAATTGATTAAGATGGAATATACTACGGCCGTATGACGGCCTTGTATTCGTCAGGGATGTAAGGTGAATGCGTGGTTCATTCTTCAGAAATCGTCCTCTAGTAAAGTAAACAACATCACGGAGACCCGTGTCAACTAAGAGAAAGTGTCACTAGATAATACTGGTGAAAGAGCAGTGAGTAATACAAATTGATGGTGGGAGAAGGAGGGGGGGGGGGGAGGGTTTGCGTCCATCACAGGAATAACAGGATGGAGAGGCGCACGTGCGTGGGAGACTCCGACCCCCTGGGCGATTTTCTTGCGGTTTGCGGCAAAGGTGAGAATCTCGCGCTGGAAAAGGATCTGACAAAGTGAACACCTCCAGCTCCTCTCCTGTGGGTCTAACGGTTTGCGGGCCGCCGGTTGGCGGATAATACGGGCATGAGAGCTAAACGTCGGGGAGCGGCAGTTTGTCCAGCGGCAGACGCTGCCGATTGGTGTAGATACGTCGGATTTCACGGAGCATTGATCCGTCAAAGGTCCGTGATAGCGGAGATGAAAACGGGGTTCCGGTAGCTGAGTGGAAGTTTTCTTGATTGGCCTTTGTACCTGGTACGCCACTTACACTGGCGATGGGACACGGACCAGTAGGTAGAGGTACTGCGTAATGCAACAAATCAGATACAAGGAATGAGATTGAATGAGCCATAGACTACCATTGAAGTATGGGAACGACCATATGCACGTAGCCCGTGTACATATGCCATGGAACGCCTGATCTGTTGGAGATCGTAATATTATTGGTGCTGTTACGGTGCGTCTGCATTCACTTCTTCTTTTGGCAGTGCAAACTATACGTATATTTGCTCAAAGAAGCAAACCTATCAGCCACAATCATGCTAACGGGTTCATCTATTGGCCAGCATACGCCGCTCTTCTTGGAACCTCTAGATGACAATGGATTCCAAGGTAGATGAATAACAAAGAAAGGGGAACTTACCCTTTGTCCACGGTTTTTATAAATACCGCTCGAACTCTTCCGTTCATTAATCGCTGAAATGTTTATTATCTGTGCCATCGTGCCTATTATCATAGAGTATACTCACTCTTTGGAACGTTGTTCTTTGACTGAGTTGTTCTTCTTTGACTGGATTGCTCTTGTTTGGCTTTTATAACAACTCAGATTACACAAAATGTCTGGTCCATCCACCTGCTCAGTCTGCATTGGTAGCACTCTGTACGTGTAACCTTATTGCTCTAACAAACCTGGAATGGCTTTCAATTGCGAGGAGAATGCTCTCAATCTCATCTCAAAGATAACTCACTGGCTTTTTCTCTTTGTCTTTCCTTTTTTTTCTTTCACTTGCAATTTCCACACACGTACGTGAGCTAACGGAGACGCAGATCACAAAGCGACAAAGAACAACGCGTGACCACCACTCACGTCCAATCTTTCGAGGTTCCTCACCACCCTACCTACAATATAGATCGCTTTCTCCAACACAACAGCGATAGAACTGGACAAAACTACCAGCGACCTTTACCTGGACTTGGAGAGCCGCAAAGTGAGATTGAAGCAGAAAAAAGAATGCGAGGACTGATTCGGGCCTTTGATGAGAAGTTTGGCCAGGGGGGCGGTCCAAGCGGCAGCTAAAATTGGAGCCATATGGGCTTGGATACTACATACCAAATTGAAGCGTTTGTGAAATTTAGAATGTAGGATTGAGGAGCAATTGTCGAATTTAATGGTTATATAAATGAATAGATGTTTATTGGGAGCTAATATAACTAGAATAAATCCCATGACCCCGTGAATCAATGATGTGTCCAGACATCGTAAATTAGTCGGCAAAGTTGTGAAGTCTCACCCACAGGCTTTCTGTACAACAAATCAGTCCATTGGCAATGAATTTGTCACTATCTCTATGCACGTGGCATTTGCGTAATTACAATTCTAAAGTGGGGATTATGGACAAGATCCGTTAACTCATACAGCCATGGGAGTAGTGCATGAACAAGAAGCAGATGAAAGTGAGAACAGTGCAATGACGTACCTACTACTGTAAAGTAACACGTTTTTAAATGGGGAGTCTTGTCTCATACATTCCCAGTGAGGTGCAAAAACAGATATACAAATGTTCCGAAATCTGATAAAACGCCCTCCAGAAAGTATTGTGCCTGGTACTACAGATCGTCGGATAACACTGACGCTAGACGAGGCAAAATTTATAGGAGAGGAGATGTATTGCGACAGCAGCGCTGCCTTATAAGACGTGAGATGCCAGTCTCGAATAGTATTCCGATCTGAAGCAAAGATTGCTCATCATGATATTTCTTTAATACCCAATCGCAAAGTCCGCGGCATATACAGCCACAGTTTGTGCATACCCAACTTGTGCCCAGGTGTTCAATCAGCCAGGCACTAATCAATGAAAGACATCCCATTTCCCGCTTCGAGATATAGGCATGAAGTTGAGATAAGCATACATACTATTTCAAGCCACTAATGTCCGAAATGAGACTACGTGTATGTTGAGGCTGGGCTTTTCAAGCACTTTCGTACCATCAAGCACCACATACTAGGTAGAAAACGCCACTGGCTACGACCAAGTGCACTTACAAAGTTCTGTGCTACTTCTTATTAACAGGCCATTCGATCTCGAGGCTATCTTCAATTCTTGTCCCTAGATCAGCAACGACGAAGTTTCCCTAGTTCGTGGGGATAAGAGCATGTAATACAAAGCACCTACTTGTTTGTCATAGGTGTTTTAATCGACATCATACTCAAGAGGAGCAGAATTTATATATTGCCTAAAAGTTTCTCCGCATTATGAATGTGCGAGGGTGCTCGAGATGTCAATATGATCGACGAAGTGAAGAGGCTGCCAGTACCGAGTTGTGATGAGATGCGATGGCCCAACCGCAAGCAATTGGGGCCTGGGGTCAGAAAAGGCAAAAGTTGCCTGGTATCTCAGGTACGGCAATTGTTCAAGATTCTTCTTACTCACGTACACACCCCAAGGGCAGAGGGATGCGCCTCCAAGGACCCGAGTGCACCGAACGCTGCGCCCTGGCAGTAGCGCGATGTGCGATGCAACCCATTTCGAACGAGATGACGCTAATTTAGCTGTGCAGATGTTCGTCGATGAGATGGCGCTAATTTCGCTGGGCACAGGTCTAGATATCCGGGCAGGCAGTGATTTTGGCATCTCAGTCGCTGGGCATTAAGAGCGGAATAAGAAAAACCGGTCCCAAGGCCATGCGTCACCCCGTACTCATTCGATTATAAAGCTTGCCCTCTCCCCTCCATGTTTAATTCCAAAAACCGGCTGTCATCAACGGTTTATCTCTATATTCTCTCTCGACCAACTTCCCTCCTTAGTACCTACCTGTACCTAAGGTACCTAGGTATAATAGAAGTTCTTAGCAATTCATCTTCCGCCATGCCGCCCTCTTCGACCCAAGCCGATTATAATGGTAGTAATGAGTAAGTGATCTTTCAGCTTATATTTGTCTCTTCTCTCTCCTCTTCATATAACCACCATGGGAGATTCGCGTCATTGTAAAGCCGACGTATCTTTGAGAATCATTTTCCACATTGCCCCTCCGTTGATTGGCCAGCTGCATGCTCCGGCGCCACTCAATCTACCTCTGTACTTGCATGCATGAATCTATACATGTAGAGTACTCGTGCATGCACTCACGAGGGTGCGGCTGCTTACAGATGCTTTTTTTTAGAGGCAAAGAGCCCCAATCCATCACTTACAGCCTTGATCGCTGCCTCGGCCGGAACGGCCATGTCGATCATGAACGTCCGCCTGTGGCGTTTATGCGAATGCGAGATCGAACGACAGCCGAAGCTGAAGAAACCGCCGCGATGCGTGCTCGTCTGGATGCATTCGATCAGCAATTTCGCTCAGGCGCCAATCCAAGCGCCAGTCACTCGCGCAACTAAATCGCCGTACGGGAATTGATTGACAAGATCGCATATGAGGTAAGGGTTTACCTCAATCACTCTTTCCAACTACCTACGCACAGACACTTACAGTAATAGCGCATATTTGGGTTAATTTTGACATTCTTATAAATTGTAATGGCGCTGCATATGGTGCGTGGTGTTAATCCGCTTGTAGCATGCTTCTGGGGGGTGTTTTTTTTTTCAGGAGTTGAAGGTGGCATGTTAGGGATGGAATCAACCCAGCCTCGATTCTCCGACTGAGGTTTAAAATTGTAGCTACAGTAAGGCATCAATTAACACCGCTGATTCTACAAAGTATTAAACATGGAAGCGCTCGAGAGCAAATGTGTGACACACCAAACCTAGCGGCTCAGCTATGGGCTTACAGCAGAACATTTTCAGGCTTTCACATGTTTCGCAAGCTATCGGATACGTATCGTAATACAAACAACAAAGGCATCTATGGGCATTTGGGATGAGGATTAAGACGAGGTGGATAAAGCACAAGCACTAATGCGGTTGCCTTTTCTTCCTTCCCTGGCCTTTTACAAGAGGTAATGAATGATGCGGGTCAAATACGACATCAGTACCTACATGGAGTATTACGGCCAGTGCGGCCGGGCTTGAACAGTCGCCGCGCACCAGAAGCAGCGGGTATGATATCAAACCTCCGGACCAAGAGATGATTCGCTGCGGCGGGACGGCGCGCCCCGCTAGCGGATGGAAAACTCCCCACTGGCGAAGCGGCCTCGATGCTTCTTGTCATCCCCCGAGTATATCTCCTTACCACAAACATAGAAAAATAATTCAGAAATTGTCTTCATTATTATTCTTCTCGTTACATTTAGCATTCGAAATCACCCCATATCTATCGATATACACCTATTTACCTTGGGTTGTTCTTCTCCTAGTTCTGCCAGGCATTCTACTAGCGCTAAGGGACTTCGTGATTACGGTTTCCATCAACACCACAACATATTGCAAGTAACTTGGGGTGCCCCCAATGTCGTCCTCTGCTGGTGCAATCTATAATGGCAGTGGCAAGTAGGTTGTTTCATATAGAGGTTTTCGTTCTTTCTTTTCTTTTTTTTTCCCCACCTGTTTAGCTACAGGACATATCCTCCAATCTCATCCAAATGTTCAGCAAGTAACTCAACGGCGCTAACAAGATCGACGCAGTAGCACCACCTGCAAGCCACGCATCACCAACGACCGCGCGAGCCACAGCTTTGGCATCGATCGCTTCCTTGCCGACCATGAGCAACGCTGCCCCCCGGAATTCGGCAAAACTCAATCTCCAGCAGAGGCTGAAGCTGCTGCTGAAGCACAAATGACGGCCAAGCTACTTGCTTTCGAGAAGCAGTTTAACTCGAGCGATAAGCAGCCGGGCAACTAAGGAGTGGCGCAACAAGCAAACCGCCGTTAGATGCATCAATAGGCTCTACAACAATCCTTACCGAGAGCAGAAATGTTAAAGCTCATTGGGGCTATGTGGAGGCGGGCAATATCCTTTTTCTTTGCAATATTATCTTTTTGTAAATATCTATTGAATGAGTACAGGGGTTTTGAGTCTAAAATATGGATGAAGGTTACAACAAATACCTGCATTAGTCCTGCACGCACCATGTCTAACCCGTGTTACTTGAATCGATCTGATCTATGCGAGGCCTCAGATACCATCAGGCTTTCGGTTTTTCCCGAGTCTCCCAATTGAGTCCTTTTCTTCTTGCTATTTGGTTCAATTCTTGACTGCCAGTAAAGTACCTAGGTGCCCATGTACCGATTCCGCCATGAAGCGGCAGTGGCCGGCTCCACGGCGCTAGATCGCTTCGTCGAGCCATTTCAGTGACTAGGTTTCCCGATCCTCTTTTTGTTGAAACCGTCCGACAGTTAAACCTGGGTGGCGCACCTCGCACTAGCAAACTACGAGCCTCACACCGCACGGGTCTCGATCAGTCGGCCTGCAGCCGCCGTTTCAATAACCACATCACCTAAAGAAAAAAATTACCTAGGTATTAGCTGCCATGGCCAATTTTCTCTTGCCTAATACAAAGTTCTCCTCAGGTCACTTTACCCATCTGTTCAATTCTTGCCCATCTGCCTATCAATCACCTCTCATATATTACTTGAAAGAACATCTCTTAAGATGCAGCCCTGTTCTACCCAGGCTAATCAAAATGGCAATAATGAGTAGGTAGCCTCTGATAGATAGGTACCTTTTTATTCTTACCTCATTACTACCAAGACTTATAACGTCTTCACAAAGCTGCTAACATCTTAGGAATATCATTTGGATTGCCCCTCCTGATAGACGCAATGCTCCCGATGGCAGTCAATATGCCCATATACGTCGCCCCACCGATGCACTTACTCACAGGTGTTAGAAACAGAGTACCCCAAACTATGACATATAATCTCAATCGCTTTCTCGGCCACACAGACGACCATGTTGATCACGAACGGCGGCCTGCAGCATTTATGCAGGTGCGAGATCAAGCGACAGCTGAAGCTGAAGAAATCGCTACGATGCGTGCTCGCCTAGATGCATTTGACAAACAATTTATCTCAAGTGCCAATCGTTCGCGTAGCTAAAGCGCTGCTCTGTAGTTGAATGACGGATTACATCTAAGTTAGTGTTCGTTTTAAGAGTGCTCCAAGTATCTGGCTAAATGTAATAGCGCTTGGTAGAGTTGGTGATGTAACAGAATTAGATGGTACTAGTAATAGTCGATGGCGATACTGTTGAAAGACTTGTCCTTATAAAATTGACGGCACGCGCATATTTGAAAGCCAAGTTTATAGATAGCACATAGGTAATTTTAAATATCGCCATCGGCTTCGCTACTTAATATGTGGTATAAGGATAACTTTAAACGTGTTCTAGATTTTGTAATAATTATCGTAAGCCGCAGCTTGGAATTTTAGGCTCCGACGCAGAAGCTACCTTTTTTTCCTTTTTTTCCTTTTTTTCCTTTTTTTCCTTTCCCCCCCCCCCCCCCCCCGGAGGCAACCACCATTTGTTTGCTTAATTGGTAGTAAGCACGACATATCTGGTTTGGGAGTGTAGTTGCCTTTTTTATTCCGGAGTTCGGATATAACATAAGTTACCTATTCTAGCAGATTATTGAGTAGCGGTTATCTAATACTAATGTAAGTAGGCTAGTACTACTGGGTAGATAGGTAGTTTCAAGGCTCAGTACGCTGTATATGTACATACTTACTTGAATGAAATGTCCGCTTCACGCACCAAGGCATCTTAGTGGGATCAACCAAGTCAAGCCCGTTTCTCCTTGGGTCTTAGTGCATAAGTTTCCACCATCTCTAACAAGTCTAGGCTCTATAGCAAGATTGACTCTCACAGATTTTCGGCATTACTTAGCGGGCGGTTTGTTGGAGTAGCCGCATGCCTAATGAGGTCCTTTATAATTCATCAGCCGGTATCTCCATCTCCATCACCTAGCCACCATCGGCAAGATACTCAGGTACATGTATTGGCAATTCCCCTTTAAAGGTCCTACGACCTGCTCTCGGACTTTTCGAAGAGATTTCGGCAATAAGCTTCAACTCCCAATATATTCGCCATCTCGCAGATAAAGCTAATATTCCTGCTTGCAATTATCATGGCTGTAGATCCATTGTCTTTGCTTTTGCTCCTATAATTCAATGCATTGTTTTTTTTTAAGAAAAAAACAGTTGAGGCATTGGTATCAACAATTTGCCAGCAAGTATAGGGACATAACTTAGACTACTGCCGTCGTCAGCGACCTATCAATTTATTCGACGTCAGCACAAGACATTGGACGTAATTTATTCACAATGCCGCCCTCTCCGTCTCAGGCCGCTGATAATGGCAGCAATAAGTAGGTTATACTCGAGATTATTCAAGGTATTCAACGGATAATCTTTTTCTCCATCTTCTAGCTAAATGCCATTAATGGAAATTGAATTCATCTAGCTTCAGTCGAAGGTATAGGTATATATAACTGAAGTATGCACGCTAACGCTGTTATGTAGTGACACTAAGCCACATGCTACCAACGGCAACTTTAGCCATAGCTATAGCATCGTCCGCTTCCTTGCTGATCAGCAACAATATCATCCTGTGTTCAGCAAAGTGCAATCCCCAACCGATGCAGAAGCCATTGCCGAAGCCCGAGTGGAGGTAGAGCTGCGCGCTTTCGAGAAGAAGCTTGGCTTGAGCGGCAAGACTTCGAGTAGTTAATTCGAAGCTTCAAAAATACGTCAATTGCTGGTCACAAATATAAGCATCATCGGCTGCTTACACGTTTCACGGAAGAGAATGTCAAGTCCAGAGAACACACGAATTTTCAAGAAAGCAGGCAGTTTCATTTGTATTTACACTTTATATTTTATTTTGTTTCATTATATTTTATTTTCTGCCTTGAATAGAGACCGTGAGCTTTTTTCGAGCCGAGTCCAAATGACACTGCCTTAAAGCGACAATTGAAAGATCACCAGTGAATCACCTTGTCCACTATACGCCTGTCGCTTGCTCTCCACAGCGGTTAGACAGCCACCCGTGCGCCACAACGGTCCCACGATCTGTTAGACGACGGAAGCCAAATTAGCTCCCGTCGCACCTGCTCTAGACCACCAAATTAATAAAATGGTCACAAGGTACAGATTCATAGACGTTTATAGTATTGGAGGCCAACATCTTTACCAGGGCGGGTTAATTTAAGGAAGAGGTGTATAAACGCTCATCTTGGGCCACGATTAGAGCCGCCGCCTTCTCACTGGGTAATGAATCCTCACTGGCAGCTTGCACTCGAGTACCTCACTTGATGGACATACCATGTATATCATTCTATGTTAAGACAGAGTTGATCCGATAGGTATTCAAATTTTAATGCATGTCTCACAGTTTTCACGTATGTTCTCACAATATCAGTTTTCTGCAAATCGCAGTTCATGTGTCTCACACGCATCGTTGTCTCACGGGGTTAATATTTTGCAAAATGTCACCCATGTCTCGCCCACGTCATTATTCAGAAAGGCATTATATATTTCTCACCCACACACCTTTAATTCCTTCAGCAAGCAATCTAGGCCACCGAGAACCACACCATAAATGCATGTCCCTTGCCCAATATGACCTCCAGCTGCATGATACGAGACGAAGGCTTCACAGTCAGTTTGAGAGGCTTAGTGGGTAGGCCAAAGGAAATGGTAGTTCATGCAGCTACTCAAAGGAAATCCTCTACCCAGCTTTACTTCAACATAAAATTCCCATTACTATCCTCTATTATTCATCAATATTTCCATACTTCTCCTCACCTCTTTCAAATGAGCAATCGTTTGCGGGTTTGACTTTATACACATCGTCACAGCTTCACATCATTCAAAGAGTATTAGAGAAGACGTAAATATAAAATGCCCTTTTCTTCCACCACCACCGTCTATGAAAACATGTACATGCCTCAAAACATCCCTTTCCACTTAGTACACAGTGAAATGTTTGAACTCGAAGAGACACGATTTCTCTATAGTCATATATATGGAAAATCTTCTACTGATCAAATACTGTATGTGAATATTTGCTCAATCGTTTGCTAATCCTTGTAATCTTGTAGGAAGAATGAATCCCCACAAACTGTTGTCAGTAGCCCTCAATTTACCATCACCCACTGCGTCCCCGATGATATTACATGCAGCATTGATCGTCTCTTGAAGACTGCTCCAGAATCGGCGGATGGACACTTACAACACCAAAGGTTTGGACGAGCTCCAAGCTCGGCCAAAGTAGAGAAGAATATGAGGGTCCTGTTAGATGAGTTTGACGCTCAGTTTTACTCAGGCGGCCAAAATATTTATACATAAAAATCAATGATACGTCTTTAATGTTAAAGAATCTGTCAGTTTCTATTCCTATATTTGCTTAAGCTCTACTTTTGCGGATGAGATTTACCGTAGCTATATCCACGTCATATTTGTGTCCAAGTATAATAACCAATATAACCCTAAATTTTTTTTCTCGGACCTAATAAGTAATATTGTTAATGCAATATTTGAATGTTCTAAAACTGACAACTAGATGAAGCGTTACGGTTAGGAAGTTGGCAGACCGTAGTTTACATGAGCGCAGTTGTGGAACCATTCCACCAAGGTAAAAAAAATTACGGCAAACAAGTTTACAATTGTTTTGTTGTGGAAAGAAAAGAAATAAAAGATTTGAATATGGAGTATCACAAGCGGAAGCTTTGTACTCTTAGTTGTTGAATAGATCAAGTATGCAGTGCAACACCTGGCCCTTCGTACGCATGACGTTGGGCTTTGTTGCCAAACTGAGACAAGCACCGAGTCATGCAAAATGCATATATATGGATACCGTGGGACCTAAGTCTAAAAAGGAAAATCGTCAATATGGGAATAGTAGCAATCACCTGTTTTTTGAGGAATTTTGATCGACTCGTGTTAAACTCTCTGCCGGCCGTTACGGTGCCATTCGGTGAACCTCTTCAAGCCCTAAGAACGGTGTATTACAGAATATCACTTATTTCAAATTAAAGCAGACTTTAAGTTTTTGCAAAACTCGTTATTTGCCCCCAAGGGCAACTGCCATAGAATAGTCGCGGAAGAAACGTCTCACCGCCACTCGGCTAGCACGAATCACACACTAATGGGGCACGTCAGGGTTTACATTATGCAAAGCATCTGCCTAAGTATGACATTATAGTCACGGCATTGTTTACGTAGTAATCGGACCTAGATGATAGGTCGTCGTTCTAATCGCCACGTGCCGACGTCTACCATGCATGCATATTTCGATCGGGTTTCGGCCTCCCTTGCGGCGGGGCTTGTGAATCGTGCACTGCGATTCATAATATGAGCCGAGTAATAATTGGACACAGGTGTGCGTGTATGTATTTACACACATTGGGTTTGTCCCGACGGGCGATTGCTCAAGCGAGTTGGATGCCGCATGCTGCAAGGAAGAGAAAGCCACTCACACAACACGGTTCCTCTTTGAGCAGATTAACATGCACCTACCATATCTTAAGCTATTCAGATTTGGAGAATCATTGGTTAAGATGTCTAGGTAGATAGCCACTAAAATGTCGTCAACGTCAGAATGAGTACATGTAGTAGGGTTTGCGCCGCGTAGTGGTGCGCGTTGCGCTATTCGACACGAGGCGCATGTACCCCAAATCACGTCTGTAGCACGTGGTTTAAATGACCTGTAAGAATTATATTACATCTGTTGTACTGCTTAGCATTTTTGATATGTGACTACTGCCAGGGGGTCTCCGGGGTTGCCTTCTTGGAGCATAGATTCCTCGAGTTGTGTAGCCCCGCGTAGTATGCCATAAGTGCGTTGCTTGGAATCCCCAGACTTTCTTATTGCCTTGAACTTATCCGGGCAGGGGCAGAAATATCTCAGACACTTGGGCTTAGTAGGCGGTCAAGGTTGCAATGTTCTTAAATAAGGATGCCGGGCTAAATGTTCGTTAGTGTTACATCCTTCATGCTGTGGAGGAGGGACGGGACGGAATGTAGCATCTTTCGCATGCGAACTACAGCCAATAGGAAACATCCACCTACATTGAAGACGCAAAGTGTAAGGCTCTCCAAGCGTACGCCTAATATTCAACTAGCTCAAATTATAAGAGCCAGTACAAAGACATCCGCAATGGCATAAATGAACTTATGTGGCTTCTGGGCGGTAGCTGATGTCATATGGCCCAAATCCCGGGATGTGGGCATTTAGGTCAGCCACAGTTAAGCTATTTTCTCTTCTCTTCCCGAGAGAGCTCCATACTCTTGACCTCAATCTTGGCCACTTCACTCCTACATCCGCCTCTCTTCCCGTCTCCCGTAATGGCATCATTATCTGCATTGCTGTGACTTTAGATGGCATGCGCGCAACAAAGGCAGTTTTGGCCTCCTCTTTCAATGCAAGAATCATCGCGCCTTACTTGGGCACCAATGCACCAAAACTTAAATTGTATGCGCACCCTGGGTAGGCGTCAGGATAAAATGGAGCCCACTCAAAAAGGCATACCCAACTCTGAGCATATGAGTTAAACGAATCCAATCAGAAATACAATGTCTGGATCTAGATTTTTGAGAATTATCACTGGGCCAGACCGTCCGCAAAAAATTTATCGTGTGCCTGTGATGGGCAGGAGTCTCGCACTTAAGGCAAAGCCATACCACGACGACACCCTGTAATGCAGCTGCAATCACCAAGCCTCCTCATTGCCTCATCAGGTTCGACGAATCATGGAAACATGTCGGGTGTAGGAAGACCAGCAAAGCACGGGTATTGCAGATTACAGCACCCCTCAGGAGAAACTTGTGCCCCCCTCGCCAACGCTCCAGGATTCACGCCAGTCACTTTAAATTTGTGGTTATCCCCTCGTTGTCTCACATTGAAAATCGTACTGTCTGTTTTCCCACAGCAATAGTTTACCAAAGGTTATCTATAATCACCGCAATCGAGCCGTCGTCTATTTGACAGATATTGAAGCCAACGATGTCCTCCCACAATAGCGCCACGCACAAACCTGGAGACCCGTACGTATTCGTCCAACATTCATTTCTCTTTACTCCCTTGGAATTCTTGAATGTTCTCCTTGACCCTATTGTGGGCGTAGAAGATATCATGTACCATTTCATTGCCAGTTTCTATGTCGGCGGTTTCCTTTTGGCCGGCTTGGCCACTCCCCTATCCTTCCTCTCAACTACCTATGTACTCCTAGGCAGTAAACTCTCCTGTAGCGTACCAAATGTACCTCCAGCTGTGTCCACATCCAGAAACGACAAAAGACTCGAATAATCCAATCCAGAAGTCCCAATTCTGACAGCGCTCCTAGCCTTATAACCTCTCTTCTCAAGAAAATACCTGAACACTACGATCATAACATGGCGCGCTTCCTCGCCCACCCTCAAGCACCGACTGAGCGTGCACCACTTGGCTTTAGGAAAATTGAGAGTGTGGAGGAAGCGAAAACTCGCGTGAAGACTCAGTTGGACGCTGTTGGTGCAGTGCTTGGCCCAAGTAGCAGTCCTCCTCCTAACGAGTAATGTGGGTAGCTGTTCATGAAACAATTTCTAGGCATGCGGAAGTTCACGCTAGAGAACCGTTTCATGAAATCATGCAGGGAGTATTTGGTGAGATTTAGGGTGAAGTGATAAGTTTAACGATGTGCGGTCGTGAGGTTTGAGGTGATACTGAGGGACTTGGGCTGACTGCATGTGGAAATTTATCTTTCGGAATTTTAAGTTGAATAACGAGCTAGATAACGTAAGCTCCAAGTACGAATAGTGAATACTATCCCACCTTGTATCAAATTCTCTCCCGCTGAGTCCCCTCATCTAGTTGCTGGCAGCCTTGCCGCGGGTGGCGCACATCAGGCCACTTTCATGTTGCCATGTAAAGCGTTTCTCAACTACGTGTTTCAGGGCGGAAAATTGTTGTCTACTGTTTGTACTTGATACCCAATGATTATCAGTTTCGTGTATAGTGCCTTGGGTAGTTATGGAGTAGTGAAATCAACACTAAGGCGGGCATCCACAGCACGAAATCTGACAGCCACTGTAATAATTCAGGCACATGTGGCCATCAAGACTCAGCCACACCAACATATTACATGTAGCAAACCAGCTTGTTCGGCTAATACTTCCATTTACGAGACGCAATGACAACAACTCGAGCATTTAGATGTTCAAACAAAAGAGCTATTCAGATGTTGAGCAGGTCTTGACATGAAAGTGCGCTGTCTAAATGAGCCGCACTCAGCTCTAAGTCCCTGAACCCAACAACTCCGCTCTCACACAACTGGGCTCCGCGGCAGATCATCCATGCACCAGCTGTTTATGGCGCATGAAGTCAACTTCATCCCGAGGCTTCTCCTCACTCCCACAGTCGTTGACGTCTTAGCTTCCCCCCTTTGCTTCACCTTAATAAAGCGCGAACACTCCCTCTTTGGCCGATGGCTACCTGTTGAGGCACAGCGCTGTCGGACCGGTATTCGTCTAGTCTTAAAAGGGGAATAGCTAGACATCTTGGGGCAAAGCATCTTCTCTCTGCTAAAACGGATCTCTTGAAGGGGGACCGTCACATGATTGTGTCCGTCGCGACAGGGCCGAACGTCGTGCTGGGATGGCAGGGCTTCAGAGCTGAGAACGGCGTAGATGGACAGTTCCTGAATTGTACTAGAAGAAAAAGCAAGAGAAATTGATCTCTGTACTTTTCGCACCATACTTACGTAAACGTGTATGACTCTCATACACGTTTACGTAATTCTCACATAGACTTGATGTACACTTCTCACAGGATGTGAGAAGTTGCGAATTTACAACCACTTTCTTAGATATATCACTGCCACGTCAAAGTGACAGTCTTCGTTAGCCCAAACTCGCTGGCTCCTATCAAGTACCCTACTCTACGGCGTAGTGGCTATGTATTTTCCGGAGTGTATGAGCCACCGGGGTTCCATATAAATACATGTATCCGGCGTCAGAGTCGGCTATCCGGCGGCGGAGTTGGCTCCAATCTCAACTACTCTCTCACTTTCACACGGACCTACACTTCTAATCTCCAACTCTAGAGGAACACGGACCGCTATGACACTCTTGTTAGCGGCGCTAGAATACGCCAGCATGGATCGCCCCTGCAGACCAGAATAAACCCTCGTCATTTGCAGATCCGCAATGCCGCAGAGCCGCAGAGCCGCCTTCAAGCTAAAACATTTAAAGCATAGCTCAAACATGCTTGTCAATCACTTTCACTTCAGTCAATGATATGAGCATGCCAGCGAGGACCTCTGTTCTGCCAAGACAACAAGAATCTTTACATGCTCAACGCGTGTCACTGATCTGCAGAACACGTATGGAATGGAAGCGGTGAGACCAACGTACAAGATGGAGATCAGGTTGAAGATCTTCTGTCAGCCCTAAGACAACCACCCATTGTCTGGGCATCAAGCGCCTCAATGAAAGTCGAGAAAGGGTCTCAGCCTCAATACAGAGCCGCCACGTTCATGTATATTGTCGATGTTTGCTGAGCTGTCGTTGCCAGATGTGGTCCATCGTATTACTACCTAAATGAGGACCCATCCAATTGATGTCGAGCTGCGGGGGCGATTTTGAGCCTCAACCCAAAACAGTTGACCGAATATTCTAAAGCTATTTTTTTCTAATTCAATCCATCGCAATCATTGGCGTTAACAGTCTTTCGACTTTTCTTGTTTCAAGCAACCGCACAGTGGCAAAAGGACTCCAGCAAAGCTGCATTCATGATGGCCCCCCCTTTTCTTGGCCGTGTTAACAGCACCCTCCAATTGTCCCATCCAGCTTGCTTGCGGCTCACCAAAGTTTTCGCTTGTGGCGGTCAGCTGTCGTCACGGGCGTACCAGAGAATGCGGATAAGTGCGTTTCAATGAGGGTAACAAAGCTGGTCCAGTTCTCCAATCCATCCAACCAAGAGCGTTCTGTAGCCCTGCAGCGACGTCCAAATAGGAGAAAGCGTGAGCCATATTCTTTTTGAAAGCCAAGTAGATGACTTGAATCGAGACTCTGCGAGTACATCCAAGCTTGTGCGGAAGAGCTCGCAACTCACCGACGCGAGCAGTAGATGGGGCACAAGCCCGCACGGCCATAGTAGCGACGGTCCGAAACACTCTTACCATGAGAGCATGACCGCCTATCAGATATTGTCCTGGCTCGGACTCTCGAAAAGCTTTACAATAGGTAGACGAGGAGTGGTGACTCTCGCCCAATGGTACTATGCCAAGTACCAGCCACGGGAGTCCATACGTTGTATAAGCCAATCTTATGAGCTCCATATCTAACGCAGCTTTTATGTATATGTAAGAAACCATCCAATCTGTCGACGCATTGGCGGCTGTGTAGTTAAATTCTGCTTGACCAAGTATGGGCCGATCGGTTTGCCAGGTAATATCGCCGCACTCTTTTCGAGCAGCAGCGTCTGCCTAGAAGACTTCGCGAATAACGATATCTGCAGCACAGGCACTAAGCTAACAGACATGACGAGAGGGTTTTGTAAATTTGAATTTAGTGTCTAATGATAGAAAATAAAGTTGACAAGCATTGATTTTAAGTAAAGGACAATACCGTGACCTCCAATCTCTTACTGCTTTGTCAAGAGAACGAGGCAACGTTTCTTACAAAGTTCAATGCCATCACAAATACCTAGCTCTCGAGAAGACGCCAGGCAGTTGAACATGTGATCTTTTCTTTGTTTATAAACATCGAAGCTTCAGAAACTGTTTATAAACAGAGGCCGGCCGGCCAGCCCAATTGGGGCAAAATGAAGATAGGTTGAATTTCAGTCTGCCTGCTGTTGGATAAAAAGGCGAAGACTAAGAGTAGCACTGTGTGGTGTCATCCACCGAAGAACTTCCCCAAACGCTCGTCAGAGCGCGGCCTCGTCCATATGATTTCAAAGGATCTTCTTTGACTCCTAGCCACTTCAGGTAGACTTACAGTCATGCTGGGCCTCTATCAGAGGTGTATGCCTACCCAAGTTCCCTCTTCAGGGGGGCCTCAAGTCTTGAATCAAGGATGAGCTAGCAAAGGCTCCGCTGGGGGTTCAATGCCCAACTGCTAACCTGAATGCCTCCCAAGAGTCTGCCTAGGTCCAGACTAGCATAATTCGTCAAATATCTGGTCGATCTGTTGTAGGGGCGGTGGAGAAGAGAGGTCTCGTGGTCTCTGTTGGTTGCCTTTCGAGTTGCCTGTTGAATCGCCCAACTCCTCCTGGCCGCGCTCTATGGCAAAAGCTTTGGAGAATACCCATCGACCGTCCGCCACCATCTTCTTTAGCTCATGCCTTGTTCAAGAGTTTCTCGGTTCTAATGCACTAACGAAAAGGCAACCAGGTCAGGCTCGCTATTCAAGTATCAGGCCACTTTGCCTTATTTCAGTAACCTCCTGTGACGTACTTACTCAATAGAGAGCTCCCCTATCTCCCTCCGCCTACCCTCCGTTTCAATCATGGATGGTCATATGGTATCTTCGCGGAAGGCTAAGAGAAACGTATACATCGTGACGAGGCGCGAACCATCCAAGCATCAAGGTCCATCTGGCGGTGTGATTCAAGCTATTCGTAAGGCGCAATTGTATTGTATGTGCCACAGCGCGCATTAACGTAGGAATGTCGATCAAGGCGGCCCGTCTCAACCACATGATGGCCTCAAAGTACGGCCACACCCGGAATCGCCGAGCCATATTTCGGCCTAAGTCGTGTAGTTTGCTGCTCCATTCCCTGCTCTTGTAATTCATTAGTGAAGAGGCGTTTCCTTCCAGGGAGATGAAAATAGCGACTCCATAGCAATGAGATGTGAGTTCACAGGTATAACAGTGCGAGTGAGGAGAAGATATAGAGGAAATAATTTACTTACAGGAGAAAACTAGAAATTTGTGCCTAACTATGGTCTCGCCTCTTTGCCATGATGTAATAAAAGATGATGAAAATGAAAAGGTGCATGCACCCCGCTTCGGAAGACATGACCCTAGAAGACCGGGATCTCCAATAAACCCACCAAAAGAGCCAAAGTTTCAGGTTTTTACTTCAGCCGCTATAACCTTGCAGTGTAAGTCTATTTAACCATTTATTCGTTTTATTCCTACCCATGGTTTCGAGTGCTGTGAAGAGCCAATCTCTCCCCTTGCTCTTATCTTCTTGACTCCCAGCCTCGCGAGGGGTTAAATAACGCAAAGGTCACGAGTCCTCTTGCAGACAGCCTCTACGGCTAAGGGAGCAAGTTTTATTGGTAAGGAGAGAGTATTTTAGCACCCTATGTTCAAAATCACGGCTGATATCTCATGGCGTAATGTGCCCTCCAAGCAGCATCCGTATTTGTCATAGAAGCCGTACAGCAAAAGAGGTGTTATCCATCCACCCTTAGAACAGTGAGCCTCTCCCCAACTGCCACGTAAGGATTGCGCAATTTAAGGCAAACAAAAGCCTTTTGCGTGCCTAATGAGCCCAACCTGTGGACGCGACCCCGTCATGATTCAAAGCTATAACTCCAAGCAAATCCGGCTGCCTGTTGCCTCAAATCCTGACTGGTGATTTTGATCGTATCTCCGCTCGATGTACGAATCTTCAATTGCCTCGAAGCTACACTGAGGCCTTGTTGTGGTGCTCGTTTATTTCAAACTGCGCGTAAAAGTAGGCAAAGACAATGAAAACCAATTGATGGATCTGCCCCACTCCACCAAAACGACATCACTGCCTGGATGCACATGCGGACCGAGAAAGTCTTGGGTTCTTTTGCCAAAGGATGACATTGTATTTACAGAGCCGCAGAGGCACCCCTCCACGTCTTTACGTTCCCCGAAGCCCTAGCCAGTCGTGATTTGTGGACTAATTTCGAGTGGCATAACACTTATGCAAAACAAGCGGTCCCATTCAGTTCAACAGTTGCAATTAATTAACTCTCTTTGTTGAATCTAAAGGTTATTGGCGTTTGTTCTTAAGAAGTTTCTTTCAATTGGTCTCTGTTGTTCAAGGAGATGTGAACCCAGTGCTAATGTTTATCATACTCTCACTATACTGCTTCGTTTGCTCCATCTTTCTGTCACAATGTTTGCGATTCTTTGCCGTGATGAATAATGTTTCAAAGTTAATAAAGTAACTTTGTATTGTCTTTGAATCTAATGATCAATGTGCAACACTCGACCTCTGCCAGATATAAGATCCACCCTCCTATCGCTTCTCTCTCTTTAGCGTTGGTAACTAGTTCAAGGCTCGGCAAGATTCTAGAAGCGTATTGTGATACTCAGCAGTCAATTCATCATTCGAAGTTGTTTTTCTTCACCGAGTGCTCCGTACTTAAATTTTCCTTGCATATGCATGCACGGCGGTAAAAGATGTCGGACGAAACAGCCTCAGGCGGGTGGCTTAACAGCGACTTACACACTCGGTCAGTCCGAACCGAGTCCTTTCCCGTGCACCCATTCCAATTCTGATGTTGGATGGGTCGTCCAATTAGATTCTTAATGACCCTGCTATTATACAGCCGCACGCAATTTTGCCCTGCAGAGGCTGGTAATGTTGGGTCATCATTAGGTATGCAACCATACCAGCGAGAGCCGAGCTGACGTCCGGGATTCTCGCAGTGGTAGTGAACTTTTGGCCATTGAAAAGCCAGATAAAGCGATGCCTAAAAAATTATTGGAGTATACATCTTGTTTGTCGGTAACTTGGCTAACATATGTAACACAGATGGCGTCTCTGCTACCCAACGAGTTAATTCTTTTTTAATGCGGTAGTATTGGAATTAACCTGGTGCCTATTAGGAGTAACACTCGCATCCATAATGCCTCTCGGTCGCTCGTTTGAGCGACTTGTTTCTAGCCCCCATAGCTTACATGTATTCACATCGTCTCCGTGTAAGCTGCGGCACCTATCAAAGAACTCCATTTATCAATCCATACAAGTTGCCCCGTGCATTAGCTCTCTTTCTATTGGATCTCCAGTCTCGTATAACTGTCTGAACTCCTAGTGTATAGGATCATTTCGGCGCTTGAACGCTTGAATCAAGGCTATAGGTGGGTTTGCCGACCGAATGTACAGGTGAACAGGAGCTGTTGGGTAACATCAATGCCTCATACCCGCGAGGCCAAAACATTAGCGCAGGGGGATACAGAAATAGACCGCATTAGGATTTGGATTGAGAAATATAAACGCCGTTCCAGAACACTAAATGTTCCTAGTATAGTTGTCAGAGTAAAAGCCTCGACGGAGCATTACGACCTATCACAGCCACTCGGCAAGCATCGACGTCACCCACCAGATCGGCTGGCCTTTTGGCACCTTTTCGCTCAAAAAGACGGTGAAGAGCACAGTATTTACATGTATGTCAATGTGCGTAAATCACCAAACTCCCGACTCTCCAGCCGGCCAATGCTACGCCACGCTACGTGGCTCAACAAGCGCCATACGGAATTCAGCGCATAGTCACGGGTTAGTTAGCAACCACCTATACACAATTCTATCATGGCATTGAGCCTCATCAAGCGGCCGGGTCCGATGCTGGGATGTCAGTATCGGCACCATCACGGCAGGATGGTGATCTTTTGTAATTTGGGTGCCGTGCTCCGAAGGCACTTCGTTTGAAGTATAGGTTTCGAGCGCAAGGTCACGACTTGTTTCGTTGGTAATTGTCCAAATGCCCAGGACCTGTCATGCAGCAGGGCTGCTGCTTCCGTATCAAGTAAGTATGCTCCGTAATGAAAAACAGCCCAGAAGAATGGCTTGCTATGGTATTGATCCTGAAGACCTCCTTGTAATACGCCTAACATGCTCCCCATGGTGTTGTAGATGGCGCTCCAGAGACATCCATGGGGAAATACAAAACACCTCCTGATCCCCAACTACCAACTCATGTTGACTCGTGTTATCCATTGCTTGACATAGTTCTTTGCCGTCTCTACATTGAAATATAGGCTGCAGTATATCTCATAGAACCAAACAAAAAGTTTTATCGCAACGATTGTATAACTCATTCTCATAATGTCTTCCCGCGACGCCGTGTACAACGGCTTCAGGTAAGCTTATTTCAAAGGATGCTCTCCTCTTTCACTTTATCTGGCATTCTCCTTTCTATTCATTGAGCGAGATATACATCTCCCTGTCCTAGTAAGTACAGGGAATATACTCATGAGACTATGCAGAGATGATTCCACCCGCGGCGCTCAGACTGCTACCTTCCACAACATCCCCAGCAATCCAACTTACAATATGGACCGCTTTGTTGACGGCAACGATCGATCCGTGCTCACCCCTCCAAGCTCTAATCCAACAGAGGCTAAAGCTATAGCACAATCGGAAGCCCGCGCATCTGCCGCGATTGATGCATTTGACCAGCAGTTCAGCTCGGCCAGCAGGCCACCGCACCAGTAATACAATATCAATACATTATCCACATTGTATTACTATGCATGTAGACAAATCATCCAGGCACCAATGATTAGGTTGTGTCTGCCAAGAGAAGACCGGCAGTGGGAGTGGTTGGATGACAACCTTCGGCTTTGCCGTGATGGGCTGGGTTCGAGATGCATTTTCGAACCAAATAGGTTCTCTTTAACTTCCCCATGGAGGCTAGGCAGCCTTTTAGAGCACCACCCAAGCAATACCCTGACGGTACGAAGGTGAAGACGGAGCAGGCAATCGCTAAGAACGGTACCTATTTCTGGGGACGAGCTGACTAAATGTTTATGAGATGAGGCTCAACTGGGGCACATTGTGAATGGACGAATGAGCGGACCCGCAGATATTGGATTGGACGAGAGGATGGGGGCTTACCTATATGAAGGTGGTGTGAAGTGAAGTGTCCATAGCGATGAGCTGAGTGCTGTACATGGAGGGTCAGAATTGCCGCAGATTGTTAATGATTGAGGATTCCCCGTACCTGTTGCTCCCCTGAGTGAAATATCTTTTCTAACAGCATGTGCTTGACCGCCCAGACGTGCATACGCAGGACCAAGGCCACGGACCGGAGTGCATACACGAGCAAGTAGGATAATTGGGGAATGGGGAATTTGGAATTCTCCAGGCCCTCGAGAGCCTCATATTACTAGCCAATGAGACAAAACTTCCAAATTCACTACCCAAATTGGCAGCTAACCAAGAAGACGGAATCACTTGCGAAGTTGACATACTCAGCCTTCTAAATGACAACGTGAAGTACCTACGTGTAGAGAACAAACAACATTCTACACTGAACTCATCTCATTCAGACTCCACAGACTCCATAAAACTAAATTTCACCGTCGCTCTTCAACAATTGTTCAAGCGTAATTGGTTTAGTGGTAAAATTCTCCGTTGCCATCCGCAACGTCGGGGAGCCCTGGGTTCGATTCCCAGATTACGCATTGAGATTTCATTTTTTGAAGTTTTATTTCTTTTTTGCTTCTTCTTTTGAGGCTCTTGTTGTAATGACGATTTGTAATTTTATTGCTTTCTGACATTGGTCATACCAGCGATGCACGGTGAAGCTAGCGCCCATGTGGTTGGTTGGCCGCCTTTCTTCTCAGTTCAGTTCAACCAATGCTGTGTGTACACGCGGTCATCACTCACAACCACAATCCGTCTAGCTGCAATTATAGACGTAACATCATTTAGTAAGGCGTAGATTTTACCCGTTGCGGATGCTTCAAATGGCTCCGTCTCAGCCTCGTTTACCACGCAAAGTAAGGCCTGCGATTGGCATACACGTGTAAGCGGCCCTTTCCGGAGCGCCAAGTTCAACCACTCTGCGTTTTGGCGTATCGTCAGCCTTCAGAACTGCCTATAAGCGCATGCCAAACCGAGGAAAGCGGGTACCTGAGGAAGGATTCGGCGGTTGGTCTGACATTGGCAACGTCAGAGACAACCCTTCTAGAAGCAATGCGCTCCTACGGGTGGCTTGGTCCTAGTTTCGCCAATGAAGCGATTCGTAATTGTAACTAACCTCAAACGCTCCGAGTGCCAGCCTGAGACTTGGTTCACGCTACGTGAGACCGGTAGAAATGGACTCTTTGCTGGCTGGAGAGGAGGCTGAGTTGCATTCCGGTCAACTATCCAGAGCCGCATTCCTTCGGCGCGCCTAAATTACCATATGCAGCATCAGGTCCGGTGAATGCCTATTAAACGTGCGATATGAAGTCATGACATTGAAAAGATACTTACTGGGGAATGCTTAGATCCCCGTGTTAGCAATTGTTCTAATTCGGGAACGAAGTTAGTTGGTGACCAAGCCAATCGGCCCAAAGCTACAAAAGCAGCCAAGGCTCACTCGCCCCCAACGAAACTAAGTCACACAGACAGCCTCTCAGAAAACTATTCGATAAAAACAGTTCTCTTTACTAAATACTCCCCTAAGAAGCCATCCAAGACATAACCCGACTCCGCACAGACGCGCGAAGCAGGAGGTAGAAATAAACTACCTAATAGTCCAACAGACTATCGAAAACGGACTCCACCATCTTTACGTAGCAAAACGCCTCACAGATCTAGAGCATCCAGCCAATCACGCTGCCCACCGTTGCCTAACTGGGAAGGAAATAATTCCTTTTGCGTGGCTGATGGCTGATCTGTGCTCATTGCGAGAGCCGGGACAAAAGTGGGCGAACAAGGGATGAGCCGCCATCTCCAACGGTTGCCGCTCGGCAATCGCTATCGGAATTCCGCCCAAAGAACGATACTCGTCTGTCGAAAATGACCCTGGAAACATAATGTCCCAATGGTATCTCACTCGTAGCTGTCTTTGCTGGATACATGTAGTAGCGACATAGACTCAGGACGCGCAAGCATCAAAAGTTATCCTACATGTGGACGCAAAGGCGATGACAAATGCACATATGATGCATCTGCATAAGCAATACACACATATCCGACATGTAATTAAGCTTGCCTATTCGCTTCATACTCAACATCACCCAGAGTAAGCCATCAAGTGGTGACCAAAATATTTGGGACTACAAATCGCCAAGTATGAGAAACTGCATGAGACCACCTAGGATAAAATTATTTACGTTTTTGGTTATCTGCATATACGTCTAATACACCTAACAGGTTCATCTATACTTACCGTTGACCTATGTAGACGCACTACGCATCTGACAAGAGGACAAAACCTCCAAGATCTCACGGGGGTAGTTAGCAATTGGAGCATCTCGCCCAGTTTTTACATGCGATGATCAGATTATAACAAGACATCATGGCAGCTAGCCCCCAACGTCAATGAAGATAACATTGTCACCGTAGTATGGCTTATTAAATGGCTCTACGACAAAGGTTGTCTATATTTCTCCAGAAAGTCATCAACTCCAGACAGTAGTGGGTCGAGTCCAAAAGATGGGAGTAAAATATTATAAAGGCGATACTCTTCAATTCAACGTCTATTTCCTAGACTAGCTACTAGATATCAGAACCCCAAAGAGACATATGGGAACACCCTTCCCATGTACCCAGCTCTCACTCATCAGGCATCACAAAAAGCACCCAGCCATCCCAGAACCAAGGTCAACCTAGCTTTAATTCCAGCTTCTTTATAAACTGCGTCATCCGCGCAGAAGATCTGGAAAAAAGATACTGGAGAATGTTCGCCGAGTCTGCAAGCCATGCCGCTCGTGAGGAAATAAAATGGTGTAGCCATTATCCAATATCTTTCCCAAAATTTCGGCGCAAACGACGCAGTTAATAAAGAAGCTAAAATCGACATTGCTAGGTAGAGATTGGTACCAAGAGGTGGCATGTGAGGCCTTAGTTATGCCGGAGTATTTCGTTCTTTGAGAAAATTCTGCAGATAGAAACAGGTAGTTAGCAAAGTGAAAGGTTGAGAGAGAGAAAAGCAAGGAAGAAGAGAAAGTAAAACTTTCCACCAGATTCTTCATAACGTACCTATACTAGGCCTGTCCGCCGACATCATGAACGCCGTCTGGCCAATTTTCACCATCAATCCTCAAGCTCTCTCCATGCAAAGTCTATCCAAAGAGTCTATGGCCAAAAGTCCTCCCTTCTATCGTTGCACATCCGATACTCCATCCAAAAAAGAAAACAGAAAGCCTCCAATGCAAAGGCGCGAGCCCTGTGTCGTATGTAAATCGCCCCGCAAATCAACCCGTCATCGAAGCAGGCGAAAAAGAAAGAGTCGAAAATGATAACAAGAGAAACGAAAATTACTTGAAAACAAGAAAGGAGTGGAATAACGAAAAGATCACCAACGCCAAAAGGTAGAAGCTCGAATATCTACCATCATTCAACGAGCACACGGTTTTTGACCTCCCATTCCTGCCAAAAAGTGGGAGACTGCACCGCATGAGCCGCGCCGCTCAACCAACCTCGGCATGCCAAGTATTTCGAGTACGCTTGAGGCTCAGACTGCATCTTCTCGTCACAAACCTCGAGCAGGCTTTGGAACTCGCAATTTCGGGCATCAACGTTGGCTCCCCCCTTGACCAGGGTTCTAACCGCGAGCTTTCGGTGGAAGCGCACGGCAATGTGCAGCGCCGTCTCTCCTCTCTTGTTGCGTGCCTCGACATCGGCTCCCCTCTCAATGAGTAGTTGCAAGATGAGAGGCCCACGCTTGTATTCATTCTCCTCAGGCAGTGCCGCAGCGAATGCCATGAGAGGAGTGTTGCCGAACACGTCCCTATGGTTCGGATCTTGCCCAGCATCAAGCAAAGCCCTCAGTAGATCAAGCCGAAGTTCCATTATCTGCTCTGACGAATCTACCACCTTTCGGTTCTCGCGTGGGCCGAAGCTCTCCGTCCCCTTATCCAATCCGTGTTTCTCCGCGATGCTGCCCAAACTTAACGTCGCCATGGCAAGGCAATGGAGTCCATTGTGGCCGAATTCATCCTCATGGTACCGATTCTCCATCGATACCCTGATGTTTTGCACAAGCTGACTCTCTTGCGACACCGCAGGATCGTTACTCAGTGTAGGGTCGAGGGCTGGATGCAGTATTGCGTAATGACGTAGCCCCAACACATCTGAACTCAGCCCATCACCAAAGTGGGGCCGTACAGGACTGAGATTCTCAACGATGGGTACAAAGCCGAGCGCATCGCGTTGAAGATACTCACGAGGGTCGAGATCGTGCAAAGAATGTAAGCGTATCGTCTTGCCCTGCATGGTGAGAACATGTAAGGGAGAGCGGCCGTAGCAGTCTCGCGCAAGCATGTTGAAGTTCAAGGCCCGTGCAACTCTGATCAATTCTTCAATATGATCAGGACCAACAGATACATCATCTCTGAGGACATGCATGAACGTTTGCCCCGCAGTATTCTGATAATTGACAATGTCCTTGACGGTACCGCTTGCGAGAGCTTGGTATAATACCGGGAAGGGAGCGTAAGCCGCCAGGAAATGCAGCACGGTGTGCCGATGGCGATCCAGCAGCAGAGCATCATGTCTGCTGGTTTGCGTAGAGATGTACATGTGAGCACCAGGCGATGGTCCTTCAGGTGTCATCCAGTGGAAAGTTCCCTGAGACTGGGTTAACCAGTCCTCCCATGTCGGCGCAATGCTGCGAATATGGCCGAACCGGGCGGAAAAGTCCACATTCAGGAGGTGTCCCGGTAAAGGAACATCGATGTTAAACACCGTGGCTGCTTCAGGGCCGCCGATCCAGTCTTCGTTCCAAGCCACACGCATGTTGTGTTCTTGAGACATGCTCTCCAGGCCGGCTGCCGGTGAAGTGAACCTCTTGACGAGACGCTTGACTACCTTGACATAAGGTTCTGAATATTCAGTAAGGTGTTTCCTGAATGTGCCCGTGGTGTTGGCACTTGACTCAGTCATGAAAGTTGTCGCGCGGAGGAACTTGGCAAACGGGCCCTCGCTTGAACAAACACCCATAGAGTTACTCCGGTATCCGCAGCTCTGGCTGGGGCTTTCCTCCGGTATGTCGAAGAGGACGCAGGATTTGGACGCTTGCGATTCCATGAAGATATCGCGACCATGGATCGAGTCCGAATATGCATCGCTTGGGGACGCACTCGACGGCCTTGATCCCGCTCCCACGCTGCTTTCATGGTAATCGCTCCCACCATAGAACGGGGAGTGTCCTTGGTCCTCGTGAGCAGAGGGAAAGTGCACTTCTGACGCAGCACTGAGTTGAACTGGCGAGTTGGCCAGCTCGGTGATTCGCCGCCCCATATCGTCTTCGTCTTTGGGATGAAGCCATCGCGGCTCCTTGTCAAAGAGCGTCTGGAGTCTCTTGTTTGCGGAGCTCTGCCTGTTGTTTGCGTTAGCAGTCTGGCTGCACAGCGTATTTCAAGAAAACAAGATATTCGACAGCAATACTATAGTAGGTATAGTAGCTACATATAGCTGCCTTGAACTCGGCTGAGCTTACTGGATAGTCTTGTCGGGAGGCTGTTGTCCGTTGATGATGGCGCGAATCTTATCAACCGACAGTGTTGTAAACACATAGAGCCTAGCCATCTTGCGCTGGGCAGACGAGGACCATGTTGCGGGACGACCATTTGGACTAATTGGCTGATTGCCGGGCGAGTTCGCTTGCGTTGGTATAGTCAACCTAGGCACTAGCCGTCCACTCATGGTCCCTCGCAGCTGTTGTTTGTCCAGCTGAAGAAGAGATAGCTCGAGTTTCGTTTTCTCAATCAAAAGTAGTAGAAGAAGCAAGAGCACAGACTAAGCAACGGGCCCGGCAATCCCGCATCCACAAGTCAGAGAGAAGTGTTGGATGCATCATGATGTTGGTCGGCTGTGGGAGTATTTGAGCAAAGGTCTATCGATGGCGGAGCAAGCTATCAAGTGACCCGAGGGAGGCAGCTCTGCAGAAGCTTGCAGCGTTCCCCTCATATCTGCTGGTCTCACGGTCGGCCGCGAACTGTTGTTGGAGCGACACGATGCCTTTTCTTGCAGTTTGTCGTGGTCATTCTTGTGATGCCCGATGGGAGACGGTGGCATGGCGCAACGTGATTGGCCAGCCTGGTGCCATACTTGTGCCAGCCTAACCTGCGCCTCACAACCATCATCGAAGTGGTCTTTGGGAGGGTGTGGCTGGCGTTGTGGCGGAGCGAGATAGGACAAGCTGCCGTAGGATTAAAGATGCCTCTTGCTCCCTTCACTTCTTCCGCCCCCATTGCGAGGCCATCGTCCCGGCCAACGCATAAACTCCAGACGTCAGAGCCATTTGTCTCAATTGGAAGAATATTGAGGCTCTACGGCATCAGTCATACCATCGGCCAAGACTCAGCGTCATACAAAAAGCGAGTGGCTCAGTTGCACTTCGGTTATTATGCGGTCAACAAGGCTCCAAGGCAGCAAACTCTAGATTACCTAACATGATCCTTTCTATGCACAAGCAACGGGCGCCCTTTGCATGCGCAGCACAAGCAGCACCACAAGCTTGTTCATCCTTGTATGCGCGCCTCATACCGTCCACACACACAATCAGGCATTCGCAGGCAACCAACGCAGAAAGCGACCGGCAACTGCAGCGATGGAGCCGGTCAGCCAGAAAGCCTCCGGAGGCCGCTCTACAAGCACTCATACTGTAACTGTAACTGTGAGACTGCTGGCATCTGCATTCTTCCCTCTGCCCCTGCATAACACTCCGGTTTCAAGACTTCCCAAATGCCCACTTTAACATGCATCCAGCAAGAGAGCAAAAACGCCGGGCGACATGGTGCGAAAAAAGGGGGGGGAATACCGTGCAATACGAGTTTAATCTATTTTCCAAGTATGAGTACTGTACAAATTCCTGTTCTTGCACAGGCTCCGCAAGGATCACAAACCACGCGAGCGCTCCAATGCGGAAGGCAAACGCAGCAAAGGTCGGCTGTGCTGGTGCCCTGGCTGCTGCTCCACAACAAACGAAAAAGGAGAAGCTGTGGGAAAAGGAGATTTCCTTTTGGCCAGCGCTCGATGACTCGTATACCGGCCGGCCAGGGCAGGTTGATTACTTTGAGCGCCGGCGACGAGAAGCGAGCGGTGAAGATGGCTCGCGTCGCCAAAGAACTGCGTCTAGAAGGTCGACAGGTCATTCAATCAAACAGCCATTCAGCTCGGCTGGGCAACGCACACATGGGTTCAGGTCTAGGCTCAGTCAGGTTCATGTACAGGGACAGACACTGTGCTCATACCGTGTGCGGAGTTCGGCATGCCTCCCACATGGAGTCTCAACACATCTCGTGTCTCGGCGCCGCGCGGAATTTGTCCCAGATCGATGATCGCACACCTCTCGTGCATACGCTGCCGTCTCACCACCCATTTCACCCTCCCGCCTAAAATCTCAAAAGTCTCGCACTAAGCATCGACGATCGCAACACATAAAAAGTGAGTGGACATTCTCACAGGCACTACGTAGGCCTACAAAGGAACTTGCATCGTCGTCACATTAAAACATGACAGGCCCGAAAGGCTAAAGCCACCAAGAAACGCCTCGCAAGAAACCAGCGCACCAATGAGCGCCACATCCGGCATCCCGCCCGCTGCCAGACTCAAGGACGACAACGCAAAAAAAGCCTCTACGGGGAAAAGCATCTGCTTGAAACAGCTGCCGGGGCCCCAGGCGCGCCCCTGGATAATTTAGCTAGCACTAGTGTGGGCAAAAGAGATCCCGGCGGAGGATCCCCTCTTGGATGGGTGTCGTGGATTTTCTGGTACCTGCAGAAGTGCCATGTAAATGACAGTCTTGTGCATACGTGGCATAGTATCATCCCTGGACTCAGTGTCCAAAGTACTCTACAACGCTGTACAGTGCATCTTTTCTTTGTCAGGAACAAAGATGTAAGGACCGGGATCGGCTTACAATCCGACAAACACCGCATGTACGGTGCTGACAGCAGATGCATCACATCACGGCCAAGACAAGCCAAACCAGCTGCTGCGCAAAAGACAAAATATCCACTCATTCAAGCATACAGTAAGCCTACTTGCTTGTCAACCACAAAACAAGCATCCCCCGTCCTACAAACTCGTACAATCATCTCCTCACCTCATCTCATCTCACAAACAGACAGAACCACTCTCACTCATACTGTACTCACCCTCACCCTCATCCTCGTATACACAAATAAACACCAAAAAAACACCACAAAAAATCACCCCCATCTCCATCTCCATCCCCTCTATCCCCCTCTCGGCCAATGCCGTCCACCCGCCCCATCCCCCTCGCCACAACCTTACCACAAACAGTAAAGCCGAAGAAGCCGGCGCGCAGCGGCGTTTTTCTTCCTTCATCCTTCTTTCTTCCGCTGTGTCTTAAAAACTTGGAACCGACCGGGGGGGCCTTATTCCCACCTTGCCCACTTAAGCCGCATCTTCATCGTGTCTTAGACACCACCACTTTGACCATGAAAATACGGCTGTAGATCTGACTAAGTGGCCCTTAGTACGCACCCAACGTTACTTTGGATCTGAGCCATTTCTTACCGTGCCTGACTAGCATCGACGATAAGTTCGATTGCAGCACTAATTCGTACTATGACGGGTATACTGGCAGTAAGAATGCATCTCCCATCCGATGCATCCGCAGGCAAAAGTTTACCGTACAGTCATCTTTTCACTAGCTTCGGATTCGTAAACATTCCCATCTCACAAGAGAGCAAGCATCGTGTCACAAGAGGGAGAGGCATCAGGTAATTTTAGACTGCCATGCCATTCAACTAATATAGAATAAAGAAATAAAAATGGTTTTCGTTACCATATGAAGCCTTGTCCATGTATCCAAATCTACCGGATCTGGTGTGGCTATGTAAGAATAAAGCAAATAAAAAAATCCTTCTCTAAATCATACTATTTACACGTTTCTGATCATGACATGGATGATTCCCAAGTGTACATGTTCCAGACCCAAAAACACACTTTAGCTTATCCAATTTACAAAAGGAAGACTGCAGCGGCAGCGATAGCAGCGAAAAGGCTGCCACCAACACGGCCAGCACTGTTGACGGGGGGAATGCCTGAGCCGGGGTTGCCACCAGCTGGGGGACCAGCAGGGTTGGTGCCGGCAGGAGCAGGGGGGTTAGCCGGAGGAGTGTAGACTGGGGATCCGGCCGGGGCGGTTCCAACGGGAGGAGGAACAACGGGAGCAGTTCCAACGGGAGGAGGAGCATAAGGAGGAACCACGGGGGTGACAGCAGCGGCAGAAGACGCGGGAGGAGGAGCGATGACAACCGGAGGAACGCTGGCGGGAGCGCTGGGAGCAACGGGAACAACGGGAGCGCTGGGAGCAACAGGGGTGACCGCAGGAGGAGTGTAGGCGGGCACGGTCTGAGAAACAAGAGTGGGGATCTCAGAAGGACCGTTGGGGCCGTTGGGGTAGACCGTGGTGGTGACGCTGCCAACGGGGCAGTTGGGAGTTCCAGGAGGGCATCGGGTGACGGTGAAGGTCTGGGTGATGTAGGAGGTGGCGGTGGTGGTGGTGGTAGGCTCGGCACCAGGAGCAGTGTAGACGGGGCTACCGGGGGCACCAGGGGCACCAGGAGCAGTGTAACCAGGCTGGCCGGGAGTCTTCTCGGTGGCGGTGACAGGGCAGATGGTGGTGGAGATGGCAATGGTGTCAGTCACAGTCTTGGGGCGAGTCGGGCAGTTGGTGACCTCAGGAGGGCACTGAGTAATAGTGCGGACCGTGGTGGTGTAGATGGTGGAGGTGCTGTACTGAGGAGCGCCAGTGGTGACGGGAGAAGAGCCACCAGAGGTCTGAGCAGGAGGAGCACCGCCAGCAGGACCAGTGGGGTAACCAGAGCCAGCGGGAGGAGCACCACCAGCAGGGCCGGAAGGAGAAGAACCAGATCCAGAGCTCTGAGCAGGAGGAGCACCACCAGCAGGGCCGGAAGGAGAAGAGCCGGAACCAGAGTTGGCAGGGGGGGTAGGGTAGACAAGAGCGGTAGAGGTCTTTCCCTCGGCAGCAGTGATAGGGCAGATGGTGGTGGAGATGGCAATGGTATCGGTCACAGTCTTAGGACGAGTGGGGCAGTTGGTGACCTCAGGAGGGCACTGAGTGATGGTGCGGACCGTGGTGGTGAAGATGGTAGAGGTGCTGTACTGGGGAGGAGCGGTGGTGTCAGGACCAGCAGGGCCGGTGGTGACAGGAGAAGAACCGCCGGAAGTCTCAGCCGGAGGAGTAGGGTAGACGGGGATAGTCTCAGTCTCGGCAGGGCCAGTGGGGACAACACCGGTCTCAGTACCAGCGGGAGCGGTCTCAGTGCCGGCAGGGCCAGTAGGAACAACACCAGTCTCGGTGCCAGCGGGAGCAGTCTCAGTACCAGTAGGGACAGCGCCAGTCTCGGTACCAGCAGGGCCGGTGGTGACGGGAAGCTGACCACCGGAGGTCTCGGCGGGAGGAGTAGGGTAAACGGGGATGGTCTCAGTAGCAGGGCCAGTGGGAACAACGCCAGTCTCAGTGCCAGCGGGAGCGGTCTCGGTACCAGCAGGGGCGGTCTCAGTGCCGGCGGGAGCAGTCTCGGTACCGGCAGGAGCAGTCTCAGTGCCAGCGGGACCGGTAGGGACAACAGCAGTCTCGGTGGTGCCAGCAGGGCCGGTGGTCACAGGAGAAGAGCCGCCGGAGGTCTCAGCCGGAGGAGTGGGGTAGACGGGGATGGTCTCAGTAGCAGGGCCGGTGGGAACAACACCAGTCTCGGTGCCAGCAGGAGCGGTCTCAGTACCAGCGGGAGCGGTCTCGGTACCAGCAGGGCCAGTAGGGACAACAGTGGTCTCGGTGCCAGCAGGAGCAGTCTCAGTGCCGGCAGGGCCGGTAGGGACAGCAGGGCCAGTGGTAACGGGAGAAGAGCCGCCAGAGGTCTCAGCAGGAGGAGTGGGGTAGACAGGAGAGGTCTCGGTCTCAGCAGGTCCGGTAGGAACGACAACGGTGTCAGTACCGGCAGGGCCAGTAGGGACAACGGCGGTCTCGGTACCAGCAGGAGCAGTCTCAGTGCCGGCAGGGCCGGTAGGGACAGCAGGGCCGGTGGTGACGGGAGAAGAACCGCCAGAGGTCTCAGCCGGAGGAGTAGGGTAGACAGGAGAGGTCTCGGTCTCAGCAGGTCCGGTAGGAACGACAACGGTGTCGGTACCGGCAGGGCCAGTGGGAACAACAACGGTGTCAGTGCCGGCAGGGCCAGTAGGAACAATCACAGTCTCGGAAGCAGCAGGGCCGGTGGTGACGGGAAGCTGGCCACCGGAGGTTGAAGCAGGAGGAACAGGATATCCGGGAGCAGTCTCGGAGTGACCGGGGTGGCCAGGGTGGCCAGGATTTCCGGGGTAGCTGGGAGTTGAGTGAGGCTTGCCGGGGTGAGTCTTGGTCTCATCGCAGTCCTCGCTGCTGGAGTGAGGCTTGCCGGGACCGCCAGGACCGCCAGGGTGAGAAGGAGGAGTAGGGTAGACGACAGGAGAGGTCTGAGGCTTTCCAGGGTGGCCGGGGTTACCAGGGCCGCCGGGGTAGCTGGGAGTAGACTGAGGCTTGCCGGGGTGAGTCTTGGTCTCATCGCAGTCCTCATCGCCACCGTTGCCAGGCTTGCCAGGCTTGCCGGGCTTGCCACCAGTAGGCTGAGAAGGAGGAGTAGGGTAGACAACGGGAGTAGTCTGAGCCGGGGGAACGGGGTAAGCGTTCGAAGAGCTGGCGGGAGGAACGGGGTAAGCGTTCGTGGGTGTGCTGGCCGGGGGAACGGGGTAGGCGTTGCTTGAAGAGCCGGCAGCCGGAGGAGTAGGGTAGGCAGGCTGGGAAGTAGGAGCAGCGCCGCCGGCAGTGTGTGTGGCCGTGTAAGTGACGCAAGAGCAGGCAGAGCTGAAAGCGACGTAGTCGGGGCAGTTGGCGTAGTCTGTGGGGATAGCCGCGTTGGCTGTAGTGGTGCCGGCGAGCCAGCTGAAGCAGGCGCCAGTGGCTTCGGCGCTGAAGCGTTCATCGATCAGGTTGCGATAGCAGTTGTTCTGCTCGCAGTCGGGGTAATGCGTAGCATTGGCCGCGCCAATGGCGATGGCGCCAACAACAAAGGCGCCCTTCATGATTAACACAATAACAATAAAAACTTCTTAGGAACTGTCTTGCTGAGGGTATAAACGAATGAACCTCTCAGTCAAAAGACGTAAGAAAGAAAGTGCGTCCAGCAAAAGAGTGTGTTGGGATAAGGAAGGAAGAAGGGTTCGGAATCTGGGGACCTCGGGGACGGACGGCAGCCTTATATCTCTGCAGGCTTCCAACTTCCATTGGAAACAATCGAAAAAAACTGGCTCGGCCAAGGTGCCCATGGTGCTAGCCCGGAATACGAAAATAACCCTGCACGGGTGGTCCAGGTGGTGAAGCCGAAAACGCTGGGTCGTATGTCCCGTGCTGTGCATGATTTGAGAGGAGGAGGTCCAGGATCCATCTCCTTTGAGGTGCAGCCGCAGCCGCCACCCGATACGCAGCTCCACCAGCCAGGCACATCAGCACATGCGTCGGTACCGGTACAAGCAGAGCAGAGCAGCATCTGCATACTGTACTGTGCCATGTTGGGAGGCGGCGCGTGCAGGCCACGAGGGTGGAACCGCTGGTGCCAAAGGTGCATGGCAGGGGTGGCAGTACTTCGCACATACAGCACTGTACGGCTCGAAGGCGAGAGGTCAGCCTTCAACGAGAGCGAAGGCGTGCTTCTCCACTGTGCGCCCCTGACTAGGCTCTTAGCGCAACAGTGTTTCCGCCAACGCAAGTGCAGGGAGGGCCTGGCAGCGCCTCGCAACCTGTTGACGACCTGTCTCTCATGCTCTCAGTGGTGGTTCCTTGACCAATCCTTTGCGCCTGTTGACCATTTCCTGCTTCTGTCTCAACAAGGCGTCTCTCTCGCCGTCGCTTGTCCTTTCGCTTGCTCAACCGCTCGCCATTCGCTCGCTTTTCCTTCTCGCTGTTTGTTTCTGCTCATCTCGCAATCTCGATCATGCTTTGGGCAGCGATGTTTAGTTGTCTGGCCCCGTCTCTACCCCATCCCCTCGTTCTCGGCGAGTCTTTGGAAACATGCACCCATCCATCGCAATCTCTGAAAGGACGAAGGCCCCTGTTCACCTAATACGGAGAAAGGCGGTCATTGTGCTCTGTCATCAAGCACAGTATGGTATAATACTTGGTCATGAATAGGAGTACTCCGTACTAGTACTCCATCGTATTAGTCGTCGTAGAATTCCCTGGAAATTGAACAACACTCGCACCTCAATTAAGGGACACAAGGTATTTTCCTTATTCCTTTTTTTCCGGCCCTCCCATGTCCCACAATTTCCACCCCACGGACACCCCCTCCATGCCAGTGCGACCAAATGTTGTACAAAGTCTGAATTGGGTCGTGGCTGGGATGGGGGCAGGATGCTCACAGCATGATGAGTGAGGTACGGCGTTCGTATGCCGTTGGCAAAGGTGCTATCATTAGCAACCGGTACTCGTGTTACCATTTGCCAATATGGCAATATCAGACTCAATGTAACACGATGTAAGGCATGTATTGTCCAGAGCTGCTCAGAGTTGGCAGGCCACCGGAAATGATCAGCAAGGCGACACGCCTGAGTCTCTCTCTGTCCAGGCTCATTGGCGAGATTCGTATCGGTGATCCGAAATTAGAAATCATACCATGCCCTGTTTCTACACAGTTCGGCGGTTCGGTGCCTTATGTAATAGCAATCCACTGTACCTGCTGTATGAAGACGGTCAGGCTTATGCTCTGCATAGAGAGACAAGACCTACAGCTTCCTGTGTAAGATCGATAACGAGGAATTAAGCGCCCGCCATCTCAGCTGCTCGGTGAGACACTTTCGCTGTGTGTCTTGCCGAAGGCGTCAATTGGTTTTGTAACGTAGACAGACATTGGCAAAGTGAATGCCTACTACGTCACAGATCGTTATTTGAAGGCATGATAGTAACTGGCATATGGTGCGAATTGATGTGCGTCTGCGATTTGCTGAGACTTCGACGGCTTCCTCATGATGAATCGGTTAGCCGTCAAGAATACCCGGGAGCTTGCAGAATGAAAGGCTGTGCTGCCATCATTTTGCTTCTTTGGATATCCATTCAGGCAGCACCGCATCCTGTGTGTACTAGTAAAGCGATTCCCATCGATTTAGAAAGATAGCCTGCTGCAAAGACACACGGCCGTTTCCTCATGTCCTCACCATGGTCTTGTCACTGGCTGTTACTATTCTTGTTTCCGATCGTCTCTCCCTCCCTCCGCTCTGAATCGGGCACGTCACCGGGTTGACGGGTCGCCGTGCCGTTGCAAGCGCTCTGTTTGCGTGTATGTACTCCGCACTGTTCGTACCAGTGACTGCCAGCAGTAATTCGCAGTATTCACACTAATATCACCGTTGTTACGGCGCCGGAAATGCAGAGCAGGCTGCCAAGGCGCAAAAGACTGCAGTCAAGCAGCGTCCCGCGCGAAATGGTTGGCTGTGGTGCGTCCGTGAGGTGTGGCTGTTTGTTGCAGCGGCTTAGGGCGTACTGTGGTAACTTCAATTCGGGCCGCCCTAACCACTCAAATTAGCAGGGGTGTTGCTTGCTGGGCTGTGCTGATCTGTTTGACAGTGACAGGGGTGATGTAGTGAGTCAAAAGAGGGATCATGCTGGCTGAAAAATGGATGAATTGACGATGATGATGGCAGAATGACCGCGCGGGAATACTTTGAGTGCAGAGATTCGGAAGAGCTGGAACTTGCAGGTATCTCCGTGGCCAATCGATCCTTCCCGAAGTGCCGCTGCGCACTCAGGAAGCTGCGATCCAGCTGGAGCGGTTGGGCTGGGATGATCGCGGCTCGCTGTGATGGACGGCAGGAACGACAGAGGCACACCCGAGGTCAATCTACCTCGGCTGCCCACGCACCATCGCACCTGTATGATGTACCAAGGTACAAACGGCTCTCATCCTCTCATCATCCCCGTAATAATTTCTGTCTGATTTCTGTCTGATTTCTTTCTTTTTTCCATCTTTTCTTGGCGAGATCGTTACGATCCAACCAATTTCATCCCTACAAGGTTCAATCTTCCTGCGCCCTGCCGATCTTCAGAGTCAGAATCTTCGCACAGTCGCACAATCCACACACGAAAACTCAGCGACTGGCCTCGGCTCACGTACGGAGTCTTGAGTGAGAATTTGCATCTCAGTGGATCTTGACAGCGTCATAGAAGAGACGTCGGCAGTGTTTCAACAAGTGAGCCATTTTGTCGCTCTGGAGAGTCAAAGCACGCCGACAAGTGGTTCATACGGCTCTGTACCAGTACAAACAAGTTCGATGCAGCAATCGGTCTCCATGTCAAATGCAGAGGTTGCCAAGGCTGATTGTTGGTGGTGGCTCTCGTTGTTGGCATTGTGGGCGTTTGATTAGTGCTTTGACTGGCTGATGACGCTGCACCAATCTTCTAATTTTTTTTTCCCTTACTTTCTTTTTTTCGTGTTGGTGAATACGAGGTTGCTCAACTTCATCTCGCATTATACACGCACTGCAGCCACCAACCGCTTCATGCAGCCTGACCATCCAGTCACATCGCTGCAACGGCCTCTGGGCAGCTGAGCTAACCATGGCCGCATCGATACACAAGCTGTGCCCTCACCAGCATCTCCAAGTCCTGCAGCGAGGGTCCACCATCCACCGCACAAGACCCCGCCATTCCGTATTCCGTATCCATCGACAGGAGAAGCCGCTTGGCTGTGTGCTCGGGCTCCGTACAGTCTGTACACACGAGCGGATCACCGCATGGTAGCTGGAGTCTTGAGGTGTAATAATAGCATCATGGCTTCGTATATGCTGGCAGTATTATAACTCACATGCGAGAAGCTGTCAAATAGGAGCAGCCATCTTAAGCTTATACGACCCCTGTGGACGCTGCAAAGACTTCTTGCATGATCGACCCGGCCAACCACCAACTCGCCAGCTTCTAACACTTTGTATACCACGGCCTTGTTCCAGCAAGAGGCATGCATGAATGACATTTTCTAGCTCACATGCGGGGTGACGATTCAGTCGAGATGCACCATTCCTTGCCATGTACGAGTACCACTCCGCGAATGTTTCTCTCATCGGATCCATCCTGGTCCACCTCTGGTGGCCCGATCGTCAGGCCAAGTCTGTGCATTGAACGGTGGCGAATGGGGCCGGAGGATGACCGTCTCTGCAATCTGAGTTTTCCAAGGTCGAATGATGCTAGCTCAGCTAGCTGGGCAGCTGTCCCAAGTGATCCAGCTGCGCGCAGCCTCACTTCAAGATATGCACCGACACAAAGAAACCCATCACTTCAATAACGAGTGGATTAGTTCTTACCTACTCATATCCCATCTTTGGTTGGATTGATGGCGCGGCAGATAGATTCTAGATCGATTTGTTTGTTGTTGGACCGAGCTTTACCGGTGAGCTCCCTCTCTACCGTAATGTTTGCACCCAACAGAGTGGCCAGGCTATTTTTATCACCATCACTGTTAAATTGGCCAATGACATCTCGAGGGAATCGAGATTCCTCCTGAGCCGCCGTTCCGCTAGCTGTCCTGCCCGCTCTTGGGCAACTTGCGGTGATGAGCACGGACGCTGTTTAATGCCCAAATTGAAGCTGGGTTACTTTCAGCTCCTCGCCACCGGAATTTTCTTAATGGGGATACTACCCAACCACAGTATGTAGATGTGAGAAAATACGATGAACGATCGTCAAGTCTACGTGGAGATTTGCCGATGCCGAACTCCTCAGAAGTGGGAATAGTTTACGCTCATACTCGTACTTGGCAGATCGTTAGCCTCAGAAAAAATTGACGATGTTCCACTCCAGAAGATAGGAATGACGCTATTACTAGGCCGAGCCTTGGGATACCGGGCAAATATTGACTATTTCCTCGGGTAGCGAGCTTGGATGAGGGCCGTAATGGGCCCGCCGTGTGTGTATGATGCTTTGGAATGCAATAGACGATCCCACTCTAGGCTTTCTTGTATCATAGTGAGGTCAGGATGCTTTAGAGCAAACTATTTGTCTGCCATGATCACGATCATGGCCAAGTTTGCAGTTTGGCGCTCCACGGAGTGTCATCGAAATACGAGCTGCAGAAAATAATTCTTTGCACGTTATGACTGACTTCTGAATAGCTGCTTGATAACACACTAATCCTAGACATCCCATCTATCGTGAAGTTTCTATCAGCTACAGTGGCTCAAATCAGCCGATGACAACCACACCTCAGTTCTATCTACAATAACTGGAGATTACACACTTTTCCATATTCCTTAGCCTCAAATCTCATCGCGTGAGTTCCAACATTGTTCCCGGACAGATTACACGACCGACCATATTGGCTTGTGGCGATGACGTGTACAGATGGTTTGTGAGACTTGGCAGCAAGTCGACGCCGAGTGTACTGTTCGGATTCCTTTAACCCCCCCCCCCCCCCCCCAATCGAATGTTGAATAAACTTGCCGAATGTCAGAAGAGTAGTCAATCACATACTCCCTCTCGTGAGTTCGCTTCCACTTCTGCCATTTGCTTAAGCTGAGTAGTACGAGTGACCGAATCCTGGGCGGCAAGTCTAGACGATAAGGACTTTGCGAAACTCACCGTCAAATTGGATGCCTCTCCCTCGTACATTGTAGTCTCAGTCTGATCCTCTACGGTCATACCGTTATCCGACTGCCCCTGGGATAAATCGGCTCGGTCAGTCTTTGGCAGGTCTGAAGCTTTCACCATAGACTTCAACCAATCGTCTGCCACATGGTTGAAGCCGAGAGTTCCCTTAAGAGACAAGGTCAGACCTTCTTCGTCGTACAGCTCTGCGTCGAAAGAATGACGAATTTCGGCTCGAACAACCTCATCTTGATTCTCAAACGCGTTTGCTAGAAACAATTGGAGGTCAGTTGGGGGAGACATGTCTGGAATGTCAACACTCATAGGGGGCTTCTTCAAATCACGAGGCCAATCTCGCTGTCTTGGAACCTCGACATAGAAGAGAGCGACGTCCGCGGAAATACCAGGCGGGAGAGCCAAGCGATGGCCTGAGTAGGGCTCGTGGTACCTAGTTTTGGGCGCAACACAAAGTAACGGGCGAAGCCAACTGTGAACGCGCCAAAAACACGCTATGTGATCTTCGTCGTCACGCAGCCGCAAAGAAGCAGCTACTTTTCGAGCTTCTTGGTGCTCCGGATCGTCTTTGTCTGGCATGGGGAGGTACGGCTCCAACTCCACGGCAGCCATACTGGGAAAAAGCTCTGTGACAAGTTCAGCCCTGTCCGGGTGGTCAAACCCAAACTTGTGACCAATTTGTTGGTCCGCCTTCCAATCAGTATTTAAAAGACTGCAAGTGATGCTATCCGCAATCAGGTATGTTTCGCCTTTACTGGTTTGCGGCTTCGGCAATGTGTAGCCATTTTGTGCGATATCTCTAAGGTATACATTGACTTTGGCTCCAGTGTCGGGCAAAAAGTCTCTGACGTTTTTCAGACTGACGGCCATCAGGTAAGCTGTTGGAAGGTGTGTACCAAACATGCCATACTCTTCTTCATCATTAGTCTTTGGAGTCCACTCTGAGCCTGGAAAGGGGAATAAACGTGCTTGAAAGACTATCTTGTCGCATTTGCCTGCCAAGTGTTGCTTCTATGCGACTTGTTCGGCAAAGCTTATACGGCCCGAGAGCATTTTAGAGTAATCTAGGTCTTCGATGTGACCATTGCAGAGAGATGCGATGTCGAGAATCTCGGCGTTGACTTTGCGCTCATCAGTAAAGAAAACGTGCCAATCTTTTTCCCAGTTTGGGCTGAATGGAAATGTGACTTGGAGTGAGACTTGCTCTTCTGGATTCATCGAATCAAACAAAGATTTGATGTTCTTGGCGACTCTTTGCAATGAAGCTGGTAGACGGTGGATGTGATCCCAGAAGTGCGACGGATACATGATGGTGAATTCGTGGGCTTCTACTGCGGCAGTGACTCGCACAATGGTGGTAGAAGTGTGCTTGATGAAAGAAGATATCTCCGCAGTAGGCTCGATAGTCTTGAAATATCCCAAATCTTGATTGCGAAATCGTGAGTGAGCTGCGCCAAAATGATCCATTCTTGGATCGGGAAACGTATCTTTCATCAGAGACTCATCAGTTGCGTGGAGGTAGTCGGTAGTCAACGGCAACTTTGTTTGGCCCATGGGCAAGTTGATGACTGCAAAGTCGATTATATCGTCCCCGTTTCTAATTTGAAGTCGGAGGATGATCGTGGATGGAATGCGAGAGCCCCAAGCTGTCTGAACCTCCACTCGAAGACCTGAAGCGACACTTCTTGCCAAGCGCCCAATGTGATGGCGAGCGAAACCGGGCAAAAGTGTCTCATTGACGTGTAGCAGAACGCTATTCCACACAGATATGGCTGCCATTCTTTTGAGATGGCTACGAGCTTCGTTGGGCGCAGCAGCTTCCTCGGTGGCAGTTCCTTCGTCTCCCGAGGCGGCGACAGAAGCGCCGGCATCGACGGCATCGAGAGTGTCAGACGCCATAGTGGCAATGGTGACTGACAAGAAGAAAGGTTGGGACAAAGTATGTCGGCCTGAGGAAGATATCAGGTCGTGAGGTGGTGGTAACCGAAAACACGCTTCGCGAGAACCCGCGTATGGAGTGAAGAAGATGGAGAAAATTTGGCGCGTAGCACGCGTCTCCTTGTCAATAGCCAAAGAAAAAAATCTGAATGATATCACCTGACAAGCGGCAAGCCGCAGCTGAAGCGATAATGCGTAGAGAGAGAGAGCTGTTGCGTCGTGGCAGCTGTCAAGCGGTTGCCAACTGGCGACCGGGAGAGCCTTGAGCCGAAGCCATCAAAGTTGGATGCGTATGTGACCGGATGCTCTACTACGTATCTGGTTAAGATATTCCGTCCATATAGCGAAGAGAATACAAATGGGATTTTGTAAATATGTAACTTGATCATTCTAGTCTCTTTGGAGAGGCAGAATAAAGATGAAGTGACAAGTCACAGGCTCATCAGTAACTTCAAGGAGCAGTAGGCCAGCTTAACATCGTTTATTTACTCTTATCTATTTAAATCTCCGCATTTCTGCTCTGGTGTATGCAGAGAATGGCGTGCATTACAGACATGTTGCTGGCTCAGTTTGCTGGGCGACGACCAGGACGGCATAAAACAATCGATTTATACCTAAACTACCTAAGCTATCTACCGATTATCTAACGCAAATGACCTAGTCCATTAATCATCTCCCCGTGAGTTGGGTTGCCCATGTCTCGACCGTGAATCCGTGAAGAAATCCCCGTAGGCGCCTCGTCCTCCCTTTGCCAGATGAACCATTTCCGATACCGAAAGAAAAAGAAGAAAGAGCCAAACCGAACCAGCGAAACTTTTCGATATGTAAACCGACTGAGTAATGCAACGCGCAAACTCACTGTGCGAGGCGACCATATGCCCATAACTGAAACTCGTGTCCTCCATCAGTCGCCGACCAAAAGTTGGCGGACCGAAGGAGGCAAACGAATAGATGACTGAATCACTAGAAAAAAGAAAGAAACCCGAATCCCCACCCCTCCGTATATGATTCAACACAACTAGTGGCTCCGGCAGAAGAGAAGGTACTTGTATCTCGACGATGACATCCATCGTCTGCCATTTGCCGTCTCCCATCCTTCCATGTCTCCCAGTCGCACAAGAAGCTAGTGATCCTCCGTCTCAGTGCCTTCACGGGTATGCCCCCAGTGATATAACTCATTGTCATTGATGAGTCCCTCGACATGCCCAATTCCCTTGTCTTGACCGATGGCTTCTATGTCTGCTTATTGGTTGAACCGGCGTCGAAAGGAGAGTGTCAATTGGTATCTGATCGTCTGTATCTTGCGTTTCACCGCGGGACTCAAGTCATGATTGCAAAGATCCTCCATATCAGCCAAGATCGCGTTTAGCCTTGTGTCGCTCGCAAAATATGGTGGACTTGGGGTGTGGGGACGTGAGTGCGGGAATTCAAACTGCCGCAGTTCCAACATCAACTGGGCATTGTTCCGAAAGGAGATGTCGACTGGTACGGGGGTCGTGTTGATGACTGTCACAGCTTGTCCGATTGCCGGCTCGGCATCCAGGTCAATGACCAAGCCTCCCTCCAACCGGGGGCCCACGTATGGTTCGGTAGTGTGGATAATTCCGCCGAAACCTGCATCTGCCGACCAATACTCCACGGACGAGTGTGCATATTGAAATGTTTTGAGGTTGATCAACAATGCTGTCAAGTCATCGTTGCCCACCACTTCCATGTTGCGTATGCTCATAACAGTGATGGCTGCTATCACGCTCGGGGCGTTGAGGATATGCACCTGGCCAGTTCGCCGTGTTGCTTGAGCAAGTTGGTGCATTTCGACGCTCAACTCCTTGTATCCGCCCCATTGCAGCCAGTTGTGTGCATGTAAAACGCCCGTTGTGACGCACTTGTCAACGCACTTGCGGAAACAGGCCTGATGGTCCGCAGGATCGGTCTCAATCATGTGGAAAACATTTGCGACCAACGCTTGACATTGCGCTTCATGTTGCTCTTTGGAGATGCCTTTATAGTCTCTTGCGCTTGGAGGGAGATAGCCCACCATCAGCTTGGCATATTCCTCGTTCTCCAGGCGCTCTTGTTCGGGGTCCAAGTCGCGAGGCGCGTCGATGGTGACAATAGGATTTTCCCACCACTTTCGAGAAGACATCCTGTCGACTAGCTGACGAACTGTCAAATTCTTTTCACTGCTTCTGATCTGCTTGCAGAAGATGGAGAGTTGAGACCTGGTCAATGAGAGGAGATGTGTGTCAACTATTGCGAGATGGCTGTGGTGAAGGAGGATGAGGGGAATCAACGTGAGTGAGAGAAAGGGTGTTGGAACGAAGAGAAAAGTGAAAAGTGAAAAGTGAACAATGAGTAGAAAATGCAAACGCGCGTTTACTCATAGAATTCCGGAGAACCTAGCAGAAGGCTGCAAGGCCGCCAACAGCTGCACGTTCGACTGTCCTCATCACCTGGCGCTTCTAACACTTCTGACACTTGCACCAGGTGCCTCTTTTTTGCAGGTTGGCTGCAATCTCACCACCAAACTTGCTATTCTTGTTTCTTATTGAAGAGAGATACAGCCCGGGTTTCTATCTACGGTTAAGTACATGATAAGATGTTCGAGTTGTAGTACATCCCGTCCCTTACTCTCGCCGTCCCTTACTCTCGCCGTCCCAAGTGTGGTGGAGTCACAACTATCTTCCGCAAACACTTGCGAAAGATCAAAGCGGCTGGAACTTTTCACTTATTACCTTTACACAGAACCACCTTGGATTTGATAAAATATTCCTTTTTTGCCTACCTTTCTGCCTCCATCAGTTCATCGCAGTGTCAAGATGGCTCGTCGTTCACATGCCAATGATTATGTAATTATGCTTACTAACCGAAGACCCGTTACCATGGGTCGGCGTTTACGGGAGATTTTTCTGCCGATCAATGACGTGCAGGTCTAAAATTAGCTTGAACAATAGGGTAGGTGCTGTAGCCAAAACCGACCGCAAGAATGGGAACGACATTGCTCGATTAAATATATGAAATCGAAGAAATGTTTGAAAAGGACACAAATTGTATTTGTATTACTGGGGTTTCATCTGCATTTTCTGCGCATGCCATGGTGAGAGCATTGTGCCGGTGTAAATTTCTTCTGAATAGAAGTTTTATCATATTTCTCACCAGGACACTTCACAAGCAACACTTCGATTAGGCATGGGGAAGTGGCGCGCCACTATGCTCTTCTCCACTGGGGAACAAAACGCGACAATCATTGTTTGGTAACTCCTTCAGAGAGGTAATATCAATACGAAGTTACCATATGTCTCGTGAGAGTCCCTGAATGATGAGGTATCATTCGGTGCACATGATGTCGGACGTAGGATGAGTGATATCTTAACTCCGCCATGGCCCAGGTGACTCGGCAAGGCATTGCACAATTTGATGACCGGAACGGCAACTCGAGACAATGGAAAATGTGCAAGTTTCCCTCACAAGCAGTGTATTCCACTCTATTTTGAGTTTTGGATACTTTGCACACCGGCAAAACTCGGGGTGGCCGGCCGGATTCAAAGGTTCTGCTCTGTGGCGGCACTTCATTACATCAATACACCATCTGTATGCTTAATATCCTCCAGCTGCAATTGGCGGGGCCGATCAAATGCCCCACGTTGGCAAGGCTGGACAGATGAATGGCTCCGAGCGCGTCGGGAGACCCAGACACCAGCCACAAGCAAAGATGTGCGGGTCGGCAAAGAACGCACCGACAGTGAACTGTTTCTGAGAGTGGCTGGCTGAGTAAGAGTCATCATCGTAGGTGTGTGTAGAATTACAATGTCTACGACTGATCGTACGAAGAAATGAAGAGGTTGCGTAGATGGCGGCCTGGCCTAGATACTATAAAAACCATCACCAGCCTCATCTTCTGCATAACTCGGCATCTCGGAACGACCGATTTCGAAGCCGCCGGTGAATCTGTGGCTAAGCTCAGCCACCTGAGCGTTTATCTGACCCGCACCCAATCGCTTGAGCTGCCCAATCGAATTGCCCGAGTGTTCCCGAGCCCACCCTTGCAACAATTTTTTTTCATGCCCCTAGACTAGCGCGGTCCCCGGGAAGAAGGGAGCAGGAAAAAAGACCTCAAACAAAAAGCCGCCGCTTTTCATCACCGCCCTCCCCAGACAAAACCTCAAACCTCTCCACGTCGAATTCCTCGGCCTAACCAGACTTCTCTTTTTTCTCCCCACTCAGTGTTTGTTCGCTGCTTCAACTACTCTCGTCACAATGGCTGCTGCTCAGGTTACTCTCTCCGAGCCCAAGAAGCTCGAGGGATTCTCTCTCTACTCTCGTTTCGCCCTCGCTGGTGCCGTCTGCTGCTCCGTCACCCACGGTGGTCTTACCCCCGTCGATGTGTATGTTGCCACTCCCTCAATTTCTCTTCCTGAAGGCTGAGATCATTGCCTTTTCCCTGGCGATGGCCTCTTCTCTTCTCTTCTCATCTTCTAGCACGTGAAACCGAACCGCCTTGGCTGACCGAATCTTTTCTCTTCGATACAGCGTCAAGACCCGTATCCAGCTCGACCCTGTTACCTACAACCGTGGCCTGATCGGTGGTTTCCGCCAGGTCATCCAGAATGAGGGTGCTGGCGCTCTCCTGACTGGTGCTGGCCCTACCTTTGCTGGTTACTTCCTGCAGGGTGCCTTCAAGTTCGGTGGTTACGAGTTCTTCAAGGCCCAGTTCATCAACGGACTGGGCCAGGAGACTGCCTCCAACAACCGAACTGCCATCTACCTGGCTTCGTCCGCTGCCGCCGAGTTCTTCGCCGACATTGCCCTCTGCCCTCTTGAGGCCACCCGTATCCGTCTCGTCTCCGAGCCCACTTACGCCAACGGTCTTGTCGGTGGTTTCTCCAAGATGCTCAAGAACGAGGGTGTCGGTGCCTTCTACGCCGGTTTCGGACCCATCCTCTTCAAGCAGTAAGTCTCCGAATTGAACGAGTTTGACTGAATAGCGCTTACGCATCTTCCAGGATCCCTTACACCATGGCCAAGTTCGTCGTCTTCGAGAAGGTTTCTGAGGGCATCTTCCGCCAGTTCCCCAAGGAGAGCCTCTCCGACGGCATGCAGACCACTGTCAACCTGGGCTCTGGTCTGATTGCCGGTTTCGCCGCTGCCTTTGTTTCTCAGCCCGCCGATACCATGCTTTCCAAGATCAACAAGACCAAGGGTCTCCCCGGTGAGGGCACCACCACCCGTCTGATCAAGATTGGCCGTGAGCTCGGCCTCCGTGGTTCCTACACTGGTATTGGTGCCCGTCTCTTCATGGTCGGCACCCTGACTGCCGGTCAATTCGCCATCTATGGTAAGTGGTTTACTGAAACCGAATTTTCTTTCAAAACGACGAACAGTTCCTAATGCTTTTTTACAGGTGACCTCAAGAAGGCTCTGGGAGCTGTTGGAGGTGTCGAGATCGCCAAATAAACGAATTCTTTACGTTCTGATGATATAAAAATGGAGTTTCGAGATGGAGGAGAAAATGGATCGAGATTTCGGAGAGGGGGCAGCTATATACGGTACTGCCCAAGGGCTGGGCTTTCCTTGGATTGCTGAGAGTTTCCCTATTACATATAGAAGGGAACAGTCTCAATTTCGACCGGGACCTTTGAGAGATTTGGTTTCTTGTTCGATTGTTTGGCCGGGTTGATGAGGCGGCCCTAGAAACAGGCGCTGGTATACATCTCTTGATTGCCTAGAGTAGAGTATAGAGTCGGCAGACCACTGGCATCCCCGCTAAGGGTTGTATAATAGTCAATCTTCTTGCGTTATCAAATAGACTTGGTTTTCTGGCCATATGATGCATTTTCATCTAGATGCACCGCAATAGTGATTGATGTCGTGATGTTGGGCGCCGGTGGCAGAATTTTGGCGGTGAGCCATTAATGTGGAGCCATAGTTGCTGTAATGGGTAATGTCCAAAATAGGCAATGATACATAGGTACATCATCAAATCGCTGGCCACGGCAGTTTGACGGGGTTTTACGGCATAAGGATCGCTGACATAGAGCACATGATATTTTCTGCTTATGATTCTACGTACTTTATTCATAGGAGAGATTCAGGGCCTGTAGCTTAGGGCTGCATTAGTCAATTTGTTGACATTCCCCCCAGTGTTGAACAGCAGACTTGCTTCACACATGATCCCCTCTCTACGAGAAACCAGAGCCCAGTAACGGATAATGATTCTGAGATCGAAGAGCTGTCTATCGTTTTTGGACTTGGCCCCTCAAGAGGACGTAACAGAGATGACTTGATTCAGGCGAAATGTGATACTGCTACATAAAGACAAGTGATTCAAGGCACCTTTTGAGAGACGGGGGGAGGGAAGAAGCAAGGAAAAGATAGAGGATATAATTAGATTCAGGCGGGACGGGCGGGCTTACAATTATAAATAACATGGGATTTGTTTTGTGGATTGGGCGTTGCAGCGATGGCTTTGGCCATTATGTATGCAATTGGACGTGGGAAGACTTGCCGGCCTGACAATGTAGCCTTCTAATGACGCTGTATTAGGATCCGTATTCACCAATGTTTGGCAATGAATATCAACATTGCACCGTTGAGCCATTTTATGACGAGGGTGACACTGGGCCGCTTTGCCTAGCCAACATGTTGTCATGGAAATAGCCGTTCAGAATAGCCACCGTTTCTCTTCTCCTTTTGATATGGCGAAGTCAAAGTTAGACTCTTTACGTGGGGCGTATGGACAACATACTAGGTAATACAAGTCACCTGCTCCGTCTGGTCGCTACATTCCAATCACACCACTGATTCCGATTTCACCCCAGTTTATTCAGGCACCACTGTGGACGAACATGACATAGAGAAAGAAGGGGACACACGGCTGGCGCCCCTTCCTTAAGCTACGTAGGCATAAAATCTTGTAACTTTAGTAGGCGATTGGCTGTGTAAGTAGTGTAACAATTTTGGCTGGTCAGAGTTACTCAGATGACCCATAAATGCACCCAAAAGCATGTAGTAATGCCTTATAGGTACCTTGTAGTGGTATATTATTATAGTGTCTGCATGGTACCAAAGGGGATTGCTAACCAGCACACCAAGTTGGCTGCACAGCACTCTGTGTCAAAAGTTTCGCAGAAATGGGGACGGTGAGAAAGTAGCGATATCAGAAATAACAGGTACTGGGTAACCATAGCGGAAGTAAGTATCCGGTAGTGATGGTAGCAGAAAGTATCGATAGTAGAAGGCGAGGACCTTAAAGAATCGGTTAATTAGTAGTCGCTAGGATGGAATAGCTAATTCGGGCGCCGACTTCCACTAACGATACTTTTGCAATTAATACCTTCTTGTCGTGTAACTTTGAATTATCAATAAGGAAGGCAAGTTTAACCTTTATCTGAAAACCTAGAAGTTGTTTCGTTCCAAGACGTTCAGTATTCTTCGCCTATATAAAGAACGAGATGGACGCATGCATCTGTTCCCCCCTCAAGGCACAGTGCCATACAATCACAATGTCACCTAAACCGACACGCCCTTATCCTCCAGGGGAGCAAGAGAAAGCCGAGTACTATGACGGATTGCGCAATCAACCTAGGCTGATCGCCCCGACAAGTGCCACTCCCTTTGTCCCCAATAGCACTCGCGATACGTACCAGTTCGACAAACATTATAAACAAAGAGAGCCACTCACTTGTCACGACATAATAACGAAATACAGTCAAGCCTTTGCTGTGGACATCATATCTACCTTGGGAGATTACCCATGGCATCGCTTCTATCCTATTCGCATAAACGACGAGATGGACATAAGAAGACCTGTAGTATTCGTCATTGAGACTCTCACCGATTCAGAGCCATGGGAAACATCCATTGAGGTTGCACTCTCTTGCTGCAACGTCATTCGTTTGATGGGAATAACCGATGTCGAGGTCGAGATTCAGCAAGTCACTCAAATACCATTTGCCAACAAAGAATTAGACGCCTTCATAGATATAGCATCCAAGGCAGCCGACCCCGCGCTATTCATGGTGGAAGAAAAGGCCAATCAAGTGCTCCTCCAGGAAGCCGTTGAGAATGTCCTTCCTTTCTCGTCTCACATCGGATACGAAATCCACAACATAACGTCTGACAAATCGGGCACCATGGGTCTTCATCTACGATTAGGAGACGAGAGTGCACATACGGTTTAACATGTCGACACGTCGTTCTTGAGGGGCCCTCTAATCCATCGGTCGATATTAACGTCGATATCTCGGGCGACAAAACTACGTTGATTCGACAGTTAACCCCAAGGACAGCAGCGAGTTTAGTTGACGACGGAGTTGGCCTGGAAGATCACTGCAGAAAGATGTACCAAGATCTGACAAAGAAGATGTACGAATGGGATAAGGGATACAGCATGACGGAGGAGACCGCAGAGGCCAGGAAATCTCGTTGCCCAACTTCTGAAGAGCGAGACCATCTGCCGAGATTAGGCAGTCTTTCGTCCCAAGTCACCGAAGCGGCTAGCCTCATTCTGCCAATGCTGCATGAATCCCGAATCATTGGGCACGTGGCTTATGCGCCCTCATATGCGAAATCGTCGCGAGGACTCCTTCTAGATTGGTCATTGGTTAGGCTAGATACAGCCAATGATTTCGCTGCTCGGCGTACTAACAAGGTGTACATTGGCCATAAACAAGCGGAAAGTCGTGATGATCAAGTTCTTGTGAAAGATGCAAAGGGACGACGACAATCTCTTTTCAGAGAATCCTGAAAGCTATCGGATCACATAAGCGATGATGGATTCCTTCAGATTACTGGAATTGTCCCGACGCCGACAGATGGGCAGGCCGCAAGATTACCAGTGGGAATGAGAGGAAAGACATCAGGTCTAAAATTTGGTATGACAAACGAAATACTGGCAGTTCGACGGAATTCCACGGGTGGAAAGTTAGTGGTATGGGAGTGGATTGTTTTTGTGAACGCAACTACACTTGTTTCAGTGCCGAGGGGGATTCAGGGACCGCCGTTTGGGATCATAGGGGTCGATTTGTTGGCATGGTAACCGGCGGTGCTGCCGTATCGGAGACTTCATGGCACAACAACTCTTCTGTAGCGAAGAACGACACTGAGACTCCAGAGACTTCTGCCAGCGCGTCTTTTAGAGTTGACGCCCGAAGAGATCTAACCTTTGTCACAACGGCGGAGTGCCTGTTTGAGAGCATCGAGGAATTCACAGGACGAACGCCGCATATCCTATAGGATATAGCTATATGAGCAGATACTAGAGAAATATAGTTAAAGTAGCAGATAAGAGAAGAATATTGCTATATTGTCAGACAGTAGAAGAATGTAGCTGCAATGGCTGTAATAGCAGAAAGTCGTGACAGTAGCACATATTCAAAATCCTCGAATCATGTTCCTCTGTGCTTTACTGCTGTTTGGCCCAAGCCATCTCACCACAAGAGAACTGTAGATGATCGTTGTCCAACATGGAGGCCTCAGTAGTTGCCATGGGCTCCCAGTATGGAAGGTAAGAGAATTACTCCAGTGCCAACAGAAGTTCGGGCTCTACGACCTGAGGCCACAATAATCGTTTTATAACGCGATATGAACGGGAGGTATTTGACTGCGTGTGAAGTGAAGCTGGATCACATTGGCACCTCACTCCAAAGTCAGCCAAACGAAGTTATGTTATTGGCTTTGTTCAGAACTATCAAGCGGTTCTTAAGGAACTCTACCTCATAATGGATCGAGGACTTATTACAAAAGATAATTCAGTGGCAGAGGATTGGGCTCTTATTTAATATATATATAAATTTACTATGTAAAGCAAGCTATGAGGCTGTGGAATCTGTGATGGCGATGGGAAGAGGGTAGCCAAGGGCGAGAAGCAGGCGGCGCACATTTTTAAGCCGCGTTAACTGATTGTATGTGATGCGCAAGACTTCAATATACCATATGTATTTAGAATTGAAGAGTTTCCTTCTTACTTCAGGCACCTAAACTAAGTCCAGCTTGACAGTACTCCATTGTAGTAGTTAAACCTCACAATTTCGCGGTAAGAATGAAGTGTACAATCAGGGTGTGACGATGTTAAACGCGGAGTCAGGAACTTGAACGAAAGACGTAATGACATCCCAGTTCTCGGTGTCGCCCACAGTAATAAGGTCATATTGGTCGAGCTTGGTGGGCATACCGGCTGCTGCACTCCCAACTATCTGAACGAGAGTCTTGTGGTCGGTCCATGCCGTAAGTCCGACGTCCTTATCCCGGGGCTCCGGAGGAGACGCATATGGGACGGCGTGTCCAGTCATGGCACCGTTGCTTAGCCTTACATGCCACCCGACCTTTGTCGTTTCTAATCGTTTCGGCATGCCTTGCACCATGAAATCGATGGTGACACCAGCATGTTTACTCGCATCTGGCCCATACAGACGTATGGCAAGCGTGTCAAACAGTTGCTCTAGACTAAGAGCCATCAGAGACTGGGAATCCATTGTATTGGGCACTGGCTGAGATCCGTTTCTCAACTCGTAAGCTCCAACAAGATAAAAATTGCGCCAGGTACCATTTTCTGCCCCATATCCCAACTGTTGATAGACCTCGGCTAGCACAGACTTTGCGTCGTCTTGATTGGGAGACTGTGAGAAAATAAGGTGGTTTAAAAGAGTTGCTGCGAAACGCAAGTTTTTGCGGGCCTGGTAATCTCGGGCCAGCTGCAAAACTTTGTCACTTCCTCCCATGGACTGAACGTACTCGGTTGCCTCTTCGATAGGAGGGAGCTTCCATAGATTTGCCGGGTTGCCATCAAAGAAGCCCATATACTTGTCGTAGATTCCTTTGACGTTGTGACTGACAGAGCCATAGTAGCCGCGCAGATTTGTCCGCGAAGCCAAGTTTGGAGGTGTTTGAATCTCTTCTGCAATTTCCACGGGAGTACTGCCATTATTCATCATTCGAAGCGTTTCATTATGAAGATAGGCATAGTAGTCGCGCTGTTCTGATAGGAAGATGTTGACTAAATCTTCGTCACCTTGCTTCCAGGTGGGCCAATGGTGGGTGGCGAACACCACATCGGTCTTGTGTCCAAATAGAGTGATGGATTCATCAAGGTACCGTGACCAAAGTCGAGCATCACGAACTGGCGCACCTCGCAGCGTCTGGATATTGTGCAGCGTATGGGTTGCGTTCTCAGCCATGCAGAGAGCAGAGTAACCCGGGAAGAAGAAGTTTACTTCCGCAGGAGCTTCCGTACCCGGCGTCAATTGGCAGACAATCTCCAAGCCCTGAATGCCTGGCCTGAGCGCACCATCTTTTGTAATAATCTGATTTGGTGCAACTAAGCTGCTTGCCCCCACGGACAAAGCCTGTCCAAGGCCACAGCCGATCTGGCCGGTGGGCGATTTATCCAATGCTTCTCCATACATGTAAATGGCCCGACGGGACATTGCTGCCCATGCGTACACATTCTCGCTCACTGCGTGTTTGAGAAAGCCGTCTGGACCAACAATTCGAAGATCCGGGTTATTTGCAAGTTCTATGACGGCCTGTGCGCCACCAAAATGGTCGGCGTGGCAATGGGTATACAGAAGAGCGATAATTTCAGGTTTGTGGCCATGTTGAGTTTCATGGTACTCCTGGTATAGCTCAACTGCTTTGCGCGCGGTTTCAATAGAGGTCAAGCAGTCGACAATGATGATTTTATTTGTATTAGGGACTTGAACAATACTCATGTTGGCCAAGTCAAGCCCGCGTACTTGATAAACACCGTCAACAACATGATAGAGACCAGGCGTGGTGCTGCAGAGCTGGCCCTGTCTCCATAGAGAGGGATTGGCAGTTTCGGGACAATCGCTCTCAAGGAAATCATAAGCTTGCGCATTCCAGACAACTATCTCCTCGTTGTCTGAATGGATTATTGGATCCTGTAAAGGTGCTACCAGCCCGCGTTGGGCGAACTCAAAGTCGTGGTTATTAGGGTTCATCTTAATGGAGGTATTCGGCGACAAGGGGTTTTGAATGAGATGAGGAAAGAAAATAGTAGGATGAATTATTTTTCTGGTGCTAGATATCGTGTTGGATCTTTCCATATGATGAGGCTATCGAGAGGAATGCAGAGGCTTTATACCCCAAAAAGCCACACTTACTTTTCCCACTCTCATTACGCAATCATGTAGTCACAGGCGGAAGACGTTGCTAGTAATTTAACGTAAAGCATTTATGAGTAATAAAACTAAACGGTTTCATTTCGTTTCATTCGTGGCTTTGTGTAATTGGGTCGCGTAGGGGTAATGTTTTGTATGCTTGTGTGGTCTCACAGGATATCACATCTCTGGGCGGTTAACCATCAATCAATGCAGGGAGTTTGAAGTAATTGGGCGGATATATAAGGTCGCGTTAGTCTCATGTCTCCGTCTACCTATCATTACATGGATGTGGCCATGTTTTCGAGTCCAGATGAATGTAAAGTCATGCAGTAATATTGCATTGCCTCTATCATCTGCATGCGTGTCATTCCTGCAAGCCGAGGTACAGCACAGTAAGCAGCAACGAAGTATATAACATTGATCGGATACATCCGATCGGATGCGCAACAAGTTAATAGCTATGGTGAAATATTCCCCTACACTATTTTATGCTAGAGTGTAGAACATCTCGAAACAAGGACTTATAAAGGAACATGGCCTAGCATTCACCAAGGTTTGTTGTGTATTCTAGCATGGTTGGCTCGGATAAATTATGTAAGCTGTTAAATCATAAGAACGCAGTTAATGCCCAATCCTAACCCATTTGTCTAGTTGTTTGGTGGCAGTTTGGTGTAATTATTTATGCGCGGAGACACGGGGTCTGCTCCTTCTTCGTATTACTTGTATAATCGAGGTACGCTATGATGTCGCATCACACGGGAGAGAACAGTGAAGTCTATGTATGTCTTACATATTATTACGTTGGACATTGTTATACTGCAGCATGAAACTGATGTAATTCATGTTACCTCTGCAGAGTATATGCGAAGCGAGAGATATGGCATAGTATCAGTCTCTAGCCTATAGACAGAGGATATAGAATGCCAGTAATGTGAGACAATCGCCATGATGGTGTTCCTCAGGCATTGCTTTTGAGAGATTTGTTGAGTATACGAGAATTCTCAGGACACACTGGAAAACTGAATGCACGAGATATATCGCAGTCTATCTATTGCTGGGCTTCATGGCGGGGCGGCTACCCATCTAAGATCCGCGATCCCTAAATATCTAAGAATAGCCTCGCTATGGCCATCGGCCCCCCTCCTTGCCCCGTCCTTCGATTTGTCCTGTGCGACGACCCGTACCAATGACGACGCACAAAAGGAAAATTCGCTGTCGTGCAACCGAAAACTCACAGTGTAATAGAGGGAGAAGCTTATGCCCTTCGGAGCCTGTGTTTCCCCGTCTTATTCTACGCTTTAAGCTTATCCGGACATCAGCTTCTACAATAGGAAGTAGTAGCGGATCGCTCCTCAGATGCTCCACTTCGTAGGCGCAAATACTCGCAGCGCGATCAATCATCTACTTCGCCATGGTAGTTCGAAAGCAGCTAGCATCATCTCTCTGCTGCTAGATTTCTTCCGAAGGAAGAGAATATGACCCTCCAAGAGTTATTAATAGACGAGTAATACTTGAAAACGGAGTATTGCTGAAATTGTGGGTCGATGCGTCTTCGAGATTGGGCGATGAGCCGCCGTTAGGAAAGTTATATAAAGAGTTTATTTCCCTTGCGTCTTGAGATATCCCACAACTCTTAAAACAGTAAATATCTAATCTTTGACCACTTTCCAACATGAAGACTGCTACTACAATCCTCTGCATGGCCCTTCCTCTTCTTGCCAGCGCAGAGATGTGCAATGTCTTCAACAACGACGGCCCTGTGCACTGCAGAAGCAGCCCAAAATTCAGCGCCAAATCAGTTACCACGATTGGTGACGGAGATGGTTGGGACTTTTCCTGCTATAAGTCGGGAGACTGCTACGAAGGAGTTTGGTATGTCTGCCCCACGGCTAATCATGAATGAGAGTAATGGCTAATATCAACGATGCTTAGCTCTTGGGACTATAACTGGGAATTGAAATGCTACATCAATGGATATTATACTTCAGACCAGTGCAACTCCAGTAATGTCACCTCCTCCCTGACTATTTCCGGTTCTGAGACTGACAAGTTGTGACTTTGCTGCAGAGAACCTCCCTAAGTGTTAATGAGTATAAGGGATGTTTTCAGCAAGCGCTTGGATAACATATGGTAGAAATAAAGCGTCACAATGAACATGAAATGATGTAGCTAGATATTAGCATAGGTATGTACAAGGCGATTCATTTGTGTGTAAAGCCGAATTTAAAATGGGAATACTACTCAGCATCCCAATTTTGCTATCTAACATCCCGTGTTGCATATAATATAAAAGACTAGACTCATGTAACGATATTAAAGAGTATTAAAGAATTAAGGATATAGTAGTAAACATTGGAGAAGCATATCCATAGTATAGGTTGCTAGAAAGATATCTGTAGTAGCGGATACCAGAGAAATATAGCTGTGGTAATAGATACTAGAGGAAGCGGGTACTGCCTATTTACTGTCTGTACCTGCAGTAAATAAATGGTGAACTTCTAAGAAGTCATTTAGATTTTAACACTAGTCGAAAGTCCCCATTGCGTTGTTACAAAAGTTGTGTCATTTTTTCTTCAAGTCACGACTTATTAGTTAATCCCCAACTGCATAAATACCATAAGAATAGCAGCGTACCTAAACTGTCAGCGGTCTTTTCTAATAAGTGTCAAATAGCTAAACTTACGCTGCTGTCGCTCCCAAAGCTTCAAAAGGTTTCGCCACCATACCAAAAGATAAGACGAGTAGAAACACGATGATAAAGACAGTTATAACTATGAGCTTCGATTGGAGATTTGTTGTTGACTGAAGGATCCAGAGGGGCGTCACGAGCATAGCAAGACCAATCATCGGGGTAGTAAGAGAAACAAAGAGATCCAGTCGCTTTTCGGAGAAGTAGGTGACATCTCCTATATCATGTTCAGACACATCCCTTCGTTTCGTTTCCCAGAGGCTCATCGTTCGAAAGATACGCGAACTGTCTATAACAGGCGTAGGGGCGGCTTTTCCTTCTGGACCACGCAAATGAGGTCGTCATCAGTGCGTGTCCTCCGGGTGTCTTCCGTCTCAGGGCAAGCATGCTCATAACCATTTGGATGTCCGTGCAAACTACCATAGTGCAAATATTGCTGTTCATTTTCGCAAATAGCACGATAAGCATGGTTAGCATGCCAACGGAAAATACTTTTGATATCTTGTGATGGAGCTGGTTTGTGACTTCGTAGGGCGGATTGCTGCAGTATAAGCTCATCTGCAAAATAATGGTTAATAAGAAGGGAGATCATATTTCTCTTCTTTATGCTTTATTAACCTACTATACTTTCTTAACTTCTCCTCAATACAAGATATGAGGCCTTCCCGGTCCTTTTCATCTCCCTCGAATCGTCCGTTGTGAATTTGGGGTTCGCCTTCATACTTATTGTCTAATTCGTTCAGCTGTCGCTCAAGCATCACGAGCTGGTTTTGAAGGGCCAAAGAAACCCGAACATTGAGCACTGAGAAACGACGAAGGATAAAGAAGTCATCGTCAGAGGAAATAAACCTTGAATACCCACGGTAGCCGACATATTTCCACGGAACGGTCTGCTCCAGCGAGCGCCTGGTCTGAGTGCCATCCCCTACCGGTGCGGCAATTCCCCTTGTGATATTGCTCCTGGCAGTTGACGGACGCGCAGATGGGGAGTGTTCTGTCATATTGCAGGGTTGTCTGCGTTTCCGATAGCTATAGGTCGTGGCGTTTGTTGGCGACGATATTGGAAAGAAAGGCGAGACCAACAAAAGAGCGACAACCAAGATTTGGTCAGCTTATCCGTCTTGCATTTCCGCCTTGCATTTTGTAACAAACAGCGTCTTCTTTACTAGTGTTTGCCTTTTTAGCAGACCCTTATGACGTGTATAGTTGGTTGCATATGCAGCTGATTATTTGATAAATAATAGCTTATTATTGTGATCAGGCTATGTAAAATGCGCCTCCCGGTGTTACCCTCTGATTAACGCGATTGTCGTACGTCCACGCCCCATAGGTGAAATAACTCAGGCAAGGCTTTCACCTTTGGCAGGGGCTCAGGCAGGCCCCAACCAACAAAATAAGACACATAGCTAGAATTGGCGTAAACTTGCGACCGCTGAGGGGGGGCTTAAAATGGGAGCCGTTGCGCTAGTCAGTGCGTCTTTCTAACTTGTTGCAATCTACAAGGCCTCAAAATCTTTGCCTCCACGATCAGTCAATAGCACCGACAACTATTCGGTTTCTTCAAATGTCTCATTTTGATGAGTGGATCGAAAAATGCTCAGCGGGAGTTAAGATAAACAAAACTGCCCGATCAAGAGCAAAGAGGGGGCCACCGCCACCAGTTTCAAGCATGCGATCTGATCGCATTACTGGAGGCGCAGCTTCAAAAAGTGGCGGCGAAAGGGGCGTTGACACGGATATTAAGAGGTCTTCAATTCCCACGTCTGGACCTGAACCCCCAGAAACGAATGCAGCCAAAGGGGAGGAATCAGCAGGGCTTCAAAGGGCAAGAGAAACAATGCAAAGCCAGATGAAGCAACAAGAAGCAGCAAGTATGTAATCACAAAAGATGAGGATCCAAAGGAAAAACAAGTAGCGAGAATAAGAGAAGCACCCTGGAAATGATATGCTGCTATAATTCGACGCGAAGCGTGGCACGCAGCGACGATCGGGATGATCTGTGAGGTCAAAAGACAGTGAGTCATGGCGCGTTGTCCGCATATGCAGCCATTGCTTCAACAAATAACGACGTATGATTGCAGTAATCCTATCTCTTATTAATATTTGTTGCAAAGCTCGATACAACTCTCTATTTGAGATGATTGGCTTACATGAGAGGTGCGGCAGAACAAAATGAGGCTGAGGATCTGCGACAGACTCCTGCGCCGCTGGCTGAATGGTCAATTGCATCTCGCGAGGTGGATGATCTGGCGTCGTCGATGGACCCGCGATAGTTTCCGACACAGGCTGAGCAGATCCTTGTGATAATATTTTACTAGAGAAAAATAGCCATAGTAACAGATACTAGAAAGAAATAGCGATAATATCAGATACTGGAAGAAAATAGCAGTAATAACAGCTACTAGAAGAAGTGTCGATAGTGGCAGATAGTACAGTAGTAGCGCTCAAGGCCAGATACAAATAAAAGGGTTTTCTGTGCATTCTATTTCGACACTTGAATTGACAGTGGCTCCAGACTCTTTCCCTAATGTCCTAGTAGTCCGTAGTAGCCTGTCGCATTTGCTGTGCGTACGCGTTGGCGTTGGCGTCTTCGCGTTGCTGCTTTCGTTGAAGCTTCAACTTCTTGACGGAGTCTGCGACTTTGCCGAACTTGATCGACGAGAAGGCTGCACGGCTTACGTCGTCCAATGGGGGAATATTGCTGAAAGTTTCAAGGCTGGCACCCGCTGCATTTGCAATCTCGGGGCATCGCTGTCCGGCGTGTTCGCCTTGGCAAATTCCGCAAGCTACATACCTTCACCTGATAGTTACCTTGATGTCCGGGCAGGAAACACACATTGCACAGAATATTCCATCCTGCAACCTTGATGATGGCATTGCGATTTTTGAGGTAGACTTTCAAACTTGACAAGGCCGTAGATCCTTTCGCGTGCAGAATGCCCTATTGACCCACGAGGATTGCACGCGTAGTTATGACAGCAAATCGCTGGTGCTCAATGAGGAAATCGGGTCCGGAGGTTCAGACAACATCGCAAATGTCGAATTCCGCCTGATGGCTGGGGGAGTCATCTATTGTTCGCACCGACACAAGTCCGCGAGGGACTTCGGCCTCAGGAAGCTCTGCAATCTTTTGCTCAAGAAGGCGCTTTTGTAGCCGGTGATCACTAGGATACGACCCCATGCGTAGTTTGCGATAACTTCGTTCTCTGGTCGCAATACCCCGCCAGGTGGAGGATAGAAAAATCGAGACCGAGAAGATTTCGAACACCCACGAGTTAAATCATACGCCTACAAAGGGAGTAGCTGCTATATCTACATTTTACAGATGACTGCTACTATATTTATATTTCTTTAGTAACTGCTACTACATCTATATTAATCTACTAACTGCTACTATATTTATTTTTATCTAGTAACTGTTATTTTATGCATGTAGGTAATAAAGATCGGGTGCTGGCTAAATAGGCGTTTCTCTATAAAAACAGTATTCGATGAGTTAATAAGGTGCTTATATTACTAAATGTATGTACTTATTTATTTGCGGTCTCGCTTTTTCTGTCATCCGCTTGCCCGCCTTCACCAGGTTGGTCGAAAGGGTCAGTTATGTATGACTTGGCCGAGAATAGGGGAGCTGACGCAGCTAAACGGGAAATAAGCCCAACGATGTATTAGGCATTGGTGTAGTTGACGTAGGATGCACCCTGCATCAGCTCAGTGCCGTCTGAAACATTTATTTACAAAGACCTCATTGGTAATTGGTTCTGCGGATTGCATGTGGCTGATGGAACACTCTTTTAAAATACGACCAGTCAACGGGGTTCAACAAGATCACGTATCTTATAAACCGTGCCTTTTAGCCAAATTTTTTTACACTAAAAAGGATATCGGAATCTGCCCACGCTCCCATTCAGTATAGCATATCCTCTTTAAATGTCTATGCCTCGCGAAATAGCGGTATTTATTGATGACATTGACGATAGTTTTTGTTTCACATATGCAAACCTAAATTTGATGTCCCAATCCAAAGCTAGCGGTGGGCGACCGCCACCAACATTCGGCGTACCCGTACAAGCGAGCGCAGTTTCGGAAGCTCGTATCCAAGAGCGCGATCTCCAAATGTCTGATCAGCAACGACCGCAGCGCATACCTGAGGCGGCCCATGTTTTCATAGATCCGGAAGCTCAATACAGAGCTAGCAGGGGACCGCCGCCTCCAACATCAAACACATCGCCAAGCTTCACTCAAGGGAGCGTAGTTCCAGCAGCCCACTACGAAGAAAGCGCAGCTCCAGGAGCTCCCATTCGAGAAGACAAAGCTTCAGAAAATAGTGGCAAAAGAGGCATCGCAACTCGGATTTTAAGCTTTCTTGGGCTTTCATGGTTGAGACATGGGGACCGAAAGCAGCACAAGTGAAGGAGTCGGCTGAACATCAAAGGACAAGCAAAACGGGAGAAAAGAGAAATGACAAGATGATTCGCGGATGCAAGTGAGAAAGAGAGGCTATAACGTCTAAAAGAAAAGAAGCCTTGATGAACATCCAGAAGGTGATAGTAGAGACGAAAAGGGGGTGGCTTCAGAGAAAACATAGTCTCGTGGTGTGATGCAAAGTCTGGCGAGCAGCGCTGAGCAAGATTGTTGGCGGAACCAAGAGACAGTGGAAAATATGGCGATAAAGTGAGACTTATAGTCTGTCTGTTACTGTTTAGTTACTCCTTCGTTGCGAAGTAAATGTAGGGAATTGCTATACAACATCAGTGACTGCGTGAAGTTGGAGCATTGGAACTGGATGTGAAGGAAAGCTTTATAACTATATTCCCCTACTACTTACTACTATAGCTATGTCCATCTAGTATCTGATACTATAGCTATATTTATCTAGTATCTGATACTATAGCTATATTCACCTAGTATTTGCTACTATAGCTATATACTAGGTACTTTAAGTATTTACTACTATAACTGTGCTCGATTAGTATTTAGTATACGTCATCGCTAGAGGCAGTATCTTCTACTATCTACTACCATCATTATGGGCCTTGCTTCGTCAAAAGTCCGTGAAGAGCGCGGAATCATCTTTGAATTCCACCTTCCAGACGCAGATGGATAACATGGTTGCGCGAGGCACCAAACGCGTTCGTTTTGCTAATGACGTCAACGGAGAGGGAGCCGAAACGCAGAATGCCTAGATGCGGCGTTGAATTGGGGATAGCGAGTGTTTTTGGGCTTTTATTTCGGTGCTCTGATATATCTCATATACTGGTTAAATGCGTTGAAGCTACATAGGTATTTTTCCGACGCAATCTGGCGCGTGTTTTGCGTTCTCTTCAGGCGTATTTTTAGTCAAGAAGGGTTTATTCGGTCTTTCGTATTTCAACTATGAGTTTCTCAACGAGGACAGGTTCATAAAAAGACTTCTTCTCTCTTAAGGTCATCTTCAGAAGCAGACATTTACCCTTTTTAACAGCCATCATCGTTCTTTGCTGCCAAGCAAAAATAGTACTGCAAACCCAGCGCTCTGTTATGACGTTATAGTCGGCTGCATACTATGCAGCCAATAATTCAGTGAGTAACAACTCCAGAGTCATCATTGCGATCACGCCACTTAGTACTAATCTCTACTATGAAGTCTAATGGAACTTTTCTGTAGACAATGATTGGTTTATAATAACATGGTATTGTGAAACTGAGAATGGACAAGCCTCCCTATGCACAAGGGCTCAGCCCCAGCTGAACTGAGCCTCAATCACCAAAATGAGGCAGAGACTGCCAACATCTGCAGGATGGGACCGCTTAAGAGGCCTAGCTAACAGCTGTTTCCCTAGAAAAAATTGTACCTTTCTAACTATTTCTATCCGAGAATCTCCTATGTTGCGAACCATGTAATCTAGAGCACGGATCTAATATAGCTGGCTTGGAGTGCGGGTTAGCACACCCTAAATATGTAGCAACGCTGAAAACACCAAAGGTTACGTCAGTAAGACGACAAAGAAAGCCGTCTCCTCTAACAATAAAGATTGTTGTTGGGACGGTGGTTGTTAATGTACTCCATAAAGACAGCAGCACGGTTTAGTGACCCCACTATGCAAAGGCTTGGAATTATCTGAAACAGGCTTCAATACAAAAACAGCCTTGCCAATTCACCTCGGCGCTTAGAAGAGGAGTACCAGGCCGCTATAGAGGCCCAACACTTTCGCTCACTTAGAATAAAAACAAGATGCATAGGCTTTCATATATATATGCAGTTCTAGCTACTTATGCGGTCGCTATATAAATCCTCTTCATTCTCTTTCTAGACGGCTTGGGAAAGAAAGAAGAGAAATTTGTTAGTAACCTCCAAAGGCCGTGGCTTTAATGCTTAGAGACTTAAGTATTATTTGGAGTAAAATCTAGGATTCTATTGCTTATTTGACCTAAAATATGTAAGTCTACCTGTGGTAATACCCCAAAACTAGAATCTTACAATCTTGCAGGGAAATGCCAAGAGAGCGCGCCATGCCATTGGTGCCCGAACCGTTCTCGAGTAGCATCGTATCTATGGGCTCCCTTTCCATGAGAAACCTCTTCGGAGGAAACGGAGGAAACGGAGGAAACAAAGGAATGCCAAATCTTTGGGCCGAATTCTGCCCCAATCTCAATATACCACAATATCGAGAGACCTTAAGCAAGGAAAAACAAGAAGAGCTTGACAAAAGGGCGTCGAAATTGAAAAAGCGAGCAGTATCCAACCATTATTACTCGTCTTCTGAGTTTTCTTGGGAAGTGTCCGCCTGGAACGATGCGTTTGGCTTGCTGTATGATGACGAAAGGTTCCGAATGTTAGTGATCTCGACTTGTCCAGTTTATACTGAACCCGTCGCATACTAATTTGAAGCTCACTCTAGAGATAAAAGACCGTATGAGTTTTTGGACGTTGACAAGGCTGGGAACAGGGCTGTTAAAAAAAGAATTCCAGATGCGACCTTTGGTTTAAGGAGCTATGATGATTTCTTTCTCAAACGCGGATACATTTGCGATACACCAGACTGCAAAGAGGACCATACAACTATGCAGCCTGATAAGCGGCTTTTGGATAAAGACTTGCTCTCCATGATGCACGATCCCCAGTGTGGCCTCATTGTGGATGGTGTCTGGGGTAAAACTGAGCTCTTGTTCCCTTTTGCAGTTTATGAAGCCAAGAAAAGAGCAATAAATTCCACCCAGGCTGAGGATCAAATTCATCATGCTTGCCGGACATACCTTGCTATGTTAGATGACTTGGTTCGAAATCCTGACAACGTTGCCGAGTATCAAATGGAGGAGAGCTCCAAGTACCAGCTCTTCGCTTTTACATCCTGCGGTTCGTATTGGCAAGTCTTCGTGTCCTGGAATATGCGGAACGACTGCGTAAGTGGTCCTATCAAACAGTCTGAAGCTCAAGCCCTGGACTAATTGCCGCCTTGATCAACATTACTAATTACGACCCCAAATACAGATGGTTGAGACGATATGGGAAGGAGATGTTAAAGAATGGGGTCGAGCCTTTGATCTGATATGCATAGTGGACCAAATTCAGGATTTCGCGGTGCATCATCATCGCCCGTTCGTGATGAAACACCTAGAAGCATGGTACGCCCGACACCAGAAGACGAAAGAACCTGTCAAAGAGGCTATACGTACAACCAATGCTACGACGGCAGACATGGATATACCCGATGGGGACTCGGCCAAAGTTGACTCTAACCCCCTCGACGGCGGTAATACCTCGCTTGACCCTCATGCAGATTTGGACATGAAAGACTTCGTTTTAATTGACGAAGAACTGGCTTACCTCAACTCTACCACGCCTGCATGGTGGCGCCTTAAATCAGCTACGGAGTTTATCAGACGGGACATGTCAAATGAAACACGGCGACGCAATCGAAGTCTTCGTGAAGCTGCGCGAGCTTCCGAAGCTGCAAAAGAAGCTGCAAAAGAAGCCGCAAAGGAAACTGTAAAGGAAACTGCAAAAGAAACTGCAGAAGAAACTGCAGAAGAAACTGACACAACTCCGGCGCGAGATCGACCTCCTAAAACTACCTATAAAGTCACCAAAGCTAAAAAGCCACCTAAACAAGGACGACCACGAGGCCGGCCCCCTAAAGCCAATATGACGAGTAAGAGAAACACTTCAACATAGGTAAACAGGACAGCTCAGAAAGTACGGTTCTTCGCTTGGAGAATAGAACAATAACTAGGACTTGGGTCGCGATACTATAAGCGCTTGAATAACTTAGAGAGGATAATAACGAAATTCGTCGTCCATCAAATATAAAAATGGGAGATAGTGAAGGGGAGAGTGGAAAATATAGTGGTAAAGGGAGAATTACCGTCTGTCTACCGCTGTCTTGATGCTTCTTCTTTGCGAAGCAAACATACATGTATATAATGCTGCAATTGAACGCACCCCTCTTTCATGACGTGTATAGCTGGTTGCCTATGCAGCCAATACTCCAACAAATAAAAGCCCATAATTGTAACCACGTCACCTACTATTAATCTCCGCGATAAAGCCCGATGTCACCTTTTGTGCCTATGATTGGTTTACAATAATACGGCAAAGTGACACTGGAAATAGGCAAGGCTCCCTATGGGAGAGGGCGCAGCTCCAACTGAACTGAAGCCTAATTGATAAAAGTGAGACAGAGGCAAATTAACATTAATAGGACACGACCGCTTAAGAGGCTTAAATAGGAGCCATTCCCCTAGAACCATTATGTCTTTCCAACTCTTTGTTAAAAAAAGACACATCTTTGTAATACTTGTTAATTAATATCTCTGACATCCGCGGGGTCTCTTCAAATGTCCGGATCTGGAAGAATCGGTCGGTCCACATACGGATCCGAGTATGTAGAGAGAGTACCCTTACCCCCTCCTGCGTCAGCGATGGCGAAAATAAACCCAAAGTCCCGTGCGAGAGCCAATGGCGGTCCACTACCACCAAAGTTAGCTACACGATCTATTCCCGCTGGTAGCAGCTCAGCCTCAGAAAGAGAGGCGGGAAGCGCATCGGTTAAGGCCTCGAGCTATGGTCAACAAAGGTATCCAGGACACCAAGAAAGGGAAGACCAGCTACAACGGGAGAAGAGGAGGCCGGAGGCAAAGCCGCAAGAAAGCCAGGGAAGAAGTGATGAGATGGGGAAGAAGCAGAAGAAGAAGAAGAAGAAGAAGGAGAAAAAGAGGAGTGGTCTGCTGAGTTTTATGCGCAGTATTATCTAGTTGCTGATTGATGAAAAGTCACGAGCGGCATTAATCGGAATATTTGGAAATAGATGAAGACGATGGAAGACACGAGGGAGTTAAATACATGATGTCTGCATAAGCCGGATTCACTGTCAAGTCTCTGAATGAATATAAAGCAACCAAAGTGGCACTTTCCCGAGAAAGTTATATGAATATCATTACCAGTAGGAACTCTAACTTAACTATTCAACATCTTGATGGCTACTTTATGTACATATACAACGAGTAATGATCATTGTGGGATGAAGTATCTCTATTATTTGTCGCTATTATTATTGACCTCTAGATCTTATTCATCATTAAGTAAGTGGGAGCTATTAGATCTCGACGATAGCTCCCTTGGGTTACAATGGTGACTGGGGCTACGAATACTAGGTCAACTTGAAGCATTAGTTAACAAACTCCGAAAGCAGCGATACCAGAAATACTCAAGATCATTCAAACACGAAGATGCAGAGATTACGTCCAACAAACATAAAAAATGTCATTTTTTTCGGCCGTTGAGTCATTTAACCGCCAATATCTACAAATGAATACCAAACTCCCAAACCTATCCATCACCATATTTTTCCGTTTACACTCGCAGGACATCCTTATTCTTGACGATCCACTGATAACTATCGTCTCTGAAATCATCAGCCAACAAACTCTGCGAATTCGAAGTCTCAAACCACATCAGCTGATGGTTATCCGCCCACTTGGGCCAGTTGGCATATCCCTTCACACCAACATTCGGATCAAGATTATACAAAAAGTTGTAAATATACGTTCGCGTGCTCCTCATAGCATTATTAGGCAATATCCCGTAAAAGATCTGAATAATGTCCGAAGCGTGGAAAGTTCCCAAAAATGGAGTACCGTAGTCGTATGACGAGAGATACGACCAGCTGGGCACGTTGGGGTTGACCTGAGAAGCGACGGTGAGCTCCATTCGCCTGGTGAGAGTAAAGGTGAGATCGCCGAGGAGCGCTGCCGTGCGCTTGAAGCCTGGGTAGAGATCGTTGAAGATGCTCGTGCGGAAGGGGCTGCCGCTGGAGATGGCCGTGTCGTATGTGTTGACCAGTTCCGTCAGCTGATTCTTTGTGGCGTTGGAAAACATTTTTTCAGACAGCCAGCCGACGAGACTGCTTGTGCTGGTCACGTTGTTCTGGAAGACGGAAAACAAGGTACCCTCGTCTTCTTGGTCGCCCACAATCATGGGCACTGGGTGGTATTTTCCTTGCTCCAACAAAGCGTCAGGGCTATCCTGGAGAACGACACCATCTGGTCTAGGCAGGTAAGATAGTCCGAGAGAGTTGTAAGAGAAGATGCTTGGTACCGAGTTAACAGCGTTGAGGAACGTGTTGTACGGGAGTTTGCGAAGACACGCCAAAGTATCCGAGGAGCCGCTGCAGCCGGCCTTGCTGACAACGTTGTTATACACTGCTTGAGCCTTGGGAGAATCGATGCGCTCAGCAGGCGCAGCAGTTCCAGAGTTCATAATGGCACCGCGGAACAGAGGCTTGTTGTTGTATGTGGCATTACCTCCATACAACACCATCTGGTCAAAGACGGACATGGCGCCAGCAGACTCTCCCCAAATGGTGACCTTGTCCGGATCACCACCAAAGGCCGCAATGTTGTCCGCCACCCACTGAAGACCCATACGCTGATCCAAGAGTCCCACGTTGGCGCTGCCGTTCTTGAGAATCTCGGCGCCAGGCATGAACCCAAACCCAGCAACGCGGTAGTTGACAGCCACGTAAATAAAGGGCTGTCCTTGAGAAATAGCAGAGGCGAGAAGGCTGGAACCATCGTATGTGACGGTAGCACCGAGCTGGAATCCTCCGCCGAAGATCCAAAAGAGAACGGGCAGCTTGTCGCCAGCCTTGGTCCCCTTGGGCCGCTGAACCGAAATGTTGAGACAATCTTCCTGTCCAGTGATGGGCTGCAGGAACGGAAACTGCAGGAAGCTCCCCAGCAGCTTGATGATGATGTTTGACGAGCCTGTCGAAACGAACATTTGAGGGCAAGCAGGAGCAAGTAGAGGAGTGTTGAAAGTGCCCAAGGGTTTGGATAGCTTCTGGGGAGGAGCCAGCCTCAGGTTGCCCACCGGCGGGTCAGCGAAAGGGATTCCATTGAAGGTGTCGATGCCTACAAGAGAGCTGCCGACAATGGTTCCAGAAGCAATCTGTACGCTGACTGGGGATCGAGCCTCAATCGTGTTCTCAACCTTCTCCGGAGTTGGGGCTGCGACAGCCAAGGAAGAGAAGCCCAAGAGGGCGGGAAGAGCTCTGGACAGCTTCATGTCGAAGACTCAACAAACGGCTGGAGATGGAAGAGAGGGCGAGGGAACTGATTGATGAGATGAGGCAGCAGATAAATGTGAGGGGATGTCGATATCGTTTATATACTTCAGCCGTGTACGAGTACGAGCACCCATTCCCGCAAACCTTGTAGCGGGGGCATCGCGAGTCCCAACCAGCCATCTCGACATTTCACAGAATTCTTAGCACCGGCTGCCCTTCTCCTCTCCGGATAGTCTCTTCATGAGCGCATAAACCATCTCCACCCATCCAGCAACTTACACGACTTGGCAGAGAGGGGACTCTGTACTACATCTCCAGCTGGGCCCCGAAATGCATCGGCTCGAGTGTTGAAAAGGGAAAGGTCAACAACTTCATCACCGTTGCAAAGAAGCGGTCGCCCACTCATTCGTAAAAGAGAAAAAAAGACTATTTTGCCAAGCCCAGCTCGGATACAACTTACAAGGGAGGGCTACACTGCATTTCTGTCTTAAGACAAAAAAAGACGGGCCGTTGGTGTCCCCATTGCCGCGCACTGATGGTCCCGTGCCGTCTCAGGTGGATCTTGTCAAAAAAGCACAGCGGCAGTGAGTTTAGTTTTAGTCGCCGCTTCGGCCGAGTTGCTGATTCTGATTCTGTGAAGATGCTTCCTCACCCCGCCTTTTGACAAAGTACTATGTGAATTTCTCTTAATGAGCTGCCTAGAAGAGCCAAAGAGGCTCTCGAGTTATGCCTATTTCCCCGTGGGGGGAGACATAATGCGGGGTGTTAGTACGACGTTAACAGGGGGTAATTAGGAGCTTAGGTCATAGTCGCTGAGCTATTGAAAGCATCGACAACTCCTCAAGCAAATTTGGGAGCACATGAAAAAAAAGAGGGTGAACGAAGCTTAGAAGACGCAGGAAATAAGCATCGATGGAGTTGGGGAGCCGAGGTCTGTCGTTCTGGGTGTGACAGACCTAGTTCCTTAGTGAGGAGTGGGTTAGTGTCAGCTCAGGCACGAGATGGCAGATGCGGAGTCAAACGTTCTCTCGATGCTATTGGATAGGATGTCAGAACTGAAGCTAGAGGGTTTTGTCGTGATCGACAGATGTCATTGGCAGCTTGGGGACGTGCAGATGCAGCTGCAAGGCGATGCCGACAAGCCACGGGCGCCAAGCTTAGCGGAAAGTGTCCAGGCCCTGCTGATCTGATCCTTGCAAGCAGCTGTCTAACTTGCTCTGTCTTTGACGCTTTCGGTGATATCATCACCGAGATTCACGTGTTGCTGACAGGTATTGTGGGTTGTGAGCTTATAGTTGTGGGTTGAAGGATGAGTAAGTGGAAACAATGAAGCGGCAGAGAGAAGACCCAGGGCGCCAAGATCAGGTATGAGATTTACACCTTACAAGTCACATGTCTTTGTGTCTCTGAGCCTCAAGTATTGCGACTTATACGAACACGACAGCTTAGAGTTCACCGTAAATATCGTCAGTTTCTGGAAAGATCTCACGTAATGGAAGATGGTGTATCACGATAATCTTTCTTGGCTGCATAGATACTCGTATCGTCGTGCGTAACGATGTAATCTCCGAGATGCTACACCGGCAAATCTCCCGATGTCGCTTCAGTTCCACAAGAACTGCCGTTCACATGCTCGCAGAGCATAAGTCAACCATGCGAGATAAGATGAATCGCTTAGAAATGAAAATTTGTCTCAAGGAATGCATTGTTATCTTGACATGGTACATTCATGGAATATTAAATTGGTCATGATGTTTCAAGCCGTGTATAACATCTGGCCCATGCTACCTAGTATCTAAAGCTGCCTACCTAACTTGACGTGTTCATTCGTCCGTGATATCAGTGCACATCTTACAAACCAAAGGAGAAGAAATAAAAGAGCAAAAGCGCTGTCATTATACGTCTCGCTATAAATAGACGAGTCCATGTGTCTTTCAGCTTGAAATCCGTGAGAACCAAGGGTCTCATAAAACACCTCCAATCCGTTTCGAAAGACCTGACTTATGCCTGCGCCAGCCTGTCTTAGTGTACAACCCCTCCCTTTCTACCCATTATGTTGAATCATGCATCTTCATAAAGCCTCCCACCCAACGCCGACGGCAACGTCCAAGCGTCGCCAATTAGAGTTTACCATGTTCTTTGTGTTCCCTTTTTCTTTTTCTTTTTTCTTCTCTTCTCATACCACCACGCCCACACGGTTTCCTTCTCCGCTCAGGCACCGCTTCTTGTCAGACATACTGGTGTCATCCTCGTCCGATTCTTCCTCCAAACTTTCTATTGTTGGTGGAGTTCCTCGCTTCCGTTTGATGTTGGCAACTCTGGCATCTGATTCTGCAGGTCTCGACTGTGATGCAGGGGTATCTTCTTCCCACGTCTCCATATAAGTTGGGTCGAAAGAGCCCACAATGTCCTCTCCGAGGGCTTTGCCCAGTCGTTCTCGTAATCCGAGGATTGGCCAGATGGGGACCCGAGCAAACTCAATCTCCATTCCCTCAATGTTACCATCTTCGTCGCACGGCGCGCTGGATGGGTCGTAAAACCGCTCGAGGAATTTGGCCGTAACATGTCCCGTATAAATCAGGAATTCGCAAGTCTCAGTATCATGAGTCAAAATCCTCATCTTGACATCCTGAAAGTCGGGGCGTCGAGAGTCGCCTTTTCGAGGCCAATACGTTTCTCTTGCGAATATTTGCGTCGGCGCAGTGTAAAAATGGCGCTGGGCCATGGCCAGAAAGATGCCAACGAAATGCGGATCTTGGTCGGCATCTGCCGGAATAAGACGCTTCCCCCGGAGCTGCTGTAATCGTTGAACAGGAATGTTGGGGTTGTTATCGGGACCGACAGCCACACGAAAGATATTTTGACGTATTGACGCCAGTTGATTCTTCCCTATATAGCATAACATCGGCAAGTTTGCAGTAGAGTGAGGTGTCGGGTTCGATGACGAGGATCCATAGGATTCAGCAGGTCGGGTCACCACTGTAGCGACAGAGCTCTGTGATGACAAGGCAGAAGGATTTGGAGGAAAGTTCCACATGGCCTGCACTCTGACGGCGTCGTAATAAACTTTGTCGCCGAAATAGATGTTGAGTTCTGGGAATAGCTGCGGTTTTGCAAAAGCTGCTGGCCAAAGAGTCATCAAGACGGCCTTGACGGCAGTGAATGTTGGCTTTGGTAGCGACGAGGAGGGAACCAGAATTTCCGTCAGCGCCTCACTCAGTTTGGTGATGGTGTTTGACGGTCGCATATGGCCTTGCGTTGGCGGAGAGCCCGGCAAAGTGCAGGGCCGCGGCGTGTCGCAGACTGGCAGCTCACAGAAGCGCACACCAAGCAGGCTAGCATGAAGGTCCGTCCAACCTATGGGTCGCAAGAAGAGGGAAGTCCCGGCATTTTGGCGAAGGATGTCACGCAGGGAGCCCTTCTTCGGACGGCGTATTCGGCCTATGCGCCGTGCTGGACGAGGTCGCGGCGGCAGTGATGGCGGCGGTGGTGATGCTGCCAGCTTCGGCCTCTGTGTTGTCGGCGGAGTCGATTCAGGCGACTCCGGCACTCTCTCGGTGTCTTCTCTGATGCCGGATGAGGCCTGCATGGAGGGGCTGCCGGATGGAGTCATGTCGTCCACAAGAGCACGCAACTTGGCCACGATGGCGCTTTGAAGAAACATGGAGCTGCGAATAAGTATTAGCCAGAGATGCGCGCGAATAAAGGCTGTTTTTAATACATAGACATGATGGACGGGGGCGAGTGTTGATGGGCCCTCAGATGAGCATCTCTCAGTGCGTGAATCACAACTTACCGTGCGTCCGGACTCCGAATATATGAGGCCCTCCCCCGCTGTGACGCGACAAAGAAAAAAAATGGCTGCACGCCTATTCCCTGCTTAATTCCCCCGCAAACGTTGCTTTTTTCTTCTCTCTCCAAATAGTACCCGGGTTTGCTAGCGGAAAGCCACCAAGCGCAAAAGTAGACCAGGGATGAGGAGGAATTTGGAGATGGAAGAGGAACAGGCCAGTGGCTTTCTTTGTTTGCAGGGAGGATCAAAGTCAAATGGACTTGTAAAAAAATAAAATGAAAAACCGGTAGCGAGGGAGAAAAGGGACGAAAAAAGGAGTCTTTGCAAGATGAACCCAGAGTGAACAAAACGTGAGACAAAGTCCTGAACGAGAGGCTGCAGACACGCGCCGCGCAGGCAATTAATAGTCATGTATTGATTTCTGTTTTCTGTTAGGCCGCAACAAAACGCCCCCCATTTGCACGGCCAGAGTCAGCAACAGGCGCGTTCCGGGCAGGGCGTGGGCGGCGCGAGCAGTGAGCGAATTCACGTGATGCTAGGCAGCCAGCTGTCGAGTGGCGGTGCTAGCGTGTTTTTGGCTTGTTGTTTGCCTGGACATGTGGCACAGGTGGCAAGGCATCACGATTACCTCAGCAAGGGAATGCTAAGCTGGAATAGGCAAAGTACAGTTCAGTGCTCGCGTCTCCACTTTCTGGCTGCCAGGTTGACTGACGACAGCTTCGGCCTCTTAGGAGCAGCCCCGCCAACCAACCAGCGCAGACCATCTCGTGCTTCTGCTTCTTGACGCCTCATTCCCATCCCAGCGTCGAGCCATTGCTGTCCAAGATGCCGGTACGTCCATTGCCCTGCCGATCCTCGTCCAAGCAGCCCCGAGCTTCGTCTCCCGGGCTCGTGCCGGAGCTGTCACCGGGCGCCTCTCCTGGTTACCGATGACCTCTGGCCTATCATCTCCCGACTCCCGACTCTTTCAAGCAGCAGCTCGTCCTCGCCTCGAAATCTTTTTGCTAATTTCGCCCATGATATGAAACACGCAGGCCTACAACTCCGACTTCAACTCCGACCCCAACCCCCCTCGCCTCATCGGCAACTTCCCCCTCCTCCCCCTCCGCACAAAGACCCGCGGCCCAGCCTACGTCCTGCCCTTCCCGTCACCGCCGCTGCCCGCCCACGAGTCCCCCGAGATCGAGAGCGAGAGCTACGACATCCTCGACGAGGTCCTGCGCCTCTTCCGCGCAAACACCTTCTTCCGCAACTTTGAGATCAAGGGCCCCGCTGACCGCCTGCTCGTCTACGGCATCTGGTTCGTGAGCGACTGCCTGCAGAAGATCAAGCCCAATGCCTCTGCTCGCGATGCCGCCAAGGAGGTCAACAACTTGGCGCTGGATCTCAACTTTGCTATTCCTGGAGACCCGGGATTCCCTCTAAACCAGGTTTGTCAATTCATGTCCAACTTTCCTGGAGGCGTTCGCGCAACGAGGCCCGTCCGAGATTCCAGGAGCTAACGTATTACCCCCAACTCCTTTAGATGTACGAACCCCCTCGAGACAGGCAGGACGCAGAGCAGCTTAAGCTGTACATGGCGCAAGTCCGACAGGAGCTTGCATCCCGGTTACTGGCCAGAGTGTACGAGGAGGATGAATCCAAGCCCAGCAAGTGGTGGCTGAGCTTCACGAAGAGAAAGTTCATGAACAAGTCGTTGTAAGAGAAGCGGAGTTGCTTGGTGGCATTTAGAAGGTCAATATACTATTTTACTGCAACTTGAGAGAGCATGGATCGCACCTGGCTCTAAATACATATTTATCCATCGTCATGGGGATTCATCTGCGTCAACTCCCAGGGAGTATTCACGTGTTCTATTCACTTGTTTTTCACACATGGCCATTGGCCTCTATAATCTTCATTACAACCAGCCATACGTATCCATCATCCAGTCTTGGGCTTCTTCCTCTGGAACTTGCCCCTAGCCATTATATTACCCTCCGCAGGGATTGCCCTCCATCCCGTAAACACAAAGCCGACCGCCCCGCCCCTCTCCGTCATGAACGGATGCGTCCGGCCAGGCAAAACCTGCCACCTCCTCGCCCGGCTCGTCTGCACTTGCGCACCGATCAGCAGCGACGGGTTGATGGGGAAATCCGGCGTGCCGGCCCAGTTCTCCAGCTCCGTCGTCGTCTTGCCCTCTGCCTCAGCCGGAGGATTCGACACCCAGGCGCCTCGTCGGCTAATGCTGAAGCAGTCCGCTAGCTGCGTAAGGGGCTCGATTGTCGGTGAGTAGATGGCCACGGGTGCGCCGCCGGCAAGGAGCGGGAGCGCATGCCGCAGCACCGAGATGGGATCCATGGTGCTTGCCACGGCGAGGCCGGAGAAGCCACCCGCTCGAGTCGCGTCGACGATTTGGCGCGTGCGAGCCCATCGCCGACGCTTACGGTGGTAGTTTGCGCGGCGGTTGGTCTTCCAGGATGCGAGGGTCTCGGAGTCTACTTCTGGTGCTGGCTCCGCATATGTAGGGTCTGCTTCAGGATCCAGCAGCTGAAGCCAGGAGATTGGTAGCAAGTTGGTAAAGAGCGGGTGGTAGGGATATGGAGGGTTAGGGTCGCTGAAGTCGTAGTCAAAGTGGCGGAGGAGAGAGAGGTTGGGCTGTGAGTTGGCGTGGATGAGGGTGATGCTGTTTGTAAGAGCATAGTGATCGTCTAGGTCGTCTTTTCGAGGCCGCTTGGGTCTGTTTCTCTGTGCCTTGGCAGGCTCTGCTGCCGCTGTGCCCGCCTCATCGGTGGGTTGCAGCTCTGGGTTCTGCTCCTGCTGGGCGGCATCTGTTGATGTGCCCTCTTCCTCTGGAGTTTCTGCGTGCAATAGCCCCATTCGCTCAGCCATGGCCGCGACCAACAGACCTCCCGTATCATCGACAGCCAGCCATCGCCCGCCATGCGGGCTTTGTGCACCCTCAATTGGCAGGCCCCCAAAGTGTACATCGGCCCAGCATCCCAGCAAGCCAATCATTTCCTGTCGCATCTCCATGACTTTACTGGCATCTCTCTCAACCAGCATCCACTGTCCGAGCTGTGCCACGTCTAGAGGCAGAACAGTAAACCGCCGCATGTACTTTCTCTCCTTGAGGAGCTTGTATTTGGCTAGCGAGTATGCCGTCTTCTGATCAATCGCCGTATGAGAGAGCATCAGCTTAGCGATCAGCTCTTTGCCCGCCGAAGCACCCTCCCTCTTCAGCTGATCGATCTCGGCCATTGTGAGCGTCTGGCGCGCAGATTCGTCAATGACCTCGCGGTTCGACCGTGCGACAACCTTGCCGCTCTCATCGACAAGCGTGAGCTCCTCTCCATTCGCCGGTTCAATAACGTCGTCGCCCTCGGCGGACTCAGTAGCGCTCACATCGGCGAGCTTATCGGCATTGAGTTCTGTGCCGGGAACGACTCGTAATCGGGGAAAGCTTTCGCCTTCGCGCTTGTCCTGAATCTCGTAGGTGAGATGATAGGGCCGTTCGATTATAAGATTGCTCGGAAACGAGCCATATTTGCCTAGAGAAATGGTTCTGGAAAGCCTGTCAGTCGCACACCATCAAAGCAAACTACGAGGAAGAAGAGAGAAGATAGAGACTGACGTATTGGGAACCACCTGAAGAACGCGCGTCACCTCGCTTGGTAGTCTGATTGCAACCCATCCATTGGGTTGCACTGTATTCCTCGACATTTCGGCAAGGCTGAGGCGGAAGCATCAACTGTTGCTGAAACTTCGATGTTGGTTCATGGCAGAAAAAAAAATAATTAAAGCGCCGGACTTGATCTCGGTGAGCCCCGCGCCCCACCGTGGCGGCTCCCGACTCACCGCGGTGGGTCATCTCGAGATCTAAGTACATGTATTCTCACGTCACAACATTAAGTCGGCGATAGAGATGTTAGATAGGAAATACCATTGTGTCTGCTTAAATAGGGCTGTGTTGTGAATTCAAATTGCTGGTAGCATTATGGAAATAGATCAGCCTTTTTTCGATAACTCTTTGGTCAAGTAGAGCATTTCTCTAGCCAGGCTGTATTGTTCTAATTGTCAGCCCGAATAACCTGCTAGAAAGACTATGAGTCGCCTCTTCGAAATCGGTAGCAATCTATATGGTAGCTATAAAACTAGAACAAATTAAAACAGAATACTGCAAAAACAAAAAACATATTCTACACCCAAGGATTATATAAGTCATCTTATTAAACTAGTATATAAAAAATCAACTCCCTTAACTTTTGGAAACCACCTTCGGTATCAGTTTGTAACTTCATTTAGCTTCATTCTGTCTTGATGTATACCTAGGTTTAATACAAGCGGCTTGATATATGATTGGTGATGTAGCGTTGTGTCGAGTGATGTGTAGCTTCACGGACATGCCTCGATGCGATGGGTTTTACGTAGCCATATGGAACGTCAAAGCCTGTCTTTTTAGCTCATGGAACTGTTCATATTGGTACATCATGGAGATTAGAAGCACGGATACGCAGGATGTTCCAAGCCCTGGCCAAGCCAACGTGTTGCTACTTCTCCGGTATAATTCCTTCTACCGGCGGGTTTAAAATGACAGGCTGATCTACTTGCTAGATTCCCAATCCGTTTATAACCTTTTTAAAAATTGTGCTTCTCTGGCCATGGCAACCCAACTACTTCCCAACTGGTAATGCTAATGTGTTCACTAAGAAAAGAAATATTGGCTCTGTTGTGGGCCGTGTTGCTGCTACTGCCGCGGCTACTGGTATTTAGAAATAAGCTTGTGAACCATATCCCATATTGCCTTGCTGCGGAGGATACATGTTTCCAACCTGGCCCTGAGCTTGGATCCCATATCCAGGACTATTGTATCTTGGTGTGGCTTGGAGCATTCCCTGGGCCACTGGGGGTCCTCCCTGGTAACCCTGGAACTGGTTTGGGCCAGGGCTGCCTTGATGAGACGGAACGGGGTGCGGCCCATGAGAGAAGGCGTCAGACGGATTTAGCTCGCTGTCATTGTCTGACTCCTCCGACTCTGCTCTCTCCTCATCCTCTGTATCATAAGGTCCCGACTCTCGAGGGTTTTCATCATAAGGCAGGCCCTGGTTTGCCGCAGCGGCCGACTGGAAAGCATTCTCCACGGCCCTGTCGCCCTGGTCAATCACCTGCTTCAAGCCGCGGAGGACCGCCGAATACGCCGCAATGAGGTAGGCGACGCATCCTTGCTGCTGAGCGAGAAAAGCCATCTGCAGGGCGTTTATGTCTCGATTGTTAATGTGCAAAATGTCTGCGCCGTTGTGAATCAGGAACTGCACGGCTTCCAAGTCACCACGGCCAGCGGACACAATGAGAGCGGTATCTCCGTCATTATCCGCGAGGTTGATGTCGGCACCTGCCCGGAGAAGGGTAAGCAATGAAGTATTGGGGAGACACGCCGCAGCGTTGATGAGCGGCGTCGACATGTCAGGGCCGCCTAAGACGTTTAGCTCCGCCCTGGCCTCGACCAACATGTCCAGAATCTCCAAAAACCCGCGCCTTGCTGCGACGACAATAGGGGGAGCGTCAATGCCGGAGCCAATGTTGGGGTTGGCATGGTGCTGCAGCAGCAGTTTCACAATGTCGACTCTGCCCGACTCACATGCTGCCTGGATTGCAGTTCCTTCAGGGAACCTCTCATTATTGGGAGTATGCGCATTTACGTTAGCACCGCGGCGGAGAAGCTCTTCGACGACCGAGTAATGACCTTCAGCCGCTGCCGTCTGAATTGCCCAGCCGCGTGGATCGTTAGGGTCCGCGCCATGGTCCAGAAGAAGCTTTAGTATATCGATGGTGCCGTCGAATGCGGAAGCCGTCAGGGCGTTGCCATATTCCTCTCCGGTGGCATTCGGATTCGCCTTGTACTCCAACAATAGCCGGACAGTGCTCATCTTTTCTCCGTCCGTCGCAACATAGAGGGAACCATCTAAAGCCTCCTGCGAGATTGATTCGCCCGCGTAGTCCAATGCCATCTTGACCATCTCATCTTGTTGCTGATTGCAGCTTGCAGCGGCATAGAGTGGCAGTTGCACGTTCAGGCCTTGGCATCGACCCAACAGGCTCCGAATAATGTCCCAGCTCCCCATTCCTGCCGCGATGTCGAGGGCCGCTTGGTATAGCTCTAGGAGCGCTTCCTTTGAAGTGGGAAAATCGAGAAGCGCATTGAGCACCTCGGTCCTGCAGGCAGCCGCCGCGCAAATCACGGCTTGAGAGTAGTCTATGACGGGCAGATAGCCTTGCAGACTTACCATCAGATATTCAAACATTGAAGAATCGGCCACCATTGCTGCGAGCGCCAACGGACTTGGCGTTTCAGTATCGCTGGGATCTCCAACCAACGGCACGCCATGCTCAACAAGCAGCTTCACAGCGTCAAGATTGCCAGACACAATGGCAGCATTGATTACGGGGCCGATGTTTTGGGCCTTGGTGTTCGGGTCGGCCTTTCGAAGAAGCAGCTTCCTCATAACCTCGACATGCCCGCCCTGGGCCGCCATGCTGAGAGGTGTTTGTTGAGGTGTTTGATCACCTGTATCATCAGCGTTGTCATCAATTGGGGCATCGTTGTTCAGCAGCTCTTCAACAATATTTATTCTCCCAAAGCCAGCCGCCAGGTGTAGCTAATAGCAGTCCGTTCAGCCATGTATGTACTCATATGCTGGAGAAAGTCAGGGCTACACTTACCGGAGTGTTAAACCATTCATCACGTTGTCTGAGTTCATCCTTGTGGCCGTGTCGAATGAGAGCTGCAACAAGCTGGCGGAAGCCAACAGAAGCGGCTACATGCAGGGCGTTGAAAGACTTGTAAGGAAAGTCTCCCAACACCGTGGTCAAGCGACAGAAATCCGCTAGCCAGCGCTGTCTTATAACGGAATCCGGTCTCCAGAAGTCTTCTTCAAGGCTGAGATCCTCAGCAATGTCTAGAGTCGCTTTGCTTGCATGGTGAAGCCAGTGTTTGACGGCATAAACCAAAGCCTTGTCTTTGACTAACTCGACGTCGTCATCGCTTTCCTTTGATCCGAGGGACGACAAGGAGCGTTCGCTTTCAGAGTCCTCATATCCATAGCCATCATTTTCTTCATCATCGGATTCTTTTGTTTAATTAGCCACTCTATCCATAAAGTTGTCGGCATTTTCCGTGATCTCTCTTACCTTCCTCGTCATCGTCATCTGCATTTGACATTGCATCTTGATTCTGCCCGGCGAGTGTGGTCCTAGATTCTGATTCTAGGTCCTCATAGGTCTCCTTGAGGTGGGTAAAACAACGTAGTGCCAATACGCCGTGTTCCCATCTAATCTCCTCCTCAGATAGGCCGAGCAGAGCTTTGGCATGATCGCGAAGATGTGTTTTGACTACGACATTTGTAAAGGCTACAGTCGGGCTGTCTTTGCTCGTACGCTTCACTGATATCAGCGGTCTGCACTGCTTGATGAGATTCTGCAGCTCTGCTCTCTTCTCTGGGCTAGAGGAGAACCCGGCAAGCACTCCAAGCTCAACCTCTGTGGGATCTTCGTAGGTCAACACCATGGCGCGCAGGATCTCTTTAATCTTGCCCGATTCCGTCCTATTTAGCTGGAAGACTTGCTGCCAAGCCTGGTTTAGGAGAGCCTTTAAATCCTGGGGCGTATTTTCGAGAATGTTTCGGACAGTGAGATCGTTGTCTGTTGCCAGTTCCCCCAGCTGTATGCATGTGATGTCAATCCACTGAGTATTCTGGGCGCGCTTTCCGATGAGACTGCTCGCGAAGTACGACAATGCCTTGTTGTACTTTTTCTTTTCTCCAAGAGCCGTGATCATCTTCTTCGCATGCCTCCGTAGCTCGAGCTGCACCTGGCCCTCATACTTGGAGTCTTCGAGGTCAATGATTCGCACCCCGTTGGTGTGAAGGAGGACCTCATCGACGTTGTGTGCTTCTCTTCCTGTGATGAACCATCGAGCTTGCACGTTTCTCCCAGAGCCTGAACTTTCCATATCTTCCAATTCGCCACTGATATATCTCATTAACTTGATGGTGGCGTCGGATTCGGGTGGTAGGACGTGTAAGTTATTGAGAACAAAGTAGACTCTGGTGCCGATGAACTCGTCTGCAAGCATGCTCTGGATTGACTGCCATAGATTCTCAACTGATACCTGAGCTTCTATGTTGTTTTTGCCGCTTTCGTTCTTCCCCTTCGTCTTGGTAAACTTCTTTGCGTGCGGCGCCAAGGTTTCTGCCTGCTCGACCAGCTGCCTAACAAGAGATTTGAGGACGTCTTCGGCTGTAGAATAATCTACATTGGTATCGCAGAAAAAGTAGGCAAGCAGAACAGGGCCTTTGACCAGATTGTTGTCCACGTCTTGCTGGATCTTCCTGATGCCTTGAAGTGCAGCTAACGTAGCGTTGGTCTTTCCGCGACCTTCCGGACCGCGTATGTAGAGACAGTCGATGGATTTCCCCTCTCCAAGCCATTCTTTGTACTCTTCTTCCGAAGGGATCCATGATGACGGTACGAAAGACTGCGAAAGGACTTTTTCTTTTTTGCGTACCTGGCCGCCTTCCAAGGCATCCATGATACCTTTCACCAGCGTGAAGTCGATATCTCTAACAGCCTGGAGGCGACTCTTGACTGCTGCCGGAGCTCCGTCCACCATTTGCCTTAGGGGTTCTCGAATATTCTGAACCCACAAATCGTCTTTGACGCCGTTGATCTTGACCAAGTCTCGATGGTTGCGAGCCAGCCCTGACTCTTTACAGCTTTCTAGAGTCGCCGATTCTTGAGAGACAAACTCGACTTCGTTTTGGGGAATGTCAAAGTCTCCAGACTTGGCTTTCCCAAGCTCTTGTACCAGAACCTTCAGTTTTGATATGTCGCTCAGATGTTGCTCCCAGAAGCAGTAACAGGAGATTTTCTGGCCGTTCCTGTTTGCCAAGCGTGTAAACTCAATTCTTAGCTGTTGTAGCTCGCCATTGTTAGGTTTGAGCAAATCCAGCAGCGATGAATGAACAGCTGCATCACTCTCCTTCTCTGCCATGCGAGCATATGCTCCTAAAAGCATGAAAACGGAAGCGCCTTTGAACGGTGTGCCAAAGAAGACACATCCTGTAACAGTGTCGAATATTTCTCTAAATTGGCTGTTGCTAGCCTCGGCGAGAATAATAGCTTTTGCAATGATCAGACCTCCCATGCTATGGCCGATGAATACAATAGGTCGGGTTTTGCAGCCCTACAGCTTATACGTCAGTCATAAAGTACATTGATCATGCTGTGAAGCAGTCTGCATACCTCTCTTTTGCTCTTTAGCCCAGCTAGCAACACATGAGCAAGATTGCCAATGAATTGTTTCACTTTGAAACCTCCTGTGTATGCCGATTCGAACTTGTAGAGTAGCAGACGAGCTCGAGGAAACTCTCTTTGGAGACCTTCCTTGTGTGTTATCCAGTTGAACTCGTTCCCTGGCTCACTGGATCTCCAGCACTCTATCGGATCCGCCCCTAACCCGGGCACGACCACGATATCGACGTCTGGTGAAATGTTTTTGTTTTCGCCCTCGGGTGAATAAATCTGCACCATTCGCTGGTCTGATACTTCATACCCCTTCTTCTTCTTCTGTGGCATGTTATTTCTGGTTGGGTTGGCTGATGCATCTTGCGATGTGAAGCCTTGCGCGGTTGCAGCTTCAGCTGCCTGGGGCCCCTGTGATGCCATTTCCTGGGCTCTAGGAGGAGAGACTGTGAAAGCCAACCAGGCAACTCTTTTGATCCTTATCGAAGACGGAGATGACGTTCAGTGCTTTTTATTTTATTTTTAAGGAAAGCAAGCCATGAGTGATGGTCAAGGCTTATACGGGTACAAGGTGTCATTAAGAGAGTCAAAGGATCTCTTTATACATAGCACATCGATGCGCATTCATAGCACAATGCTGCTTGATTGACAGCTACTCAGGGTCCACGGCATATTCGGTACTTGCGCGATTTAGAATTCTGCTTCTTCGAGGATTCTCCGCATAGTTGCAGGATAGCAATGGCACACCATGGGGCATACTTGACACCTGTATGCATTTCTTTGGCCAAGACGTATGCTATCCGGCCAGCATTCGGTGACGAACGTACCAATTGAAAGGATGTGAACAAATATTTAGCCAAGACGAATGCTCTCTGGTTAGCATTCGGTGACAAATGTACCAATTGAAAGGATATGACCAAGTAAGGATTCATTAAATTATCAGGCCACTCTATGCGCGATCAAAGCCATACATTTGACGCGAATTGACCTGTGGCGTTGACATTAGTGTGCAGGTGGGGGCGGGACTCGCGTATAATAGCAGCAGCAAGGTCTTCGATCGACGAATTATAATACAATCCTCCTTAAGAAGTCACCCTTAATTCGAAGGATGTAAATACTTGTCATAAATCTCGGGTGTGGCAGTTCAATGGTTAGAGTAGGACCCTCCTATCACATTGGCAATAGCAACGGTCGTTGACTCCCAACCCTCGTAAACTCTGCCCAACTGCCTTTCATCCAATCTATGGCCCGCTTCTGGCGGGCAGAAAAATGACTAGTCGTCTTCATGGTATCTCAGCCGCACAGGTAATTGGGAGTGAGAGTGCGGAGTATCCTGGAAAGCGTAGGATTCCCTTGCTACTGCTTTGACAGACTGAGCCCCCCAATCAAGCATATTTGTTTATCCGGGAGTATCACGAGCTATCACATTGGGCACATACCAGGCTCTATATCAGCAGATGTCTCCCAATTAGGATATGAATGGATGATAGATGGCAGCTGAAAATGCATAAGCTACCAATCAATCGACAACATCTGGCAGAGGAAACATATGCCAAGACCCGAGGATGCTGAGCCCCAGAATTATTCATTTGGAGCCGCAAAGATGAGCCTCCGGTGCCACCGGCTTCAGGTCCGGACTATTAGTAAACCTTTTTGATGAGCCAGCTACACAATAGATGTGGTATGTGGCACTTTCACGAGTGTAGGCTCTCTGTTATACAGCCACTTTCGTGACATTGCGTTCTCCCACAAAAAGAATCCAAAGTTGCATGTTACTTGAGACCCCATAGGGACCTATACACATAACACATTAATGCGGCATCAATAATTTTGACATCATATTTGAGGACCAGATTGTCAATCGATATTTGCTGCTGAGATCTGGCTCCGAGTGAACGCGTTATCTTGCTTTATTCGTTTTACAGCGCTTGCTTATGACCATCTGCTTTTTTTGACTGGAATTATGGGAAATGAAGGCTTGGTTAGTGTTTCTGAACGTATGTTATTGAAATCTTTCCCTCTTATCTGTACACGTCTCTTCAACATGGTAAGCGGACGATTATCAACTAATATTGGTATGATAGCAAGATGGCTCGAATCAGCCCACACTATAGAAGCAACAGATAGATCTGTTAGCACTGGCCTGAGGTCTAAAGTTCCTCGTGGTATGTAGTATTGTTTCTTTTTGTCGATTTGTAGCTAATAGGAGATTTGATTGCTATTCATCAACACTTTTCATCGTATCTCCATTCCTAGCTAACCAGAGGCTTTAGATCTAGATGCCCCGTTCAGCCCGAATGAAGATATCTTTCCAAATGGACCAGTGCTTCCTGGTACTTACCAGTCTGGGAAAGGAATACTCAGAATCGAGCAGTCTAATGCAAGCTCACTCGAAAAGTATCTGACAAGCGATCTCGATGTCACCCGACTAAATAAAATCCACAAACATCTCTGGTTAGCTGGACTGCCTCAGATTTCTCGGTCACTGCACAACCAAGTTAGGGTCGGGCGACAAATTCACGTCACAGAGAGAGCAGATCTCCATCTTGTGTGGCTTAACAACGTTCTATATCTGAAACCGCTGCCCGATTATCTACTAAGCCACTCGTTCTGGATTAAAACATTCTGTCCAAACCGTGTTCTTTTTGAGAATGCAAAAGGGTTTCTTTATTCCTACATCTGGTTAATATGTAGTAAAAGTGATTTCAAAATTGCTCATGAGCAAGGACTGATATCAGATGCGATTAAATGGGAGCAGTGGGCGCTATTTTCTGCTGCCGTGGTTTCGAGTACTAACCCAGAGAATATAGGCGATATTAACCCAAGATATATCTATGGCGAACTACGCTTAACAAGGTTAAATTTAATATGCAGATTTTGCACGAGAACGTTTAATATTATCACACTTATAAGAGGGTACGACTATGGCTATCACCAGTACTCGACTTACCTAGAGCGGAACTTCGCCTGGGTTTTAACAGCCTTCATCTACATAACCGTCGTGTTGACGGCTATGCAGCTGGGACTGGCCACAAGCGAGTTAAACGGCAACACAGTCTTTAGCCGTGTATCGTATGCGTTCACCCTCTTCTCCATCTTGGGTCCGGTGGCCACGTTGATTATAGGAGCTATCATGGTGCTGCTACTTGCAGTGTTTAATGTTCGCTACGCGCTTAAGAGAAGGAGAGAATCGCATGACGAGTTCCCGCAGGCTTTTGCAAATGAGTCGGTTCAAATGCATACTCATTGATGGAATATGATAGAATAGCCACATGCGGTTCTGTTAGACACTCTTTGGACATGGGACCAAACTCGGCGTCGGGACTGACGCTGGAGCAAAATTGGTACAATACAAGCCCAAAAGGCAAATAACACCTAATTTCCTGTAGCTTAGACTGTCTCTCTACGATGGAATATATATATATATATACGCCTGCCTCTCAATTCTAAACCTCAAATGACCATTGGATATTAATTAGATATAAGTATGCAGCCCGCCGTGAGCTTGCCTTAAGCGATAACCTTTCTACCTATTTAAGCACCACATCATCCATCTTCTATATCAGAGGCAGCCAGGAGGGATACTTTAAAAAAGAAAGCAGTCGTCACGGGTATATAATGACGCGAAGATGGTGCTTTTGAATCATTCATGGAATGCGCTATTTGATGAGAGAAAAGAAGAAGAAAAGTATTAGCTAGTCCAAAGGCTTCAAGATGGTGTTTTCACGTTCGTGAAGGCGAGCCTCTGAGAGATTAAGATCCGTAGAGTTGATATTCTCAATGTCTCGGGGCGACGTGCTGCTTCGGCATGATGAGCCAGTGCACCTGGCCCGCCGGGTGCATATTGTCGACGACGACGATTCGCTCATCCTAGAAGACGAATCTTAAAGCCCAATTTCCCGTCTAAGGCTTGATATGGGAGACCTCGTAGGTTACGCTTGCGAGATTGACACCGTTGCAAAAGATGCAGTCGTGCTAAACGCGCTATATGGCAGCTCTAAGACTGAAATAACTAACCAAAATATCGGAAACAAAGCACATATTATCGCTTGATATTCTGCACCCAAGGACTATACAGGCTATCTCATCAAATTGTATCTTACGACTTTCGTAACATCCACGGAGTAGATCTCTACCCTACATCTAGACAGATAAAGTCTTGAAGGTGTGATATTTTAGACTTATTAACTGTCATCTTTTATATCCCTATTTACGCAGGATATAATGCATGAGGACGTAATTTTTTTTTTTTTTTTTTACAATCTCTTATTCATCTACTGAGGTACACAATGGTAGTAGATACTACTAGGTATGGGAAGATGGTGATAATAATAGGTAGATACGGTTGCTGGGAAACTGGTATCGACGTTGTTGCTGCGTCAACACTACGAAAGCGCGGTCGTATATCTGCATCCGTAGAGTTAGATAGTCAACCCCGGTAGTTCAATCAACAATTTTTCCATTTATTGATCAACAGGTTATGAGGCCGGGCTGCTCTACTGACCTTCAACCTAAGTTTCTTGATCTCTTGTAAGAAAAGATACATCAACAGATACTAGGGGAAGATGGCGATAGTAGTAGACTCTAGAAGAAGATGGCGATAGCAGCAGATACTAGAGGAAGATAGCGATAGTAGCAGATACTAGAGGAAGGCAGCGATAGTACCAGGTCCTAGACCGAAATGATGATAGTAGCAGATACCAGTAAAAATAGCGATAGTTGCTGAGAAACCAGGTAGAGGGCATTGGATTTTGCTGCATCTCGTTGACACTGTGGTCGGCGGGGCGTTGTAGACATAGATCACGTACAGGTAGCTAGACGCTTCCTAATTTTACTGCCAGCTCTTTATATAGCGCCGGATACTTTGAATACACATTTGTCAAATCTCAAAATATGATATCTCGTAGTTGTTCGTTCGCCTTCTGCTGCTGGGGGCCATCGTGTCGCTGAGCGAAGTTTGGATTTGCGTGATCGTGGCTTAACCATGAAACTGATGAGACAAAGCTTCGAGTTTTGGGCTTCTTTATAAAGTATCGCCCAAGGCTGTCGATAGTAGAATCTCAGAGTGTCAAACACTTCAGCTTCAACTTTTGTGGGAGATGTGAAAGGGAATAACCACGCCAGGTCGGATTATGCCCTATCGACGACGGGGACTGGCTTCACGATGAGAGTGCAATTCTTATTTTAGTCGCGGGAGACGCAGGAAGAAGATCATCTCACTGCAGTTAGAAGTTAATCGATAACCTCTCTAGTTGTGCCGGTCTTTCTCGTTTCACGGCTGTGTCGTAGAAAAAGTAAAGAGCGGCAAGCCTTGGCTGAATGCTAGGCAAATATCCGAGAAGATTGTCGTCGCCATGATCCATGTGTTATCGATCCATATTTTATCAGCTCGCAAGCGCCGGTGAAAGTGTAAAGGACACAACAGTAGTCAATCAACTGGCCAAGCTGGTCTGCTTGAGATGTAGTTATTTCTCGCCGGAATCCACTCACATCGAGAGAAGCCCACAAACTTCTGCGAAAGATATCGTTCTCGGTAAGACAAACTTCAATAGCTTAGCTTCCAGTTAATTTATAAAGCCGTGTTTTGTATCAATATATATCCGAAGAGTCTAGAGATCGAACCAGAGTTATTCGACGACGCTTAATTCCACTTCATGATCAGCTCAGTCCACCAGAGAAGTTTCTGGCAGGCTAACAAGGGAGTTGCGGAGTATGTTAGAATAATCAAGGCTTAAAGATATGAAGCATCGTTGGATTGATTCAACGAACGTTATAATTAACCGACGAGATAATTCGCGTGTTAGTCAGTCCAATGACATTCTGTCACAAACCTTTCTCGTCCGGAGCCCGGCGAAGCGAAATGAAATTTAGGAGATTGGCATCAATTTTTAGCATTTGGCATTCAATAAAACGATATGGATGGAATTAGAGCGTCGGGATACGATTCACAACATATGGCAGAAGAAATTCGACCCGATGACTAACAGGCAACAGCAATAACGCCAAGCGCAGAGTCTCGACCCAAGATAGCCGACGGGAGAATGTGAAAAGGCAGCCAGATGCACCACGCGATCAAATCATCCGATCTCAAGATATCTAGCGTTTGCGCCTCATCCTTGCGCTGTTCAGCTATAAGCAGAGTAACCCATCCCTGGAAAGCGGAATGCAGGAGAACGATGCGATAGTCGATCTCAATATGTGGGCAAGCCGAGCGAAGCTTCTCCTGTTTGGCTTGATTGGGATAGAGGCCGGCGTAGTCCCTCCGAACATGTGATCTAGTCAATCGTCAATGGTCGGTCGCCGCGTGTCGATCACGTTGAAGAGCCAAGACGGTCCATTAGCATCTCGGTTCTTGATATCCTAAAACGCCACGCCTCGCGGCAGCTTAAGACAGGGCTTCACCAATTTAGCCAGTAGTCCGGGGCCCCGGAACCGTGACCTGCTTCTGGGGCTGAAAAAGCTGGAGCTGGAGCTGGAGCTAGAGCTGGAGTTGGAGTTGGAGATCTGGGGAAGAGAGAGTACTTGGAGCCGTCGGCTCCTTTCCGACGGGAGCTTTCATAGGTGGACGGAGCAGAGACGTCGAGTCGGCCACAGATTAAATATCCGAAAAGCCTCTGACGAAGGCCCAACAGATATTCCGTCAAGGGAACAAAATTAGACAAAGACGGCGTACTGTTCTAATGATTACAGCTGCTCGTACATGGGTTAGGTATTAATGAGGTACTTATGAGAGGTACTGAGGGAGGAGAAAAGACAAGGCCAGTTGAGGTTTCACGTGATGAGGATTGGAGGGTGTACTGCTGTTGCAGCCTCAGGCACTGACTGGCACGATATTATTCCATCACGCCTCTTTATCTTCTGCCTGTTAATACCACTTGCATATCTCCCGACAGGCATGTTCGCCCAACGCTTTGGAACAAACAGCTGCGAGACTTGCCATTTCGCTAACACCTCCGCACGCCGCTATGCTTAACCGGCACATGCTTCTTAGCCAATCCACAACCCCCGCGAGGACATCGGGGAAAAGATGTAAGCGCAGGGGGGGCCAAACGCGGCTACCGGACGCCACAAGTTATCAAGTGTGAGTGGCAATGCAGGTAGATGGTTGGATGGTACGGCAGACCATTTGGAGCAGCCTCTGATTTCCCCACGAACTTTGAGGGGAAACTGTTCCTTATTGTCCAGCTTGGTGGAAAATTCTACGGCTTCTAGCGCCAGCAGATCGTGACGCTGCAATACATACGTGTGCCCCCGCACAGAATCTGCGAGTATTACAGCCGAGACAGCGCAGGTTCAGCTTGGAGGGTCGTGTCACGGTGACGAGATTTGTGATATCCGGGGTGGTTTCGCTTCTTGGGGACAAGGCACGCCGTCGGCCAACAGCCACGGTCACTAAACACAACCGTCATCGGCCCATCCTCCTCGTGCTCTCTGCAGCCAACCCGCCGGCCAGACTTCCAGGATTTCGGGCCAGCATTGGCTCGAGACCCAGCATCTCAAGGATGCCAGGACTCGCTTCAGACCAATGGCCAGTCCTGCTTGTTTCCCCGCCTCCTTCTACCCCAGCAAGCCCAGACATCTCCACCACGAGCCCCGTCTTTTCTCCAGAGTTGCTAAAGGCGGGCTGACGGGTGTTTTATTTGCGTGTATAGGTTTAGGTGACTATCAAGCCTGCTAGCAATGGGCTCGGACACGATTCGACCGCTATCATCGCGGAGAATTCTCCCTCGGGGCCGCCTAACAGCCGGGCGGCGCCACAGCAAGAGAGCCACGTTCTTCCTCTGTTCTATGACCTGCGGGTAATTTCTCTGCCATGTGAACGAGATGCCTCACTGGACGCCACACTTAAAAGGACGCGGCCACAGACAACCCTATGTGCCATTTGGAGGAGCGATTTTGCCGACGGGATTTTTTTAGGGCGGCTGGGCTAGTACCAACCTGGAGTATGAGGCCGGTAATGGGCCGGATGATCATGTCCACATTTTGCCAGGGAAAGCAAACGCTACAATACGATGCAGGCCATACAAGAAATTCCTCTTTACGAGTCAAAGTAAACCCTGGTTGGTGATGTGAGGGGCTGCTCGACCGAATTGAGTGATAAGGGTCGCATTCCCAGCGCGAAAATCGCAGCCTTGATTGAGAGCATCCCAGGCAACTTCACCTCTTTTTTTCTTCTCTCTCTTCACTTCCGTCTCTCTCCCTTTGGTAGGGTCCTCCAGATAGGAATCAACCACCATGGGCATCGCATCCTTCTTCAAGGCCAGGTCGCTCAAGGCCAACGACAAGGGCCGAACAAAAGCTGCCGAGCTCACATTGAGGGAGTCCATCTTCCCAATCGCCCTCGTCACCGTCCTGTTTTTCCTCTGGGGATTCAGTTACGGCCTGCTCGACACGCTCAACAAGCATTTCCAGAACACGCTCCATATCGACCAGGCGCGTTCCTCTGGTCTACAGGCCGCTTACTTTGGGTAAGTTTTGTCATCTCACTGCGCAATCTGTCGCGCTTTGCCAAGCAGATAAGCTAACATTGAGATTGTCCAGCGCATATCCATTGGCCTCTCTCGGACACGCAGCCTGGATTCTCCGTCACTATGGATACAGAGCCGTCTTCATCTGGGGTCTTTTCTTGTACGCCGTAGGCGCTGCCATCGCCATCCCCTGCATCAAGGCCAAGTCGTTTGGAGGCTTCTGCGCTTCCATCTTCATCATCGGCAATGGTCTTGGCTCTCTGGAGACTGCCGCCAATCCTTTCATCACAGGTATGTGACGCGATGTCGTCTAACTCAATTATGGTTAACCTGCCCCTCTCCATCCATCCCCACTGACATGATCTACCCCAGTTTGCGGCCCACCGAAGTACTCTGAGATCCGAATCAACATCTCCCAGGCTTTCAACGGTATCGGCACAGTGATTGCCCCCGTTCTTGGTTCATACGTCTTCTTCAACTTTAGCGACGAGCGCGCGCTTCAGAACGTGCAATGGGTTTACCTGGCCATTGTTGTCTTTGTCCTCCTTTTGGCGACTCTGTTCTTCCTCGCTAAGATCCCTGAGATTACGAATGCCGGTGAGTCTTTATCTGCAATACAACCCCCCCCCTACTGCATCCTGCTAACGCAATGCAATCTAGACATGGCATTCCAGGCTCAAGAGGCCCACGGCAGCTCAGATGACCAGCCACTCTGGAAGCAGTACAGACTCTTCCACGCCGCGCTTGCCCAGTTCTGCTATACCGGTGCCCAGGTTGCAATCGCCAGTTCCTTCATCAACTATGCCGTGGCGACCAGACCAGGAACTTCCAGCAGTCTTGGCTCTAAGCTGTTTGCCGGTGCCCAGGCCGCTTTCGCCATTGGTCGATTCACGGGAAGTGGTGTCATGCGATTTGTAAAGCCAAGATGGATCTTCCTCTTCTTCATCAGCATGTGCATCATCTTCATCTGCCCGGCCATTACTCAGAAGAACGACACCGGTATCGCTATGCTCTATGTTGTCCTCTTCTTCGAGTCTGTCTGCTTCCCCACCATCGTTGCCCTGGGAATGCGCGGTCTCGGCAGACACACCAAGCGTGGCAGTGGCTTCATCGTCGGCGGTGTTGTTGGCGGTGCCTGTGTACCCCCCTTGACCTTTGTGGCTGCAGAGCGTCACGGCAGCGGCATCAGCATGGTTGTCCCCCTATCTTTCCTCGTCGTGGCCTGGTCGTATGCCTTCTGCGTCAACTTTGTGCCCGCGTATCGGGATGTTGTCGATGCTTTTAGCGAGACTGACGTCGGCACCCAGGGCCACACGCACGATGAGGAGATTGCGGAGAAGATGGACCATGAGAAGCCTGTAGTCACTACTGTTCAGTAAATATGGTTGTAGAGCGGGGGGACATGGGACAAGGTGGTTTTGGTTTATTAAATTGGATTGATGAGTTTTCTTGGATACCAGTATCGTCGCTTGCTTTGTGACCAGCTTTTCTGTTGGGACACATGTTATGCATATAATGATTTCATGGCAAATATATAACTTCACAACTTGACTCTCACTCCGTGCTGCTTGATTATTGTGTCCACGTCAAACTTTTCTATTTCTCTTTCTTTGTCTAATCCCAAAGTTATATATGTAACAATGCGCTTTGTTTCACAACAAGTTGAAAAGAACAACTCCTCATCCCCTATACCTAATCTTGATCTAAAGTCCAACAGCATTACATCTATGTACCGTTCCTCCTCCTTCCTCCCCTCGTACTCCTCTCCACGTGCCCCTTCAAGACCTTCCTCGTCTCCACCAAGCTCCTCTTCTGCTTGCTCTTGGCCTTGCCGAGCGTCATCAAGAAGTTCTTCTTACGCTGCTTCTCCCTGTTGCTCGTGCTCTTTCCCGCGGCGTCCTTCTTGGACTTGCGGATGGCCTGCGTGCTCTTGTGCTCCTCGCGGTCCGGTTTACCTTCCTTGGCGAGGGCGACCTTTTCCTCCTTAGTCAGCTTGCGGAGGCGGATGGGCGCCTCGATGTTCTCGGCAGTGAGGCCGTCGTCGGCGTGGGTGGGGCCATCGGGGTTCTGCTGCTGGCGCTTGCTGCGGAATTTGGAGCCCATGGCTTTTTGGACGGAGGCTGCGGCGCGGAGTTCCTGGAGCTTGGCGAGGTCGGCGGGGGTGAGGATTGTGGTTGTGGCGAGCTTGGTCATGCGTTCGAGCTCGGCGGCTGAGTCTTCTTCATTGTCTTCTTCCTCGTCTTCTTCTTCTCCCTTTCGCTTCTTGGGGGCTGGCTCGTCTTCGTCTGAAGAATGCTCCACGTTGATCCATTCGCCCTCGTCGCTGCTATCTTCTGAACCAACCTCCCACTCGTCAGAGTTGAAGCCATCTTCATCCTTATCCTTCTCATCGCCGGAGACGTCGCTTCCATCCTCTGGCAGGCCCTTTTCAGCACGCTTTCGCTTCCTCTGCTCCTCTTTCCACTTGGCAAGGAGATCAAGACCCTCGATACCGCCGACTTCCTCCTCTCCGAACTTGCGCTGCTTCATCAAGCCGGAGCTGATGCCCATGGTAGCGTCTTTGCCTCGGTCTCTCTTCTTGAGCATGTCTGCGCCGACTTCTCGGTATAGTGACAAAAGACCCTTGGCAGCCATCATGACGCCCTTGTCTTTGCTCTTGCGGTATTGGACCAAATCTTGCAGCAGTGTCTCCGTCATGGCTAGAGACTGTCGAGAGCATATCTCACGAATGGCATTCAGACCTACTGCAGCGACTTCGGAGGCTGACGCTTCAGAGACGAACTCGTTCGCAATCTTTTGGATAAGGGGCTCAAGAGCATCAGGGGGGACCAGGTTGTGCACACCTTGTGCTAGAGAGGCGAGGATTGATGTGACGGATTGTTGCTTGGGTGTAAGGTATTTGATGAACCAAGAGTATAGCGGCACAATGGTAAGCTTGTGTAGACCGACTAATCTGGTGATCAACTGCAGAACAAGCAGCTTTGTATCCAGTGAGAGCTTGTTCTTTGTGCTCTGGAGGTGTTTTGTGAATAGTTGCTCAGCAAAGTCCTGAGGATCATGAAGCAAGTGCAGAGCCGAGAAGTTGAGAGGGTGAGGCTTTGACTTTTTCTTCTCCTGTCTCTTGACTTTGTCGACCGCATTTTTGTACGCCTGCTTCTGTTTTCTTGATTTCTTGTTGATGGTAATTTGGTGCTTCACCTTGGCCAGATCAATCTCCTCATCACTGCTTTCGTCCTCGAGCTCTTCACGCTCCTTGTCGCCTCCCAAGAAAAATCGTACAGATCCGATGACAACTTTCTCGTTATCGGCCAAACATGCCTCTTTCATGACATCGACCGGTTTCGCATCTGTCCAGACCTGTCGCTTCCACAGCTCGCGCGTCAGCTTAATAGCCCAGATGGCCCTTGGCGAAGAGCGATCTGCTGTGACGAGGTTGTAAAGCACGGCCTGAATGGTTCGGTTCAGCGGGTGATTTGTGGACTTGGAATTCGAGTTACGCATGTCGCTAAGAATTTTCTGGAAGAGCATCTCTCGCATGGACTTGCTTCGCGAGGAAACGAGAATCGGGAACAGCGTGGTCAGAAGGCTGGTGGAATCGATGACTTCTTTGCGTCTCAACAGCACCAGACTGCCGACGACCTTGTCTCTCAGCTCGTGGTGAAGGGTTTCGTGATTCTGTGAGACAATGGCCTTCAAATCGTCCGGGAATGTCCGTGTCTCCTCAGGGTAGCAGTCGGCAACGTGCGCAATGAGGTCGATCATGTTGTGGAAGGATTCCACCGAGTCGGCGACGGCCGTCGTCGGCGACATGAAGAAGATTTCGCGCTGGGCCTCATATTGTTCCCATTGTTTCAGGAAATCGTCCTTGTAGGATCTAGAACAACGTAAGCGATGGTCCTTTAAGGCGACGAGAAGGCGACGAAGAACTTACTTTGGATCCCGACGGATTTTGTACTGAAGACTCGCGCTGCAAAGATTGTTAGCACAACGAGGGACAGAGGCGCATATTGATTCAGCAAAACATACAAGTCCGCATCAATCTTCTCGAGCGCCGCGACCTTTCTTTTCACCATTTTTGCGACTGGTTGGGACGCAATGGAGGCGATTTTGTATGGGATTGATTTTCGCCTTGGCGGGACCAACTTGTCGAAGAAATTTTGGATTATCGGCCATCGATAAGATAAGGATAAGCTTAGCACCCGCCTAGCGTACAGGGGCGGAAAACTACTGGATCAGGTACTCAACATTGCCACAGCAGTAAGTGTCACCTTAATTGAAGCGAATTACATTTCTCTTTAATGCCAAGTCGATGTCCTTTTTTTTTTCAATGCAATACCGCCCGAATGATGAATTTCATTTGCTGCTGATTTTATGTGGCTTGAAAGCTGTTATGGGCCAATGTCCTTGACGAAGCTCTTATTCCTTTCATCGAAACCAGATCCCTGCTGATAATCCCATAACACCTTGATGAAGCACTTTTCCCAACTTGCTATTCCCATTTCCCCTATGGAGAGTGCCTTTCTTCAGAAACCCCATCGTCCGAATTAGTTAACAAGTCCAGTTCTTCCTTTTGAAACGCCTCTTCATGTTCGTTTGCCTCCCTAGATAAAATCTTGTGTCTCGCTTCCCTCATCTTTGATGGTATTCATCACGTCGTCAAGTTTGTTCATTGCTTCAGCGTTTGGCCGCGTACGGTGCTTTTCCTTCAGCGCCTTCACATAGTGATTGATGGCGTATGTTGCGGCTTGAAAACCATACCGAACGGCAAATGGAACGCCTGGAGCCCTTGCGTATTCCAGCAAGTCCTGAATGATGATGTCTACTGGATCATTCGACCACATGGGTCGTCCAGGTTGAGTGCGAGTCTCAGTGTATTCAAGTGCTTCCATATCATCCTTTGCGTCATCCACCCATTTGAGTATGTCTGGCTTGTCCACAAAGATGGCCCACGTACGTAGCCACGTCTTCGTATCTGCGTCCATCACTTGAACGATTTCTTCGCTCATTCTCTTTGCGAGTTCGTCAGTCACGCTGGCTTGGAATTTCTCTTGACGTGCGCGAGTGAGGTAAGGCTCCAGTTTCTCTATAGCTTGCGCCCTCGTGATGGTCATCCGAGTCGTAAGCTCCATATCTGAAGGTAGCGTGGGCGTCTTGAATCTTACGAATCCTGAGAAGAAATGTTCAAGCATGCCCGCGTAATTTCTCACCACAACATGTTCGTTGATCAGGTCGGTCGCGTCGAAAATTTCTACATGACTGTCCTCGCCGTTGCTTTGGTCTGTCTCTGAGTTTCCTACATGTTCGTTAATCGTTTCTATTCTCTCAGACTGGCCGTACTGCGATGGTGCGGCGGTAGCTACTGTTGCGTGGGAAATAGACTTACGTTCGTTGAGCGGCATCGTGAAGATGGATCAGAGTGTTAAAGACTATTCTTTCGTAGTCGTGTTTGTGTGTCGCAACGTCAGTGAAGATTTGAGCGAGGACTTCAGTGGTGGTGTTGGAGAAAGAAAAAAAGGTGAAGAAAGAAAATGAGCGATCGAAATTTATTCAACCTCTGAAGCTCGCGTTTTACTAGGCGTTCAGCGTGCCTGTTGGTCGCCAGCTGTCATCGTGTTTGGACAAGTGTCCTACAGCCACGTTTCTCCTGCGGCAGTGCAGCTTCGGCAATGGATTGAGGTTCAATTGTCTGGTCGGTTGACACCGTTGTGGAGGGCGATACTTGCAAGTCCTCGCGGGTGTACTATCGGGATGCATTGGGCTGAATATAAAAGCGCGTTGCGAGATCAAAGGATTGGGTAACTCGAAGTACGGCGGCCTCAGTGGCTGCCTGGCCCCAAAGTCTATAAGGGACAATCTAGGTTGATGAGGCATGGTGGTCGAGGTCGTATGTCTGTGATCCAAACTGTCCAGCAAGGATCGGTCCATAAGAGCGAACAACAGGAAGGCACACGACTAACTGTATCGTTGACTGGCGAGTCGGTGGTATGCGTATCTCATTGTGATTGTCCGTTTCTTTTCATGACTTGTCTTGATCTTGCAGAAGAGAGAGGCGTGCCATGCAAGTATTCGAATGTCCATTGCCTTGAAAGAGGAGCAAAACGGCATACAGGAAGGGAAAGAGGTTGTATGTTTGACGGGACAAGCTTCACTACTCCTATGATGTACTGAGATGTTCATCATAAAGAGGAATACAAGTCATATCGAACAAAGGGTGCGGTGAGGGCTTGAAAAGCGCGTCGCAAAGAAAAAAAGGTATCAAATACAGCAGACGCCACAGGCAGAGCTGCCAAGCCCCCAAGTCCCCAAAGGACAAGCTGGGCTGGGGGAGGTCTGTCGATCAAGATCTCCCGGTTCCATGTAATATTGAAGGTACAGTAGAAGTGTTCGTTGGTATAGCACCGGTCGAAAGGGCTATCTTCGTAAATCGCCGTTGGTGTGTCAACCGAGGCGTGGTGTGAACTTCAAAAACGAACCGAAAAAAGGTGGGAAAATTAAATTCATATCAGCCACCGTTAAGGCTACCAAAACCCCCAAGTCCTCAAGTGACAAGCGAGGCTGGAGGAAGTCTGCTGAACGAGGTCTCTCAGTTCATTGTAACAAGGTACAGTAGAAGCGTATGCTGGTACAACACCAATCGAAAGAGCGTTATTCGCAAATTGTCGATGGCATATCAACTGGGGTGCGGTGGGATCTTAAGAAGCACTCCGCAAAGAAAAAAGGTAACAAATAACAGCTGCCCGATAAGGCTGCCAAACCTCCAAGTCTTCAAGGGACAAGCGAGGCTGTAGTACGTGCTCAACCGTGGGTACGGGAGCATCGTACTGGTTTCATCAAGTGACCGAAAGGCATGTAACAACATGTACTACAAATGTCTGTTAGTACGACACCCCTCGAGAGAGCGGCCCTCGCAAATAATTATAGGCGTACTCACCGGATGCAGTCAGAACTTCAAAAACGAATCAGAAAAAAAGGTAACAAATAACGGCTGCCGACAAGGCGCCAAACCTCCAAGTCCTCAAGGGACAAGCGAGGCCATAGTACATGCTCAACTGTGGGTACGGGAGCACAGTACTTTCGAAGAAAGCGACAATCTTATGATCTTCTTCCATTCAATCCATGTGCATTAGTCTTGGTGAAACACTCATCGCCGTTGAATGAAGATTGACTAACCGAATGCGAGGCCTCCAGTCCGTAAAGAACAGGCCGGGGTGTCTGAGGTTGGACGATGGAGATGTCCAGCCTTGGACCCGTGCAACGTTTGTAGTCAACATCTTTGAGAAAAGAGGTTTTTGTGTGCTTGTAGGTAGATGATACTCGGACGGAGCTCTGCTGCTGATTTCATTGACGTTAGCGGACGCAGATCCAATTGTAAAGAGGATTGAAAAGGGGGAAAAGATGTACTGAGCTGGTTCTGAAGGGCAAAGCACGTACCTGTATCAGGGGGAGTTGAGTGACTGCGATGAAGACGAAGAAGAAAAAGACCAAGCCACGGAGAGAATATTGTTGATGTGATGGAAAAAGTGTGCGATCACCTGACTACACGTGCGAACCACAGACAGATAAATAGCCCTGATTGACTCGAAGTTGTGTGGCAGATGGCATTGGTTAGCGAGATGGTTGACAGCTGGCGCACACAATGAAGCTGCCAGGCTCTTGGGGGTCTGTCAGGCGTCTGGTACTGACAACCGGTTGCTGAACAAAAAGAGCCAGAAGTCTCGTTATGTTGAAGGGACTCGTTTGTGAGAGTGACGGGCAACGAACAATGCGGCTCTCTGCTATTCCTGTCGGGCTGTTTCTGAATGGTCTAAATTGGTCTGTTCCCCGACCCAAGTGTCATCCAGAAGTTTGTCCAACCACCTGTTGTTCGCAGTTATCTTGTCCTTACTAACCGTTACTATAGCGTGCTGTTTCTTCCTGGCCATATGTAGCGAACGAAGCTACTGGAAACGCAAGTGTTCGTTTGTAAAGCAACATTCGTATGTCCGGATAGCTGTAGATGGACTCCAGATCTAGCTGCCCAATATTGGATCATTCACCCTGTACGGCAGCATGCAGTGGCGGTGAACATGTAAGAAACCGCACTCAGGTGAATTGACTACTGCTTATCTATATAGCTTGCTTTAGTTGGCCGGTTAGTTTACGATCTATCCTGCACTTTTCTATCGCATCTTACCCAATGGTTGAAGAAACGGCCACACCAACTGACGGCAACACTCAACCTAGGCCGTCCATGTGGTCAAACAGCACTATTATAACCACTATCATCAACGACTTGTTAGTCTGAGCAAGTACACGGATTCTCAACAGATAACTGAGACGTCTACATACACAGTGAACCACTATGTTCGCAAGACGGAAGATTGAGACATGGATAGACAGTGACCGGCCTTGATGATTATGGGAAAGCCTCCACAACATGGTAAAGGAGACAGATACTGTTGCTCTTCTACTATCACTACTTCTTCCCCTATTTACTACTTTTGCCTACTACTTACTACTTTTTTCTACTATTTACCTTCAAACATAAGGCATCGGAGGACGACATCACTCACCAGGAGGCAATCATCGACAGCATCTTAGAACAGACATACCTGCGTATTACAACTAAGAGACTCTTCAGCTACATCTCCGAGGTTTCTAATGAAGTTGTCCAGCAGATGCCTGACGCCAAGACGGAGTTTCGCCGCCTGCGTAAAGCGGAGATCGTCGCTGCCAAACTCCGCCCAGAGCTGGGAGAGGACGAAATTACTCATCGTACGCGTATTCAGACTTGGCTAAGCAAGTAATAAAACATCATCCGTCCGCATGTCAATCAAGTTTAAGGTGAACCGTGGAGAGCTACGCGTTTAAACATACCTGCTGGGGTGCAAACAGACATCGCGCTCTTCTACGCAGAGGTACCCGTCAGCCCGACTGGCCATACGGTCTGAAAGCACCACCTCTGCGCATTACATCCCCTACTGTCAACTATCCCACCAATCTCCTTCAATATCTGAATAACGTGGCACGTGTTCTATACATAGAAGAGATTATCGTGCGAATGGAGTACGACGCTCTCTACTACTATTATTATCTTCTTCTACCATCAGCTACTCTCTGCTACTAGCATTACTCTCCTCTACTCTCTTCTATTACCGCTACTTTCTTCGATTGTCGACATTTTCTTCTACTATCGACATTCCCTTCTATCATTTACCAGTACCCAGCCAAGCTGCATCTGCTTGGTGATGTCACCAGAGATGAAATCATAGCCCTAGAAGAGAAACAATTGAGCGAGTCAACATTAGCCGAGTGTCAGACCGAAGAGACAGTCAGTCAAAATTACAAAATTGTCAACCGACTGCATTCACAAACCTACTAGCAACGCTGCCCAAGCAGAGACAGATAATCCACCCATGGCTCTCCATGGTGCACCAGATCGCTATGTCGGTAAAGGAGCTGGTCAGAATAAAATGAGAGGGGTATCGGTATACAATGACATATTGGCGGATATGAAAGATGTCGGGAAAGACGAGGCGGCACTCTGAGGCGTCATGGTGTCGTGGTTCAATGCTACGCGTGGCATTGATACGTTTTGGGCGGGACAAGAACCGCTGGCTGGAGGGTACGAGTGCTGCTTCTGTGGCATTGATCTAACCGAAATTCATTATTCGGACGAGCGCGGCTACAAGTGTGCCCAGACAGATACTAGACAGCGGTCCACGTCTCTACCATTCCATACTGGTTTCTGGGAACCTTATCCCGCTGAAGATGTGGGTAAATCGAGACGACAAATTCTCAGCCCTATCCCGAGACGGGAATTCCACCCTGGAGGAAATCCGACTAAGGTCCGTTGAGACACTAAAGGGCCTTTGGAGAGGGTCTCATATTCGCCCGAGACTAGATGTTCCCTCTAAATCGACCTTGCGAGTATCAGTTCTGCGGCCATGGTGATCAACTGTTCGAATTCGTTCCTTGCGGCAAAACTTTTACCACTATCAAAGAACAAGATGACCACATGAGGTCTCAGGTGCAAACGATGCAGAAGAATGGCGCAAACGGTGACAAGGGGCCAACCTGCTTTTCAGAGCATGCGCGAGGAAACGTGAAGGAGGCCGTATCTACCGCGAAGGACTTGATTTTGACTCAGTCGACGATATGAGGGACCATGTTTGGTCCGTCCACTAAGTTTACATGGTAAAGGGGAACGAAGTCAAGTTTTGCGAGTACTGTCAGACTTGGCTTATTGAGCCGCTGGAGTTGCGATCTCATGCAGACAGACACCTGGACAATGCCCACAACGCCGTCGCAAAGCACAGTTATACTGGAGTTACGGTTAGACGTGCTATTGTCCTCGTATTTGCCCATTTTGTTTTCACGATGAAGAGTCGCCTACACAGAAGCGTATCGCAACTTACGCTTCGTTTTTGGATCTCTCGGCACACATCTCGCTTCACTTAGAAGAACAAGAGAAGAAAAAGATCGAAAAAAGATGCCCTTGATTCCCAGTTATGTGCACCAAAGAAGCCAAGAGGAACAGCGCCGAGTCACGAACTTATCTCGAAGTTGTACATGAAATTGAAGCTAAGATGAAGAAAGTCGCAAAACGCAATACAAATACCAACGATTCAAGTGTTCAACGCTCGACCTCTCAACTACCCACAACGCATTCGGGAAAACGAAAGATACAAAAGACTCGCAAAGGATTATGAGGGCGACGACGCCATCAACCTGGCTACCATATCAAAAGTCCAGGAGAGAGATTTCTCCCGGCTATTGGTCAGAGGAGTCTTCAAAACGATCGGTCTGGAGAAGGAGGACCACAGAGATTGTTACGTCGCATGCATTAACAAATGCGTTTCAACACATGAGCCCAAGGCAACGAAGTGGTCACAGTGGGATGGATATCGCGATTTCTGTGAAAAAGCTCAAGCAGGCGGTCGACCTCACGAAGGAGCACCGCGTACGATATATCCTCAACGCGCCGACTGTAATCGCTGCCATTGCCGTAAAGATATTGCGAAATGTCGATACCAATGGACGTGACGCCATTACAGGCCTTCTCTTGCAGTACGGATTTTGCGCCAGCGTCTCGATATGATTCCATCAACAGTCGAGGTACAGTTCGTGTTGAAATGTCTTTCAGCATTCCGTGTGATGATATTCTACTAGAGGAAAATAGTCATAGTAACAGATACTAGAAGTAAATAGCGACGATATCAGATACTGGAAGAAAGTAGCAGTAATAGCGGCTACTAGAAGAAGTGTCGATAGTGGCAGATAGTAGCGATTGTAGCAGCGCTCAAGACTGAATATATACTAAAGAATCGATGAAACTCTATAGTTCAGACATCAATTGACAGTTTCTCTAGACTCTTTACCATAATCTATGCCTGGTTTAGGTCACTTTGATGAAAGAAGTTCCAAGAACGAACAACGAAATGGCGCTGCCTCGTCGACACTGCCAGTTGGCAGACGACGGAGGGATCTGACAAACAACACTGACAGCTAGTCAGGCACCCATACGAATCTTCACAATCTTCTTTATCTTTCCATTTCTTTCCATCTTCCATTTCTTCTTTCTCAACTGCAACACACGCCTCTTCTACATATTACTCCCCTGACGAACCACAAGAAACCGCACGAAACCAAAAGATCGTGAGACAGAAAAGATAGTCAACCAAAATGACTCACGAACAGCAATCAACCGTCACAAACGTAATCACCCGTACGGATTCCCCCTCGCCATCCGTCATGGTCTGGGAGAGAATGACTATCACACGCGAGGATGCGGTGATAGCAGTCAGAGGCCTGATTGATACAATTTGGCAATCACCATGGGATGTCAATTTGAATAACAAACTCAGGGAGACATTTACGGAGCAAATGGTCATTGTACTGCCAGCAGACATAAAGGAGGAACTGACCACTTGGGCAAAGATGTCCGGATCCACCTGCGTCGAAGCCTGGCTGGAGAGAGCTACGGAGGACAAGCTGCAACATACCTGGATCGAAGTGAGAGAAAACCCACTGTTGTGGTCAAGAAGGGGACCGACGGCCATCCTTGATGAGATGAGACAAGTGATGGACGTGGAAGGAGTGGACGAGGCCGCCCGTCGACGAAAGATGCATCTTCTTATAGATCAAATGCAGGTCTACATCCCGTAGACGGAACCTGGGCATCAGGAGTGGGCTGAGGCAGACGCATGAGACAGCTTGTGATAGAGCTGTACAGACGACAGACTTTGGCACCCGGACGAGCTGAAGCACCGATGTCCACCGACTGAACGCAGACGGACAACCACCACTGCTGGTAGACGAACGAAGGTATGATCAACAATACATTTTCGGGGCTCCAAACCAAGAAACCAAGTTTGGTTCATTTCATTCATCAGTATACGGGCAAATTTTTCTTTTCATCCGTCAGTTTACATTCAAAGTCATTACATCGTCGAAACAATCCGGCTTTTCTTCTTCAAAAGATGGTAGTCGTTGAGATACCGTGGTTAGGGAGTCAGGCATGGTAGTTTACATACTACATAGCTACAAACCCTTCTAACTTACCTAATAGTCAATCAATCGGTCAGTCAGTCGTTTAACAAGTATTATTTTTCCTTCTTGCTCCATCGTTGCCTAACAATGAACCTTTCCCACACTAATAATATGGCCGACGCCATCGAGACTCATCCAACTACATGTAACTAGACCCATCTACTGAGCAAGGCTCAGATTTAGTCACTGTAGCATTGAGTATTAAACGTACTGACTGACATGATACTTAATTCTCAGGAGAAGATGTTCTTCTACTACCATTACTTTCATCTACCATCGTCACTCTCTTCTACCATCGTTACTCCCCTCTACTATCGCTACTCTCTTCTACTATCGCTACCTTCTTCTACCATCTGTCAGTATCACTACCTCTAGAATCGGGCCACAAGAGGCTAGATAAGCACTTTCTTAATTCATCACGTACGACCATATGGCCCCAAATCTACAAAGTATGCGGCGATAGCTATCAAACCCCAGTCTGCCAACAAGAGAGCTCCCTGAATCCTGTTACGCTTCGCGTTAGCCAATGGCAAATTGACGTGAAGAAAACTAAGAAAGGTAAAGCAAATAGAACCTCTCTCTCAAGATATGCTTACCAGTGGTCTTTTCCTGGCGAGACAACAAAATTCAGCAGCAATATGGCTGCAAACAAGCTCACAATCTCAAATCCGTCAAATACAAGAGTGACACCCTGAATGTCAAGCCACCAAGCCAGCAAGGTGATAAAAGGCGTGATGCACAGGGCTGTCTGTATGCATTTGCCAATCGTGCATGTAATAACGTGATCAACTTCGTCTTGAATAGCCAAGTAGATGGCATAGGGATCGCAGTTTGGGATTGGAAGCAAGACCAAGCCAATAAATGTCCTGGAGAGCTGAGCGGTCGTCGCAAGACCATTAATGCTGTTAACGACGTAATCGACGAGAAAGAACAGTCCAACATTGGAAGCGAGGAAGAGAGAGATCGCCAGTGGAAAATATAACAGAGGTGCATCATCCTCATCTTCATCGATATCCTTGGCTTTCATGTCTGGTTGTAGAATGTCCTGTACGGCCAGAGCAGCCGGGATAACAGCGGCCGGGAGTACTAAGGCGGCTTTCAAATTTGGAGGCGGCTTTCCCCACGAAACTGCCGGTACCTTCTGAGATTTCTCAGAGAAGACACTATTATGCGTTTTAAACTGATATACTAGGAAGAGAATATAGACGAATATCAAGAGGACAGATGCCCCCCGGGACTGCTTTGCTAGATTTCCGTCTGAAGTCTGGCCGAGCAGTTTGGATGCGGTTGGTATCAAAAGACTTGTTGCAGATAGGGATAAGAGGTTTGATGAGACGTGAGCGGTCGTGATGTTGTAAAACTGCTCTGGGCGGCGGAGCCCTCCTGCTATGAAGCTAAGGCCGAGGATGAGGAGAATGTTGGCGAGAATACCGCCGATAAGCGTGGTCTGGAGGATGACAATCTCTTTGTTAACGAGTAGCAAGATGGAGGATATGAGTTGGAAAAAGTTGCTATAGATGAAAACGTCAGCATTTGTTCCTTTCAAGGCAATATAGACTCCTGAACGAAACAATGAACATACAAAGTAGTAATATATAACAAATTCCCGTATATCTTCCCCAGTCGCAACTGTATCTCATCAAGACCCTGAGCCGCCATGTTTTGAAGGGGAAATGTCGCAAAGAAATTGACGATAAAGGTCTCGATAGAGTTTCCCTTGATGATATGAAGGGCAATTCCAACAGGAATCAGAGGGAGAAAGATGTTTAGCCAGCTCTCAAAAAATATTCGCTGCAACTGGTTAGCGACGGTGAAGGGCTCTTGAGGCTCGACATGTCGGAAGAAGCCCTCTTTTTTAGGCTTTATATTTATCTCCTGCTCGGCGACTGGAGGTATGCTCGCTGTTTTGTCCAACCACGGTGCCCCGTTAATGATATCGTCAGATCCGCGTTTCCGGTTTCGAAGCTGGTTTCTGTCGATGAGGGGGATGTCATAGTTTTCGTTTTCACTATTACCTCCGATTTGTGCCTCGCCTTCTCCACTCAACTGCTTCCCAGCATGTTGTTCGTCGTTATGGCTACTCGCAGAATTGTCATGAGTATTGCCGGAAGTGGGATACGGACTGGTTACGGCGAAGGTGAGGTCTTCTTGGTCATGTTGCGCCTCAAGACGACTTCCGTTCCAAGTCTCTGCTCTCTGTGGCCTCCAGGACACATGTCGGAACGGATTCCATGCTTCGTTGCTCCGTCGACTGATGTTATGCGCCTGGCGCTTGATGCGAAAGTGATTGACTGAGAACCAGGTTTGTTAGCTAACAATTATTGGAAGACGGAAGGTCTTTGTTCAACTGCTGATGGGAATTCAAGGCATAGATTCGGTATAACTCACACGTATCCATTGCTGATGCACCTGTTTGCTTGTATCTTAGATATTAAGGCTCCGTTCTCGATACAGGCGATAGGACTCAACTGACTATCCTGGGGCAAATGAGTTATACTGCTGCGTTCTGTCAATAAAAGACATCTGAAGAAAACACAAAATCGCCACTCGTAGATGCCTAATCCAAGCCTAACACGTGTCGCCAGCACGCAAGTACATCCGCCAGCCTGATGAAGAACGGTTTGCGGCTGTATCTGCTTGCTGCGTCCAATAGAAATGCTCTCCATGGAGATAGTTGAGTGCCTTGCCGGGATGGTTCGCGGCATGACAACAAGGCTATATTGTCGAGAAATAGAGCCAGCCTGATTGGCTGTGTGCGCCGCTATTGAATTGGTCTTCAAGGCTGACCATCGATGTGGTTCCAGGCACAGTGCTTGTTGGTTGCTATTATCGCGGCCGGATATTGTCTATCACAATCATCTAGCTTTTACATAGATGGCGTAAAAATGTTATTTCATTTTTATATAAAATGTGTAATGCCCTGTTTATATATGCCTATATACCACAACAGTGTACTCTGCTACTGTTCATAGGGGAATACCGGGAATTCAGCAACCCAATTTCGCCATCAAGTATCCCGTGTCGCAAATGCTACCGAATACTAGATGGATATACAGGTAGGTAGAGTAGCTATTACTAGACAAATATAGCTTTAGCAGTAAATACTAGAGAAATATAGCCATAGTGGCAGATACTAGAGAAATGTAGCAATAGTAGCAGATACTTGAAGAACTAGATAACTACAGATAATTACTTATTAAATCGCTTGAGTGACGTTCTCATGCAGAAAGAAAGACACTTGGACAATTCTAATAACGTCATCACAAGGCACGGCTATACATGATGGTCTCTCGTCTTTGCACGTTTTGCCTTCACGATGAAGAATCGCCTATACAGAAGCGCATCGCAAGTTGTCCTTCATCCTTCAATCTCTCTGCTCACATCTCGATTCACTTGGACGAACAAGAACAAGAGAAGGAAAATATTGAGAGGAAATACCACTGCTTCCCAGGCATGTGCAACAATCACGTGAAGGGCCGTTTGACTGCAGCTGGCAACGTCTTTGCCATCTCCCAAGGTACTCCAGGTTCACAGCACAAAACAAGTGAGATGCCAGTGTTTAACAGGTGCTCTCTTTGACAATAGCATTGTTGCAATAGAACTTGCTGACCGCTTTCCAGCTCTTTTGTCAACATAAATTCGAGGCTATCATTCCTCACTCGCACCTTTCCTTTCCATCTACTGTTCATCCACTTCAACCCACCTCTCAACTCCTCCATCTCCATCATTTCCCACATACTACCTTCACCCAAGCATCAGTATCAAACAACACGATCAGCCATGGCAGACGAAGATACGTACCTTGATCGTGAAGGGGACCGTCTCTCTCGAGATCGCGGATCTAGCGCGCCGCCGCCCAGTCGCGAAGCTGATGACCTGCCGCAGGCCGTCACAAACAATACGGCATCACGTGCTGCAGCCAACTTCTTGTCCAACCAGATCAAGATTATGAAGTTGATCCTCGAGATAACGACTACCAAACTTGATATCTTTGAGAATCTGACTCGTCTGGCCGGCAAAATAGATGCTGTGGAAAACGCTATCCAAGAGACACCTACCGATATCGAGAAAATCAAGGCGCTCGTTGCCACTGCCAGAGAGGAGAATGAGCAGCAACTCTTGGCTATCAAGGAAATGAAACGCGCTGCATTAGATTTGCAGGAAGCCGTTCGACAACAAGATTTCTTGGCGACTGTCGCTCAGTTGAACGGCTTCCATGGTATGACAGTCTCGAATACGAACGCGGATGAAACTAGGGTAAACAATTACCTTGCTTCGGCAGAGCGCCTCCTCTATGACCTAGGGAAACTCAAGCAGAAACTTAACATATTGTTAAGGAACTTGAAAAATGAGGACGGCTCGGATATCGCTGATGGCACCAACGGCAATAGTGCTGGAAGTCAGTAAGGGGTTTTCATTGGATGAAAGCAACAGGTGCTTTGACAAGGTCATTTATCGATGGAGGATTTCCAGGTAGATTGGTTCGGGGGATACTCATCAGGGAAGGAACAAAAAAGGTGCTTTGGCAAGGTCATTTATCTATGGGTTGTTTTCAGTCATATTGAGTCAAGGGGCATATTCATCACGGACGGAACGGAACGCAAAAGGTGCTTTAAGGAGGTCATTTACTCAGGGACAATTTCAGCCATATCGATTCAAGGGATATATATTCATCAGGTAACGAACGCAAAAGGTGCATTAGTACAAGCATCAACGTAGGGAAACGTTAAGCTACATTTCAACTTCTAATTCATTCAATCATTCATTCCTTCAACGTCTGAACACCCACTATCTTCTCCATGTAGTTATCGCCATCCCGACTCCATCTTGCCAAGCCTCATACCGCCGCCGCTAATGCACTGAAACGACGGAATCGTTGAAGTTGTGTGCGACATAACAACATGTTGCGTTTTGGGAACGTGGAGCAAGACTGATTGGCTGCGCGGATCTCGGTCGGTTAGTCTGTCTGCTAGCTAGTGGAGTTGCTCCAGACACAATGTAAATAACTTGAATCCTGAGAGACACATGATGGCACTTGATAGGAGAAACGAGAAAAATCAAGGTAAAAATGGTCATTTCATTTCTGTGTGGCTTCATAGGCCCTTATTTATATATACACCAGGGGAGAGCACTCTGCCACATTCCCATGCTAAATTTACATTCTTTTCACATTTAAAAGTATCCATTCGACGACAGCCACTGCTTTAGCGCATCCGAGTCACGCTTCTTGTACGCAGCCCTGCCCCTGATTCTGTCCTTGGCCGTCTCCAAAGTGCGGTCAAAGCTGTGAGTGTCCTTATCCTTGAAGAACTGCTCAATATCGTCCAGGATAGCGGCGTCGGTAAAGGTCTTCAAGCTGAGGCCGACGAAGCGGTCAACAACAATGGGGTTGCCGAGCTTGGCAACGGCAAGGTCCCAGTTGCTCTTCATAAACTCCCACTGGAGGTTACGACCAACGGCGTGGAGAGCCAGGTTGCCACCGAGGACGTGCATGTCAGCAGCGGGGACGGCGTTCTGGGGAGGAGAGGTGTTGAAGTTGAAGGGGATGAGGTTGTCCTTGATGATATCGGCGTTGTCGACGGTGGCGAGGGCGGCGAGAGCAATGAGCTTGCCGTCAATTGCCTTGGTGGAGAACCACTCATTCTTGAGGACTTCGACATTGCGAGCAGCGTTGTCGTCGAGACCGGCACGCCAGACGGCACTACGCAGAGAAGGGGGAATGGCATTGGCCTCGGGGTTCTCAACCCAGGCGTTGAATCGCTTGAGGGCTTCAGCCTTGACCCTGTTTATTGTTAGTAACTGCTGAACAAAATGATCATGTAAAGTTGAGGAGCTTACTCGGGGTGGTTGTTGGCAACGGCGCTGCTGATGAGGTCCTTGCGGAGAATACCAGCAAGGTAGTCCTCACCCTCGGGGAACTCCCATCCAACCTCCTTCACCTTTTCGTCAATCAGCTTGACGGCAAAGTTTTGAAGACCCTTCTTAATCTCCTTGTCCTCTCCAAAGACAGACTTGAGGTCGCCGAGGCAGCCAAGGATCTGGCTCCACACGAGGGGGTGCGCCTCCTTCTGGAAGCCCTGGAGGAAGGTCAACAGAGCGGATGCAGAGCTGTTGCCGGCAAAGGCGAGATCTGCAGTCGAGCCAATAATGGCAATCTTGTCCTCGGTGCTAAGCTTGTCGAGCTGGGTGCTGAGCTTGGCCAGACGAGAAGGTGGGTAGGCTACTCGGTAGAAACCAGTGGCATTGCTGTTGAGCTTGTAGAAGTCGCTGTCAACGTCGAGGATGGTGTCCTCCTTCTTGTCCAAGGAGAGGGCAGCGATGCCACTCTCGCCCTTCTTGCCAACTAAACCAAGAGGAACCCACCAGGTGGTGGTGTCGTCCTCAGGCTTGACGTCACCGGTAGACAGGAATCGGGACTGCTTGATGGCAATCTTGCCAGGCTCTTCGGAAACGGTCAGGACCGGGTGACCAATCTTGGAGATCCAGGGGTGCATAATCTCGTTCACATTCTTGCCAGAAGCCTCGGCCAGAGAGTCCCACAGAGCCTTGGTCTTGGCGTTGCCGTATTTGTGAGCCTTGAGGTAGTTGGAGACGCCCTTGAGGAAGGTCTCAACGCCGAGGTGGTTGGCAAGCATACGAATAGCGGAGCAGCCCTTGAGGTAGCTGATGTGGTCAAAGATCTGGTTGACGTCGAGGGCATCACGGACGGGGACGTGGATAGGGTGACTGGCGCGGATGCCGTCCAGGCGGAAAGCGTTCTCCATGCCTTCGTTAACAAATTGGGCCCACACCTGCCAGTCGGGGTGCAGGTGATCCACGGCGTGCCATCCGACCCAGGTAGCGAAGCCTTCGTTGAGCCACAGCTCATCCCACCAGTCCATGGTGACCAGGTTGCCGAACCACTGGTGAGCAAGCTCGTGGGCGACGACGTAGGCGACGGCATTCTTGAATCGAGCATCGGACGTCTTCTCGTCAAAGAGAACCTGGGTGGTACGGTAGGTGACAAGGCCCCAGTTCTCCATGGCGCCGTGGGTGAACTCGTGGACGGCAAGCAAGTCAGACTTGGGAAGAGGGTAGTCAATGTCGAAAATCTCAGAGAAGAAGTCGATGATCTTGGGGGCGTGCTCCAGAGCCCAGCGACCCTGCTCCTTGAGACCACGGGTGGTGTAGACACGGACGGGGATCTGCTTTCCGTTGTACTTGCGGTCGGTCAGTTGCTCAATGTACTCAAAGTCACCGACAGCCCAGGCCAAAAGGTAGCTGCTCATGACGGGAGACGTCTCGAAGGAAACCAGTTGCCAGCCCTCCTTGGTGGGCTTGGTGTCCTTGACGGGCATATTGCTCAGGGCAACCTGGTCGGTGGGGATCTCAATCTCCAGGTCGTAGGTAGCCTTGAGGTTGGGCTCGTCGAAGCAAGGGAAAGCTCGGCGGGCATCGCAAGCCTCGAACTGGGTGCTGAGCATGTAGTGCCACTCGTCGTCGTGGGGGACAGAGGCAGCCGGGGTGGCAGCAGGCTTGTACTTGCTGCGGTAGAAACCGGCCATCTCGTTGTTGATGATGCCCTCGAACTCGATGACGAGAGAGGCCTTCTTGGAAACGGGGAGCTCATTGTCAAAGGTGATGGTGGCGCGCTGGGCCTTGGTATCGTAGGAGACGTTGGAAGACTCGAATGACTGCTCAGACTTTGTGTGATCGACCTGGACCTTAGCGTTGAAGACCTTGAGCTCGAGAGTGTTGAGGACGACTTCTTTGGTGGGCTTGACGATTTCAGACTGGATGCTGTGGGTTGGTTGTTTAGCTGTGTAGATGAGAGGGGGGAGAGGAGAAGAGAAGCTTTGGTCCTTACGTCACAGTGCCCTTGTAGGTCCAGTTCTTAAAGTCGAGATCCCTCAAGGACAAGACATAGTGCGAGGGCTTGATGTTATCGGGAAGAACGTCGCGGTCGGCCATTTTGTGTGGATTGTTTGCTCTGGCGTGTGCAGAGCAAGATCGTTGGGGTATCAAAGGGAGAAGACTGCAGAAGACAGAAGGAGGGGCAGGTCAGCTTAGCTTTATGACTTTATGACGGCCCGAGCTGAGATAAAAGATACGAGCCCAGCAAAGACGCCGGAAAGGGAAAGTCCAATTGGAATCGAACGGAGAAGAAGACGATGGTAAGCTTGGCCAAAATTCAATGGGGCTCCGAGGCGAAAAAGAGCTGCAATGAGGTCAAGCTTTTTGTCCAGAGCCAAACATTTGGGCCACTTTTGGACCGCATTGAGCCGCGGCGGTGCGGGGCAGCTCGGCGTCAGTTTTAGTGGTGGGACAAAAGTGCAACCAGACGCCAAAAAATAGCCCGTGAGAGAGGATTGAAGGGTATCAGGTCGGGGAATCGGGGAACGAACAAGGGAGGGGTGGCAGTGAGTGAATGAGATTGGCGGGCATCATATCATTGTGCAGCAGGCTAATCCCAGCAATTGGAGGGAATAGACGAGAGCTGAAGAACATGAGTCCAATCAGAGGCCGGAAGCGGGCATGAGAGGCGTTTGGTGGTGATGGGGATGATGATGATGGGGTTGAGATGAGAGAAAAGCAAGTTAAATATAGAACAAAACACAACATACCTGCGAATACCAGACCTGTTGCGAGACGACAAGCCCAAAGACGAGCAAGACGAAGATGAAGTCGAAGAACCAGTTGACAGAGACAAAGGCCGAGGCGAAGACGTTGACAGAGACCGAGACCAGCAAGGCGTCACAGACAAGGCTGACGACGCCGCGCTCCCAAAGAACCGGCCCTGTCGCAACCCAATTCCAATTCCAACTCCAGCTCCAATTCCATATCCATATCCAATCCTTGCCTCACCGGCAACCATATGCTCCCATCCCAAAGCCCCCAGCCGGCGCTGCACCAGCCTCATCACCCCACCCATGCCGCGAAAAAAAAAAGCGTCGATTCGTTTCAGTGAAGTCGAGATCTCCAGGTCCTCACCACATGATACCCTCAAACCCCAAATCCCATATATGAATGAATGATCTCAATCTCAAAGATATACAGAAACTCTGCCGAAAAGGGTAAAACTTGTACCCTCCAATTCGGCCCTGTCACAAACCAAACAGAAAAGATAGAGCAAGGTAAAAGATAAAAAAATCCAACTACGGCTCTAATTCCCGCTCCACCATAAATTCCCAAGCCCCGTCCTACATCAGCCCGAGCTTCTCCGTGTATACATGTACACATCTATCTATAAACAGGCACTTTTGTAGCCCTTTTTCTTCTACAAACGTACCTTTTGTAAAAAAGAACATTACGAAAATGATATACTAAACAAAAGGACCTGCCACTTTTTACAAAAAGTACGTAAAGAAACCCAGATGCCCCTGGAGAGAAAAAAATAGCTGCTCATCGAATGTCCACTTTCGGGGCCCATTTCGGCAGCACCAGCCGAAGCCGAAGCCGAATAGACCATCTACATTCCCTGTCCACTTACTGCCATTTTCTGTGTTGAAGATTGCAGCAGTTGTAGCTAGAGAAGTGAAAAAAAGATTTAGGAGCATATTAATATAGTAGATCGTGATAGAAAAGTGTATTGTAAACCAATCAATGATCTTTTTTTCAGGATGCAGTGGAATAAATATCCCTTGAATCGACATAACTAAAAAATCTCCCTGAGTAAATGACCTCTGCGTTTGATGAATAGCAACAACCATTTGTTGTGTGGACAGCACCGCAGACTACTCAAGTCGACGACGCAGTTTGCCGCCTTAAAGTCATGATGCCAGATCGAATTGTGATACGCGTTCATCAGTATGACCTTGAGCTGCAAGCCTTTATGGCTGCGGAAGACCATTTGCCCAAGGTGATGGAAGTCGACCCCAACGCCAGCAATGCAGAACGGGGACTCATTAAGATGATGAACAAATATTATCAAGACCGATTTCAAGAACGAAGCCCGGCCGCGGATGAGTTTTCTCTTTCATCACAACGACGAGCCAAGCAAGCGGGGGACAGAACAACCAAGAGTGAGAAGATTTTAAACACCCTCGACTTAAATCATACGCCTACAAGGCGAGTAACTGCTATATTTCTATTTCCTTAATAACTACTACTGTATTTACATTTATCTACTAACTGCTATTATATATATATTTCTCTAGTGACTGCTACTATACTTATATTTCTTTAGTAACTGCTACTATATTTATACTTCTTTAGTAACTGCTACTCTATATATGTATTAATTTTCGGCTGTTAGCTAAATTGGTGTTTTCTTATATAAGTACGCCTAGATTAGTTAATTAGGTGCTTACTACTAGGTATATTACTGGATGTATGTACGTATTCATTTTGCGGTCTCGCTTTTTCTAACCTTCGCTTGCCAAGGTACTGGCTTCGCCAAACGAGTATCCTTCTATTATACTGTTCTAGGAAATATATATCAACGACCCAGACACTTACCGCATCAACCTAAACGACTACAAGGCACGCGCTCGTGAAGTCATAGAGGCGTTTGTTCGCATTGCAGATGTTGTTGCTGGTACCCCTGGTAGCTATCATGACGCTGTTTGACCACCTGTCTTCCTCTCCACTCCGTCTTTTGCAGTTGTTGATGAAGCGGGCTGATTGACAGAGGCGATGTCTCTGGTGCCATTCGCCCAGTATCCCGACACGCCCGTTGTTTTTGTTGGAGATATGAAACAATTCGGACCCATGGCGGCGACCGCCATGGATTCGTGAGTATCGTGCGCTTTTTACATCAGAGAAAACGCAGTCTCTTCAAACGTGTTTAAGAGACTGGTCATGTTGACTTTACTCTGTCAGCTAATCACCGAGCCCACGGTGACGTTTATGAGTGGGCTCGTGGTTGTTTATATGTGACAGACATGAGAACTGTCAACAAGCGAAACGGTGACTCAACGATGATTAACGAATGGCTCAAAAACGAGTGTTCCATCAGCCAAATGCAACCCGCAGAATTAACTATCAACATAGTCTTTATAAATGTTTTAGACGGTACTAAGCTAATGCAGGGTACCTCCTACATTAACTACACCAACGCCTAATATATCGTTGAGCTTATTACCCGTTTGGCTACATCAGCTCCCCTATTCTCGGCTAAGTTATATATAACTGACCCTTTCGACCATCCTGGTGAAGGCGGAGTATTGCGACCAGAGAACGAAATAACGATACAGAGTTCTGATAAGACATCATTCCAACATCACAGAGAAACATACATAGTATTCTCGAAAATCACACATTGTCATTCTTATATAGGTAATACCTCACTCACAAAAAACCCAACAATCACAAACAAATAAAAATCCGCTGTCAGCGACTCAATTCCCTCCCAAACAATGTATATAAAAAGAAACCCTTAATCGCCCAAATCAAAAAAAAACCAAAAGCTCATTCTTAAAAAAACCACAGTTCATCTTACAAAGACAAAGCCCATGTTAAAAAAAAGACAAAAAGCTCGTGTTACAAAAAACAACGATGCCCGCTAAAAAAAAAAAAAAAAAAAGAAACCCCCCAAGACGCTGCTGAGACCCCAGCTTCTACCCAGAATTGACTCCCCTCAGATCGGTATCACACACAACCCCCAGCTTCAAGCAAATGATAATAAAAAATGAAAGTTGATGCAGGTTCCCGTAAAACGCCACGTCTTGCAACGGCTCCGATGGGGAGCCCCGGCCTCTGAAAATTCCACCAGAAAAAGATATGAATGTGAAGAAGAGACAGAGGAAAGATGATAGAAGGAAAGAATGAGGTAGAGAGGTGATAGAGACGGAATGGCCTAAAGACAGCCTGTCTCCCGCTTAGTTATGGTATCCGTCAAAACGGCTTAATAGGATGGATGAGTCCCTAATCATCTCAGCACAGGCAACACCGTCTAAGCATCTGCATCATCCTGCTGGGCCTTGTTCGCAACCACGTCCCACCACGGCGCATGGGCTGCTCGATCAACCGCTCCCACCTTGTCCAGCAAGTCAGACATTTGCCTAACCTTTTCCACAAACTCGGACAGTCCCAGGCTTGCCAGCTTCTCGCCCGCCGTGTTCGCAGCCTTGACCTTTTCGCTAGCCGAGCCGGACGCCAGGCGAGCCAAGATGTTGCCCCGTAGACGCGTGAGGAGAAGACGCAAGACCGGATCCCGCGGCTCCGTCGACCGGAGAGCCATCTCCCGACTCGCCGTCAGCACCTTGGTCACCAGGGCACGCAGGTGAGTCTTGGTAGGAGGAGGCATGGAACGGCCCGCCTCCAGAGCAGCCATGGTGCCTTCGACCGCCGTCTCCACCGAGGCATGGTTGGCCTCGAGGACAGCCATGACACGGGCCGCCTCCGTCTTCCACGCCGATCGCACATCGCGCTTGAGAAGGTTTTTGCACTGCAGCAGCACGGCACCCACGGTAATGATTCGCTGGACCATGGTCGACACCTGGTTGATGCGGGCCTGGTCGAGGCGAAGCATCTCCGGAATCTGCTCAGGGCCAACCGGCGTGGGCTGCGTAAAGACGTCCACGAGCATCTGGGCATAAATCTTGGACGCCGTGGGTCGCGACTTGGGGTGGTTGATGCCTTCAACGTCCCTCTTGTGCACCTCGGCCATGACCTTGTCCTTTGCCGACCGCCAGGCAGCCTCGGCAACCGGCAGATTGTCCTGTTCGTCCCCTAGCTCCTCGCCGAATCGTTTCGTCTCGTACGGGACGGCTGATTCGATGAGTTGCGGTGCCGCCATTTTGAGCAGGTAGTTGATGTAGTCGCAGAGCATGACGTCGACGAACCGGTCCAGGGCCTCGATCCTGTCAATCACGTTGCCCTCGCCTAGCTTGTTTTGTACAAGGTCCTTGACCTGGTCGTCTCGGAACGGCGCGCACAGCTTGGGCAGGAGAGACGCCATGGCCGAAAAGAACTTTTCGTACGAAAAGCTTCCCATTTCAAACTGCTTCTGCGCAATGTCCACGTCCAAGATTTCGCCAATCAGGTTGTACATTGGGTTTCCTTCCTTTAGCGGACGCTGCAGCTTGTCCTTGATGTGGCTGGCCCTGAGCATAAAGATGCGAAAGTTTGCCTCGTCCGAGGCACCTCCCATGGCCGTCCGCATCTGGATGTAGAGAGGCCGAGAAGTGGCAGCCTGCTGCTCCACATACTCCTCCGCAGGGATCTGGTACTCCTTATTAATGGCCAGCTCGTGCACAACGACGCGATTATCGGGAATCAGGCCGTTTAGACCGGGTTTAACGGTCGTTGCCCTGGCCTGGCTCTTGCTGGCTGGCGTCGAGGGAGGCGTGAGCATCTGAGAATCAGACGAGACAAAGTCGTTGGCCGTCGTCTGAGCATCGCCGGACACACTTTCGCTGTCGGCGACGCGAGGCTTGGTATCGCCGGCCTGTTTCTTGGCCCTGCGTGCTTTCCTCGCCTCCCTGATGGCTTGTACAAACAGCTTCTTGCCCCTTTCTGGGCCTGCCAGCCTCTTGATTCTTACAATTAGCATGGCCTGGCTGTCTTCGATGCTCTTGCAGTACACCGCCGCGGCGGCATCATCATCCGAAGTCTCCTTGACGGTGTCGTAAATGGCATCCAACTCCACCAGCTGCATCAGCATGACCTCGATGAGAGCATTCGAGTCCCTCGACTTCCACGCAATGAATGCGTTATAGAACACCGAGTAGGCCTGTGGGAACGTCGTATGCAGAGAAGGGGGCATTGTGTATCGGTTGGCCGGGGTCAGCCACGCCAGAATGTTTTCAAAGGAAATCAAAACATCCTTTGCTTTGTCGACCAAGTCCTGCAGCTGGGGGTTGCTGAGATCTGTAGCGGGTAGTCGATGACTGCGGAGCTGTGATTCCAACTCTCCGTCTTCCGGAGCTTCGTCAAAGTTGTTGAGCACCTGGTTTGGATGGCCAAGGATGAGGAAAGCACTCAAAAACGTGCGAACTGCCGCCATCTCGTCAACAGAGCCCGGCTCTCCCTCTTGGAGACCACAGATCCTGAGAAGCTGGGCCGTAACCAGGAGGACCTTTTCCTGAGCAAGCAGCTGAATGACAGTGTCGAACGAAGTGTCTCTGATGCCATCCACGCTGAGGCCAAGGGCGTTGAACTCGTTGAGAATCTTCTTCCTCGCACACCCACGCCACCAAGTCTGAATCTTGATGGCTGCTTCATCATCAGTCATCTGTACGGCCTTGGCTTGCGGCAGCGCTTCCGTAGACTTTTTGTTGACGACGCTGTGGCCCCTGGCACGCTTGACTGCCGTCTTATTTCGCAGCTCCTCCCTTCGCCTCTGCGCCTCGGCCATGCGCTCCTCCATCTGCGCCTTCATCTTTGCGATTTCCTGCTCGCGTCGTTCCTTGGTAGACTCGGCAATCTGCTTGGCCTTCTTGACCTCCTCTGCGCAGCTGGCCACAATCTCGGCCAAGTTGCGCTGCCTCGCCTGCTCCGCAGCCAGCGCGCGTTCCTCCGAGGTCGTCTGTCCGCGAGGCGCCGCCTTGGCCAGAGCGGCCCTCAGGCGCACCTTTTCGGCGTGGGCAGCCCTGTCGGCCAGCCGGGCGCGGCGGTCCTCTAGGAAATTTGTCCGGCGAACGTGCTGCGCAACGTATTTGCTCTGATCGCCATCGCGGCGACTAGAGGGCTGGATGGAGGAGCAACGGGAGTGGGCGGAAGAGAAGGAGTTGCGGCGAGACGAGGCAGCCGAGTCTCTGCGGCGTGCCTGTGACGGTCGGTAGAAACGAGCGGCGATGCGCGGCGGCGGCGTGAAGATGCGTCTGTCGTTATCATGTACGTCTTCCTCGACAGACGGCATGGCGAGATCAAACTCCATGTCCATGTCTATGCCCAGGTTGTCGTCTGAGAATGCGCAGTCGGACTCTTCGTAGGTATCTAAGGGTTCGGCCAGGTCGATGGAGTGGCGACGACGCATGGCATCCGGCTCGCTGGTTTCGTTCATGATTGTGAGTTCTCGTGGTCGGTCTGCCGGTTCCGGTCTTTTATAAGGCACCAAACTCAGACAAGTTCCGCCGAGGCTTGTTCCTCAGCCGTATAGTTTCGTGCCCAGGGAAAGGTGTGTAAAATTAGCTTTCAAGCATTCGCAGCGTAGGGCCACGCAAGTCGGACAAGGCAGCAAGATTGAGGGCGGGAGGTTGTTGCATGTGGCGGCGCGCTGCCTGGTCTTGGTTCACACGAACGAACCCCCGAAAAACTAGCAGAAGCCTTTTCCCGAGTGCTGCCAAAAGTAAAAAGGCGGCTTCTACCCTAATAGACAAAGAAAAGGAAGATAATGAGAGAGAGAGAGAATAAAAGATCTCACGACGGAGGGCGCGAATGTATTAGAGGAAAATGGCAAGTCGCGGAAAAGACAGTCAGAAATGCCCCCCGGTCCGATGCATGCGAGGTTTCGAAGGAGGAATCGACAGGACAGGGTGGTGAATCAACGATGACGGACAGAAGGGGAAAGGCGGTGTTGCAGCCGCTGTATCGGTACCTGCGAGGGCCTGGAGTGCAGTGCAGCGAGGCTTAGTACGAGTACCTGTACTTGTACACGCACCAGTTAGTGGCTGGAGCCCCGTGTTCTGTTCTACATCTACATACAGCGGTCAGCGATGAGATGAAGCTGCTGCAGGTGTTTGCCTTGAGCTTAGCTCTGAGATCCGGCAATCAATGCCTGTCTGGTTTCTTTCAATGGTTTGGTTCGAGTTTGTTGAGCGCCATGGGTTCGTCAGTTCATTATGCGCGCCAGGCTGATTGCAGTGACCAGCATCATGCTGCACATCAGCAGTACGAGTAAGCAAAACATTGATGCTACAGTCCAATCCAGGCCATTGACCGAATTCACGATGCTACAGTACTGTCCGAGTACTTGCTACATATCTTGGCCTCTGTTCGAAAGCGGCATCATGATTCAATCTTCCAGGGCACCGCCATTGGACCCCAGCTTTGCATGTACCGGTACCTGAGCCCGAACGTCATCCACGCAGCCAAAGAGGTCATGCAGGCCAACTCTACTCCGTACTGCCTAAACAAGTACAAGACCATCTGAGACCGGATCCATATCAACCATCAGATTCACATGAAATAGCATCACCAATCCCCATCGCCAATCCAGCAAAAAATCAATTTCCTCTTCACTTTTATTCGTTATTTTCTTCTTCACTCAGTACTGCTACCACCATTCAGTCCCTCGTCGTACCCGTTACCTCTCCCCAAACATTACCCCGTTAACAGAAAAACAGCGGGGGTGTTAATATGAGACGCCCACCGACTGATTGGCAATCACCTTCCATTCCTTTCCACGCCAGCCATCTCGCCATCCCAGCAATTCTTCAGCAGCCAGTTTCAGAGGCCACCCGGTTACTGATCGTTGTATCAAACACTGGAACATGCTCGCATATACCACTACCAATTGAAGCTACAACTCGCCCCTATCATCTGTAATGCGTGCCTGTACTCCGTACACTTTGCCATCCCCATTGATGCATTCATGTCGTGCCTCGAAAGACCCCAGTTCTATTAATAGCACCGCCCCTTCCGAACCACAACCTCGCTCACATCTCCAAGATCATTACCGAGCAGACTAACAACCTAAAGAAGAGAAAAGAAGCAAAAAACAAGGGGCCAAGCCAAATTCACGATGCATGTACTCCTTACTAGCCAACCAAATCATGTACGCGCAACCTCTCACACTCACGGCACTTATCACAGCGCGCGCTTACACAGAGCAGCACCGCCTACTAGACTATCTGATATCCTACATACGACATACGACATACGACATACAACCCCTGCTCAAGCAGCATCCCCATCCCGCGTCCTCCGGACCGAAATCCATCTCACTCAGTACCTTCATCCTCATCCTCATCCTCATCTTTCATCTTCACCTTACCGCAAAGCGTGAATCCTTCCCACCAAATCCCCCAGATACACCCCCAGATTTCGATTCCCGTGCGCAAAACAGCGAGACATGCATATGCACGTCCTGTCTCGGACCATCATATATACGTATACGTGTACTCGTAGTCAGTAGCATGTACCTACTCCGTATCATGTCATGTACTCGTATGTATGTATGCACGCACGCGCCATGTCTGTCATCGACGCTTGGCGCCCCCGGCTTTGTTTTACATGCATCTCATCCCTGGATCTCGTGTCTCGCCATGCAAGTCATGTCCCACATCTACATCTATAAGTATCACTTCACCGTACACCAGAACAAACGAACGACTTAAAATAATGGCTTTTATGTATAGTCCCTTTCCCGGTACCAAATTATGCCAAGGCAAAAACAAGATGCATGAGAACAAGTCACAGGAATACACATGTCGACCCGTTCCATGAAGCAATATATACACTTATACTCCGTAGTGTCGTGTTCGTTTACCAAAATGCCATAACCATCGTGTTCCATTCGACATTTACGCTTCCTGTTGCTCCGCGTAATTGCGTGTGCTCTTCGTAAAAATTAATTCCAATCCAACGCCGTCCCTTGCTGTGCCCGCTCGTCTTTTGCTGTGCTCCTGCCAATGCCTTGATTCCTCCTGATCGTCATCAGGTGTACCATCTTGCAAACCCTCGACGGGATGCAGTCTAACTAATTATCGAAATAAAACAAAATTGTATCATGAGAACTGGTAGCTCTCGCTGCGAGGTCTTTTGCCAGCACTGGCGCCGGCGCCTCTGTCATGCAATCGGTGGACCCATTCCAACACCGTCTCGTAACACAATACATACTGTCGTAGGCTCTGGACCATGCTGAGTCTCTGCTCGCGAAAGTCCTCTACCGTCTTTTGGATCAAATCAACCGAATCGTCTCGCACCCAAGACCCGTCGACAGATGAGTGCTCCACGCCTGCATCCTGAGGCCTTGGCTCGGGATCCGTGTTGAACTTGAAGCCCATCTCGTGGTCCGTGTTAAACTTGAAGCTCATCTCCCTGTTGGTCATAGGGGAGATGGCCTCATCAAAGTCCATCATTTGCGTGTCTTCCTCTGCCTCCCGAGCATTAGGTTGTCCGCCTGGCAGCTTGGCCAGCCGCTGGCGCTTCATCATATCAATCACACTGTCCACAGTGCAAAACGCTCCCGTCCTGCCACATCCAGCCGAGCAGTGAACGAGCATGGGACGGCTTGCGCTGTCAGCCTCGGGCTCGTCGTACCACTGAATCGACGCAATGTCATTGGCAATCTTGCTGGACCCCATAATCGAGGCCGTCTCGACTGGGAGAGCCGCACGCTGCATGACGTTGGCGAGCTCTACCAAGGCAAGAAGGTGAGACGGCTGAGCCGGCGTGCCAAAATCGGGCCAAGAAGAGAAGTGGAGATGAGTGATCTCTCTAATGGGAGCAAAGGGGTGAGAAGAATGCGTGAGAGCAAACTTGCGAATGGTGACAAAGGTCGGCTCAGATTGCTCTTGGGGAGTAGGCTTTCCTGCAGCTGTCTCCAGGCTAGTTGTCGTGTTAGCTCGCCTTCGGCCGGCCTCACTCGATGATGCGTTGCTGGTCTGCGTGGCGGCAGAACGATGCTTGTCGAGGTCAAGTGATGCCTTCTTCTCGGAGAGCTGCTTCAGCTTGATGGGCCCATATTCGCGATCCTTCCAATACGTGTGGCACTTTAGTTGGCCTCCTTCAGATTCGGCCGTCAACATGACAATAACGCGCACATCCTGTTCCCAGATGACCGACCAGAAATCCTAGAAAAAGTTAGCAGATGAGGCATTCATTTTGCATCATTCATCTCACCTCGAAAGTAGCAGGCAGGGGGCCCTGGCTCGCAATATATTTCTTGTTGCTCCTCGACGCACTGAGATGACTGGCATTGATGTAGTCACAAGCTCCTAGGGGTTTGTCCTGAAGCTTGACACGCGCATGCTCAAAGGGGAGAATGTCCTTGTAGCGGTTCTTGCCGCCCTTCTCAACACCCGAGAGTTGCACCCGGCCGTTCATGGCTGGATTGTGGGCAGGGTTCCCCTCGTTGAACGCGGCATACGCATTCTGCATACGAGTCTTCTCTTCCATCTCAATCCGCAAAAAGAAATCCGACACACGTTTACCGTGGTCTTGCGGGGCTGCCGCATCGCGAAGCCACAGAGGAAGCACGTCGGACTCCAGCCCATGAGGCCAAGCAACGTCCAACTGGCCGACGCCATCCGCCAAGTCCATGTTCTGTCTGATATTGGAGAAGAAAGGGTTCATGGACGTTGGTAGGCTGACGCCACCAATGACAGGAGCAAGGCCTCTCATAGCACCTGGAAAACCACCGCCGTCGGGGTTCACCGGCACGGTCGAGGACTTATCGACAAAGCTGGGGAACAAGCTTTGGAACTTTTGGAAGCCACCTCTGAGAATGGCAGTCTCTCCGAGGTATTTCTCATTTGTAAACTTCTTAATCATATTCTGGGCCGCAACGGTGTCACGCGCATCCGACGAGTGAGAATCGTACACAATGATCCTTTCTACGTCCTTCCAGGTGGCAAACTTGTCTCCTGCCGAGCTGTCTTGGAAGGTCTGTTGCAACTTTTCGGTGTTGTATGTATTACGCTTCAGGAGAGTGGTGGGGATGCACAGGTTGAGAGCTCCCTGGATTCGGGACGTGGCGTAGTTTGTTGAAGACCGTATGTCCAACAGCAAGATGTCGTCCTCATCCTCGGCCTCAAGTAGGTCCTTGAGAGTTTCTGCAGTGATCAATGATGGTTGCCCGGGCTCCAGCTTAATGGGCATTGTCGCAGCCCTCGTCAAGGGCGTCAATGGCGGATTAGGTGAAGGAGGCTGGGGCCTGTGCTCAGTCATTGTGAGTTGGGTGGTTGTGTTCTCAGATCGAGCCGGCGTCGCCTGAGACTGCATGGGGTCCATTGGCATCGGGGACTCGAATCTCGGGAGGTTAGTGAGCTGCATTGGGAATAACGAAGCTTCAGAATTGCGCTTCGAGTCGGATGATACATATGCAGAGTCATGGAGACTATCCTGGTCAACATCCATACGACTTGACGGGCGGTCTCTTGGCAAGCTTAGGCGAGGAAAGGAGTTCTCTGAGCCCGTATCGCTCGCATGAGTATGCGCTCTAGGCACTCGTGGGCGAGTGAGGGCGGGGTTGGATGTGGGCTGGACGTAATGTGAAGTCGGCAGGGCAAACGACCTGCCGCCCCTGTTTATATCAATCTGTCTCCTGAAGGCCTCAAAGTCGGGATTGGTGGCTTCGATAGGTCTAGGAAGAGCGGCAGCAAAGGACTTGACTGACGACGAGGCCGGACTCCAGTTGTTGCCCAGGCCAGACGAATCTCGAGGGTCGTGGGACGAATCGACAACGAGTCCAAAGTAGTTGGGACTCGGTGGCCTCATGTCGGGCCGCAACGGAGACAGCTTGGGAGGATGGTTCTGGCCGACGGAATGGGAGGCGCGGGGCGAAGAAGCGGGAGTCGTCGACATGCCAGTCTTGCCGGTGCGAGATGACTGCGAGAGGGAGTGAGAGTGAGAGGTGATGGGAGCTGGCGATGGTATCGTGTGAGTCCTAACGGTGTAGTGGACAGGCGTCCGGTCGCCAGCCCGAGAGTCGTGCATGGCCTGAGCCTGTTCAAGAGGGGGTGTCGATAACATTTAGATTGGTGCTCATCAGCAATTCCCAAGGCCCATAACTAGGAAGGAGTTTTGTGAAATGTCCCGACGACTTGTGTGTGGCCGGTGGTGGTGACGCTGAGATGTGATATAAATGTAGCTTTGGCTTGCTTGGGGGGGCTCCGCAAATGATCGACCAGAAGCAAGCTCGTGAAGCTTATGCTTCTTTGACGCGTCCCAGGACAAGGTCGAAGTGGAATCGGGTGGATGAGGAGAGAGTCGTATCAAGTAATCGAGACTCTGGGCCGCGCTCTTTAAGTCGAAACGAGGTGGCAAGAGTACCGAAATGATGTGGCGTTGGTGTCTATGACAATGTGCCCACGGCCGACCCGGCTGTGGAAGGATGGTAATGCAGTGGTAATGATGACTCTGAGAGCTGGATAGCCTACTGGGTATCTGTATGCAGCAATGCAGAGACGGGGCTGGCACAAAACAGTAGGGCTGGATATAAAATGCTGGAATAATATGCTGGATGTTGTAAAGGAAAGGAAAGGGGTGGTGGAGGAGGGAAATAGACGAGTAAATGGCGTAGATGACACCCGGCACGGAGGCGAAAAGGAACGGACAGAAGCGAAGACCCGGGTCGAGAACGAGATCAAGGTGAAACCACAGAATCCAAGCAGCCAGAAGGAACTCGATTCGACCGAGGGAGTTCAGTTGAGGCTGCCGTAGGTTCTCTGGGGGGTGAGGACGGGAGATTGTGGGATGAAGGGGCAAAGTTTCTGGTGCTGGTGCTCTCGTGTTGCAAAATGTTCTGCTTGCGGGATGGGGCCCAACGTGGTGAGGATGCCACCCCCGGACGACTTTTTTTTCTCTTCTTTTTTTTCGGTCCCGTCCAGATTAGCGCGCAGAGCCAGAAGGGGTGTGTGAGTGAGATGGAGCGCTGGGAAAAGGGAGAAAAGACAGGACAGACAAAGATGGCAGAAGACGACGGAGCTTTTGGAGGAGAGCAGAAGCTGGGAAGGTGTGGGAGGGGGAACAGGGGCCCTGCAGAAATGGCGAAAGTACTGCAAGGTACCGGGCTGGGGGAGAGTACTACCACCACCTGAGAGTACAGCGCGGTTAGGGGTTGCAACAGCGCCAAAACGGTGGATGGGGAGAGGTACAGGTGCGGGTGAGTTTACTTTGTCCCGGGCACATGTACTTGATCGTCTTTTTTTTTTGGCTTTTACGTTTCCTCTTTTAAGAAGAGCAAGATGAGACATTGTCCACACGATTATGACGATGTCTGATTGTGACCATGATGATACTAGCATCCTACCGCAAGATCAGGCAATGCCATTCCCCCGGAATCCAATCCAACCCATCGATGACTCCAGAACGCCAGATTGAGCAGAGGCTGAAGGGTTTTGCGGGCCTACAACAAGAACAAGGCGTGGCAAGGTGCCTGTAATCGTACATGGACAGCTTGCAACGCTACTTTACAGCACAGCACAGCGCTGGTCAGACAAAGAAACGAGAACCAGCAGCAGGTACTTGGAGGTACACGATGACGGCGGCCCGGGGGCTGGAGGATGAGGTCGCTGGTGATCGCGTGCGGAAGGGATCGGCGCTGGCATGACAAGCATGGAGCAGGAGAAAGGGTCTGGATCTGGTCTATTCCTCGGGCTGCAAGCACAGCAAACCGGTTTGTTTACTCAGTGATCTGCCAGAATGTGCGGCATGTACTCCGTATCGTCGGCCCTCCGTACTGTACGCTGGACCAGTTTCTGCCGTTTCTTTCCCCCCAGCTTCTCCATCCATCACGTCGACGCCGTTTGATTTTGCCAGCGGACCCTCGACTGCTACGGCCGTCTCTGCCAGCACAGCTCCTGCAACGGCCTCCTCGCAAGGGCGTCACAGGCGTCTTGGTTACGAATTGCCCCCTGCGCAGGCGGCTCTGAGGCTGGCCTGGCGGTAAAAAAAAGAGGCGTTGGGGCCAGCTTTGGTCTATGGCTGACAATGGTGCCGCCCCAAAGGGGAATTTAGCTACTGGCCCCCCGTTGCTCAGAAATTCGAAGACAACATGGTAGATTTTCTAACTGCTCTGGCGTCACGCAAAAGCGCAGGCCTGGCCCGCACAATGGAATTTTGGGGCTGACCGACTTGTGAGATGAATGACGATTATGATTAACTTTGGCACTAACGGGGAACCGTTCGCGTTGCATTAAGCTGCTTGCTAGCTTGGTGGGAGCAATATTTGCAAATTGATGCTACTTGATGCTAGTTTGCACCACTATTTTCAGTCGGGAGAGTCATGTACCTAATGTAATCATGGATCTGATTCACCTCGTCTGGGTTGACAGGCAGTTGGTTGTCTGGGGGGAATCTCTCGCCTCCACCGGGCAACGAACGCTTCAACAACACGACAATATAGTCTCTTTTTTGCCTTTTCTTCAACAACAACTTAAAAACACATGTTTAAAGCAAACCCACCCCAATGCCCGCCAAAGACAGCAATAAAGACGCCGGCTCTTGGTGACAAGTCACGCAGAATGCAGAATGAAGCCAGAAATTCAGACAGGCCCCGAAACGCTGCAGCCACCGTCTTCTCGCATGGCCTCTCGACGCCAGCGGCCCCACCACATCGTCATTGCGGCGCCAAGGGCCAAGGGTCCCCGCTAAGAAGACGCACTTGCTTGGCCCTTGGTGCTACAGAACTCGCTACTAGGTGCAGACTCGCTACTAGGTAGGTACAGACTTCGCTGCAAAAAGAGTGCTACGTCCCCCATAAAGACCCCCTCAAGCCCCCCGTAAGGCCCCCGTAGGGCCCCCGTAGGCCGCCCCTCACAGGCGCGCCAGGGCCAACCAGAGCGCGGGTGGCGCTGCCGCAGGACGTCACCGTGCCCCTTTGGTCCTGGTCGGTCGAGTCCAGACTTTGGGAGCCCCAAAAGAAAAAGCGGCTCCGCGATGCTCCGTGTCCCCGTAATCCTTGTCCGCTTTGTACCGCCGGGTAACTTATGTCCTGGGGGATTCTTCTTGATCAATGCTCATGGTCTGCTTTTGTTGCTCTTCAATGCGGGTGGTTTTATTTAGTGTATTGATTTTATTTTATGTATTTGCTTGTTTGAAGCTATAATGAAACAGGCATCTTGCAACAGGTTAAGGATTATAGGTGCCCATCAATGCTGACCCAGCTTGGGATACTCATCATGAAGGAGTTCAAGTTGTCATATCCTGCACTGTGCATCTGCCCGTAAAAGTACATCGGGGCACCCCTTCCGCTCCCCTCTCCACCACACCACCGCCATGTACGAGTACCTGTAGGACACGACACGACACTGCGTCTTATCGTCTGGGCTGGGCTGGGCTGGGGCTGGGCGATGCGATTTGATTGTTTGCTTGGTTGCTTGGCCCGGGCATCCACCAGCGGGTGCCTGCCGGCCAAAGCTTGATTCTCGCCATGCAATTGCCGGTTCAACTCAACAGGCAACGGATTGCATCAGCAAAAAGAAAGTCTAGAACCCGACGACGTGGAACATTCCGCGACGGGCACAGTGCCGCAGACTGTATTACCGAATTACATGTCACTTCCCAGGCGCCAAGGCGAGCGGCCCAGCTGAGATTTGGTTTGGGAAAAAACGGGGGGCGAAAAGGGCAGCTTCTTGTCGCAGCGCGGGAGCAATGACGTAGCCGTCTCAAAACGGCATAACGGCTGTAAGCAAGTCTCTGTCCGCCTTCCTAATGCATGACTGTGAGTGTACGTACATGTCGCAGACAATGAATCACGACTTCTGACAAGAGGCCCAATCGTCCATATATCGAGAATTGGATACCGATGCCGATACTCTACGTTAGTACGTACAGCAACAGATTGATTTTCACAGCCACAGCAACGGTCAATGAAAAAAAAGTGATGGACAGGCACCGAACCCAACTACCCTCGCAAACTACACACTACCGGCCCGCACTGGACTGTGACTAGAGCTGCCCATCCAACCCATTATCACAAGGATAATATTCCATAGAGACACCACTCTGTTTTGTTCTAGAGCTGCGACCACACACACAACACACCATCCCTCCCTTTCGAGATTTCATGTACTGTAAATCGTGCGGAGTCCTCGGGACCAGCACCCAGTCAAACGTGGTATTTCGGCATCAACTGAACAACAACATCTCAGCCGTCGCGGTCCAGACTTGCCCATCCAGCAACACACGCAGCGTTGTGTGGTATTTCCCCGACAAAAGCATGGGGAGGTCCGTCATTCTCACACCGGTTGCAGCTCGACGATCAACTTGGTCCTACACTGACCGGAATCTGTAACAGCAGAGCTGCTGGTCTTTCGTTAACCCCCCCTGGCCCTGTCTTGTCTGTTGGACCCCCTCCATCTGCCATCCATCAGCTCCCACCCCAAGGCGGGTGCTTCGATAGGGCTTGCGAGCCCAAATTGCGATGGCCACGAACGCAACCAAGTACCTACATACTTGCATCACGGCATCCCTACCGATGGCCTCCTACATGTACATAGTTTCACAGCAGTCGAAAAAAAGTCTCCGGGCTACTACCTACATAGGCAGTAAGATACCGGCAGTACGTGGAACCGTGAAAGACCACGCATGGTAAACTGGTAAGCAGCTAACGATGTACAACAATGGAGCAGCAGTTCTGCTAGCTCTACAGGTACTCCATAACACCTCACCACAACGGACCTGATGAACCCATTCAATACGAATGGAACCCCCCAGCACGCATTGCTTTCTTCGCTCAGTCTAATAACGGAAAGCCGGAACCGTGGCCCGTCCGTCAAGCAAGCTTTGCTCTAAAACGAGAACAAGGGACACATACACGCCCCGTACTAACGAAAAAGCTGTAGAAGAAAAAAGGGTATTCCGAGAGGTGTATTCCGAAGGGGGTGATGGGCTCTCTCTGTCTTTTTTTTTTTATCGGTCTGCTAGACATTTTTTTCCCTGCTTCAGCCTGGCCCGATTTCCGAGTCACGCAATCTCTGTCGGGTCACGCAATCTCAAAACACCAGACCCTTTTTCCCATTCTCCACCAAAACGTCTCGTGAGTTCTTTTTCCTGGCAGTCCTTGTGCACCAAAAAGCAGGGAAATCTCTTTTGCAGAATTCAAAGGGCGGGAAAAGAGGTTCCAGGCCCTATCCTGAAGGCGCATTCCTCTATTCACTTGATTTTTTTTTTTTTTGTCTTACGTCGGTTGTAAGTCGTAGGACTCGGCGCCTTTCGTTACCCTGCTGACTGATATGAGCCGCCGGTCCCCCAGCTGAGGCATTATCACAGGTCATTTTTCGAACTACCGCCTAAGCTAAATCCTGCAGTACATGCATCTTATTCCCGAGCGTAGCGTTGCCCTGCGTGTTGATTGGCCAAGGATCCAAATCGGCTGGCCTTAATCATCATGCTTACGACGGAGTCAAAACTCGAGGGCCAAAAACCACAATCGTTTCCCGCTTTGACTAACAACAAGCATCCACGTATCCCGCTAGGCAAAGTGCGCATGGAGCTGGAAATAACGCGCTGACGATTCCGGAATCTTATCTGCCGCCGCCAGGGCGTTTTGATTCTTTGCTTTTCGGGCAACTTGCTCCTGTCAAGATAGCCCCAAGACGTGCTGGACAAGGGTTTTTGCTTGATGCTTTGTGATTGCTTCCTATGGGCATCGTAGCAGACTTGAAGCACTTGTAAGCCGTGTCACAGGTTCTTCCGCCCCAGAGTAACGGTGGAGAAGAAGAAATTCACGTCTCCAAAAGCCAGACAAGTGGAGTGGTTTCGGGTCATGATGGCCCGAGATTGAGTTTCCAGAGTAAACTTGTTGCATCTGCCCATTGGCCTTTTCTCTTGAGGCGTAGAAACATCATTTCGACCGAGTACCGTCTCAGCTCATAATAGGCATCGTAAAGTATAATTATCTTAGGGTGAAAGATGAGAGTCCCTTGGCAGATGAACAAGACCCACGATAAACGCCTATTGACTTACACCTGTAGCAAAACTGCGTCAAAGCACGACTTGTACACCCACTTGATATGCTTCCCATATTGCGATCTACAACACAGATTAGCAAATGCCAAGCAATGTCTAGAACATGAACGAAGCAGTGATTTCCGAGCAGCGCGGATCGGACCGAGTTCTTTATTTCTACTTCTATTCCGCGGTGTGGCTGCATTGACACACGATATACTGAGCCAAACGAGCGAAACCGGCCGTGTCCTCTTTTCGCCGGCACCGCATCCAAATAGCTTCTCTTCAACCCTATCCATGGCCCAATTGCTACCGCGGAAATGGTTTGAAATCAATCGGAGTTTGATCCTTTACAAATATCCCTCTCCAGAGCAATTAGCCAAATAAAACAAAATCGCTTCTCTTTCCCACCTCCCCGTTATGCCGTCAAAACCCGGCAAAGGCGCGCCCTTTCACACAAAACCCCCCTAAATGCTCCTCACCCAAACAAATTAACAAACCCAAAGTTCCATCCGATAGGATGAATGAAAATACCAAGACTCTTAGAAAAAAAAACCCTCTCAAGTCCTTATCAAAAATGATTACAGTCCAGCCGTTTTGGCGTCAGATTTTGCGGAGGCAAATCTTCTCCCCCGCATGTTCACAGAAGGCGGGCTTCCGGCTCCGTTTCTCTGGAGCCCCAGTGCTCTTAGTCATACGTCCCGAGCGCGCGGGCTTTTGTAGATGAGAAGCTTGACATTGAAGAGGAGGCGTTGAGTTCTTTATGCGATTCTTGGATGGAAAGGCGCCATAGTTGTGTTTTGAAATCCTTTCGTGATATTAAAAATAATCAAATTGCCACGGCTTTTTGGTTGAGTAGCATCCCCAGAGCAGAGTGTCATACTCAAACAGTCAGTTCGCCATCTCATCTCACCTCCAAGAAAGACTCACACCAACACTCTTCTCAGGGAAAAAGAGTCAAGATAAATCCAAAAATGTCTCAATCCGCAAGCAGCCTCTCCGCAGAGGAGCGCCTCAAGGCCCGCAAGCCCGTCCCGAAGCCCGTCCCGGCCTATCTCCCAACTGCCGGCTCCCCCCTGAGCGTCGACAAGAACCTCTACGAGGCCATCCAACAGGCCCCAAGAGTCCTCGTTGAGGAATTCACCGTTCCTATCCGATCAGGCAGGGCTTGGGAGGCACCAGCAGGATCAATTGTGAGCATCAGCACGCCCGAGGGGCCTCAGGTCGGTATGTATTGTATCTTTTCCTTCATCTCAACATATCATATCGAAGACCAGCATGAAATCGTATATATCCCAGTCAGTAAATCACCCAGCTAACATATAAAAGGCGACCTCAACATCTGGAACCGCCACAACCCCCGCGAGCGCTTCTGGGCCTCCCGCACCCGCCAGCTTCACTCCACCCACGTGTCCACCCACGACCGCCTCTGGTCCAACCTCCCCTACATGCGGCCCCTCGTCACAATCATCTCCGACAGCCTCGCGTGGTACGGCCAGGACGAAAACGGCGGCCGCGTCCACGACCTGCTGGGCACCCGCTGCGACCCGTACATCAACACCGTGCTGTCCGACTCGCAGTACGACTTCCACTGCCACTCGAACCTGAGCCGCGCCGTGGCCAAGTGGGGGTTGAGGGAGGAGGATGTTCATGATGTTTTGAACTTGTTCCAGGTCACTGGGTTGGATGAAAAGGGGCGTTATTTCATGAGCCCGTGTCCGGCTGAGCGAGGGGATTCTATTGAGTTCCTGGCCGAGCAGGACGTCCTCATGGCCCTGAGTATGTTTTTTTGATAACCCCCGTTCATTATGTATAGATGTTATGAGTGTGACTGACACGATGAAATCAGGCACCTGTCCCGGCGGCGATCTCTCCCTTTGGGGATTTGGAAGCGACAGCGAAAAGGAAATGATCAAGGTTTGCCGTCCCCTACACGTCAAAGTCTACCAGCTGCAGGACAAGGAACTCCTCGCAAAGAGCGGCTGGAAGCCTGCAGAGACGGCCGGGTACAAGGGCATGCACGGAGTCTTTTCCCCTGAGGGAGAACCAAGTCAGCGAAAGTAGATTATAGCCCGCAAGTTGGCATAGACGATGTAGAATAGACATATATAGGCTAGATTCGTTGTCTTCATGTTGGAATTGAGATGCAGAATAGACATCTGTAGGCTAGATTGACTCTCTTTTTGCTGGAATTGAAAAGGCTGTTGCGGTGAACGTTGAAAACCGGCAAGGGTTGTCTCATACAAGGTGACGACATAGAGTACAGTCTCATATCATTTGATACATATTGATGGGAATCAAAGATGGGGGGCAGCTAGGGGGTTGATACCCGCATTATGGTATAATTGAACTACCCTTACAACTCCAAGTCCGTGGCTGCCATAGTTGTTTCTATAAAATAAACCCGATGCTGCAGGATACAATGTTTTTTTCCTTTCTTTTTTTGCGTGTCTGTGTGGGTGTGTTTGTTGACATGCAAACCAATCACTTCCACAGCTTGCCGAGGGAAACCTCCTTATCATCATGCTTGTTGAGAATCTTGGCAGTTGCCAGTTCAAAGTCCTCTTGTGTGACGTGAACTCTCCTCTCGCGGAGGGCATACATGCCCGCTTCTGTGCACACACCCTTGAGCTCGGCTCCGGAGCAGCCGTTCATCTTCTCCGCAATCTTGGTCAGATTAATGCCTCTGGTCAGGTTCATCTTGCGGCTGTGGATTCGGAGAATGTCGGCTCGTGCTTCGATGCTCGGCGGGGGGAATTCAATCTTGCGGTCGATACGTCCGGGTCGCAGCAAGGCGGGATCTAGAATGTCGAGTCGATTCGTGGCCATGATGACCTTGATGTTCTTGGTGGGCTCAAAACCATCAAGCTGGTTCAGCAGCTCCAACATGGTTCGCTGCACCTCAGAGTCTCCTCCTGATGAGCCTTCCACTCGGGAGGAACCAATGCTGTCGATTTCGTCCATGAAGATGATTGACGGGGCGTGCTCTCGGGCCATGATGAACAGCTCTCGGACCATTCGGCTACCCTCTCCAATGTATTTTTGCACCAACTCCGAACCAGAGACTCTGATGAACTTGCAGGCCGTGTGGTGGGCCACGGCTCTGGCCAGCAGCGTCTTGCCCGTACCGGGCGGTCCATACAGCAAGACACCTTTGGGCTGGGCTATGCCGAGAGACTCGAAGAGCTCGGGGTGTTTGAGGCCCAGCTCGATAACTTCCTTGATTTCCTTGATCTGCTGATCCAATCCACCAATCATGTCGTATGTGCTGTCGGGGACCTTTTCTACCATCATGAGCGATACCAGGGGATCGACCGATGACGGCAGCATCTTCTCGAGTTTGTAGCTGTCTGACAAGAGTGTGACTCTCTTTCCGGGGGTGAGCTTGGAGATTTCGACATTATCGGAAACATCGACAACTGGCACGCTGGGGGTTAGGAGCTGTGAGGGAATCGCGGGGTGATATCATTGATGACCAACCATATTTGCCCTCGGGATGTACCTTGACAAGCACCTTTTTGGTGCTCATCACTTTGACGACCTCTCCGACGTAGGACCCGGGCTGCTGTAGCAGGCCCAGCTCTTCTCTCAGTAACCGGACTCGGGAATTGTAGTCGTTGCGTTGGGCCTCGAGACGGCGGAGGGCAGCCTGACCCTTGAGGATCTCCAGCTTCATCGCCTCGATCTTGTTGCGGTAGTACTCGTCGAGCGCCATCTTGGGCGGGCTCCCAGTGGGGGGATGATGCTGGGAATGTGTGAGAGATAAGAGAGTTGGAGATTTGCCAAAGATCAATGCTTTGTTGGAGGCTGCGGTGATGCGTCGTCGAGATGGTGAATGCGGAATGGTGGTGCATGTGCTGACTGTAGTCCGGGATTGGGGCCAAGTTGAAGCTGCGCAAGGCTACAGCTGGTGCTCGTAAGCGTCAATCGAATTCGGAATATTCGTTCAGCCGGGCTCCGTTCCGCCATCCCTCTCCCTCTGTCTCGTCCATTGTTTCTTGTGCTCCAGTGAAGCTGCCACTAGCGCTGCAACCGCCGCCAGCGACAATCGGGCCTAGCCTTGGCTGACGTACAAATGCACCAGCTGCTGCATGCACGTCAAAAGCCACCATCAGCTCGAGCTTGGGCACTAACCGCAGCCTGAAGGACGCTGGAGATTAGCGCTCATAGCTTCATTCACAGCTCACCCTCCCTTGCGCCAGAGCTGCAGCTGTTTAATTCCGGGCTGCATGGCACCGCGTCTATTATATATTGCGCTTGCGTGTTTTTTTTCTTCTCTCTCCCCGTTTCTTTCGTGTCTGTTGCTCATGGCTCCGTAATGCTAGCATCAATACGTACATGTAACTAGTTTACTGTAATCTCCCCATCATGCCATGCGGTGGACGATGCGCAAAATGACGTTGCATTAGATCCTGGCTGGTCATGATTTGCGGATCACAAGGTGCGCCAAAGCGATAGGTCAAGTCGTGTGAGCGGCCCCCAGACGGTGAGAGTTCCATGGATGCCTTGCTTCTGTTTATGTTCCAAATGTTTCTGTCTCTGTTCTCTGTCTCTGTTTCGTGCTTTTCCTTCTCTTGCTCTCACTCGCGTGTTTCTGCAACATCAAACACAAGCGAGGCATTGTATTGCATACCTGCATCAATACAAAAAGCGGGCTCACCGAGGCTAGCTCTACGAGTACGAGCAAAGGGCAGCCTGTTGACATTCTTTGCATATCTCACGGCCACAGCCATTGCGCATCGTTGGGCTCCCTGCCGCTTATCCTGCGCCTCGTCTTCGTTCTCCAGGCTCTCACTGCCCACTGCTGTTTGTAAGTCCGGATTCGCTAATTGACTCTGGAGATACCCGAGCCAGACGGTGCCTCAGCCCATCGATTAGAGTTGGGTCCGCTTGCCGGCTCAACCTCAGCTCAGCTCACCTCTTGCTCTTGCTCTTGGCTCTTCCTTTTAATAATTTCTTCCTCTCCTCTCATCTCTCATCTTTCCAACATCGCCACCATCAACTTCTTTTCCTTCACATCTTTCTCTCCCTTTTTCTTCTCTCATGCCGTGATGCCACATAACCAAAACTGCCATCATCGACACACACTCACACATTCGCTGATCCCGTGTTCAGAGCCCCTCCACACTGCTAGAGCTCGCTAGCCCGATCTATCTAAAAGCCGCCGGTGGACAGGGATACCTTCGAACGTCGTTATCTCAGCCCTTTTTTTTATTAAACCTGCCGAGACCTCGTTCAGCAGGCCTGCGAGGTTCATCGTCAACTTTGTCGCGGCACCGTCGCCGCTTCGACATCGCCATCGACATCGCCATCGCCAGCCATGGATCCGTCGCAGCAGGACAACGCGCCATCAGCGCATCGCGGCAGCGTTTCCTCCGGCATGATGTCACCGACGGACACTCGAGCCAATCCCCTGTCGAGGCAAACGTCCCTCGTAGACGACAGCACTCAGTCGACAGATACCGTACGGCGGCGACCCGAGGGCTATGGTAGGACAACGCGACACCGTCATACCCACGCCGTTTTCTTCGGATCTTCAAGCTAACCCAACCTTCAAAGGCACCATCCAGGGGTCCCCGAGCATGAGAAGTAGTCAGACGCTGGGTGAAGCTTCCACAGACCGCCCGCAGGGAGCGCGGAGCAGTCAGGCTGGCCGTTCCACGTCTGCTGCAGGTGTTGAGAGAAGTCAGTCATATTCTCGCCTACGGAAACCGCCGCTTTCACGGCGCACGTCATCCAATACACCGCACAGGGGGGAGGTCTTCTCCGTAGACGACGACACACACGAGGTCCAGGCAGATGCCGCCGAACGCCGCGCGGGCTTATCGACGCGACGACGCCCACCGCCCCCATCAGGACTCGCCCGCATACAGTCATTTCGTAGTACCGAAGACGACGACGAAGCCGAACGAGACGATGAAGCCAGCGCGGCCGAGGAGGAGCATGGCGAGGAGGAGGAGGAGCTGCCACTGGAAGAGCACGTCGACTGCGACTCTGACGGCGAAATCAGCGAGGCCGAGAGCTTCACGCTCAAAGACAGGCAGCAGGCCATCAACCAGACACACCCGTTTGGTATTCGTGTTTGGAAGCCTGCATTGTACAAGAAGGACAGATCTATTCAAAAGTTTGCGCAGGCAGACATCCACTCCACGCCCGGCGGCAGGGTAAGCAACTGGTTGCTCCTCTTTAACCTGGTGTGGACAATCTTCTTTGGGTGGTGGATAGCTTGCTTTGCAGCCTTTGGCGCAATCATATGCCTCTTATTTGCCGCCGCGCCTAGCGGCAGAGAATATGGAAGAGTCTTATGGGGCCTGGCGGGCTACCTATTCTACCCGTTTGGCAAGTTTATTCGGCTCGAGAAGGATGAGGCCTACTTGGACGAGGATCAGGATGAGGGCAGAAGCATCTCCGAGTACGAGCAGTGGCAGAACGGTGACCTCGAATACGGCCGGCTATTCTTTGGACCCGATCGACACCGTTCCATCATCGGCCGCTCCAGGAGGAGCATTGACTCGGAGCCCAGCGAGACGGAGAGCTTGCTGGGACGAGGGCGTCGCGGCGACTCTGGCGATCTGCACCCCCGGATGAAGCGAAGGCTCTTTGGCCGCGGCGAGTGGAACATTGGCCGCATCATCTTCTTCGTCTTCTTCTACTGCCTCATTTCGCCCTCGCTCATCATTGTGTCTGGCATTTGCTGGTTCCTCGTCTTCTGGATTCCCATGGGCAAGGTAACCATGCTACTGTTTGACCATCTCAGGAGGCACCCTCTCGCCCTGTCCTTTGAGTCCCACATCAGCTACGCGCGAGTCGACGACGCCCCAGACTCATCCATCTTGGTCTGCACCTACCGGGCAGTCGGCTCAAAGTACTGGAAATACACCATTGACGGCACAAACATTTTCTTAATCAACCTCATGGTCGTCGTCGTGTTTGTCATTGCCGACTGGGCCATCCTGGACCGAATCCTACACGTGGAGATGCTCCTCACGTCGCCCGCCTTCTTGTTTGTTGCGGGTTTGCTCTCCATCATCCCGCTGGCATACTTTATCGGCCAGGCCGTAGCATCCATCTCAGCTCAGTCCTCCATGGGCCTAGGCGCTGCCATCAACGCCTTCTTCGCCACCGTCGTGGAAGTATTCCTCTACTGCGTCGCACTGAGCCAGGGCAAAGGCCAGCTTGTTGAGGGAAGTATCGTGGGAAGCATATTCGCCGGTGTCTTGTTCCTGCCCGGCATCTCCATGTGCTTCGGAGCCCTGAAGCGAAAGACTCAGCGATTCAACGCCAAGTCGGCCGGCGTGACGTCCACCATGCTGCTCTTTGCCGTTGTTGGTGCTTTCGGCCCAACGCTATTCTATCAAATCTATGGTACCCATGAGCTCAACTGCATGGACTGCGAAGACTACGGCAACGGCGGCCTCAACGGGGGTGCCGCACGCGATTGCCGACGGTGCTACTTCTCGCAGGCGCCCGCACTCGACGACCGGTTCTATATCGAAGCCGTGCGGCCGTACTGTTATTCTGCAGCCTTTTTGCTCTTCTTTTCATACCTCATCGGTCTGTGGTTCACGTTGCGCACTCACGCCGCCGTCATCTGGAACGCCGAGGTGGAGGAAAAGAAACACGAGGAGGCGATGCACGCGTCGGTCACTCTTCGAGCACCGCAGCAGCCGTCAACGGCCGAAGCCACCGGCTCTGATAATATACGCGAAACGCATCTCTACAAGCGCATTCTAGGCCAGTCGCTCAAGCAGGTCGGCCTACCGGACACCTCCCGCCCGAGCTCCACGGCTGCCCAGGATGCCGGTGGTGCCAACGGATCGAACAGCACCCCTCACGTGGTGCCGCCCAGGGGTGGTGCTGATGAGGACCAGCAGCCTTTGCGCCCAACGATCAAGGTCCCCGGCCTGAGCCAGGTGGACAACAACCTGGTGCGAGAGGTTGCCGAGATCGCTGCCACGGCCGCCACCATTGCCTCCCGCGACCGGTATACGAGCGCACACAAGCCGTCCAGCGCCGCCGGCCCAGCAACACCGCGGCCGCACGGCGCCAGCCGAGCCAGTCACCACGCCGATGTCGAGGAAGACGTCGCTACTGCGGGAGCTGCCACTGCTCACGCAGGGGGCCACGGCCACGACGCGCCCAACTGGAGCCGCACCAAGAGCACCGTGATACTGCTGGGCGCCACCATCCTGTACGCCATTATTGCCGAGATTCTGGTCGACACTGTCGACGTCGTGCTCGAGAGCTTTTCCATTGACCAAAAGTTTCTCGGGCTGACCCTCTTTGCCCTAGTCCCCAATACTACCGAGTTCTTGGTAAGCATCCGCCCATCCATTCACACCCAATCCCCTGAGCCCGTGCATCCCCCGTGCCCCGTGCCCACGTTTTTTTGCTGACGCTATTGGATTTTTTTTTCCCTGCTTGCTTAGAACGCCATTTCGTTTGCCATGAACGGAAACATTGCACTATCGATGGAGATTGGCTCCGCATACGCCCTCCAGGTGTGCCTGCTGCAAATTCCGTGCCTCGTGCTCTTCTCGGCCGTGTTCCCAGGCATCCCTGCTGGGGGCGATGCCGCCATGTACACCTTTTCATTGCTCTTCCCGCAATGGGACCTTGTGACGGTCATCCTGTGCGTGTTTTTGCTCAGCTACGTGTACGGCGAGGGCAAGAGCAACTACTTCAAGGGCAGCATCCTGATGCTGACATACCTTGTCGTGGTGATTGGGTACTACTTCAGCGGCTACACCGAGGCGTCCATGGGCCTGAAGCGGTTCGACGTGATGGGGTCCGATGGGAAATATCAGTCCTTCAAGACCATTGGCAGGTCAGCAAGCGGGAGGGCGTTTCAAGTGATTTGAGCGGCGTAAAGCCGAGGAGTTGTGTGGAGAGCTGCAGCAAAAAGCAGCCTCCATCTTGTTACTACTACTTTTGCTAGTTCGATAAATGTCCGCAAAGGTCCGAACGAGCTGCTGCATTGTCGGTGACCTCTTTCGTCGTTTTGTTGTTGTTTTTTTCGTCTGTTGTTACAGTACCCTCCGGCTTTACTTACTGGGGGAGTGGGTGCTATATCTTGCAGGCGTGGGTATCTGCATGCATACGTTTTTCTTTCTTGTTTCTCTTTCTCTCATGGCTTTCCCTCTTTTTATTTTAGGAGGGGCAATCTGCCAGGGGTCTTTGCTTGTCTTGTTCTGCAGAGCCGGCATTTTCTTTTGAGCGGATCGGGTATTTTTTTTTTTTCTGGTTGCGTGCTTCTCGTTTGTCCTCTTTCCATATTTAGGTATGGCATGACTTGTTCGAAATCGTCTCACGGGATGGCAGGCTGTATGGCCGTTGCATGTATTTGTGTGTGGGTTTTTTCCTCATGTGTCTTTGTTTTTTTTTTTCCTCTGTTTGTCGTGGCTTTTCCTTGCTTTCTTAATGGACATGAACGTCGAGCCAAGTGTATTTCAAAGAAAAGAAATATCTCATATGTACCTTTGTTTTGTTGTTGCTGTTGATGATGTTGCTGTTGTTTCGTACAAAATACTACCATGACTGCTTCGGATTGCGCGAAGCATTGAATGATGATTCCATCTGTCTATCAGTCTTGTTCCGACGTCCGCGAACCGCGTGATCACATGCATCTCAAGCTTTTTTATCACAATCTCCTTCTCTATGCTGCAAGTCCTCAAAAGACAACGGCAGGGGACAAGCTCCCCAAACAAAACAACGTTCTAGATCTTCTCCACCGGCCACTGCCGCCAACGCGGGAACGGTTTAGGTCCCGGGGAGCAAAAGGGATCCTTGCCCGAATAGGAAGGGCTGTACATATCTTGCATGACACGGCTTTAACAGGAAAGCTACCGTAGTAATAAGGGTCCTTTATTTTCGGGAGGGGTGAGGTGAGAGCAGAGCAGAGCAGAGCAGAGCAGAGCAGAGCAGAGCTTCAGTTGTTTGGCTGGCGCATATTATGGAGCTTGGAGGTTCTTGTTTATTTGATATACGAGTACATAGCTTCTGGTTGAGGAATGGCAGGGCTCCAGCTCCTAAAATCTAGCGCTTTTCACTTCCCTCGTCAGATAGACAAGAGGTGGTTAAGAGCTGATTAATAGCAAAGGGAAAGCATAAAGAAAAGAGACAGAAGAAAGAAGAGAAAAATGTTTTACCGCAAGTTCACAGCCCCATATTTCGTGCGTCCGGCATCGCGATGCGATACACCACTGTCTAGATTGACGAAACGGAGAAAATCCGACCAGGGGGTGGTCCAAAGGTGAGAATGGTAGCTCAGCTGACTCGATGCTTTTTTTCTTCTTCTCCCCTTCCTTCCATCTCTGGGCTGCTTCGTTCGCTCGTGGGGCAAAGGGGGTTCGCCGCCATTCATCGTTCGCTGGGTCAGAAAAGCTCCATAGCGTAAGTACTCGCACACATACCGGTGGGGGGCTGCGTTTGCCCTCCCAGCTTTTCCCCTGGTTTGGAAATCACACGTCAAGCTCGATGCATCCCCGGTCCGATGTTAATGGCACGACGGGGTCAACACATGGTTCGGACGCTCCATACCTGCGCCTTAGTTCTGAGAGAAGAGCAACCGATTCGTAAGAGAACCCCTGGCCGCCTGATATGTACACTTCTCTTAGTGAGGGCCACGGGCAGCATCAAACTGCCGAAACTAGGGGTGTGATATCTGACAGGCAAGCTAGAATGAAAGTAAAATAAACTTTTTTTTTTCCTTTTCCTTCTCCTCCGTGGTTCCATCTTTGGGTATGACCGCCGGGAGAAGAGTCGGGAACCTCTTAGAGCCACTCTGGGATGAACGTATCGTGAGTAGCGCGGAGAAATGGATGGAGAAGGAGGGGGCTGGATATATAAATCAGCGAGAAGGCGCCATAGGAATGGAGAGGAGGAAAAGGGAGAATGCTTTTGCTTTAAATCTGGACAAACGTTAGCTGATACAAAAGCCGCCTTGGAGCAACACGAGTTTGAGATATCTCTGTTGGCAGCATCTAGACTCTTCGAGCCACGCGGGATCCTTGTTATCGAGACTGGTTCATTGGAATTTTCGGCCCAAATTTGTTAAACGCACATTTCTTTATTCGAACCGCGAGATAATCGAAACACAGCATCATCCACCGGAGCCGGGTGTTCAATGCCTGCGGCCGAGCCCACATCTGCTGAGACGCCATTCACGTCGCCAACAGTGACGACGCCATCATCGCCGACTCCCACAATCACGTTCCTGAGCGACCACAATGTCAACTCCCCGCTGGACAACAGCGAGAACGAAAAGGGCAAAAGCAATTCCGCCGCAGTGGTAGAAGTTCGCCCTGATGATGTAGAGGCACAGCAAGAGGACGATAACCAGGGCTACTCTCTACCGCCTGTCGACACGGGCAAAGATGCATGGCTTTTCCTCGCAGCCTGCTTCGTGATGGAGGCCATGGTATGGGGTGAGTTGAATAGCAATTGTACGCAAAATCGAATGAGTATGGTGCCCTGACCCAATGGGATGAATAGGTTTTCCTTTCGCGTTTGGCATCTTCCAGGAGTATTACCGCACCCACGAGCCCTTTGCCGGCTCATCCAAGACTGCCATTATAGGAACTTGCGCCATGGTGAGTAGCGCAAGGCCATTCGTACAAGCTTCCAATTGACTCGAATCAGGGCATCATGTATCTTGACGCTCCCTTGGTCATTGCTCTCGCGCGCATCTATCCCAAGCAGGGACGCTGGAACCCGACTGCCGGCCTGCTCATGATGTGCGCTGCTCTCGCGCTTTCGTCCTTTTCACAAAACACGACGCATCTCATCCTCACCCAGGGCGCTCTGTACGGCATTGGCGGCTCCATCGCCTACAACCCATGCCTCGTGTATGTCGATGAGTGGTTTGACCGCCGCAAAGGACTTGCGTACGGTCTGATGGTGAGTCATCTCCGTCTCATTGTCTGCCTTGGATTTCTGCCGTGGTGGAGGCGTTTGCTCAATAGGGCTTTTGTCTCTGCGGCGCGTCTTTTCCAAGATTAGCATATACAAGTAATTGTCGAGAGTTGAGCTCACCAAGTGATAAACGTTAGTGGTCAGGGACCGGGCTTGGGGGTTTCACCATCCCGTTGGTGCTCGAGGCGCTGCTGAGCCGATATGGTTTCCGAACCACGCTGCGCATATGGTCGGTGGCCCTCTTCGCCCTGACTATGCCACTGATCTATTTTGTCAAGCCTCGTCTGCCACCGGCCATGACGGCTCACATCAAACCACTCGACTGGAGCTTCATGAAGAACCGCGTCTTTGCCCTATACCAGCTAGGCAACTTTGTCGAGGGTTTGGGGTTCTTCCTCCCAGGCATCTTTCTGCCCACATATGCGCAGGATGTGCTTGGCGCCAGCTCTTTCGCCTCAGCGGCAACACTGCTGGTGCTCAATGTCGGATCAGTCGTGGGGCCTATCACAATGGGCACCCTGGTCGACAGGCTGCATGTAACGACATGCGTCTTGATATCCACCTTGGGTGCTGTTTTCGGAGTCTTCTTGCTATGGGGCCTCGGATCAAACATTGGTATCCTGTACGTCTTCTGCCTTGTCTATGGCGTCTTTGCTGGGTCTTTCACCACCTCATGGCCAGGCATCATGAGACATGTCATCAAGATTGCCACCGTCGAAAATGTAGAGACGATCAGCACTGATGGTCGCCATGGCAGTGTCAACACCAGCAGGTATGATCCTCTCATGGTGATTGCGTTTCTTTCCATCGGTAGGGGCGTTGGGAACATTGCGTCGGGCCCGCTGAGCGAGGCTCTGGTTAAAGGGATGCCATGGCAGGGCCAGGCTATCGGAGGATATGGGAGCGGATATGGGATTTTGATTATAGTCACGGGCGTGACGGCGTTACTGGGATGCGTGAGTTTTGTTGCAAAAAGGATTGGATGGCTAGAATAGAGGGATCTGTACGGAATATCATGGTTACGACTGATGACTAAGGTAGAAGGCGTCTGTAAATGTCGACATTTTCACTTTCACGACGGAAGGTGCGTCTTGTGTGCAAACGCGCGTGCCTATTTTGACCATCATTTGATTTCACGAGGCCACTCTGACGTATCATGTAACTGCTGATAAAAGATGATTTGTAGGCTTTACCAGAAGCCATGAAGCTCATGATATGTACATCATTAATCTAGAGCCTTGGGAGTCGCAATGAAGCTTTGCCTGCTTCAATCATGCCAAGAGTCCACCACAGCTCTCCACACTTAGTCCCAGGCGCGACGGCTTCATGCAAGCCATTAATCATTCTCCACCAAACGCGACCCATGATGCAAGGGCAAGAGTCTCTGAACGTAAGGAGCAGATGTTGGATCTTTCACAGTCAAGGGAGACCAATTTCAAATGACAAGGGAAAGTGGAAAACTTCAAACCACGAGATTCACGCCCCCATACCGAGGAATGGTGCATCTACCGTGAATTCGCCACCGTGGATCAAAATTCAACACTTTCATCTACTAATGCTTCAACTACGCGTATCGAATCTCTTCTTCACCATCAGGGCAAGCCCCAAGCAGCAATGAAAAGAAGGAAAAGGGCCTGTCAGACGTCCATCGACACCCACCCTACCAGCGCGCCCGAAGGCAGACCACCAGCAGGGTCGAGATCATCAAGAGAAAAAACAACTCTCTATACAGCAGAAGCACAAGGCAACTGCCGCCATCCTTGCGGACAGGGCGAGAGGACCAGAAAAATTCACTCTTGGGTATCGAGGATGTACAATCATCAACCAGGGTGGATTCGATGGCTCTTTTGGGAACCAAAGCAAGAGACGAATACTATAGAAATGATTCTCCTATAGGCGATTTGTTAGCATGGCTGGTTTTCCTTCTTGTTTGGCTGCCTGCTGCGGGATTTGCAGCAGTTGGGGGTGCACATACTGAAGTATTGTCGACGTAAAGAAGAAAAGAAAAAAGAAATCAAAGCACGGCGGGCGAGGCGTTGTTTTATAGGTGCTCCTGTGGGGCGGGCTGACCGCCTAAAAGTTTTTTTGGTGGCAGAAAAAAAGGGACCCGCTATTGGTTCATTTCCCGTATCAGAGCTGTTGGTTGGTTGGGTGCCTGAACTGACAGGGGTTTTGATAGTGGCTGACTCAGGTCTTGGAAGGCTCTGCACCAGTTGGCCAGAGAAAAAGAGGAAGATGGCCGAGATGCAAGGCAGCAGTGAAGAAAATTTCTTTTTTTGCATGGATAGAGAGTGAAAGCATTCCGTAAGAGTAATTGAGCTACTCCGTTATTTTGTGGCTCTTTGGAGGCTTGTTTTGCATGTGGTTATCAGCTCCGAGAGGCACGGTACAGGATGCCGTTTGTGGCGTGGAAAGCTGGATACAGCGTCAGTTTTGGCCTTGTGGTTGATGCCGTTTCTGCGTAGAGATGCTGATGTCTATTGGCACGAACGTAATAGTAAAATTGGTATTGTATTTGAATCTGTTCCATATATGTTTTTGAATACGGTAGCTAGCTCTGAGCCGTGTGCTGTTTGTGTTCTTCCAGCTCAAAACTTTGGAAATACCTTCACTCTGGGTAGAAGCTCCATGTTGATTTTTATATCTACCAACAATTTATGGCTTTATTTTCCATCATCAACATGCACCAATGCTATATTCGAATTCACTTCAAAGGCCGGAATATTTGAAAGCAATCATGCCAAGTCATTCGCCGTTCAAGCGGCGCATCACATCTATGTAAATGTTCTCCCGCTTCAACTCCCGGGTAGCCAATATCAAAATCAAAACCTCCAAACACCATCACCACAGTTCCTATCCTTGTCCCCATCCGTATCCCCATCACTAACCAAATCTCCATCCCTAACCAAATCCCCATCCCCATCCCCATCTATTCCCTATACAATCCCTCTCCCTCAATCCAACCCATCACCTCCTCATCAACCAACTTCTCCAATCCCTCCCTCTCCCCAGTCTTAACCATCTCCCTCACCTTCGAACTACTCACCCCATCCCCTCTCCCCTCCACCAAATCAACCCTCCCAGCCCACGCAACGTCTCCTCCAACCTCCTCCAACCTCCCCTCTCCCAGCCCCCTCACGTACTCCCTCTGCTCATCCTCCCCTCCCCACTCATCATCCGTCCTCATAGTAACCCTCAACCTCGCCCTCTCAAAAAACGGCCCCAGCGCCGCCCTCATGCCCCCATCCCCATAGTACTTCGGATTGAATATCCGAATCACAGTATCAAACCCCGCCAAAAAGATTTGTTCCGGCTCCTGCCCGTCTGAAGAAGAATACACCCCGCTCTCGCCAATCGCCCTCGCCTTGTCGTGGAAATACGGCATCTTCGTAACCGCAAGATCAATCTCCGCCCCAACCTCACCACCAAGACTCCCCAGCAGATCCCGTCCAAAACCCTCCATCATCCCCAGCCGCACCGGGAAACTCGCCGGCTTGGGCGCCTTGTCCGCATTGTTCACGCTCAGCAACAACATCAGCCTCGTCCCCTCCGAGAACGAAGAAGCCCATTTCAGCGCAGACCTCGCCATCTCGGCATGCGCCCTAGTCGGTGGATTGAAACTCGAATCGAGAACCACTAATCTGCGCACTCCTGATGCTGGCCGCCGCGAGACTGGTTCTGCGCCGGCATGTGGCAGAGTGCAGAGGATGCGAAAGACATCTGGCGATGAGTGAAAGGACGTGAGCGAGCGAGCGAAGAAGTCGATCAGATGCTTTGTATTTGGACGCATGGTGGACGAGTCTGGATCTGAATTGGCCATGATGTGAGAGAGGTGAATTAACAAGTGGTGAGTGTCTATTAAACGGATTGAATGCATGTGCCATCAAGTGACTTATTACAACATCATCTGAGGTGACATGAGACGCGGGGCATTTTCGGCACTTCAACCGAAAAGCTCCGGACTAACAAGAGAACAAGCATGTGGACCACAAAACGTCACTTTCTTGGTTTCATGTCACAATTACTATAAAAGTGTCTAGATATGTATCCCAAAAAAAAAGAAAATGAATCAAAACAAGAGGGAAACATGGTAAATACACCGCCTCATCGCCTGCGCCCGCCTGTATAAGAGAAATCAAGAAGCCTGGGTTGAGCCCTGCGCATCCATCACGCCTCGCGAGAACCACTCGGAAATGGTCGCAAATCGATCAGAGCTGTTTTCCAGATCTGCTTTGAATATTTCGTGCCGCCCTGCCCGCTCCCTCTGTCCCTCCCTCATCTTGCGAATCACCTCATTCTCGCCAGCGCACTTGGGACACTCAATCTCGTCATCCTCGCCGCCGCCACGGAGACATCGTTGATGGAAACTGTGCTTGCACATAAAGTGCACAGCGGGGAGATCCAGCCCCTGGCCACAATCAGAGCATCGCGTAGCCTGGAACACGGCAGGTTTCGAGCTAAGATCTTCCAAGTCGCTGCGTCTCTTCTCAGTGTCGGCGCGGAGCGTGGATATCCGATTACGGTTTTGGGCAATCTCCTTGCGCTCGCGAGTGATTGTATCCCGAAGATATGGCTTAATCATTCCCATGGTAGCCACGCCGCCGCCAGAGTTTTGCCCAACAAGAGTCTGAACGACCTGTAGCGGGGCCATGAGCCCGTCCTTGTCAATCTTGGTCAGGATGGCTGCCAACTCATCCGGCCCGGCTTCCTCTAGCACCCGAGGATCTGACGTGAGGTATGCCAAGGCGGCCGGATACAGCTGCGGCTCTTCTGGCCCGTACTTTCTCAGCGCCTTCAATGCCCCGCGTGTGTCCTTTGCCGATGTATAAGATCTGAAAATGTCAGACAGCAGCCCAGCTTGCTCCTTGACCAAAACGGTGCCGTCCTGGAAATTCGATAGGTGTGACAACAGGAGCACGTTGGAGCTCTCCATTGGCACATGATCGCCCTCGATGAGTTTCTTTGCCTTTGCTTCCCACTCTTCCTTGTGTAAACTGCCCTTTTTCTCGTTGGACTTGTGCAGGTACATTTCAAACAGCGTCGTATACAGATCGGTACTGTGAAGATCCCTCAGCTTTTCTTCCTCCAGGCATGCCTCCAGGAATGTGATGAACTCGTCAGGATGGTCGATGAAGGATGAGAATGCCGTTCGGGGCGGCGGGGGATCATATTTGGGTATCGGTAAATCGTCTTCGTCGACCTGGACGACGGTCTCGTTTGGCCTTGTGCTTCCTGGTGTTCCGGTTGTGGGACTGATGTATGAAGGTAGGATGAGGAGGTTGGTCAGGTTCTGTACGGCACTGGCAGCACCGGCAGCTAACCCTGAGCCTGAGCCGCCTGGAGCTGAAGCTGTCCCAGAGACCTCAATAGGCAGTACCACCGTGCGCCGTGGTCGATAATTGCTGGTATAGTAATCCACAAACAGCTTTGTCGCGTCCTTGGGACAATGCTCTATCAGAACCCTGGCGTATTTTTGCATACACGGATATGCCTAGAGCAGTCAGTATCGGGCTGGCAAAAAGGGGAGGGGAGACGCTAACAATTGCAGGATCCTGATGCCAAATGTAATCCAGTGCTTCATCGTAACTCTTCGAATCTTCAATCAAGATGTCCACAACAAGCTCCGTCTCGCCGTGCTTTTTGGCCAGATACGCAGCTTGCTGGTAGTAGCCACCTTGCCGACACATGGTAATGGCTGTATCCAAATCAAACTTCAAGTCTCCTGGAGCCATGATGAACTCTTCCAACTTCTTAATGTCTTTAAGTTTAGCATAGCAATTGAGCAGGAGAGTGGTGTGGTCGGATGTAGCCTTTTCGGCGTGGTGCAGTTTTTCCAAGTACAAAATCAGGTTGTGTATCCTTTGTGTATCCAGAAACTGAACTCTTGGTCAGCGGTTGAAGTATGATTTGAAAAAAAAGGTTTCTCACCTTTCTGATGACTTGAGAAGGCTCCGTAGCGTCAATGGCTCGAATGTACTGGTTCATTGCTCCATCATAGTCCGACTTTTGATAAAGATGGTCTCCAAACCGGCGATAGATGAGGCTCTGCTGCTCATTATTCATCCCCGAGTTCTGAGCCAGCTCAATTGCGAGGGGGAACATGTTGCGCTGGTAGAGCATTTCCAGACGCTGCTGAAGTGGCTTCTCGTGGTATCGGTAAGTCTGAGGATACCGTTAGCATATGTAGCTACGAATTCTAAGTTTGGTAGCCGTACTTTTCCTTCCTCAGTGATTGTGAATAAATCCCCCCATACTTCAAAGATGAATCGGACAGGGGAGATGAGCGTCTCGGTGTGGGCAACCACTCGCAGATCCGGCTCCAGGAGAACAAAGGTCCACGCGTTAAATAGACCATCTGCCGTCGCCGAACCGAATCTTCTCCGCAAAGCCTCGGGGTCTCTGCTGCTGCTAACAGATGACGGACCCGCGACAGCAATGTAGTCGTTGTGCATAGATACGAGTCGTTTGGGGGACTCGTATGCTCGAGGCGGCCCACGCCCATCCAACCTATATGTGTATATGGCATCGTCTCTGGCGACAACAATATCTCCCGTCTTGGGATCAACCGTCATGCAGCCCGCTGCACATCCAGAGTCCTCAATCGTTTTCGGTGGTGAGCCCTGCCCTCTTCTGGACAATGCTAGCTGCAATATCCTCGAGACTGTAGAGATGAAGAGGGTTGTTGAACTCTCCTGGGTCGTCAATTGGACGCCAGTCACGGGTTCCTCCGACTCGTATACGATTCGCTGCTTGGTCCCCAGGTCATGGACAAGATCTCCTCGGATGACGGTTACCGCGCCGTTTGCAAAACCCACGGCGATTTGTGTGAGGTCGTCGAGCGCAGCGAAAGCTGATATCTGTATGCCCCAGGTCAACACTCAACGTCTCTTAGCCCTGTTACGGCCGACTCACCGGAAACTGCCGCCTCCCGTTGTTAACCGTCAACGTGCTGAGGCAGGTCGGCATGTTGGTCCTCTTAATCAACTTGTCCAAAGCCCAGGCTTTGAGCGTCGGCTCGCTGCTCATGTCCTCCTAAGCACCAGTCAGCGCAAGCCCTCGAAAACGCCGTATGAAGATGGCTCACCGCAATCGTCACCAGCAGGCTCGTCCCCTCCACCTGACGCATGTGTGTGATGCGCGCCTCATGCGCCTGGAACCGCCTGATGACCTTCCATCCCTTGCCCAAGATGCTGACGTATCCATCGTTGGAGCCGAGAAACAGGCTGTCGGAGCCTGTGCAGACGCTGGAGATGTCGTTGCTCTCAAAGAGCTGGCGGGTTTCGTCGTCGGGCAGCGCCACCTGCGTGACGTCGAAGAAGTCAAACGACTTCCACTGTGGGCTGAATTAGCTTCCATGATGCAATATAGAAGAAGATACCCAGCATTCAAAGGGGAGAACTGCATGAAGAGTGAATTCACAGCTCACGTACCGAGATGGCCATCTTTGTCGCCTTGCCAGCGCACGATGACGATGGCGGGACTGAGAGGCTGGAGCTGCGGGAGAGCTTCTGATGATGCTGCTAGCGGGCGCCACAGTGGCTCATCCACTAAGACTGCAAGGTTCGAGCATCCCAGCGATAAAGCTCAACTATTACAACCTTCAGCCTCGGCTCAAACAAACATCTTGGTAACATTTGATGATCTAAATTAAATACATTTGCTACAATCACCGTAATGCACCCGTGATTTCGTAGAGTTGGAATTCAATTTCAGATTCTACACCTACATCGAACCTCGGTTTATACTAGGTACCTAATACTAACAGCACGGATGCTAACATGGCCCATCACAATACTTCAACATCATAATTCCACTCACTGTGCTCAGTTCTGTGCACGAAAGAAAACCATAAGTAAGACAGAAAAAACCACTTGCAATTTGTCGTATGTTAATAGGGTATCACGTTTGCCACATCTTTCAAGTCTCTACCCCTCCGGTTTGAAAATAATAAAAAAAAAAAGGAAACGCAGAGAGGCAACAAGACAAAAAAATAACGGAAGAAAAAGAACAACAAAAAAAGCACAAGAACCCGTTCTTGACCCAGTCTCGTATATATAAGCCCGTCTAAGAATGCGGACACAGTCCCCCAAAACGCCGAATACAAAAACAATGAAAAAGATGGCGGCTCAAAACGAATGTTGCAGGTTTAATCCTCCTTGGAAGTCGATGTTAGCTGGCTGTCCTCTCGGTTTTCGGCAAGGCTCCTCTTATCAAGTACCTCTCGGGGGCTGGCGAGTGCAACGCTGCCGCTTATACTATCGGGTCGGCCGTGTCCTAAGCGGCCGCTCCTGACGCTTGCACCGTCGCCCTGCTTAGCATAGAGACTGTTGCGCTCGCTCGGGATCGCTGGGGCCACTCCGGTTGCAGAGTAGATGCTGTTGCGTTCTGCGCCGAGCCTAGAGGCGTTGTGAAGGCTGGACGTAGGGTCGATGTTGGCGCTGAGGACGCTGAGAGGCAGACTTTCGCGGCTGCCGCCCCAGAGAGACGATGGAGCAAGAGCACGAACGGACGCATCAGTATCCATCGATCGTCGACGACCTCGTTTGCTCGATGAAGCCAAAGTCAGAATGGATGCATTGTCTGTGAGAAGGTTGTTGGCCGTGGCCGTGGTGTATGTCGTCAGGTGGTTCGCCGGGATAAGATGCGCTGGAATGGCCGATGCCGGGGAAGCCGTAGGGAATGGCTGGCTGAACTGGATTGACTGAGTGATGCTGTGAGTGGGAGCCACCGGGGCCTGTCCATGGGGGGCAAAGGATTGAATAGTGGTCAATGTTGTAGCGAGGGACCTGACTGATGGAGACGGGCTTGAAAACGTGCTATCGCCACCTCTTCTGGATTCTTGTCCTCCTCCAACAGTCCTGCTTGTTCCCGTCACAGAGCTCGGCGCGCGACTCAGTGCGCGACTCGGCGCGATGACGGATCGAGGGCGATCGGGCTCGGTTTCGGTGGATATGGTCGTAGTTAAACTCCTCCTGCCCACAGTCGGTGGTGCATATCCATCCGCTGAAAAGCGAGTTGGTTGATCTAGCGTAGAGAGACTACAGTCGGTGCGGCCGGTAGCGAACGAATAAGAACTTTGGCCGTTGGCATGGTTGTTACTGACGTGCCCGGACTGGGGATATGGATTGTTGAGCTTGGGGCCACGCCGTATCCTTATGTGTCGTTTCTGCCGTTCGCCGTCCGATGACGACTTGAAGTTGGTGAGCTTCTTGACCCATGTTGAGAATGGTCTTCGCCGCTGCTGTGCTTGGCCATCTATCTAGTTGTTAGTGCTGAATGCCGTGGAGAGGCTTCAAGGCTGCTTGGGCTGGAAACGCCTGATGTTGTCACAGGGCACGTCCTAGCGCAGGGAGGGCGGCGAAAAGCAAGGAGACAGTACCGTGAGCCTCTGCGATAAGGTTGGTAGTCGCCATCAAGGACGAGCAAGTTGGAATGCCGCGGGAGCGGCTCCAAGGGGCGGCAGATTTGTCGTCGGCGCGGTGGTTGGACGGCGTCAGGCACAGATGGAGATTGCACAGGCGAGAGGGGATTCGGCAAGGCTACGACACGCAGGGGGCGGCGATTCGGACGATTGGGCTCTCGAGACGCGGCAGCAGGGAAAAGGAATGTGACGAGCAAGATGTTATGCGAGGGACAAGAGTCACAGACGGATCGCGAAGAGACAGAGGTTGATACCCAGAATGGGCATGATGGTGCAACGCTAGAAACAATAGCGCCGGAGTCGAGGTTGAGCATCATTTCGGCATCAAAGGCAGGGGTCCGTCACGTGATGCGGCATCACATGAAGGCGGTCCCGAGCAGCTGACGATGACGAAATGCCGCTGCCAAACTGGGCCTGGCGCTAAGCTCCATTTCTGCCGTACCTTATGTACCTCTATTGCTCTAGTACCGATTCACCAACACCAACCAACCACCACCGTCTCCTGTTTGTTCAAGAGCTATTATAGTGATCCTCCAGTACTGTACATACAATTTCTGGAGTGTATTTGCAATCAGCCCCCGAGTACTCCGCTGTCCCTGAACTCGGCCTGACGCTCTGGGCCTTGCCTCACCATCCATGCCCGGAATGGTAGCAGCTAATCTTACATGACCCTGGCTCGTGTTACGACACTCGGCAGATCAGCTTCAGCTCATCTTCGGGCTCGATCTCGACTACGCTCAATCAAGCATCATGTGCCATGTCCATCAGGCCGCTCCCGGAGGATGTCGTTGGGAAAATCAGGTCCTCGTCGACCATCACATCCCTCAATGGCGTCGTCTGCGGCCTGCTCAAGAACTCGCTTGATGCTGGCGCCACCAAGGTCAATATCTATGTTGAATACGGTCGAGGAAACTGTACTGTAGAGGACAATGGGCTTGGAATTGTTCCTGGTGACTTTGCAGAGGACGGAGGGCTCGGAAAATCCTACTGTATGGAGCTGTTTCTGTCATGTCCTGACCGTGATACTAATTATTTGTGTCAAGTTACATCCAAATTTCCGCCGCAGCATGGACTCTACGGTAGACGGGGAACGTTTTTATCTTCTCTGAGTACTTTGTCTTTACTTACGGTTACATCTCATCATTATCGCCACAATTCGCACAACACCATCTCGATTCACCATGGCAAGCTCTTGAAGAGGCAGACGCCTTCTCTGCCTGGAGATCGATTCCAAATCTTTGACCACGGCACACGAGTTGCCGTCAATGATCTATTTGGCTCTCTTCCCGTACGCGTTAAACATCGGGCTACCCTCTTCTCGGATCGGCCTGGGCTTGAGAAGGAATGGGGCCGTCTGGTTCATGATGTGGTCGGCTTGCTCGTATCTTGGCCCTCTGGGGTCACCGTGTTCTTGCGTGAGGCAAAAGGGCAGCGTGAGCTGCGCCTAAAGCCACCGGAGAATGCAAACATGGTTTCTAGAGCGGTACGGTTCTTCACTCAAGCATCATTGGCAGATTCCGGCGACGTGGACTCGTGGATACCGGTATCAGCAACTGCTGGCCACGTCACAATCAAGGGCTGCATTTCTTTGAATCCCGTTGCGACGCGCCGATCCCAGTTTATGAGCGTAGGCATCCTACCAGTCTCAAACGAGTACGGAAGCAATGTTCTGTATGAAGAGGTGAACAAAATGTTTGCATCTTCGAATTTTGGGATCGTCGAGCACCAAGATGGCATGTCCAATGATGGGGCTGGCCCAAATCAAAAGAAAGGCAAAGGGGTGGACCGATGGCCCATGTTCTATCTTCGAATCACACTCAAAGGGGCTGAAGATGTTTTTGACGTTGATGATATTTCTAGCCATTCACATGGTGATCTTGAAAGGATTATAGATTTGCTGAGGGCAGTCATTTATAGCTTCCTGAAGAAGCATCACATGCGCCCCCAGAAGATCCAGTCATCTTCAGACAAGTCTGTATTCTCAACCGCTCCACACCGTAGCACAACCCGGGCTACCAAGGGGCGTCAATCCTCAACGGCTCCGTCATCGCAAGTTTTACCGTCTGGTACAGTATCGTCTCTTTCAGACAGTCCTTTTGACGGGTGGAATAGGATGAAAGTTGGCCCACGAACTGAACGTAGGCCAGTAAAAGAGGTGGAGAGGCATGAAATAGGACCAACTAACTCGGAAACCATTGTGACGGATCGGCTGATTGGCGAGGGAGGCAAACTGCTCCGCAAACCTTTTGACATTTCAGCCCCTCTCAGTCCAGGGGCAAAGGGTGGAAAGCGGGTGGAAGCTGAATCTCAAGATACACTCAAAACAGGTCCCTTGGCGCTTGCCGAGCGTCCTAAGAGGGTGGCAGAGGATTTGCCAAGTGAAAAGGCAAAGCGTCTAAAATTTAGCGAGCCGGAATTCAGAGATGAGGCGCTGAAAGAGAGGGAAAAGGCAACTGAGAAGAAAAAACCAAACGAATGGCTGCAAAACATTCTTAAATCATGGAAGAACCCCGTCTTTGAGCCAACTCAACCTGCTATACCGCGCATCAACGACGAAGCGCCAGAACCAGTGCGTGATGCGATATCATATCACCGCTCGCATCGGTGCTGCGACGAGGAGAAAGGAGGAGTCAGGTTCGAGGCAGCATCCATCGGCCTCGAGGGTCGTGTGTCGCGATCGGCCTTGGCGGCAGCACAAGTCGTTGCACAAGTCGATAAGAAGTTCATATTACTGAAGCTTCCCCTGAGTAACATGGCAGACGGGCGAGAGCCGAACAGCTCGTGTGCCCTGGTGATGCTCGATCAGCATGCTGCAGACGAGAGATGCCGTCTGGAGGAACTCATGGCGGGCTACTTCAAGCTAGATGGTTCTAACGGAATCCTGAAGGCGGTCGTTGAACCTCTCGAGCGACCCCTAATATTTGAAATCTCGGATCGCGAGCATGATTTATTGCTGCGGTATCAAGAGCATCTTGAAGCTTGGGGCATTCTGTATAAGACCCAACGACGAGCAGCTTCGACGAAACAAGAGCGGGATGGATGTACGGTGGCAGTCTCGGCTCTGCCTCCGAGTATCCTGGAGCGCTGTCGTACTGAGCCACGCCTTTTGGTGGAACTGATACGCAAGGAGATATGGAAACTCGACGACGAGGGCATCATACCCTCACGGCCGCGCAGTGCTGGAGGAGCAGCTGAACAGGTTCGGACTCAACCTTGTACGGTGGATTTCCACGGTTGTCCCAGAGGGATCCTCGAGTTGCTACATTCGAGGGCCTGTCGAAGTATGCTGTTACTTTTTTATAGTTCTGCTTCGGGCTTAAGCTAACAATGTGTTATAGGTGCTATCATGTTCAACGACGCTCTTTCGGCTGAGGAGTGTGAGCAGCTCGTGCGACGGCTTGCGAAATGTGCGTTCCCGTTTCAGTGTGCGCATGGAAGGCCGAGTTTGGTGCCGTTGGTGGATTTGGGATCGGGGGCGAGGATTGGAGGATGGAATGAGGATGAGCGTGGTAAGAGAGACGTGCGGGCGTGGAAGAGATGGATAACGACGGCGCTGGCTGATGAGGCGGGTGAATAAAGGCGTTGGGAAGATGTATTATATCTGATGGGCATAATTATACGCGTTTATATATATACCTATATGCATATAAAGTTCCAACCATCTGGGCCATTGAGCCTATCCAAAGATCACAACAGGTAGATACATGGTAAAAACCACCGTCCTCACACGGAATGTAATAGACATGCCTCATTAACCAAGCCTGGTATCCAACTATGTACAGTAAACCAATTACACGGCAAAGGATATATATAACGAAAAAAAGCACACACCCTTAAAAGTAACCGTCTCGAGAAACAAAAAACGCCTGAAATGCTCCGTTGCTTTTCGTCCTTTACCCTTCCCCCCTCTTAAAAAAATACCCGTAAAAGGAAAATGGTTTAAAAAGAATATGCAAAAACATTCAACGGGTAGGATTAGTTTTGGCCCTTCTTCTCGAGCTCTTCTCTCTTGCGCTGCTCGGCGGCTTCCCTACGCTGCTTCATTTCGTCGTCGGTCATCTTGACCCATTCATTAATATCGCGATTCCAGCGATGACTAAACAAAATCGATATTAGCCAGGGGAACTCGAATCATGGCAGAATGTAGGAAAAAAGGAGGTGGGCTGCCGAAAGCTGCAAGGGGTTGGGGTCACCGCGGGGCTGACTTTGCCAAGCCTCACAGCCTCGACTTGTCACAACGACAGCCGCCCAACGTCCTTCTTTGTCTTCATTTTCTTGTTCAAAACTCACCCCTGAAACTCTTCCACAACCAAGCTCTTGTCGCCGTACTCGCCGCGCAAAATGTCCTCAAAGTTGTAGGGAATGCGGGCCTTGACGCCCTCAAACTCGGTGACGCGCATGGGCCATAGGTCCTGGCTTCCGTAGCGGTGATTGTTCTTGCAGCTCCAGGTGCCGGGCGAGCCGGCATCGCGCTCGCGCACGGCGGTGATGTCGATGAACATGCCGTTGCTGGTGTCGATCCAGCGAGCATCGATGATGTTCATGCCGTCGCCGCGAGTCAAGTCGACGTGGTGCGGGTTAACGTCGAGCAGGTACGTCTTGGAGACGTCGTTGAAGGTGTGCGTATGCTCGGTGCGGTTCATGTTCTCGCCCAGCCACGTCATGGTGTTGTTAGACACCTGCACGTCCAGGTCGTAGTCCCACGGCATGATCTGCCCGTTCCACCACCAGCCCAGCAGCGTGCCGTGCGCCAGCCAAGTCTCGACGCCGTGCTCGTGCAGTGTCGTCAGGTAGCTGCGGATCAACTGCCGCAGCACATCGCGGTGCTCTTCGTAGGAGACCTCGCCCTTGAAGTAACGCTGGTCATAGTGGCTTCGCGCAAGACTGCCACCGGGCTCGGTGAAGTATTTGGGCGTTAACCGTTTTGTGCGTTGGAAGCGCGAGGTTGGTGAGGCGAGTGCTGTGGAGAAGGCACAGGCAGCCAAGAGGATCGATGTCCAGGATGAGGGTATCATGACGGCGAAGAAGATGTGCAGAGGCGAGAAATCGAGGTTGAGCTTGTCTTTCGAATCTCGGATTGCTGAGTTGCAGATTGGAATCTTCCAAGGGAGAATATATGGAGCAACTGGTCCCGTCGAGTAGATCCAAGGGGGCCCTGTGTCCAAAAAAAGGATGTGTATCAAGTGGGTAGATCGTCCAAGCTCCTCTGAAGGAGAACAGCTCCACGCGAGTATAGGAATGCAAGACAAAAGGGAGGAGAACAATCGATAAAGCAATAAAGCGGAAACTAAGAGAACAAATCCAAGAACCGCTTCAGTTACACAACACAAGGAGAAATACTTGTAATGAAAAAGGAAAAATAGGAAGCGAGAAAGGGGAGAGGGAGAGATGAAGACAAGGCCAAGGTGTGAAGAAACGGCAAGGATGCGGAGGGTGTGTATGTACTTGGCGAGTGCTTTTAGTGTGGGCGTGTGCAGCTGCTGGAGCGCATGAGTGACAACTGCCCTGCCAAGAGCTTTGACAGGCAGAATTGGTGTATCCACGCTCTTTGTCCTTTTGTAATGACAGTTGTGAAAAGAAAAGAAGAGAAACCAGATGCAGAAAGAATAGTAACAGTAATAGCAGACAGTAGTGGTGAAGATGGCAGCAGTGATTAATACCCAGATGCCCTTGCAAAGAAACCAGAATCTGCAGCAATGTACGTGTAAGAGCGAATCAGCAGAGAATCTCTCCCTCTGCTTCGACCTCTTAATATCGTCTAATAACCTTCAACCGCCCGTTACGTGTACCGCGGCTGACAACACAATGACGGCGGCCAAGCGGCCCAAGTTTCGCCTTTGTCCCTCCCCCTTCTTTCTTTCGTCCTTCCCGGCGAGACGCAAACAAGACACACCCCGGACAGCAGGCTGCGTAATCGCCACGCCCAACCAATGATTCGGATCAAACTAGCCTCTTTGCTTTTTGGTTTCCGTCCCTCGTTGCCTTTGCATCCGTGCTTGGAGGACTGGAGCAGTGGTATCAGCACGCTAATGCAGGCCGGCTGGTTGAAACGGACGGGCGAGGGTCATGCCGGTGGAGCGATGGAGAAATAGGCCAAGGACAAGGCAAGACAAGTAAAAGTCCGGAGAAAGAGAGAGAGAAGAAGTGTGTGTGGCATTGCTGGATATGTGGAATTGCGAGAGAGATTCCATATGATCTTACTAAGAGACGGATATGTAGGAATTACACACAGTATTGCACAGTATCACAGCTGTAGATATCTTTTCTCTATCCTCTCCTCTTGTACAGTGTTTTACTTTATCTCTGTAATCAGCACGCACTTTCCTGAGTTTCTCAGTTCTCAGTTTCTCAGCTCCTTCCCCCAGACAAATCAATTCAATTCCCACATCCTCCCCCAAACCATGCCGCGCTAAACCCTTCCTGGCAACCACTCGTGTGCGCTTTCCCTCATCCCACCACCCTGCGTCATTGCTGCAAGCCACCAGGCGCCTCGCCGCTAGACGTTTCCTGTCCAATCAATCCCGGCAAACACATCCCCAAATGAGCAAGTACCTATGTATCCAGCTACTTGCTCCAGCAAAGGCCGGCGCCGCGAATCACCGAGTATCCAGTACTACTCATATGTACTCAGTTGTTACAGGCAATAGATTGTAAACCTCCGACCCAGGGTTTCTTTTTTGCGCTTGAGCTTAGGCGCAAATCTCCTTTCATTAATACAAACCCTCCTCACCCCCCCTGATACAAGGTTCAACTGTTTAAGGAGAGGGAACATCATTTCCCTTTTGTCCTCTAGTACGGAGCACCACAAGAGTAAACGGGCACACGACACAACACCCATTTATTAAAAATCATCTCACTAAACTGGGGTTTCGTCTTCTTGGTATTTCTTGGCTTTGCTCATGACTGGCTGCGAAAAGCGCGAGTATTCGTAATGCCCAGCTACGAAGTGATGCATTCCATCCTATCCGTCTGGCGCCCCAATCACGCATCCCTCACCTCTCCTCACCCGTTCCCGCATTGCCCATCCCATGTCGCACCACATCCCGATGGCAAATCCGTGCCGGATTGTGTGTCAGGTACATGGGACAAGCGTCAACGAATGGGCTGGGCTATTATGAAACCCACACGCGATCCTCCCCCCATTCCCCATTGTGAAGACATTCAAGATTCTAGAACCAGCCGCCGTCTCTATCTGCGCTTCTCTCCACAGCCTGAACGCGTATCTCGCAGCAGAAGATGGTCGGAATCGGCCACTGGATGCCTGCAACTTGCATGCCGTATTTCCCGGGAGCATCCACATGCGCCGCAGCGCCCACGCCAGCTATCGGGTTGAAGATGCCGATCGGCCCGGCATTTCGTTGCGTAGGCGGTATGCACGTCGTAAGCGAGACGAAGCAGCAACCCCTTCGTGGGGTAGCTTTTAAACAGAAAAAGGAAAAAAAGATGAAGGGAAATTTTGTAAGAGCAGCTGCAGCGACGGAGAAGAAAAGTCCGAGGGTAAGTGGGTAGTGGACAGCTGTTTATATAGATGAGAAGCAAAAAAAGGGCAAAAAAATCAACCTCTTGGAGGTTTGGCGGATCTCTCCCGCCGGGAATTGAACCCGGGTCTCAAGCGTGACAAGCTTGCATACTGACCACTATACTACGGAAGATTTCAGGCGTTGCGCGCCTGTTGTAGCGGATCTTGCTTGGAAACTGACGAGCTTATTTTATTCTATATACTTCATGCACTGCCTTTTAGACTTTCCTCTTGAACATAGTCCGCGACATCACACATCACCATTTCACGATGGACATATTAACAGTATAGGTACGACGCAGTAAGCAAGGCAGTGTTTATCAAGCAGAAATCGACGGAAAGCAAATGGCCGGTGGCGCACAGTCAATCATGTTGCCGGGTATCGACGAGCCTCAACACATGTACACGCTACACATTTATACACTCTCACCCTGAGAAAACACAGATTCCTCCCAGAACATCTTTACCAACCATTCCCTTGGTCCATCATTCTATTCATCATCACCATCGTCACTCGTTCTGAGAAAAAAAAGAAGAAGAGAAGAAAGAAACACACACAAAACGAAAACCCATTGTTTATGCCATCGCCACTATCGCGCAAACACCTTGACAATGCCGTCGCCTCCTCCGCTAACCACCCACTTGCCGTCCTGACTCCATACACACGTGCAAATTCCCTCTCCCCGCATTACCCGATGGCTTGTAATTTCTTGAATACATGACCTCTTCTCCAGACTCCAGAACCGGAGCGAGGCGTCGTGGCCGGCGCTCACCAGCTCGCGCCCGTCTGGGCTGAGCGATAAGCTAGAAATGGCGTCAGGATGAGCCAGCATGTTGTATGTGCATTGGCCTGTGAGACTTGTTAGCGTCATTCTTTCATTTGTTGTGTAGAGAGACCGGGGTTCAACATACCGCTATTGGCATCAAAGAATCGTACAAAGCGATCCTCGTGGCCAGAAATGATGGTGCCTTCTACGCCAGAGCCAGCCATGGACCGTCCGCCTGTTGGTCCTCCCATGGCAGGGTCCTCCTCTCCGCCGATGTTGGTTCCATGATGCTGGTTGCCCTGGTCCAACCCGATTGTAGTGGCCACCACCGCATTGACGCTCGTCTTTATGGAGCCGTCGTACGTCTCCAAGCTGTCCATGTAGCCAACCTGCTCGCCTGTCTTTGTATCGTACACCAGGACAGCGGCATCCGAATACGAGACGACAAACGTTTCACCCGAGCTTCCGAGCGGCGTGATGCAAGTTGGGCTCGCCTTGGATCCATCTTGCCTGGATAAGACGTGCACGAGAGTGTGGTTGAAGGGGGAGTTGGAAGCCACGGTGGGTTGGGGAGAGTTGGAGAAGCCGCTGCCAGAACTCATTGAGTTGCCACGCACGCGTCCTCCGCGTCCTGATGCGGCTCGAGTTGATCCAGGCTGTGGTGAGCTCAGTTGAGGGGGTGCGCTGACCGACCAGAGTCGTACAGTTCCATCAGCCGCGCCGGAGACGAGCAGGATGCGGTCAGGAGCCCCGTAGTTGCTGGAGCTGCCAAAGACCGAGCCCAGTGTTGTAGGCAGGACGCAGATTGCCCAGACAGCATCTGTATGTCCCTCCAGCGTGGCCTTGGGATCGACTCGACCACGTTCCCAGACTCGAATCGTAGAATCTTGGCCTCCAGAGAAAATCCAACCGTCACCCTGAGCGCGGCCTCCAGTAGAGAAATTGGGCGCGGGGGACCATGCCGCGAGCGACAAAACAGCTCCATTATGGCCGCGGTGGGTAAAGTTTGCGGTTACGTCTAGATCTGAAGCCGCATTGTTTGAGGCGGCAGCGTTACCGTCTAGCCGCGGGATGTGAAATCGTTTAATCATGCCGTCATCGCCAGCAGTGCAAATCTCAGGCTCGCCAGGGCTGCCGCCACCAGAGAAGATGACAGTTCGAACGGTATTGAGGTGACCCCTTAGCCCAAATCGTAGCTTGAAGCTTGCGCTCTCAGCCTTTTGGCTTGCGCCTATGTCGTGATCACTGCCACGCCTCTTGGACATGGAGCTCTTTCTTCGATGGGTCCCCGGACCCCGGCTCGGGGACTTTGACAAGTAGTCTGCGTTTGGGAAAGCGTCGGTATCGGATCGGTAAGAGGATGTTTGCGACGGTGGGTGGCCAGTTGCGGGCTCTGGGAATGAGCCGTCAGGAAACTCCCAGCCTTCAGGGTCTGGAGCAGCAGGCGGCTTCTCTCTCAGCTCTACAGACTCCTCTATCCCGCCCAGCGTTTCGTTTGAGTGGTTAGAGCGCGGCATACCATCTTCCACGGGACGCGTTGTCACCGATATGGGCTGTTGCTGTTGTTGTTGCTGCTGCCACTCGTTAGAGTTATGAAAGATAGACTGCTGCTGATGCTCGTTCACAGAGCGCACCATTTGAGGCTGCATATCAGGAGCGTTTGGGGCAAACTTGGATGGGGGCTGCTGCATCGGCGGTAGAGAGTTTGGGCCTTGGTGCTGTCTTGAGTTCATGTCTTGCATGTGGTTTGGGCCTTGTCGCATAGGAATCTGGTATTGACGCTCCATGAGCTGCGCGCCGGGCATGCCAAACGCCTCGGCCTCTCGTAAATCTTCCAAAATCGGCAGCGGAGGGGACTCGCGCGGTGGTAGAGGGTTTGCTGGGGTGATCATAAGATACATAAATTCGGACTGGCACTGATCCAGGAATGTCTTGAGCTCTGTTCGTTGCGTTTCATCGTCGGTTCGTTCGACTTCGACGCCTTCGACGCCTGGAACGGGTTGGCTCTCCGATGAGGCTGGTTCTGTGGTCAGCAACAAGCGAATCAAAGATTTATGTGACCAAGGGGAAACAAAAGGCATGTCGCACATTGCAGCTTCTCTTGGATCTTGGCGGCGCGATCCTTCTCCTTCTTTGCCAAGTCGGCGTCCTCCGCAACCGCGGTGCCCTTGAGCTGCGCGGCCTGGTCCTTGATCTTGCGCTCCAGGATGGACACGTATTTCTTCAGCGCCTTTTGCGTGGCGTCTGCTCTCCTTGCCTGACCCTCGAGGTTGGCGATCCTCCCCTTCATCTCTTGCTTCTCAATCTCCCAGGCATTTCGGTCGCGTTCGTGTCGGTGCCACTCCGTCTGCAGAAAACGCATCACGCCCTGGAGCGTGTATTCAGTGGCCTGGGGTTGGTTAGAGCCATTGCCCTGCATTGCGCCGCTTAGATCCATTCCGCCAATGCCGTTGCCAACATTCGAGCCCATTCCGGCACGCCAAATTCAACTGCGAGGGTTCATCGAGAGGGCCTGTTGCGCAAGAGGAGAGCTTCCCAGCTGGGGCTTCAGAGGGGCGATGCGGAGAGCTCCACGCGCCTTGAGCACTCCGAGCAAAGCCGCAGCGTGTTTCGTTCGGTCTGGCCTCGCTTCTCTGCAGCCTGTTCCGCCGCGTATCTCGTCGCTTTGGTTGAAAACTCCTTGTTGGGAGGTGACGATGTTCGACTCTTGTGCACGAGCTCTGGCGAATAGGTGTCCGTTATGCTGGCCCTGTTGTTGAGTGCTAGACTCGCTAGACTAGCACGCTGGCCAATCAGCGGGCGCGGCTGCCCGTGAGGCCGCAAGGCATCAACCTTTTTCAACCCCCCTGAGCTTGCAGCGACTGCAGCTTCATGGCGGGGTCTTTTGCAGTGGGCATTTGCAGTGGGCAAAAGCTCCACGATGTTGCAGAGTTCCATCAATGACGCAGATTGATTACATCAGCTTGTTCAACAGCATGTGAGTCTAGGTATTTCCACTTTTCAGATTGATTCTGCAGTAAATCATCCATTCATACATAAACATTGAACCTTGGAGGTACTGAATAGCCTGCATCAGCACCGTATTATTCCGTATTTGAAGGCTCTACTACATTTTACCTTGCTGGAATCATCTATACCAAATTAAAAGTCCCAACAGCGGCGTCTTGCCACCACTTTTGCCCATACGTCTTTCCTACTCCTATTCTATGATATCTACCATCACTCCTTTGCCGTATTATCAGCACCCAATAGTGTCGAAGCTTCTTTGAGACGGTCTTTCCAAGGCGTCGCTCGGCTTCCTCGTCTCGCCGGCTAATGCTGCCCATGAGAGCGACAGCCAGGATTTCTCCAGAGGTGATATCTTCCGAGGCGAGATCGAAGACGGCCCATCCAATGGGAGAGCCATCTTGGGCCAGTATGAATTTGGCCATGGAGCTGGTCAACTTGGCATGAGATGTGTTGATATCCGCGTAGATGGCCTCGGTAACGGCATCCCCTTGCTTTGAGCCCAAGGCTGTTGTGACAACTGAAATGCGTTTCGCTCGAGCTTGGAGACTCAGTCGCTTCAGGTTGTTATCTTCCAAAGCAACTGAGCTACACAGATTTTTGGCTTTGTCAATGGCTAAAAACCGCACGCCGCACGGAACATGTGCCCATGTCCAGGTTGGCAACTTGAGAGGATCTGAAATGGCTGCTCCATCTATCCTCTTGGTCACTTGCCAGAGCAATTGGTTGGGGAGAGACTCCTTCCAGACACCAAAGGCGTATTCACACGCAATCTTCTTTCCCAGTTCCATTCGCAGGCCCTCGAGCGCAATCAACCTGTCCGTTGCATAGGTCAACTGGCGATCGCTGTACTGTTCTATGATGTTCTTCCAGCGTGTATTCCGTGATATACTATAGCATCTCTCACCAGTCTCGCGCTGTGTGATGGCTTTGCACGACCAGATGATAGCCCCCTTGGTGAAGAAAACTATGCGCCTAGACAGAAGCCATTCCTGAGTAGCCCAGGCGCGACTGTTGAGTGTACCAAATTCTGGAAAGGTGTTGGCCGCAGTATCCCGCCGGACAGTGGCAAAAACTTGTATCCTGGGCGCATCAGATACATCAGTGTCCTGAGAGAAGAAGCTGGGAATCTCTACGGATGGAGGCGGTGGACGGCGAGGGAAGAGGAATCCTTCCCAACAGCCCGGGGTATGAGACGCAGCGATAGTGAGCTCAGCCTGCTCGTATATAGAGCCCATGCGCTTTGATTCCTTCAACCAGTCTTGATGGTCATCTTGCACAATACAGAGCGAATCGATCCAGACATAGGCGAGACCTATACTGCGAGCAACAGTTATCGCGTCTTGAAACGTCTTTGGAATCGAAGCCCAGGGAATGTCTTGAAGATGCTTCTGGAGGTTTGCCTGAGTTGTCTTCAAGGGCGGTCTCCCAGAAGAGCCCCAGCAATGGCTCAAGGCCGCATATCTTCCACGACGGCCTCCTGACGGCAGCAGTCTGACGCTGCTCCCAGAAACCTGAATGACCCTGCTTGGTAGTTGTGGAAGCTGAGACTCATCAATGATGCTCCCTGATAGTGTTTCGCAGCAGCACGCATGATCCCTTTTACATGCCTGTACCCATCTCTCGAGCAACGAAAATGCTTCATCACACGCTGGCCCTTGCAGTTGTGGCCTGCCTACAATATCATGGCGGCGATGTGGGCCTTTGTCTATCTATAGCTGTAAGTCAATCATGCTCAACATCTGGCCGTAAGCCCACTTACGTTGCCCGTGTGTGTAGAGCCGGATCTTGGCTTGTAGCGGCTGCCCAGTAATTAACTCGGTTGCAGTGACATTGAACCCCGTCAGATGCGAGCCCCCGGTTGGAGGGTCAGGAAAGGTCGATCCCTGGGAGTCTGATTTTGGCTCGAGAACGACAGCATCCGGAGCTAACGAAAGCATCACCTGTGGATCGTCCTGGCTGACGGAGCTTTGGAGGCTGCTGGAGAGTGCCTCTTGAATGAGGGCACACAATCGGCAATCTGTTGCCGACCGGGCCAGGGTAGAGCCATCTTCACGCAACACCATGCCCTGCTTGGACCCCGATCGAGACGCCAAGCTGGCAGGCAAGTCTTGCCTCAGAGCGCAGAGGGTGATGGAGCTGCATCTTGCGCACAGCTCCATGATCCGGCTGTGACCAATAGCTGATGGCGGACATAAGCCACCATGCTTTTACTGAACAACAGTGGCTTCTTTGCCGTGCGATGGATGGATGGTGTTGAGGCAAAGAGTGACTAATGAGCGAACTACCCGTTGTGGCATGGCGCCCTAAATAACCTTAGCGGTTAGCCACGAAGCTCAAGCTCTTCAACCTCGTGATAGCTTCTCTGGAAATGGATCGAGCACGTCAGGTGACGGGGTTAGTTGAATATTCTTCGACTGGTCTGAGACAACGGCAAGCTCGGTGCACTAGAGATAAATTTGCAGTCCAGCGCTATCAAGTAACAGATTCTGAAAACTTGGATTTCGGACTGAGGCAGACTGAGAGGCGGGATGCCGTAAATCATTTTCTCCGTCTGGACAACCTTTCATCTAATCTCACTGCGCTCATTTCATAGGTGAATTCTGTCGGCCGACTACCTAGTGATCGGAGTCAATAGGCGAAGGAACTTTTTTTTCCACTAAACCACCCGCAACAGTGAAAAATCCAAACTCTGGGTATCTCAGGTGAGGCGGTTGTAAACATCACGTCAATGGCGCTTGGATCGAACTGTGCGCCATTGCTGTCAGCCCAGAGCAAGCCCGGCACTTTCGGAGGGCGCACCAAGAAGCGTCTTGAAGAGACTACAGAGTAGCCTGACTGGGCTTGGGCTACAACCTTAAGACCCTTGAGCTACATACAGTTCCTCTTCTTACTGTGTGGGAAGTGAGAGATAGCTGGAGCTGAGCTTCCGGGACAAGCTGCAGCTAGTCCTGTCAAGCTGCACATGTCAAAACGTCAGAGTTCTGACATGACATGAGCACATTGCCGCCACATTTTATGCACCGACGATGACGATGATGCCAAGTTTTGGGTTTTTTGTTTTTATTTTCAAATTACTCACTACGAATTACTAATTGTTTAGATACACTATTATTATCATGTCGATCTGATTAAACAAGTGATGTAGCTTGACGAGAAATTACGGTTCAGGTGCTCTCGACAAGCCTTGGTTTTTTAGCTTGTTTCTTGGAAACTTGAAGAGCCAATCTCTGTCTTCGTGGTATCTCCAGACTTGAAAAAAAGGGAAACAAACACTCGTGCCTCTCACACACGTGGGTATCAAAACTAGAGAGGCCTCAATTCCATTCAAGTCTGTCGTAGATTAGACAGCAGTGGTGCCGTTGTTGACCGGTGCGGCAGCGGCCGGCGGTGGTGCAGTGGTGCCGGTTTCTCCAGACACGCCAGAAACACCAGAAGCTGGTCGCTCTTTGGTAACATGGTGAGTACCGGTGGTGCCGGCGTTGGTTCGTCGGTGAGCTCTGAAGAGGAGTGTCTCAATGATGAGGTTGCACAAGATGAAGAAGCTAGCCATGTTAGAGAGAGTTCAGAGGGAGAAAATGGCTTTGTTCACTTACAAGGCAAGGAAGGTGAATGCTTCAACTGCATGCTTCCGGCTACAGAGCCCAGGTCGAGGGATCGAATTTCTGCATCGATGGTGGCTCCAATCCTGAGCGGCAAAGATGAACGCCGTGAGCCAAAGATAGCTGAAGATGAGATGCAAAGGCGCCAAGAGACCGCCATACTTGGGTAAGCATGGCAAAACCATTCCACCGAGGTACACAACCATTGTTATGACAGCCTGGGGAACACATGTTAGATAGAAGGATGACAAGCTGGGGAAACGAGAGACAAACAATGACTTCCATGTACACGATATCAACGCCCCGGTTCGAAAACCGCTCCAACCAGTTGCCTACTATACCAACGACAATAATGGCGGAAATCCATGTCATGACATAGCAGAACATAGAGGCCGCTCGTAGAGCTGTGTTGGTGAGATTGGCTGCAAACGCCATTTTGAAGGTGTTTCGGGAGTTGAAGTTTTAAAAACGGTATAAATCTGACTGTAAGTTAGTCTTGAGGAGAAGAAAGGTGAAAGAAGAGAAGAAGAACAGGAGCTCTTTCAGCTTCTATATATGAAAGCAACAATTCTCACAGTCTCGGGCCTCCACCACCTCACCACACAGTGCCGAAGCACCCGCTTCACAAGAAAATGCTTGGCTTCAACAAAGTTTGGCCATTATGAAGATAAGAGGCACAACTAAACAAGTAAAATGGATTGGGTGGCTGTTTAGCCGGTGCTAGCATTCAATTTGCTAAACAGAGCAGCCGCCCGCTTAGAACGGGTGTAATGCTTACAATGGGGAACATGAAGCCACATCATGCCGAAGGGGCGCCCAATCCATAGGCCACTTTTCTAACAGGATGATGGAATCAACTGCCCATTCTTAGTTTGCCCTGCTGTTGGGTTTCCATGGGGGTTTAGGCCGGGGATGATTTTGGATCAGATGTAGCTCTGCCGTTCGCCGTTCGCTCCGAGGCGAGGAGCTACTGAGCGATCGTGTGGTGGGTGGGTGAGATTTGTGTCAACCTTTTTCCACAATGTGATGGAGCTTGGGGCGGTTAAGGCTCGCACGATCTGATGTCTTGAAGCCATTTGTCGAGATTGACTTGCGGCTTGATCGGGGGGCTCAAAGATGTGGCCTTGGCAGGCAATGAGCTTATGTTGTTCATAGCGATATTCTGGTAATGTTCTACATGTAAATAGAAGATGAGTTCAAAATTAAAACGAGGCTGGGGTGTACACGCACTGAGTGTTTAATGGAAAACAAGATGGCGCATGCCACCAAGACAGTTGTTCTCGAATGCATTTTTCTAACTTGGAAGAGAGCAGAGAGCTTGATCATGTAACTAATATGCTTACATTCTTACACTTCCATGCCTTTTGTGTTTTATGCCTTTTCTCAAAATAACTTAGAGGAAATATCACAGTCAAGTACGGGTAGTACCATGCTCATCGATACTGTTATACAAGTGCCTGTCTGTAACGTCTGAGAAGGTATTCTGTCGAAATATATTTCACATAGCTAGTTTGATATCGTTTCGTCTTCTACCGCTGGCAGAAAAAGGTTTCCGATGAGTTTAGCACTCATATGTATGCTTGAAGGATGACACGGATATAGGAGAAATCCCGTGAATAACTGTACAATCTACAGCTCAGGTATTTGTCGAACTTGCGCGAATATAGTGCAATCACGATGAGCTGCCAGCTTAGGAATGCAGAGAAAACGAACGAGAACAATTCGTGAATTCGTAACACCTGGTCCTTCGAGTGCAAATATTCCACATACCTGCTTGCCTAAGTATCTTAACCTACACCCGACACCAATTGCATTTTAAGCAACAGGGCGACAAGTATAATGCAAGTGGAGGTATATCATTCAATAAATGCAGAGATTGGCGAATTTGTCTCACGATTCGGTTTTTTTTCTCCCAGCGAATTCACTCGAGAAAGAAGTTTGATGCGACTTGCATGCCGTCACGTCACCAAATAATTGGTAGATCCCCATATAACACATCCATTGATTTGAGTCGATGGGACTACCACTGCAGGTGTTTGCACGAGTATATGTACCTACGTGCCCTCACTTTTATAATATTGCATTATCTATATGTACTTGATATAGATAGTTGTTGAGTACATTTATGTAACCAGTGATTGCAGACTGATGCCACCGTAACTTCATCACAGTTCCTGGCCACGAAAGCATTCCGCCACCAACCGCCAGTCTAGTACTTGTACTTAACACCCGTATCAACCTTGGGCATGTGATATTCTGAACTTCACACAACATGGATATATCCAACTCGCAGCAAAGCGTCGATGGCACCGATACGTCAGCGCCACCACCACCTCCATGGCCTTTATCTCCTCCAGATGCCTTGTCACTTTACGGAATTGCCCGTCGCTATTGCAGAGAAATGATCCTTGTCAATCCACTTCACTGGACCAACCGTCAGCTTGAGCTTCTTCGAATCTCCTTCAGCGAACCGTCTCTTGCGCCGCCACCAGACCTCTCAAAGTATACTGGTAAACGCGCTGGGTTAACTCTCATAAATGATTATTATGAGAATTATCATGACTTTTCCAAGCGCGTAGACTGCGTTTGCAATTTATTCGAAGAGGAGCGAGGCCCATTTGCATTCATACCTTGGTTTGCACTCGCCTTCAGAATTGGTTTTGAGAGCTACCTTACTCATATCGAACAACAACTAATTCTTGATCCATGATAGGGACCATTTTGCTATTCAACTAAAGCATGATCTTACAGCGTTCGTTCGCTGCCATTCTTTGTTCCATCCATACCCTATCGATGGATTTGAACAACTATCCGGTTGCTGCATATATCGATCATGATTTTCTCAAAGCCCTTCGAGAAGATTCAGTACATCTTCCGAAATGCAGCTCTAGAAACCTTCCTATGCAAGCAATAGCCCGTCATCAATTGAAAAAGATTCGCCCGGCAAACCCATTGAAGGATCCATATATCGCGGCAATCATGATTGCTCTTGCCCAACACACGTGGGGCCATGTGGAATGCGAAAGACCCGAACTCCTACCTATGTTGAAGATATATCCGGTACGTTTATGGCGAAGAGAATTAACATGGCATAGACTAAGAGAATGATCTAGTCGTACGTTTTGACCTCATCTGAATCTGCAGAATGCATGCACCTCTTCAAGGCTGAGCTCCCATCTTCATTGTTGGATATGTTCGAATTTCCTACTGTCGCTCCACTGCCATGGGCGCCCATCACCATTCAAGTTTTCACAATCCCGTTTGAGCCTGCTCATACCTTTCGCGGTCGGCTTTCCGCTCTGATAGTTACAAAAAATATAGATCCTTCCAATGAAAACCCCCCCAATAGAGATTCTTTCAACAAAAGGAAAAGGAAAAGAAATTGAAGAGGGTGTATTTATCCATTGAGTCTTTAGCTCTTAGCTATCTACTGTAAGATCAGACTTTCAAGGATACTTACGAGTAATTACATTTAAGGGGCTCACATTGAAGTAGCATGTAGACGAATCATTTTACTTATTAAGGCGATAATTTAGGTACAAGAAATACACATCTCCTAATGACTCCACCAGATCAAAATGTTACTCAATCCAACAGCCTTCGTAGAATTAATGGAGCTCTTTACTCAGCGAAGCTACAGTAGCTATAGTCTTATTGTTTGAGGGTCTCTTTACCCTTGTCTTATCCCCACGCTTTCCCATATTTTTAGAGATAGGAGGTAGGAAGTGAATGATATTCTAGGGACTAGCTAAATACACTACTTCTGTCTATATCTACTACGTCTACCTACATCTACTTACATCTACTTACATCTACTTACATCTACTTACATCTACTTACATCTACTACATCTACTACATCTACTACATCTACTTACATCTACTTATATCTACTAAATCTACTACATCTACTTACATCTACTTATATCTACTAAATTTACTACATCTACCTATATCTAGTAATTCTAAGGCAACTGCTAGAGAGTTTAGATATTGTTACGCCGAAAGCGAATTGCAAATTACGGCTGACGGCCTTTGTATTGGGTAATATCAGATACGAGGCGCAGAGCAAGAAGGGAAGCCCGCTTCGTCGATATGTTTGTTAGGTATTGGCAAGAGAAGAAACTCATCCGAGGAACTTGGAACTGTTATTATGAAAGCGTCTTTGCAAACAACGCCCAAACATGAAAGGACCCACGAAGGAGAACGGTGTCATTGGACGATAGCTGCCTCGAATATCTGTCAATTGGGGAGATTATTGATTTAGGAATCGAATAATAATTACCGAGGCTAAAGGATAACTGGTTTACCTACACATACATTTCATGTCAATTTGTCCGGTTCTGCCAAGACCCTCTCCTTCCCACGAGAAATAACGTTGTGTTTGCCCCTAATTCAGAAAGACGGCTCTCAAGCCGGCAAACCATTGGGATATGTGACTTTAGAAGAAGATGGGACATCATATCCTTTGGACTCATTGGACAAAAACTATATTATATCGAGGGTGGTAGATACCTACCCAGTAGTCACTGCGCAATCACGCATTTGTTCAACGGGCTTGCTGAGAGAACCCTGAAGATGGGAAGATACATGTATCTACCCCGATGGTGAAAGAAGAAGATTGCGACAACCAACTTCCATGGGAGGAACTATCCTGGACATCATCTCGAGAGCACCTCTGAAACGCCATGTGGTATGATCAAAATTCTATGCTGACCTGCCGCCTTCCTCGTCGGGAGACTTTGAATGGTCCTCTCCATCTTGGTTGCAACTTTGGCGGCTTTACTTCCTGGACTACCATCACCCATTCCACCTCATGGAACAGAGATTCCCTTCTCTGGCTGTGACGGTCCTTTCTGGCTTGAGCCAGGGCCAGCGGGGGGCAATTCATTTCATCGGTCATCATTTCCCTCTCAGCCACCCGATGAGATAGGCACAGTTCGTATCTTACTAGAGGCACTTTTATTTCTATTTACACAGACTTTAATTCATCCAAGCCACCAACAATCAACCTCGTAATCCGCTCATGATACCTGATTCTACCGTAACTACTCCGTACGTGTAGCAGCACTTCCAAGATTGCAACAGAGCTCGAGTATGTGGATGTATTTGTGTACCTGCCTACTACGTTGCAATCAGGGATACCCATGCAACCATTATTAAGGCAGTGGTGCTGTAGTGGTAGAGTGTTGTTGTTGGGTGAACGATCTATTGGTGGATGGTTGCACGCAGTTGAAACTTGCCGGTACCTGCACATGCCGCATTCCCAGCGTCCCTTCCAGCATCCAATGGCACCTCGTACATGTGCATGTACCTTAATATAGAATCTCAACACTTTGAACAACAACTACGACTAATAAATTCACACCCGATACCACGTAATCCATTCCCCTTGTTGTACAACGTGAGTAACGGGCTGTGCCAATGCTTGCATCCCCTTGCGGTAAATTATTTACCCCGCCGACTCGCCACCGCATCCAAATCCAAACGTACATGTGCATGTATCCAAACAAAACAATCAAGCGCTGTAAACAGTGTAAACAACTCCAATCCCGCCTCGGAAACGCTAGGCACAACTAGTAGGTACCCGACCCTCTTAAATCTTATCGTGACCGGCCGGAAATCGCCCTCGGCTGATCTGGCTCCATCAAACCACCATCTAAACTGAATGAGCATCGCATCGCCCTTGACAGATGCTCGTTACAGGGAAGCCTTGACTGAGTCTCATGCCTGAGGGGCTTCTATCTGGGCGCCTCAAGCACAGTCCCGTTGCCTGACACCCAAAACTCCATTCTTCTCTCTACTCGCCTTGCCGCTCCACGACTCTCCGTCCGTCCGTCTGTGCTCTGCGGATCCAACCAAGCACCGGCACAAGCACCGGCATCAGCGCGAGATTCAGCTCCAGCTCCAGCCAGCCCCAGCCAGCTCGCTCTAGCCTAGCCTCACTTGCCTGGCTGCCAGCATGTCCTCGGCGTCCCAGCGGCGGCGACGAGATGAAGACGACTATATTCCATTTGGACCCCCATCACTCCCCAGCACACAGACGCACCTCGACAACATGTCGTCGGAACTTGGCTGGCCACCGCCGGTGACCATGTCCGACTCGAGCGACGAGGAATTTCGAGACCACCGGACGAATGCGCGACGCATTTCGCGCCGAAACCACATGCCGCATGGCATTGACGGACTGATGAACAATGGCCGATACTCGCCCGACGTGTACTCAGTCACCTCCGACCCCCCAAGCCAGACGCCCATGCTCGACGCTGGCATGCAATCTCAATACGCCGGCATACACTCGCAATACTACGCCACGAGAACGCCCAACCCAGGGCCGCAGATCAAGCCGCACCTATCATCCCTAGATATCCCAAGACGCTACGGCAGCAATGCCATCCTCGACATGTATGCGCTCACCTACGTCACCGACCCTGACCCGAATCTACTATGTCCCATCTGCCATGACCCTCTCGTCGACCCTGTGACGACTCCGTGCGACCATACTTTTTGCTATCGATGCCTACGCAGAAGCATGGCGTCGAGCCCCGCGGGCGGCGCCTGTCCCATCGACAGAGAGCCTCTGCTATGGACAGACTGTTCCAGCTCTATACGACTGATTCGAACACAGCTTAATAACCTGATCGTTAAATGCCCTCATCACGGTAGAGGCTGTGAGGAGGAAATGAGGAGAGAGGTGGTGGAGCGACACGCAACCATGGAGTGCAGTTTCCGAGAATACCCTTGTCCTGATGCCGAATGCTCCAAGACAATCCGCTACAAGGCGACAGACGACAAGTGCCAGCACCAAGAGAACAGCTGCACGTTCTGCGACGCCATCATCGAGGACGCTGATCTTGATATTCATCTGCTACAGTGTCCTAAGAGCAAGACGCGGTGCGCGGGCTGCTGGATGCTAATTCTTCGCGAGCAAGAGGACAGCCATAAAAACCTGGACTGCGATGCCATTGAAGTGGGGTGCCGCTTTCAAGCTGCTGGCTGCCCAGTGAGGGTTATACGGCAACACCAAGAGCTTCATGCCCTTTCCTGCCCTTTCCATCCAGATTCACCATCCGGCGCCATCATTCGCAGCCAACGGGAGCTCATAGAGACATATGGCAGCTTGGGAAGCCAGCTCCGTCATCTGCGGGCCAGGCAGGAGGAGATGAACCGACGTCTCGATCTAGTTGCTGGGCCAAGTACTCGACCGGGCGATTCAAAATTCAGAGATTCCAGGGCGATGCAAGACCTGGATGCCGGATTTGAAGAAGTCCACCACAACATGAGCCATCTCGAAGCTCGGCAGAGCATGTGGATGGTCAACCAGATCATGCCCGTTCGGGAAGAGGTTGCCGAGCTACGGAACACCAACAATGTGCTTCGAATGCAAGTCAACTACCTCCTAAACCGCGCTCGTGAAGAGGGGGGCCACGCACGACCAACATCAAGTGGAACAACAAGGCCGACGTCGATGGGATCGGATGCGCCGCCGCCCGAGCCGATGCCTCCCATGATGCGGCAAAGACGACGATCATCCGCCGCAGATGTTGACCTTCCCCGATTATAGATAGCGATTTTCTTGTTTGTTAAGCAATGGAACATTTTGGAGCGATGCTGCGTTTATGAACACGGGTTACCGCCGAGCATTACATCGAAGACGGCGTCTAAAACTAGGAGAACTTGCTGGGTTTGTTTTTATATCTCTCGACTATAAGCATTGTAGGGGCGACCTCTTGCTTCAGTTTCTAGCAATTCGAAATGATAATATCCCGCCGCATCTTGCGTTTCCCTAGAATGGAAAAATTGGGGAGAGTCGTTCTTCTCTTCAGCACTTTAATGACCCCCCTGGCCTAGGTTATTCTGACTGCTGGTAACTCCGCCGCCAGTCATGCAGATGGAGTGAGAGTGAATCGGGTGCGGCTGGGACGAAACAGAAATCCGCAGCAGGAACAAGACTGAATATCTTTTTCTTAAATCCCGTCTCTACAAAGGCCGATCCGATTTCGCAAGTCTCCGGCGATTGGCAATCCCCGCTCGCGGACTTTTGAAAGTTATTGGGACTCATACGAGTATATAGCACTACCTAACTAAATTTACTCTGAGGCAACGGAGTTATAATATGCTTGTCTGAGCTGGCGGAGTTTTGCTGCAAGCCTAGAGCTGTACAAGCACTAGTAAGGGCAGAATGGAAAAGTAGGGCTGTAAAGCCGCCGATAATTTGTAGTTGCTGACTCCGATTATCTTAATACAGAAAGCTGTGATTTTCTTCTTCTTTTATTACATTTCCCCTTTTCGCTGCCTTTTTCCTAGCTCATTGTCCCGCGAATGACCCTTCATGTCTCTTGAGCTAAAGTTTCTTGTCTCATCAAATAGCTTATTTGTAGGCAGAAGCGGCTGGAGAATGCCTTGCGGTACCTCATACTAATCGCCGCTGTACATACTTTCTGAGCGAACGAATAAAACGACAGCAGCCGCTTACCAAAGCATGATGCGCTGTTACCATGATTCATCGCCCTATATTTAAAAGCCAAAGAAAAGCCAGAAGGATTCAATAGGATCAATTTTGACCAACACCGAGCCAGAGAGAAATATCTCCACTGCTAAGCCTTGGGCATGAGATTTCAGCCAAACACTGACCGTGACCTGATCTGACCTCTCCCCAACATCTGCCTACAATACAGGCTACAGTCCAGTACAGCCGCTGACAAGGCGTGCTCACTTCCAACACCCGCTAGCGTCACTTACAGGGGGCTGGCCACTGAAGCCGGTCGCTAGCAAGCAAGTGGCAGCGGCCCCGCACAGCGCTCTCAAGGACGCAGACTGAACGACATCACTTCTTCTCCACCACGGCCGTGGGGTCTGGACTGGACCTGGACTGCATCTTTGTCAGCCTCGCCATTCCACCTGCTTCTACGTTTCAGCAGCCCGTCACCGCAAACTGGCGTTCCGTTCCCTTTCTTTTGTTCATCATCTCCCTGTCGCTGGTGTTGGATCTCGGTGACTTTTCCCTCTTTTCGGCACGGCCATTTCCATCTCTGCCATGGATCCCAACGACCAGAGCTCGCCCGCGGGGCCTGACGCTCCTGATAAGGAAAAGATGGAGCAGGTAAGAGACCGTCTCATGCTTCCTTTTATTCGCCGGAGAGTGATGCTGTGATGTGCACGAGGGACTAACGGCAAATGCAGATTCGGGCACGGCGTCTGGCCAAGCTGGGCAACCCGGTTGTCCCCAAGCCCGCAGAGAGCAAGCCCGCCGAGGCTGGCAGCTCGACATCGACATCACCAGCTCCCGCTCCCGAGGCCGACGACTCGAGCTCGAGCAAGACCAAAATTACCATCACACCGGCGGCCCAGCCGGCTTCAAACCCCTTTGCGCAGCTGGGCGTGAGGTCGAGCAGGCCGGCCGAGTCCGTGAGCCCTACACCTACAGGTACTATCCGTGTTGCTCGCAAGAGGTCCGCCTCTCAAGTTGACGACGTCCTTTCAGCGCCGCCCCCGCGTAAAGCCACCCCCGTCCAGGCCGAATCAGACGAAGACTATGCCGACAGAGTGCTCAGCCAGATCTTCCGCGTCACTGTCGACCCGCACCGGATGACGAGCAACCAGGGCAACCACCGGCTGACGTTTCTCCCGAATCTGAATCAAGAGCTGAATGATTCTGGGGAGCCCCTGAAACTGTCTGTCAACAACCTGGATCAGGCTATTATAGAGGCATGCAGCGGCTGGGCTCCTGATAAGCCGCTGATGCAGTATCTCCTCCCGTCTTGGAAGAGGGCTGTGAAGGCGGCTGCGGGGAACAAGCAAACGAGTGGCTTCAAGTTTGAGCTTCACGAGGAGTCGAAGCGCCTTTGCATGAGCAACTGCCTTTTTGCTGTAACCATGCCGGTGCTATATGGGTCAGTTGCATGTGATTTGGGGGATGCCCCTATTGGTATTCATATCTGATGCTTTTTCTCTCAGCCGCGAACCAAACCCAGAACATGACACCATTGCTCCTTATCTCCTCAGGGGTCCCGTGGACGAGGGTGGAATATGCTTTGACTTCATCAAGGAGGCAATCAAGCGATTTGATGATGATGAAACATTTCCCGCCATCTTCAACGATGCAATGGTCAAGCTCAGTACACAGCTCGCCGGGTTGTCCATGGGCGACGAGTACAAACCATATGTTCAGGTCAGTTTTCCCTTTCTTTTTCAAGCACAGGGATCGCCACCACTAGCTACAAGATGAACTGACACTTGATATTTGCAGGCGCTGCAAACATACGCACGATTCCCTGTCCTGGTATCTAATCTTGCAAAGCATGCTTGCTTCAAGCTCCCCCTATCTCCTCACAGTATCGAGAGAAATACCATCCTGGGCCCCTTCTTCCGTCTATCCCCCTTACAACCAGAAGTGATCAAGAGCTATTTCCCTGGATCGCGCACTCTAGACAAGGCGCGCATTACTAATGCACAAGACGCTCTGAGAATGGTGCTGAGGACGCACCAGGATGACTTATTCGTTATTACCAATGCGTTTATTCGGGCAGGGCCCGATACAAGAAACCGTACACTAGACTGGTTTGCATACATTTTAAACACAAACCACAAGCGGAGAGCCATCCAAGTTGATCCCCGGGAGGTGGCTTCAGATGGGTTTATGATGAACGTGACGACGATTTTGGACCGATTCTGCGAGCCCTTTATGGAGAATGATTTCAGCAAAATTGACAAGATTGACGTACGATATTTCAGAAGACAGCCGCGTGTCGACATCAGCGATGAGACCAAACTCAACGCTGATCAAGCTGCCGCCGATAAATATTACGCAGAAAAGGAGGATGGGGAGTCTAACTTCATCTCCGAGGCCTTCTTCTTGACATTGGCTGCTCATCACTACGGCAGCGAGGCGCTCAACTCTCAGCTTAAGAACTTGGACCGCGAAATTAAATACCTGGAGAAGCACCTTAAAGCTATGGAAGCCGAACGACCCAAGCTGGCGAATGCTCCCCATCAGTTGAGGCTGTTTGAGGAGACACTGAAACGCCACAACAATGTATTGGAGAAGACAATAGCCCTCAAGTACTCGATTGAGGGTGTTCTTCTTGACGAGAGGATGCAGAGCACATCTTTGCGGTTCATGCGATATGTCACTGTGTGGTTGCTACGGATTGCCACCGGATCCGACTATAAGCCGGGAACTGAGACTGAGACTATCAAGTAAGACTTGGGTGCTCCTTGCGTTCGGAATTTTCAGTGCTAATGTTTCTGATAGATTACCCATTGAGATAGGACACTCTGATGCCTTTGCATATCTCCCCGAGTATACCCTTCAGAACATCGTCGACAACTTCAAATTCGTGTTCCGGTAAGCCTAATTTATCCCCAACGAGAACTGCCAAAACTAATAAAATTGTCTTCGCGGGATAGATGGCTACCTACCATCCTCCCTAGTGCAGTGGGCGAAGAAATGATTGCCCTGTGCATCACATTCCTTCGATCTTCCGAACAGATCAAAAACCCCTATCTCAAGTCGTCACTGGTATCTCTACTCTTCTCCGGCACCTGGCCGTTTATGCATCTCAAGAGAGGTGTCTTAGGTGACCAGCTCATCTCCATCAAATTTGCCAACGACTACCTCCTGCACGCTCTGATGAAATTCTACATTGAATGCGAGTCCACGGGAGCCAACTCACAGTTCTACGACAAATTCAACATCCGATACGAAATCTTCCAGGTCATCAAATGCGTATGGGTCAACGACGTCTACCGACAGCAGCTTATCAAGGAAAGCAAGTAAGTGAAAGCTCCGGGACATTATGTTTTGTTCGACGTTTGACATGTGTCTAATAAACATTACAGGGTGAACCGAGGCTTCTTTGTCCAGTTTGTCAACATGCTTTTGAACGATACCACATACGTCCTAGATGAAGCATTCACAAAATTCCCCAAGATGCGTACTCTCGAGCGCGAGCTCGAGGATCGCAGCCTCTCTGCAGAGGACAGACAGAAGAAGGATGAAGAGCTGCAGAACTTGGGAAGTCAAGCAACATCCTACATGCAGCTGGCCAACGAAACGCTCGAGATGATGAAGCTCTTCACTAAGACGTTGAGCGAAGCCTTTACTATGCCCGAAATTGTGTCGCGTCTGGCGAGCATGTTGAACTACAATCTTGAGACGCTGGCTGGCAAGAGGGCTGCTGCCGAGCTGAGCGTTTCTAACAGGGAAAAGTATCACTTCCGGCCCATCCAGCTGCTGTCCGACTTTGTCGAAATTTACTTGAACCTTGGTGCATCCAAGGTCTTTATCGAGGCCGTCGCTGCGGATGGCCGTTCATACAAGGGAGAGGTCCTCGACCGCGTCTCGCGGATCCTCTCGTCAAAGCACCAGAAGGACCCCGCAGACATTGCCCGGTGGGACAAGCTCAAGGCCAAGTTTGCAGAGACCAAGGAGATACAAGACCAGGCCGAGCTCGACTTGGGAGACATTCCGCCCGAGTTTGAGGACCCCATCATGGGAGAGCTGATGAAGGATCCCGTGCTTCTGCCGAGCAGGCACATTGTCGACCGGTCCACGATTGTGCAGCATTTGCTGAGCGATCCAAAGGATCCGTTTACAAGACAGCCCATGACGATTGAGGACGCTGTTCCCCAGACAGAGTTGAAGGAGAAAATTGAGAAGTGGCGGCAGGAGAAGATTCAGGCGTCCAAGGATAAGCTTTCCACGACCACGGGGGGTGATGCTATGGACACTGCAGAGGGTTGAATAGAGAGAGAGACGAGCAAATTATTGTTTTTGTTTTTATGGTTCTTGACATTGTGGATAAAGAGCAGAATTGTTTCTTCTGCGATATGCCTAAACTTTATTTTTAAACTTTTCGATTTATTTTTGTCCCTTCTTTCTTTTCATGTTTGCTCTGAATGATGTTTGGTACGGGAAAGGAGTGGGAATATTTCATCTGCGGCGAAGAACAAAAGATTCTTTCCTTTACTTGACTTGGCAATCGATACACTTTTGGGGCAGGACAGTGAATAGATTCATGATTACTTTGACATTATCTCACATGCCATCTTGCGTGTGTTTTGGTATCTACAACCTTATACTACGGCTAGAATACGGGCACTTCTTTTAGACTCTAGGGGGCTAAAGATAATGATGCCATGGCTGGCATCGTAAGTAGATCCACCCCCCTATTCAGCAAAGATCAACCAACAAAAAAGGGTGTTATCACAAGCTATTTGGCCGGTTTTTGTTGGTATCTAGCGAGGTACGCAGTGGGAGGCCACTTCCTAATGAATAAGCGTGGCGAAAACTCCCAACGTTGACAAAAAAAGAACATGTTGGTATAAGCACGACTCGGCACAAAGTAAGCAATGGGAAAGCCCATTTGTCAGGCATGACCAAGAGAAGATGCTCGAAGTAATGTCATGCAGGTACATGACAAGAGACCGACGGTTATCGTATAAGAATGGGGGCAACAATGTAAGGGGGGCAAGTCAGTCACGCAGCTAGCCATACATGTCATTTATTCTAACCATGGGTATGGAAGAAGAAGAAGAAAACACTGCGAAAGAACAACGAGCGGGTGGCAAATAGAGGTGTGTAAGAAACATCAGGCACACACAGAGAGAGAGACGGTTCCTTACAAATCACGACGCCTATTCTTGTACGACCAAAGCACGAGTAAGTCCGCCCACCCGGCAGGTTCGCTTAGCAGTTAACTCCGGACATTGTATGTACTGGACTCGCATGGCGCGAAAAGTCGAGACAGCGGCCGGAGATCTCATCAGGGGGTAAGCTAGGTTTCGACGCTTTGAACCATCTGCTGACAGGAATATTGTCCGACGACCCGAGACATGCCCTAAGAAGTGAGCCGACCTCATGCATCGAATCCATCTTGGTCTTCGAGATCGGTTTGCCAGCCGGTGGCCGTAACAGTCGGCAGCCACTCCCGGATTAGAATGAAATCGTTGTTTCAGGGCCACGCGTGCCTGGTAGCTAAAATGCGAGCGCTGGCTAATCGGTAGATACGGAGCACAAAGTACTTCGTATATGCTCCGGATTTCACAGAGCCCCCCCTATCTGCCGCCATCACGCGTACGAGTACACACTCGTACCTGTACGGAGTACATGCAGGTAGTATCATGTTGGTGCTACTGGAGGGCAGTCCGGAGCATTAACCTGTACTCGTAAGCCTTATTCCTGCACACTTGCGTCATTCCACTCCATTGTGCCTAGGCCCAGCGGTGGGTAAACCGAGATGATACTATTTAATCTCTTCGTCCCCGCGATTCGCGATTGAGGGGCTGCAGTGAGATCCAATCCATCGATACATGAGCCGAACGCCGCCGAGGGTATTCATTAGTAAGAGCAGCTGCTTGGCACGAATCAGGTGTCCAAACACCCAAGCGGCAAGACTGGAAAAGACTCGGTGAAGATGGATGACTCCGCAAAACATTTCCGGGAAGCTGGATCGTTTTCCTGGCGGACCTACCATAGTGGGAAGCTTAGTCACTGCTGAAAGGACGGGCTAAACAAGTCTCAAGAGCCCTCCACACGACATCTTCCCACAATAGCAAACGACAAAACAGCCCGCTCCAAGCAGTATCGTGGGGGCCACGGCCTTAACCTAGCATGGTAGGAAGCACTGGCACCAAGGCACAGAGTTAAAGTCCGTTCTTCGTACTCCGCACTTCGTAATTGTATGAAGAGTCCGAGCCCCGTGCCAAGTCAGGTGAAACATGCTGTCCACAACCCCAACAAAAGACTAGCCTGGTTATGTTCCGTCCTCCGTCTAGGTATACATGCTCCGACAGTAGCATTATCTCGGCAAAGCCGCCGTGGTTTGCCGCAGCCGTTTGCCGCATCACTCGCCGACGATCGACAGATAGTGCCGTGCTGGCCTCTTGGGCCTGCAAAGGCCAGGTAGGAGTTAGCGTTGCGACCTTCATGGCTGCAGTCAGCGTCTCTGGCGTCGAAGCGGAGGGCCTCCCGTGTAATACTCCGCGCGCAGACAGCACGACACGGAAGCTTTCTCCGAAATCACAGGCGCTTAACGAATCGGTGAGCATACGTAATTCGGACATGGGCATCTGTTTAGTCGTGGACCGACGACAGCAGGCAACTTGGCCTTAGAAGGTGTCCATTGCGACATGAGGAATCGGCAAACATGGCTGGACTGGGGAAGCCTTGCACACCCCCTTCCCGTACAGTACCAATCAGCTCAAGCGTCAGCCCAGCTCGCCTTCGCACAACTGCTCCGGAGTGCTCGTAATATCAATGCGTCCTGTCCTTGAGCCATACTTGTACTGCGCCAGTAGACCGCTGGCGTATCGCAGGAGCGCCATCCTGCATATACTTCCTTGTTTGATGTCGGGTGCCTTTAGGTTGGCACGGCTGTTGCTTAGCCACCCTCCCCGGACATGTCAGGCGACTGCAGCCCTCCAGCTTCGGTTGCTACCACGGGAGCTTATGTCTTTCAGCTAGAGCTGTAAGGCCAAAAAGGCGGCCACCCTTTCCTGCTAGCTCCAGCGACAGCCTAATTTGGATATCTGCCGCCAAGTGATAAGGCTCGTAGAAGCCTTCATCTTCGGGAAAAGCTGGCGCTCTAGCCGAGTCGCACGTGCGGTATCAAGAGGGCCCCTATCGCGAAGAGTCCCATTGAACCCACAGCGAGAATGCTAAAAGCAATCTAGCCCACCAGAGAAGCCATATCCCCAGGACGCCAGCATCCGGAGGTTGTGAGTCTACTTAGCTAGCCGCCCGGCTTTGGCTAGGATGTCCAGCAGAAGCAGGGAATCCTTGAGCTTCCCCCACAGTGTCCCACGACTCCGACGCTAGGAGGCATATTTGGCCCCAATTCAACTCATGCGTCTCTCGGACGGCATGTACTGTACTCGTACGAAAGGACTACCCCCCATACAGTCAGGTTGATTCCAGCATTTCCGGATAGATGTCGGCATCCCTTCCACCGATGGGGGCAGCCTATCAGATTTGCAGGCCCGAGGTCCGCCGTTGTCGACTAACATCAGCGTCGTGGCCCTACGGCTCAGATTGTGGGCTAGAACTAGTAGTTCATCCTTCGGAATACTAACTGATATCCATCATGGTCCCGGCATTCGCGTCTGCTGCATCTTTCGCGCCAGTGGAATCTTTGCGTCCTCTGTCCCGCACAAATGCAGCTCTAGGCAACGCTGCCAGAATTTTACCGCCATGGGTAACTAATATTTTTCGTATATGACTAGTAATGGTACCGTACTAGCCAATGCAGGCCGTGTAAATCGCTCAAGGCCTGCACCTTGCCCAAGGATCTTGGAGGGGTCTGCAGACAATGCGCCTGTCTTCTTTGTCTAGCCGGAATGTGGGTAGAAAAGGCTGTATTGTAGCTCGGTAACCCCGGTTCGGCTCCAAACGAGACCTTCTTGCAACACTTATCCGTACTCCGTGCATGCAGGCTTCCGGGACGCGGCAAGGATGAGAAAGACGCAAGCATGGCTGGTAGCACTACCACTAGTGCCAGAAGTACGGAGCACTCCGTGCTAGCTCGCTAGATAGCCGTGTGGCCTAATCTAATTCCCTATCACAGCAGAGCTGGTGGCTTGCCAGGCGTGCCAGGCATGGCCACATTGTCCAGCTCGAATGTTTGGAGGCAAGCATACAGAGCACACCGTAGCTCTTCCCCAAAGGGTCTTGACAAGGGGAAACTAGATCAGCCACCTACGTTAGCCTTCGAGGAGCTTCAACTGGTTTCATCTCGACCTCCTCGATGATGATAATTGTGATAACGCCACCTTTCACTTCTCCGGAATCCGAGGTTAGCTCTGTCAGGGATCAACAAGCAAGAATTTCAGGGCAACATTTTCGACAACACTTCACTCGGATAACCAAAACCGTTCTAGTCAAGCGCCAAGAAGAATAGAAAAAAGTCGGGACTCACCACGGGCATATACCTACACCGCTGCACGCGGTTCGTAAACATGGAACATGTACGCTTGTACGAGTACACGATCCCATGTAGCGAGGGCGTTTCAGACAGCGCGGAGGCTACATCTTTCTCCCTCTCGTCTTGTCCTGATGTACTGTGCGCTGTGTCCAAACAGGTGGGCGAGCTGGCGTTAAACCATTCGGAAGGCTGCCTGCACAGAGAAGATCGTGGCCCCAGGCTGCTGACCCCGAGCTCCGTACGGGACGTCCTACGAGAGCTCATATGTCAGAACCACGGGCGTCGGGGTATCATCATTTGAGTTCGGCGGCCATGCCAGTCAGCAATATCATGGCATGCAAATGCCGCGATATTCGAGAACGGTCGTCTGGTGGTATCGTTTGTTTCCCACTAACGCAGTCTTGAGCACGAAAGAATATAATTCGAGCACATGTCTCCTCGTAGACGAGTCTATGTCTGTTGTTTGGCTAGCTTGGCCAGTGTGTTTGCGCACATCGGTTCCATGGGCTTGATTAGCCATCCGACCAGGTTCTGGTGGGGGTGACTTTTGACGGCGGCCTTGTCTTGCTCTCCGGAGGGAGCCGACTTTCAATGTAGATCCAGACGCCTGGACACCGGATGCCAATATAGGAAAGTGTGATGCCGATCTCTCATGAGCTATTGTAAAGTCACAGCTCCTCAAGTTGCGCGCTGACCGCCCCGTAATACGGCGTGCATTCGCATTGAGGCTGCTCTCTCGCAATTGGATACGTATGTGTTATCTGGGCATTCTGGCCATGGTTCAGCAACAAGGTGGCTGGCCATACCGCATTGCTATCCCAATAGCCTTGGTTGACTGCCACGCATACTCGTATACTAGCAAGTCGGAGAAGGAAGGCTAGCAAGGCAGTGGTGAACCGGGAGCCGAATCGTCAGCGGCCTAAAGAGAAGCGGGCCGCGTGATGTCTCACAGACAGACGGAGGGCTTCGTGGTACGAGTTGGCGAAATATTCTGGAAGCAAAGACCATCTTTCCACTTGAGAGCACCCTGCAGCCAGCCTTCAGCCGCATGGCCGAAAGACCGGCGTTTCGAGTTAAAGGAGATGTTGTTCCAGAGGTGGGGCGAGACGCGAGCCGCTGAGAGATCCGTCTTGGTGTAATACTGAATCCCCATCTTCATCCACAAGACAGTGCTTCGTACGGAGTACTTTGATATGGCTCTCGTACCCACACAAAGTCTCCTCGGAGCACAGGCCAGTGTAAAACATACTCACCCAACTCTCCGCCCTCTAGAGAGTGTCTGGTAGATAACCCTGAAATGTTTCAGCATTGCTCGTCATTATCTGGGCTATAACATGCTATTTCAAAGCTCTTGACCCGAGGGCGACATCATCTGTGGTATGAGACATACTCGTCGATATCATCTGTGGTTTTTTGTCCCCCTTGCACTCCGTGATAGCCGAGTTCACAAATTACAACATCCTCTCAATAGGCGGTCGAGACACGCACACAAGGCCAGCTGCATGGCTCGATAGAAGTAGCGGGAGAGGAGGCCGCCATGTCGCTGCGAATTCTTGATTCGTGGGCAAAAGTTTTCAAGATACCAGGGTGATTGCCTAGACGGGTTGACCAAGAAAGATGGAGGGACGAATTGGTGATGTCGACCCCGGCTCGGTGATTCGCCTGCAGCTGTGCAGATCACTACTGACATTGCTGAACCCACAGCTCCATGGCGATGACGAAGTACAGGCACTCGTAGCGCTCGATTTGATCATTAGCGGCTGCGCACTCGTCCATTTTCGACACTGGATTGCGGGCTTTTTGGGGGTGTGAGCGTGCTTGTTTGCTTGTCTTCTCCGTACTGTAGACTTGATTTGAGCTAGGTTCTCGCACGAGGCTAGCTGGCAGATCACTGGCGAGCTAAAGAGGCCAGAACCAAGACAGCGCGATTGGCACAGGCATCTCAAATGCCGCCGTTGGTTGGTATGACGCACCGTAGACTGAATGTAGACCGCAAGATGAGGCGTCTGCAGTTGATCCGGATGAAGTCCAAGCGCCAAGTGCGGAGAACTTGGAACTACTGCTCAAAACATTCACAGGAGTGGAAAAAAGCACGAGTCAAGACGGCAAATGGTGTCAATATTCAAGGTTGTTGCTCAGGTACTCGTACAGAGTACAGAGTACATTTCAGTGGTATCTCTTTTCTGGGAGCCAGGCCTGCCTTCCCATTGCTGCCACAATATTGCAGGTGCAGGTGCAGGTGTCATATCATGCTCATGCCTGTGGTCTTTTGTACCCATTACAGTACGAGTACCTTGGCAGTCTGCGGGTGAAAGGTGCTGGAGGTGCTACCAACACCTTCAGAGGTACCTTGGCGTATCACTCGTACGAGTTGAGTGCTTGTACAAGTGCCCAGTCCGGTACGGGACTCCGCGTGCCTGCTGCCTTGACCGAAAAGTGACGAGTCGGCGCCTTCCTCCACGTGCGGTCTTGCCAACCCTGCAAGTGCAAGATGCTCCGTCTGTAAGTACCTGGTCCTTGTCCGTATCATGTATCATGTATCATGCCTTACTGTACGTGCTAGCTCGGCATTGACTGCCTCTATTACCGAAGTGTCATTACGAATGAATTTGATGCTGCGAGCTCCGATAACAGTCTAAGGTACTGTATCGCTTGGGTTCCGTTCCGTGGAACCCTGCAAATCTGTGCTGATGGCCGTCTACCACGCAACCCTGCGGCATCTAAGTAACACTCCGCAGGTGCCGGGAGCCTGCTGATATGAGCTTCTACCTGTACTGTACATATGCCAAGCGCATGGTACTGCTTACCGACCATGTACCTCGTGCAGGTACTCGCACTTTCTCGCCTGAAGAAGCGCGTCTAAAAAAGAAAATACTATGGAAGGAAGCAGGAGCAAGTCCCGGGAGCCTTCTCGAGGCCCAGGGTAGGTGTGATCGCGAGAGCGGGATGACGTTGACTCTGCGGTGGGACTTTTCATTCCTCTTGTAGGAATTTGTCCTGCTCTCTCCGACAGGGGCATTACAGGAACAGACAAAATTAGCAGGTCTTCAGACAGTCACAGTATTCAGAGCACCTGCGACTCCATCCTCGTATAACAAACCGCAGACATCTTGACAGCAAGAATACAGTCACAAATTCATGCCTCTAGAAAACCACCAAGAAGCGATGGTAAAGCAGGGAGACAGAGACAGAGACAGAGACAGAGACAGAGACAGAGACAGACGAGTGCTGTGCCGTGCAGTACGTGAGTCCTCAAAGTCAGACCTTGGCAGCACAAACCGCGTTTCAGCAGCCCCGGTACGAAATACAAGACAATGCGCTTGGATGCTGATATTCGTGACAGATGAACAGCAGGGGACCTGCTGAACTTTCGATACAGGAAAGGCCTCTGCTACTAGTGCTGCATATACCCTTGATTCCGTCTCGTTTGCTCATCGGGGACTGCTGGATGGCCCCGACATCTCCTGCCGCGTGGTTCATTTCACAGTCCTTGGGATTTGGTCAGTTTTCACATTTCGCTAGTAACATTCTCGGCGTTGTTGCCCAGCTACGACTGTGAATCCATTTGCGCGGCCGCTTCGACGTACCTAGATTGCCCTTGTGGATACGGAGGGTGGTGTTCCAGGTCGATACTAGCAATCATCATCCTCATCGCCGCCGCCAGACACCACGCGATGGACACCGTGTCACTTGCAGCAATGACACGGAGTACGCACTATCCATACCATGATAGCCCACAATCGATACTACTCTACCACGGCGTCCCCTTGATGCAGCAGCCTGGACGGAGTAGTCCGAGCGGATATGCGAGCTAATTACGACTTGCCCTCGATTCTGCACGTCGCACCATGTTTTCGGGCTCGCAGAAACTTTCGGTCAATCATCAACCCGTCGAGTCTTTTCCGTGCAGCACCTCGCATACCGTCTCAGGCTATGATATGATATACGCGTATCCGAGGAAATGCGTCCTTAGGCCTTGACAGTTGTTGTAGATGTTTTGAAATCGCCATGTCGTGAGATTTGAAAAGCATCTCCTTACTCGAGAGCACGCAATCTGTTGCTGTTCTCGGTCTTCGGAAAAGAGCTAAACGAAAGCTCTCGGATCAATCTTGGTGCTATCTTTCATGCTAACCTTTTTCTCCGCCCTCGCCATAAATGCCCCATGCTCTGGCTCCCTTAGCATTGGCTCAGTCTAGTCGCCACAGAGCCCGCTCTCATCTAGGGACTCCATTTTACGAGTGTGTGCTCCGTACGGTAGCAAGAACCTCCTTGCAGCACGAAACACAAGTGAATGTGCAATCTTCCGGAGACTCCCGATCTGTTGCTGTACCAGGATTGCGCCACAAGTTGTTTCGCTCATGTTTGTTGTACAGTACATTGCCGCAGAGCCGCCACGGAAGCCGAATTCGATGGTTAGGTTCGATTCAAGTGTTCTGTTCGGCTCACCAAGACCCGGCACCCGGGATTCACCTCCAATCTGGCGCCTCGGGCACTACTCCAGAGTTACACAGCATGCTATGCAGTAGGTCATGAAACCGCTTCTGCAGCCGCTCGATGCGGGGTTATTCTCAACGACCTCAGCCATGCCCTTGACCCTCTTGTTTACTTCATCTCTGATTTGCAAATCTTAATCATTCCTTTGGACGGAGAAGAGAAGGAGTATCACAGAGAGAGAGACAGAGACAAAGCGAGGCCAGGGACAAATAAGCCCATGCAGGGTACCAGAAAGAAAGAAGGAGGGGAGACCGACAGTCAGGAAAATCCGGAAAGCTACTTCAGTCCCGACAGCCGGCCATCACCCTTGTTCATCTTTCCGCACGAGTGAGGACGATAAAGCACGGGGGAATGGAGGATGTATAGTACATTTGATAAGTACACTCGCACGGGAGCACGGAGTATTTTCAACATTACTCGTATTACAGCCGGCGGCTCCCTCGGCTCCAAACCGAATGTTTACTCCACAGCCTGAAAGCAGTGGCTTTCAAGATTCGTAACTTCTCGGCGCCTTCTGCGGATACATCCGTGCGATTGGCGCCCACGCGCGGTGTGGCATCGACTGTACACGTTTGAACCAACCACCATCTGCATGCACACGCATAAGCTTTAGGGCTTGGTACGAGTACCTACTGTCTGCTCTTATTCGAGACGCTCTGCCTGCTTCAAGGGCAGCATGCAGGGTTGTCTTATTCGGACAGCGTCATTCCATCTCTCTTCTGGTCTGCTTCCTACTGCTACTCTATCGCTCCCGTCAGGATCACAGCCGGCGTTTCGGGGAACGTCCTCGAACTGGTCAAGTCCCTGGAGTCGCCCACCATCTGTTGGCGGCAACTACTGGAGTGCCAGTGTAGTGGTGACCTGGTCGCTTCTGACGCCACGCGCCTGATCGCTAGAGCCAGTAGTAGGGCAAATGCAAGCCTAATTTCATGCGAGGACCCCGACTTTTGTCTTCTTTCTGAAGGTGAGTTCTTCAAGCTAGCATAGAGCCACACAGTGCGCTATTCCATCCGTTTTTAACCAGGCGAGGGATGGTTTAACTGTGGATTCAACTCTCGCCCCGGCTCGAGCCACGACAGGGGGATCCTCCGTTCTTGTCGGAAGTGTTTGTTCAAAGTTCGGATTGTGTGTAAGAGCGAATGCCTCACAACCACGGCGGAAGAATCCGTACTACTTTGCGGGGTTGCCACTAACAGTATCTCCCACTCGTCATGCGGGCACACCAGAGTCGTCTTGTACAATACCAATGTTCCAGAACATTGAAGTTGAGAGACGCCAAAGGTTGACTAGAGAGTTTTGTTCCACATCCGCCACACTGAAATGACGGCACCGTCGACACCAAGGCAGAAAATAAGCTGGAGTATGAATCGCGGCAATTTAACGGGGACCACCATGTACGAGCACTGCTCGCTCGCGCTGGCCCCCAAGTTTACGGCTAGTATTGCGATTGCTGTCTGAGTGGTACGAGCATTTTTATCAGATTTTCCTGGAGGGGACCTCGGGCCACGCGGCATGCAAGCGACATGATTGTCCGCCGAGCAAGCATCTGGACAGCGTCCAAGCAAACGCGTGTGGATATGCGGTGTGCCCCGTACCAGGCACAGAACAGTAACCAGATATCTCACTAGTGCGGCCATGTTCCCCAAGAGCAAATCTTCTCTGGAGACTAGGGTGGCCAGTCGGCATCGAGAAGAAAAAAATGGCTAAAAAGCTTACCACCCCCTGTCTACGGAGCACTGGTGCACATCATGTCCCGAAATAGGCGGCTTCGGCCCCAGAGGGAGCCACATGCCGTGTGAAGCTTGGCGGAAATGGTGGGTGGATGGTCTTAACACGCCTCTTTTCGCTCTGCATCTTTCTTAGAGAGGTATGTACAAGGCCTGCTGTCGATGAGACGCGAGGGTATCCTTACCATGGTTTTATGGTTCGTTAATTTCACCTAGAATCTGTCGTATAGATTACAATATTGCCATCTGCATGCCCAGTCGTCTGTCGGATCGGACTCGCCGTTTGTCAACCATCCCAAGTGGCTCGTTGTGCTCGTACAAACTTGTTGTTCGCCTATTGCCGCCTTGGGTGGCGGGGGTTCAGGGTGGCCTTGACGTTTCAAGGTATGCCTGGAGATTGCAAACAGAGCTATCTCTCCAGTTTCTATTAGTAGTTTGATTTCTTCTCCTGCTGCGGATCTTCACCGAGAACATGATTCGAATTCCTGCTCAAGAGAGGGCCTAGGTCGACTCTTGTTCCTGGGACCGGAGGACAGGACAACGATGGATGGCTACACTAATTCTGAGTCACCAACTGCACAGCCAGAAAAGAAACGAAGAATAGCAATGCTCAAAGAGAGGCCGGGCAGGGAACGGCAAGTCAGTGTACAAGTGCTCGTATGTGGTGGTTCGCGGCGCGGCATGACATATGACCAGAGAGACCCGGTAGCAGGCCCGATTGATCACGACCGGGGTGCTGCCGTCCCTGGAGTCAATGCGATGCTCCATGGCTAGTCGAGCAGCCCAGCTGGAGCTCGAAACACCTTAGCGGGCTTTGGCTGATCTCGACTGCCCTAGCCGGTCAATTTCTAAAGGGTGTGGCCTTACCAGCCCCACGTCTGCCAATCCAGATATATTTCCGAATCTGCTTTAATGGGCGGAGAGCGACGGCGGATGACGGATGAGCACATTGACTGATACAGACACATGGTTGTTGTACAGTAGAGTAACCCGCTTGGGGCCGATATACCTGCATCAAGTCGCCGCCTCCTTCACACCCCTCCGCCTTGTTTCTACTCGCACTTCCTTCACATACCAGGCCTGCTTTCCCTTCTGCGGCATTGCTTGCATCTCGGCAATCACAGCCACTGTCGCAGTCGCAGACTTAAAATCGCCAGCAGGTCGAACCCAGACTCCAGCGTCCACCGTCATCTTCAGCATCGCGCAAAGCTTGGTCCCGGGCGCTCGGCTCAGTACCGCTTGTTTCACTTGTTCGAGCGCAGACCGCGTAATCGCCATCGTGACCCCAATTGGCACATGCCAGATGCCGGCTTGCGATCCCAGCGACAGCGTCACTAAACGGGAGGGCTGCCGTGGGTTTTCCGAGCTGGAGATTTCAACTGCAGCACCGCAACTGAACTTGGATATAGACTTGCTTTGGTCCCGTATCACGACACGACACGAGACCAGAATCGACCAAGGCGCACTCCTTGTACAGATCTGCTCATAGTGCGAGGCGTCGTTGGCTATTCTCCCCCTCCAAAAAGCACTTGCTTGTTTCTTTACTTAGCCTACCGTTCTTTTCCCTCCACCTCCCCAACTTTCCCATCTCTCTTCCCCCCAATACTCGGCGCAACCGGTAGAGCAGATCCATTGGTTCCAGAAGGAGTCCAAGGCTGGCGTAATACAGATCCTCTCGAACGCGGCACCCCAAGCCGCGAGTCCATCCCGTTAGTGCCGAGACTCCGATCGGTTGGGTCGCTCAACTGCCTAACGCAACACCGATTTAACTCTACGTCGGTGATTCAACAACGACACATCTGTTGACGCTGCAAGCTGGTGATTGGTGTACTCGATCAAAATACACCGAAACCATGGCAGAAACGTCGCACAACCCGTATCCGCGATCTCCCAATCCCTCCACTAGGTCGTACGATTCGTCATCTGTCTCGTCCGCAACGTCGCCTCGGCCTCCTTCGCGGTACCTGGGGAGCATGCTGAATGCGACAGGAAGACCAAACCCGACACCACCTCAGCCCCTTGGTATGCCTACGTTGCCCCCCGTGAACCAAGGCTTTCCGCCTTATACGCCCATGCCACCAACCTCCATCATGGGCCGCGAGTCTGTTGCCTCTACCGACTCCCTGGTAAGCAGTCAAGGCCCTGGTGGCTCCCAACTGTCGGGAACTCCCGGTGCGCAAGGACAAAAGAGGGCCTACCGCCAACGACGCAAAGATCCCAGCTGCGACGCATGCCGGGAGAGGAAAGTCAAGTGCGATGCGACGGAGACGACTAGCTGTTCCGAATGCTCCAGCCGCAACGTCAAATGCCAGTTCACCAAGGAAACCAATCGAAGGATGTCTTCCATCAAGCAGGTGCAAGATCTGGAGAAGCAGATTGAAAAGGTCAAGCGGGACAACAACAACTTACGCCGAATGTTGCAGGAGAGAGATGGCTCTATGGACATTGACGTCGAATCTAGAGAGCGATCATCCTCTCAGTTACCGCCCCCCATCGAGTCCGAGAGCAGGCCGCGCAAGAGACCGCAGCCAGTTCCCGACCTCGCTCTGGCAAGGACGAACCTACGAACTTTTTCAAAGGGCATTTGGAAACCTCCAGCGCAGCACCGACTACCAGCGCCGGCCCCCTTTGATGCACCCGTGCCTGAGTTGCCTCCCCGTCAGGTGGCAGAACAGCTGCTAACCACCTACTACGCTTCCGCGCACACAATGTTTCCCATCATTCATTTACCAACATTTAAAGCCTTGGTTGACGACTTGTACCGAGCAACTCCGCCTCGCATACCGCCTGGGTTCTTGTGCCTATTCTTTGCTGTTTTAGCAACTGGTAGCTTGTTTACCGCCGAAGTTGCTGCAACAGCCGCCACCTATTTCCGACCATCCGAGCTGTTAGAGTCGGCGCGGAAAGCCATGGACCCTTGGTGTAACCATCACACTCTCGACGACGCAAGAGCTCTTATCCTCATTACCATCTGCCTGAACGAGATGAATCTGAAATCAGCAGCGTGGAGCTTCTTGGGCAATGCAGTGCGTGTTGGGCAAGACCTTGGCCTCTACCTAGATACGGAAACATGGCCCGTGGTGGAAGGTGAGATGCGCCGCAGGACGTGGTGGGCAATTTATATCCTCGACAGGGTCATGGCCACCGAGATGGGCCATCCGTTTCTTATTGACGATGCCGACTGCAGCGTTGCTCTGCCCGCCGCTGTGGATGACCAATACATTGAAGATGATGGCATGAGAGTCCCCAGTGGAGCTGAGCCGTTGACTCACTCTCTCTTGGCTGTTATTCACGTCGTCAGGTCCTACACTTCGATTGTGAAGGCAACAGAATCTCCCGCGATACCGCCTACGCAGCTTGCCGGCTTCGACGCTCATTTCAAAAAATGCCTGAACACATTCCCTCCAGCTTGTGATCCTGTGAGCACCGTGGCTTTGGCACCTCACTTCCTGGCGCCTCTCACTTATTTATTCCATGCGCGGCTAATTCTTCACCGCCATAATATAAACCCCAGCTGTGATGTTGATAACCGCCTCGCAGCCATTGAGAGCTGTATGCACATTGGTATAGAGACGGCATCGTTACTTAACAGAACAAGCTCTCCAGCAGATGGAGCCACCTCTCTTTTGACAGCTCATATCTTCCGCTGTGCCTTATTCCTGCTCCTAACAGGATGTTTGGATCACGCCATTACCTGTATTCGAGCTCTAGCAGCAATTGACGCGCGGCGCGATGTAGCTACTGCTTGCGGGAGATACCTTTCCTTTTTTACATCCACCTTGAGTGTGAAGCGGGCTGAATATTCAAGTCGCATAGCTCGAACAACTTCGCCTCATGCTTTTTCCAGTGCGCGATCGCCTGTGGACCCTTCCACCCTTTTGGTTTCATTGGCTAGAGATGAGGAGCTTTTGGCTTACGTCTCATCCGACCTCCATGCTTCACCATCAAGATCTTGGGTCTGGACCGAGGGATATGATCGTGATTACCTCCCTCCCAAGCCAGATGCTGCTGCTCCATCCGGCGGGCTTGGACACGCACTTTTCAGCTCAGCAATGAGAACTGGCCTCAGTGAAGAGGAGCGCAGGGAGTGGGGTGGATGGACTCAACTAGAGACGGCAGTTCGAGGGCTGGGATCGACTCATGCGATGAGCAGCAACTGGACAACCCTCCCTCCGCCTCAGGTCAAGAGAGAATCTCCAACTCCTGGCATCCCTAGCATTCAGCGGCTCTCAGAGGCCCCTCGGTACACGGCCGAAGTTCCAAAATATGGCAACGAACCATCGAGACCCGCTGCTAGCCCCGCTGGTAGAGATAGATTGAGCATTGCGAACATTATATGATGACGACGACCATGACGACGAGGATAGAGATTTTTTGGGAACTCGGAAATGATACACGAAATCTGGGGTGACTCAATGGTCGCTTTCTTTCTTTCTTTTTTTTTTTTTACTTTTTTTCTCAGTTCCCCTTCTCTGTTGTTGTAATCTCTGATGTTGGGTAATAAGGGGAGCATGACGGCTCGCTTTTTGGACCTTGGATTGTTCTCATCGTTTGGAATAGGAAAAAAGTGGTCGAATAACGGCATTTGATACCAAGCACTCTTACACATACCCATGGAACTAGCGATTTGTTTTTATTTATTTATGTTTTGCTTTTTTTTTTTGTTGTACACGGATTAGCCGGTGAAGACTTATATACCAAATTTCCTTCAAATGTCCTTTTTTTTCTTTCCCCATTTTCTTTTATACATGAGTCTTTTAACGCTGTCAAATACGGACGCAAGAGTAGGAGATACCACCTGAGCCTTTTTTTTTTTGCTTTTCTTTTTCTACCTCCACCCCTTGATTTTCTTGGGGTCGTCTGTCTTTGTTACCTTTCCTCACTCTCTCCATTTTATGATGTCACATTTGCCTGAAAGAACGCAAACGATATAATAGTTTACATAGCATCGACGTTTGTGTTCGATAGCAGAGATAATTCCAACTCTACTTATGCCTCCATCCCATTGCCCACAATGCCATGTCTTACAATGGTCTTCAACTATTAGAGTAACATCTGTCCGTAGATGAAAAGGGGGTTGGGGGGTAATCTCGCCGTGTCTCCTCACCTTGGCCCTCCATCAAATTGCAACTTTGCAAATTTCTCCTGCAGTGTATCCCGCAACAACCCCCCGTCATCAATATACTCGGCCAAATGCATGGCTTTGAGTGCCCAGCGGTGACAAGGCTCTTCCTCCCCACGAGCATAATAGTCGATGGCGTGGTTGAAACTCGTGGCAACGAGCCACTCCAATTCCGCAGACGGCAGCTGATTTCCCGTCTGTCAAACAACGTTAGTTATATGCTACTCATTTATGATGCATATTTCATAAAAAGTGAAAACACGGGCTTACTTCCTTTCCCTCGCGGGCTATTTGTATAGCTTGATCCACAAGCTGAAGAGCCGCGGTATCGTCCAGCCCCAGAATCGCTTGAAACATACACCGAATGTATTTTGCAAGTTTTTCGTAGTCAAACTCCTCCAGCTCAAAAATCTCATTAATGATGAGACGCATGGCTGAAAACAATGCTGGACCTCGAAATGTTAGCGTCATCTCTAATAAAGGGGCTAAACAGACAGCCATATATCCCTGACCTTTCCCCGGAGCTTTGCTTCTTAGCACACAGTCTCCCATTGCCTTGTACATTACCTCGTCACGGCACGGCTTTGCCTTGCGGACAATCTCGTTCAAGCCATCCCAATCTCTGAGCACGACGGCGGCCTCAAAGTCGAAAACAAACAGTGTTGATAGTTTTGCATTCAAATCTGCCGCGGTACTTTCATCCATTATTTCATCCGTATCAGTCTCTAATATTGCATAGAATTTGTCCATGTGATGTCTAACTTGGAGGTAATACTGCAACTGCTCTTCCACTCTATCCTCTTTCCTTGCCAGCGAGACTAATGCTGCAGCAATGACAAAGTGGCAGCGCAAGTCCATCATGGCTATATCAGTGGCCTCAGATGAAGGCAGATCTTTAGGGTAACAAGTCGAAAAGGCTAGACATGTTGTAAATATCCGGATGATGTGAAGGAGCTCCCATGTATCGCATTTTGCAACACCCATATTGTATGCATTTTTTCGGAACCAGTGTAACTCGGGTATTGTAAAGACTGTGTTTCCCTCGCCATCTTTTGGATGCTGGTTCGCCTGCTCGGCAGCTACGTCAATGACATTAGCAATCATCTGGTGGAGCTCGTCGGATTTGAATACCTTTCTCGAATATATGGCATAAATCTTCGGCGTACGCGATGCTTTGAGGACCTGCCTCATTCTCGCTGCCCTTTTCTTCAATCAAATGGATGAGACGAATCGAGCAGCGCAGTATTGACGTTAGATTGCTTGGAGTTTCTTGGTCAGTCGTCCAACTCTCGGTGATGGCCTGTAGGGCTGTCAGAGTACACAGTTTGTCACCCGCTTGTTGTGCTTCTCTAATACAGGCGTACAGCACGTCACGACCTTGTGGACTGTCTGAAAGTCTACTGAGGTGCCTGATGCTCTCGGAGCCAAGCTCATGGTCCCAGTCAATGAGAGATACTTTGAACGCCAAATATCTAGTTAGAATGTGGTTTTTAGAGTTCTCTGACATGGAGTGTAAAATCTGTCGCGCCTTTTCGGTATCGTTGCTTCGCAGAGCACAAATGACACGTTTTCTGCTGAATTTGCCAAGATTGGCCTCGCCACTGCTCATGAATATTCGGTGCAGGGCAATTGAGCACCATGCTTCTGCAGCTTCATAGTTTTCGTTAAAAAGTATAGAATCTAATTTGCTCCATATGACCTTCTGTCCAATTAGTACAAGCATATGAACTTGATGCGGAAGTGCTGCGGTCAACTTACTGAATGTGCTGCGCCAGCAATATCACACTCCAACGGCTCAGAAAGAGCATCACTCACTTTGTCTAAGAGTTTTTGAAGATCTACCAAAGCTTCAATAGAATTTGTTTCATCAACGGTGCTCATCCAGACCCTCCTGACAACAGTTTTTCCTATCCATTCGCTGTTTTTTGAAGATATGATGTGTTGTAGCAAAAGTTCATCCAATAGCCCGCGGGCCAACCGATGGTTCTTTTCTCTCAGAGATTTGATGTGATGCAAAAGAAAGTAAAAAGAAGCATCGGAATAGTCGAATGATCGAACCATCCGATGCAGAATACTAGAATAGGCGTCGATATCGAAAATTTCCCCAGGAGCTTTCTGCAAAAGTTCAAGGCGCCAGTGCAATACAATGGGCTTGTCTCCAATCTCAGACTCGATGTATTCGATCAAACTGTTGGCCTCCTGAACACACTCTGGGGAGCCAATATCAAGGAGTCCCCAGACAAGGCCTTGGCATATGGCTAATCGCAATTCCAGCCCCTTACTTGAGAGCTGATCCAGTGCCTGATGGTTGATAATATCGTACGCGCGTTTCAGCCACTTGACCGCCATACTGTGATCTCCTTTCGAGGCAAGATCAAAACCAATATGTTGTAAAGTATCGGCTATTATCTCAGCAGACCTTGGGTCCAGCGTTGGTCGAATGGCATCTATCTTGCCAAACATGTGCTCCGCAACGTCAAGCCTATCCTCTTTCCATGACTCTCCAACTTGTCAGAACATTGAGGTTCGTCAAGCTACTCCATGGGCGAGTACTCACCAGAGCTGTTCTCATCGCCAAGTATTCTGCGTCAAGTTTCGTCCGCTCACTCTGCTCCCGAACGTCCGAAGCGTCAAGCGGTGCCGCTTTAAGCCTTTCTATCAGTTCCGCAGTTTTCTGAAGCGCCAATCTAGCTGAATCCAAGTCGGAGTCTTCCACGCAATGCTTGCCGAGCGTCAATGACAGACTCATCAAGTAGGCAACCTCTGCCCCCGTATCCTCCTTGGCTCTGCCCGCACTTCTACCCAGCTCCAGCATAGAAAAGGCAAGCGACCTTGCTTTAAGGAGCAACTTGGCTTTATCCATGGAATCAGATGTATCTCGTTCTCTCTTCAATCTCACACAGAGATTCCACAAATCTCGTCCATGTCGTTCAACATCCTTGGCTAATTTCGGCGGCAAGGGGCCCGTCAAGCCCGATGGCGCTGCGTTGTGAATCAGCTGAACATGGTGGCTAGTATCCGCGAGGAGAAGGTCGATGTTTTCCTTATCAAGAGAGTCCGAAAGCTTGGATTGAAGCGCGGCAGCGAATTCTGCATACCCAGAACCCTTAGAAATCACGCAGAGCCATTTTGAGGACAACCAAGAGGATGAGTTGCTTACCGACAAATGAGCGAGCCTTTCTAATCCTGCCGGCGGAAGCAAGATCATCAGGCGCCATGTTGACACGATCGACTAGAGAAAAGCTGATGGGAACCTGAAGATGAAAGGCGCAGTTGTAGAGGCACGAGTGAGGTGCAATATCGAGAAAACGGCAATCTTGAGCAATGATACCACGAATTTGAAAAAAAAAAAAAAAAAAAAAAAAAAAATGGAAAAGAAAGGGAGAGAGAAGGGCATTCTTATTTTGTCAGGGCTTCGGTAGAGCCATCCGCACCTGCCTCATCACACACGTAGGTATCTCAGTAGAGGTACCAAGTTGCCTTCACCCAAGTGCTAGGAAGTACCTGAGTATCTCAGACTTGAAGAATTAACTCGACCAATCTCCAAGACAAATCATCTGTAGGTAGTAGCAATTATCCAACATTACTCGAAAAGACTACCGTATGCCTAAGTAGGTATGTACCTGCCAGCTCTAGCAATAAAAATAAGAAACACACACACACACACACAAAGACAAGAAACCCAACATCAACAACACACCAAACTCTTTCTCCAACAAAACTTGGGAATCTAAACACTCCATGAAGAACAAGAACAAGTAACCAGAGAAGAACGAAGGACTCGAAGGTAAAAGGAATGAAGGGGACACGACAACAGCAATAACCACTGTGTACAATATTTCAGGCAAGACGACGAAAAGGGGAAGCAACTCGACGCAGTTCCAACGCCGTCCGTCATGCCCCATTAACCTTATAATAATAATAATAAGAAAAGACCCATTCCTGATCCAAACTTTTTTGGTTGGTTATATAAAAAACCGATTTTCCGCACCCCGTGCCCAAGTAAGTCTCCTGCATCTTTCCGCCTGAAAAAAACTCACACAAACGATACGCGATTTTTCTTTTTCGTCATTAATCAGATAGGTATAAAGTATCTTCACTGTACAGGAGGGTCGTGTGGTAAAAAGTTGCCAACAATCAACGCAGGCCTGTTGGAAACGTCGAAGTCAGTCTCTCTTGCTGCCACGGAGGGGAAAAGGGTAATGCCATTCAATATGGATAACAACTCACAGCTTATGCTCATCGCGGCGAATTGTAAAGGAGAAGCAACACTTGACAATGGGGTGATCTGACGAATCGCTGGGATTCTTGAGCGAGCACGCCGTCAACAACGTATCGTGCGCTGGGTCAAAGGCAATGGTGCCAAACTCTTCCCAATATCTAACCATCGACTCCTCGGTGAGGATCTCGTGGAGTGCAATCTTGCCCTGTATAGGAAAAGACATATGTTAGCGCGTCATGCATTTACAGACGTGTAAAAGAATGGGAAAATACTAACATCTCGCAGCTGATCCACAGGCACATTGATCAACTCGGCCATTTCCTTATTTCCTCGGAATATCTCCCCTGTTCGCCTCCAGCAACAGGCCGGTACGGCCATACTGGCAAACACCCGGTCGTAGTCCATCAGCTGTTTCTCAAACCACATCTCCACGTATACCAGCTGCATGTCCGTCAACCCTTGTGCCTTTTCTCTAAACTTGGGTCGAAACTGGTTAATGGTCCGCAAAATCTTTTGTTTAGATGTGGACGCGATGTGCCCGTCCAAGTACTTGCCCAGCCGCGCATAGCCCTTGATGTAGTTGAACGGCTTGAGCAGGCCAGCATCGTACTTGGCCTTGAGCACGCGAGACATTCGTTCTTCGGGGTTGTCGTTCCCAGAAGGGTCAGCTGCCTGGAGGTAGTATTCTCGAGTCTTCTCCTTGTCAGATCTAGTCATTGACTTGTTATCAAAATTTGATGGAGGCAGCATGGACCCTGGCACATGGCCCGCTGATACAGAGCCGCCCGTCAATCCATTGCCGCTGCCAAAGCCAGAGAGCATCTCCGACGGACCCCCTGGCCGATTAAAGGCCGAGTTCTGCTGAGCTTCGACGCCACCCTCGTCAAGGATGCTATTGTGCAAAAAGTCGTTGAGCAGGTTAAACTCGTGAGTGACGTCGGCTCCGATCAAGTAGTTGGGGTTATAGGTATTCATATCATGGTAGTTTTGCGCGGTCAACCAAGCGTCCGAGAAGCCGGTAACTACTCTCTCGTTAGCCATCCAGAGCATCATGTCGGTGGCCCGGGGGGGGGGGGGGGGGTACTGGGGTAGTATCGGAGAAAGATCAAGGCGATTTGGGGGGAGGGGTCGAATCTCGTTTTGGAAGAGCTTACATTGATTCGCGTTACCATTGTTATTCAACGCGTTGGCCTGCAGGCCTGACGAAGCGTCGGGTTGCACAAGGGATAATGGGTTGGCTTGTCCAAGCACGCCTCCAGCCCCGATGGCCGAGTTTGCCCTCTGCCTCGCGCCATCGAAGGTCGGGGGAGGGCCCATGGCGCTGGATATGGAGCTGTGGCCTACGTCGGACTGGGACATAGTGTCCGATTCATCTACGGACGCTGTAGATGCAGTTTTGCTGACAACCGTCTTCTTCTTGGGATCTGACTCGCGGGGCTCATCGTGGCAGAGATGGCCAATATTTCGCTTAATGCATCTCGTACATGGACGCTCCTGTCCACGGCATTAGCACGCCCACAATGTAGAGCAAGGGAAGAGGTGGGCAGAGACAAGGAGGGTCTGGACCCATCCGTGAAGCTGCGGCAGAGGAGAAGCAGGATAGATGCCGTGTGGAGGATGTACTTACGAGATCGCATGTCATGTGCTACTCGCGTCAAATTGAATCAGTCAGCCACAAGATCTTGATTTACAAATAAGGGGTGTGGATGATAATGAATCCCAAAGATGTCTTCTTCTGCTTCTTGTTTCTTTCTTTCTTTCATTGTCTTCTCTTCTTTCCCCCTTTTCCTCCAGGCAGCATATGGGACGTCTCATTTTCTAAAGCGGGCCAGACTTACAGATCTGCGACAATACACGCAAGCTGCAACGGTAGAGGGAGAGACACGCAGCTAATCGTTAGTCCATGCTGCATACACACTCGACACTTGCTCTTCCAAGGTCACTGGCCGAATGAATCGAACTGAACAATGGGGGGGATGATGGGGGGTGAAAGGGGAGGGCAGAGGGCATGAACGGGGGCAGCACAACAACTGCACAGCGACCCATTGGTGCCCTCAGCCCTCTCAGTATTTTGGCCCGCAAGAACGGGGAACGGGAGGGAGGGTTCAAGCAAGTTCTGCGTACCATGGTTAACCTTGCGTCTCTTCTTGGGATTCTTGCCAGCGCCACGACCCTCGTGGTCCTTGTCGCGCTCGGCCGCATCGCCTTTGGCCGCCATCTTGCTTCGCTCCACCACCTTGCTTCCCTTGGCATCCATCGCACCCGGCGCCGTGGTGGTGGTGGTGGTGGCAGTGGTAGTGGCCGTAGCACCGGTAGCCTTCCGCTCGCTCATAGCTGTTGTGTACGCTCAATCTTTCTCCCCCCAGTGGTTCCTTCTTTTCCAGTCCCGTTGGTTTTTCTTCCGTCTCTCTCTCTTCTCTCTTCGCTATACTCTCATCTCCCGATTGCTCGGTCTCCCATTGGATCTGTCTGCCTCGGGAAGGGTTACGCAAACGTCCAGATTGCAGATCATCGAACGGGAAAATCGTCCCAGCTTTCCGGCTCGCCTCAGACGCTTCCCGATGGCGCAACTAGCATGCCCGAAGCTGTGCAGCCCTCTTTGGCCCCTCAGCAGGCAAGGCAGGAAGCAAGCTTAAGCGCAAAGGCCGGGTCTCCCCCGTCTCTCTCTCTTTTCGCCCGCGCAAAACGGAAGAGGTCGTGTGAGGGCCAGACAAACCCGCCCGTCTCTGTCCGTGGCCGGATATCGTCTCTGGATCGCTTGGGATGGCGGAAGCAGGGCCGGACGCGGGCTCTGCCAGGCAGGAATGGGATGCAGAGGCAGAGTTTGGCCAGCAAAACAAGAATCGAGTTGAGCACGAGAGCAAAAACGCATCAGCAGGAAGCGCAAGTGCTGCTTTGAGGCACCGGCAAGTTCAGCTGGGTCCTCCCTTTTGGTGGGGACCTGGGCCAGTGGACCGAGCCTTTTCGCCTTGGCGGCCAGCGCTAGCCCGGCCGGTTGGGTACCTGCGCCAGAAGGATTTCAACGGATCAATGGGCTGCTACAGCGGTCGGCAAGGCCTGTAACAGCGCCTGTAACCGTTCTACTGTATAGCGGTACAGGGAAGAGGGGGGCTTAATATCGCCCAACTGCTCATTCGCTGCATTCACACACACACAATCCAAGTATTCGGAATAGCCTCGTTTCTGGCATGTTGGTTCCTGTCACGTCACCCTTTATTCTCCGCATCCTGATTGGGCCCTGTGATTAGACTTTTGACAATAGCTACTGTACACAACCACCTGAAGAAAAGAACAATAACCACACACATAGCAACAAACCGAGAAAAAAGAAGACCAACAGCATTTGCCATCTCATCTCATCTCGTTCGTCTCATCTCATCTTTCACTTCAACCTCCCGAAATATGCACATCCCAATTTACCCTACACCTAAAAAAAGATCGCCGTATTCCGCTGCCCGCTCCCTAAGCCACCGGCCCCGAAAACGGATGCCCATTCGCCCATCCCGAAGCCACATCCCACACATTTCGCACATTGCACATGCAGGACCTCGGGAACTACAGGCTTGAAAACCGGGAAACGCAATTGCATTCCGCCCAAGAAACAACCAGTGACCAATTAAGCCCCAAGAACAGCCAGTGCACGACCAATTACGCCCCAAGAAACAACCAGTGACCAATTGCGCCCCAAGACAACTGTAAAGAACAACATGGAAGACAGAAGCGGCCTCCTCCCCTCCCCCCTGCAACAATCCCGTGTGAAACCGTTGCATCTTCAGCCCTTCTCCCGAAAAAACGCAGCTTTGCCCCTGCTTCCGACCTGAGATGCCGTGGCCAAAATGACCAAGTTTTCGGCTCGGCGGTTAAAACAGGCTGCCGTGACGTGCCTTCTGCCCGGATGGCTTTCGCGCATGTCGGAATATCACGGGATGGAATCTTCTGCGGCGCTAAATGGCATTACCTAATGCCTCTTTATTTTTGTCGAGGCCATGCGGAGGATTACGGAGGGCCCGTTTAGGAACTCACTCATCAGGCATGGGTTCTTGAATTGATATTGATTGATCCAACGCTACAGTACTGTACCTGGAGCATAAGCCTGCTGCAATGATGACATGACATGGAACCAAATGAAATGAAATGACATGACATAGGACCGCAATGTCCCTGAAGTACTAACCGGCTATGCAAGCCAACAACTTAGTAAAGAAATCCTTAACAATAAACCAGTCGTAGATCGTTCAAGCTGCACGAGCTTCATATGGCCACAAAGAAGCCCTTTTCACCCTCCTTGGGGACCACCCGTGCCTTTCTCATGATTTCATCTTCACACATCAACCGGATTCTCTCCGGCGTTGCTGGGCTCTCCAGCCTAAGGAGGCCTTCGCTGTCATCTTTCCCTACCAAAGCTTCGACTCCCGCGTCCTTCCTCGCCGCCTTGAGCGCATGCCGGATGGCGAAGAAGACGGAGCTGCCCATGAAGAGCGGAGGCTCGCCGACACCTCTGCTGCGCTGAATAGTTCGCAGATCTTTCCACTCAACGTCTTTGAGGAGCGTCACGTTGAATTCCTGAGGAATATCGCGGAAGCCTGGAATCTTGTACGCCCCAGGACCACGTGTGAATAGGTTACCAGCCATGGCGCCATTTCGTAGCCACAGAGACTCTTCCATGGTGAAGAGCCCAAAGCCTTGCATGAAAGCACCTTGGATTTGGCCATAGTCGATTGCTGGGTTGATGGACTGGCCGATATCCATCTTGATGTCTGCTCGGAGGCAGGTTGAAGAGCCGGTGAGAACATCGATTTCAACCTCTGCAGCGGCAACTCCCTGGGTGAAGTAAAAGTACATCTTGCCCTTATTCTCGCCCCAGGTGTACCCAATCTCAGGAGTCTTGTAGAACCCCTGGGCGGACAGATTGACGCGATCGAAATAGGCTGCATTGGCCAGCTCCTTCATCGTTGCTTGCGGGCCAAGTTTCTCTCGATAGGGGGCCAGACGCTCGTTGAGCTGTTCACAGGCGTTGAAGATTGCATACCCGTTAAGATCGGAGGACGCAGACGCCGCTGTTGAGGAGGTATTGGCGACTGTGTTGGTGGAAGTCTCTGAAATAAAGACATCATCAAAAGGGACCTTGAGAGCTTGTGCGGCAATCTGGGTCATCTTGGTGTGAAGTCCTTGGCCCATTTCAGTACCTCCATGAGCTACCAAGATAGAGCCATCGTGGTAAATGTGCACCAGCGCTCCCGCCTGGTTGAGGAAGAGAGCCGTGAACGAGATTCCAAACTTGGTGGGAATCAGGGATATTCCCCTCTTGCGCCACTTGTGAGTCTCGTTGAACCGATCGACGGCAGCCTTGCGCTCTTGGAAATTGGACTCTTCCTGCACTTGCTTGTACATAAGCGGAACGTGCCAATCCGTGACGGGCTGGTTGAAGTGCGTCGGCTCAAGGGGTTTGTAAAAGTTGATTTCTCGCAGCTTGTCAATGGGGATACCTAAACGGTCTGCGGCCTCCTCCATACAAGTCTCGATGATGAACATGCCCTGAGGCCCACCAAAGCCACGGAATGCTGTGTTGGAGACGGTGTTGGTTTTGCAAACGCGACCGCGGACGTGTGTGTTGGGAATGCGGTAGCAACCATCGACGTGCGTTACTGCTCGCTCAAGCACCGCTGCGCTGAGATCAAAAGTCCAGCCGGCGTTGTTGAAAATATCGACATCCAGAGCCTGAATCTTTCCGTCCTTGTTGAAGCCAACCTTGTACTTTCCGAGGAACGGATGCCTTTGACCCATGGTGAGCATGTCCTCTTCTCGTGTCAACATGCAGCGGATTGGCCTCTTGGTCTTCTTGGCCGCAAGAGCCACGGCCGAGCTGAGGACGATGGATCGAGTCTCCTTGCCACCAAAGCCACCTCCTAGTCTCTTGACACGGACGACGACTTTGTTTGCGGGTACATTGCAGACACGAGCGGCAAATGTTTGGCTATATTGAGCAAGGTTAGTTGATAAAACTACTGAGGAGGCTGGACATGTGCTATTACTTACGTTTCAGTTGGATTCTGTGTGCTGGCGAAAATCTCCATTGCTCCATCCTCTAGACTGGGAACGACGACGCAGGCGTTGGTTTCGAGGTAAAAGTGCTCCTGACCGCCCATCCGTGCGGTACCTGTAAAGACATAGTCGCAGCCTTTGAAAGCTTCTTCAACGTCTCCAGTCTTGATCTCGCGGAAGCATGGGTGGAAGCTATCTTGCTGGATGGCGTCCTCAATCGTCAGGACTGCTGGTAAATCTTCGTATTCCACTTTGACGGCCCTTGCTGCTTCCTGGGCCTTGGAAGCCGACGTGGCAAGGATCATGGCAATGGCTTGGCCAGCTGTAAGTACTTCACCCTCGGCGAAGAAAAGTTCATCAAAGTTGGGCGGTCCAAATCGATTGGCTGCTTGAGAAGGCATATCAGAACTATCGACATAGTCAACTACACCGGGCATGTCGAGTGCAACGGAATAGTCGATGGATTTGATCTTTGCATGCGCTCTGGTTGATAGCACCCAACACCCGTACAATTCGTTCTTCATAGGAGGGATATCGTCCGTGTACTGGGCCTCACCAGTCGTTTGCTTCAGTGCAGCAACATGAGGGTTCGATTTGCCCGTGACGGCCTGTTCGTATGCGGCTGCCGTGTGAGGATCAGTTCGGCCATAAGAAATGGATCGTTCAATTTCATCAATGGCCTCCTTATCAACGTGCTCGCTTTCCCCATTGAGGATGGTGAGGACGTCGTGGTAGAAGCGGTAGAAGAAGCCAAGGGCCAGCGCTTTTCGGTAAGATGCCATGCCACCGGGGACGCTGAATTGGAGATCAAAGTCTTTTCCGAGCGCACTCATGGTCCCTTCAAGTGTCTCCAGTTCGGCGAGACGCTTCCCAACCAGGTACTCTGCTGCAGTCTTTGCTGACACGGTCATGGCAGCCATGCCGCCATAAATGAGGTTGCAATCTGTTACAACACCGTCGTCATCCAACTTTACCCTCAGTGCCGCGGTAACAATTGCAATGTCGTCGTCTTTTCGTTTCGCCTGCTTATAAGCTCGGTAAAACTCTCCCTTGGCTGCCGTAACGGGAATCCTGAGGGATGCGATGATGGCATCTTGAGCAAGTGCCGTTCTTCGATACCCTGTGAAGAATTGTGATAATGGGATCTCTGTCTCCTGAGTCGCAGACTTGGCCACCAAAACAGCATTGGCACCCCATAAGGCTGGGTTCAAATCAGATATGGGTGAAGCGGTGACCAGATTTCCTGCGGGAGTCCCGACGTTTCTGATCTGCCGTCCAGCAAAATATTTTAGTTGTTTGAGGATTCCTTGGAAGACTTGCGACCTTTCATTGCCATAGCGTTTGATGGCTTCTTCGCAGATGTGCTCGAAATCTGTCAGAGTTACGTTGCCACCAATTTCGAGGTGGTCGTCCTTGAACTCGTACTGCCGCAACTCGGCAATGTCGCCGACATAGACTGACACGGGGTACTGCAGGGCCTTGAACTTGATTTCGATCTGTGTCTCAGTGCTCCCGCCAATAATCTTGGCCTGGGGATGCACACTCTTGATCTGGAGAAGCTGATCTAGGGTGACAGGCCGGAACCACTTCTTTCGCTTATTACCGAAAGCGAGGGGCCGCAGTTCGTGCTTCTTCAGAGCTGGAGGGAAGATGAGCTCCGTATCAGGATTGTATTCGATGAATCCCGGAGGGGTGAATCTTTTGATAGGCTGGTCGTTGTTCATTTTGTCCATGCAACAACCCCCTTCGGGCTTACCATTCCCATTTTCCATACAGCACCCCCCACCACCGTTGGTCTTGGCCTTGCCACACGAGTTCTCCATGCTAAAGGTGTGAGCTGCGTCGAGAATAGACCTGTATCCTGTGCACCGACACAGGTTGCCGTCAAAGGCCTCTTCCATTTCATCCTTGGTTGGGTTGGAGTTATTCCGCAGCAAAGCATACAGACTCATGACAATGCCCGGCGTACAGAAGCCGCACTGGCTTCCATGAGACTTGGCCACCCGTTCTTGTGTGGGATGCGGGTTCTTTGTGTTGCCAATCCCCTCAATGGTAACGACATGTTTGCCATCGAGACTTACAAGAGGTGCCAGACAGGCATTGACACTGGCGTGGTAGATTTGTTTTGTTGTTGGGTTATACTGGCTTACAACAATGGTGCAGGCACCGCACCCACCCTCACCACAGCCGCTGTTGGGTTACCTGTGTCAGCTGGATCGTCCATGATGGCAGGGATATCTCATCAATGTAGGGAAGCAAAAAGGAGTTTCGTACAGTTTGGTTCCAGTCAGGCCAATGCCTCTCAGGTACTCGAGAACTGTGATTTCAGGATCGATGTCGTCGAGCACGACTTTGGTTCCATTGAGATAGAAGCGGATTGTGTCGTCAAACTTGGCAGTCAGAGTCTCTAGCGAATCCAACTGACCGTCCCGTTCGGGAGATATGGCAATGGGAGCCATTGTGTGGCGGATTTAAGGAGGAGGGGCGAATATGAGGACGAATAGTAGAGGTAGGAGGCTATTAGGACATGGCAAAATGAGACGAAAGACTGAGGATGATGATGAGGGCAAGTAGAAAACAAAGATGCAGGATCGATGGATTAATCGATGCAACTCATGCCACAAACACGCTTTGAGATTGATGCTGATGAAAGTGAAACAAGTACAGCATGTATGCCTAATGTTCTACCAAGTGGCGACACGACATTTAAGTTGCTGGGAGAGGCGGTGGTACCTGGTAGTAGGTACCTGACTATCGCCTCCTGTGCGCCTCAGCCCAACGGCGACCCGTACCCGTACTTTCCGCTGCAGTACCCAGTGCCGGTGCATACGCCTACGCGGATACTAGCCTAGTGGGTATAGGATACCTGTATCAATGGGCACGGGGCAAGATAAGAGTTCCAATATGCACTGCTCTGACACCTCGCTGAGCTAAAGGCAAACATGTGCGTGACAGGCATTCCCCAGGACGTGCGAAAAGGGCAAACCGGTGAGATGCTGGAAAGTTTAATGTTTGGCACGTGGCGGAACTCCCAATCCCGTAAAGCCGATGCCAGCCCTGTGTAAGCCATGGGCCTTGTCTATCTGTGCCTTGCTTCAATATGATTGCAGCTGGAAAAGAGTCATCGTTGTCCATCACAAATCCTATGAACTGATTAATTGAGAGTAAGCAGGCATTAAGAGGGTATAATCTGGCGAGTCAAGAAAACTCGATTGACGATATCCTGGGTTCCCGTCTGGCATTACTGTATGTACTCGCACTTTGATACCCATCGACAGTGCGACTTATACGGGGCCGAGACAACTTGTCATGATATCTCTCAATACAAATCAACCCCCCATCATTGGACCTCATCCCCATCAAACCCATACAAACCCACCAAAACCACCTAAAACAGGCAAAAACAAAGGTCCCAAACTGTCCATCATTCCCAGGTGTCAAATTCAACAGATCGCCGTCCCGTTCACCCCTCAATCGAACCCCACCGGGGAAACGCGCTTCGGCCGGCTCCGCTGCTGAGATGCTACTCCACCTATCGGCAAGCTCCACGATAGAAAATGAGATGTAAAAGGCTGCGTAATCTCGACTAATCGCTATGACTATCTTTCGACACGCGACACATGATATGGACGTCGGGATAATTTGTTATCAGCATAGAGTTTGGCTATTTATAAGCTGCGCTTATGGCGTGGCGTTGTAGGTAATCAAGGACAAGGAAGAGCAGTCAAGATGAGGGGGACCTCCAACTAAGCTCGTACTCGTACTCTGTACATACTTGTAATATCGTTCATTGATGTTCCTATGTGGAATGGAAAATCTATTTTATCCAGCATCCCGGGAGTACCCCGCAAAAGCTTTCTCATCTTACATTACCTCAGCCTCGAGTGACGTTGAAATCCTCCCTATTTATCCTTGAAAGCTTAGTTTATTTCATATACTTCTTCAGTCCCCTCAACCTGTTCTTCGCCTCCTCCAATATCGAATCCTCCTTGCAAACCGCAAATCGGAGGTAATCTTCCGCCATGTGCGCATTCTCATCCGTGTAAAACTCAGTCGGCGGGATAGCAGCAACGCCAACCTCCTGGATCAAGAACCACGACAGCTTAAAGTCTCGCGGCCGGCTTGCCACGTGGGGAGGGAAGGGGTAGTCCTCCGGGAGTTGAACCTTGTTCATGTTGACGAGGACAAAGTAGCCGCCTTCGGGCTCCGAGTAAGGGAGGCCAAGCTCGTCCCAGACCTCGTTGAAACGGTCCATCTTGCCCTTCATGTCGCGGATGGCATCGTCCCAGAAACCTTCGGCCTCGGCCTTTTCGAATCCAACGGCGCAGGCTTCCTGTAGAGGCGAGACAGACGAGTAGCAAATTCGTGTATGTGCCGCAGAGACATATTTGATGAGATGCTCCGGGCCCATGAGCCAGCCTAGAAAACTCAGGTCAGCATACAGGAATATTCGTCAATATTCACGACATGGGCTTCTTACCAACACGCCAACCTGTGGCGTAAAAGTTCTTGCCAGCAGAGCCAACCGTGATTGTCAACTGCTCGATTTCAGGAGACAGGGTCGAGATTCTGGTGAAAGGCACGTAGAACAGGCGGTCATACACCTCATCGGAGAGGATAATGATGTTGTTCTTGACGCACAGGTCACCAATCTTTTGCAGTTCGTCTTTGGAGAAGACTTTGCCAACGGGGTTGTCTAAAGCATCATTAGTTCTCAAACTCTCTCGTCTATACATTCATTAGGAGTAGACGTACGAGGGGTGTTGAGGACAATCATCTTTGTCTTGGGAGTAATGGCTCTCTCTAGCTCGTCAAAGTCAATGGTCCAGTCGGCTGCTGAAGAGGTCTTAGTGGCTCCGGTGGCTGGAGGGTGCATGGGCACATAGACAATCTTGCCGCCAGGCATCTCGATGTTGCTAATGTACCTATATTTCCGTGTGAATAACTCATGGCAAGCAAACATTGCCGTGGTGAAACGTATGATACGTACTGGTCGAAGAAGGGCTCAAAGATGATGACCTCGTCACCCGGCTCAATGAAAGCCATGAAGGCACTGAGCATACCTGCCATCACCCACCATTGTTAGGAATTAGACTGCCTCAGCTCAACACGACCCAACTCACCCTCATTGGCCCCCGTCGTAATCGTCACCTCAGTCTCGGGGTTAATCTTCCTCCCCCAAAAGGGCGAATAGGCATCGGCAATGGCCTTCTTTAACCTCGGCCTGCCCTTGGTAGGCGAGTACTGGTTGCAATCAACGCGGTCCAGCGCCTCCTTGGCAGCATCGAGAATGAATTTCGGCGGGTTGTAGCCGAAGAAGCCCTGGCCCATGTTCACAATGGGCTGCTTGGGCGACGCAGCTGCCGCCTCATTGACAATGGTCCTAACCGTGTTCTCATCTCAGCATTTTCGTTGTCCTTTTTTCAACGTTTTCGCTCATCTTACAGCCCATATGCACTTGAAGCTCACTACTCGTACAGTCAAGTCCACTTACCACACATCCTGCTTCTGCCCCGACACTCTGGCCGCAGGTTTTACCTTGAAGCTGCCGCTCATGGCCGAATAAGATCTTATGAGAGCTGCGCTATGCGCCACGGGTCCTTTGCTAGCTGCAAACACGATTCGACTGCGGACGATACCAAGAGAAGACGCTCGCAGAGCAGAAAAAGACATTGAAGAATGGAAAACTCAACACCCGCTTTTTCCCTCTCTTCTTTTCTCAAATGGGTTAAAGTAGCCGGTGATGCAATCGATTAGGCGTGCGAAAAAAAAAAAAAATAGAGAGGATAATGTAGGGAGGGTCACGGATTGGTTCCCCCCTCTCTCGATGTGCCGGCTATAACCACGATAAGCAACAAAAGACGCGGCAATTGGGCCGTGGAAACACGCAAAAAAAGAGGCACGGCTCGGGTATGAAATAGTAATCGATATGCACTCTCACGCCCTTGCAGATCGCGGGATTCCTAAAAGGATTCTCTTTTGTGACGTGAAACGTGGTTGCGACATCGGCTTAAACAATTGCTGAAAACAGCCCGAGTGGATGACTAAGGGATTGCGGGGGTTTAGGCGATGGCGTCAACGCTCGTGGACTTCATTGATCAGTGCTGGTCCAGTTTTGGAGTTTTAGCACATGAAACGAAGCCATCTCGGGTATAATTTTTTATCTATTCCAATCTATTTCCTAGTTTAGGTCGCTATATGAATATGGATTGCTCCCTATTCATTTAATATCAAGTAAAACAAAACTTCCAAGTATAACGCTGTGACGATACAGCCCAATAGCTCTCATCTCAAACAAATCAACTAGCAACCAATATTCTTCCCAGTGTATTCCATCATAAAGTCATCATACATCAGACTCGAGTCCCTTTCACCAAAAAGAAATAGGCTTGAACCCCTCAGGCGACTGAATACCCAGTCCCTCTGTGCCCTTGCCCTTAGACTCCTCTCCATCTTTATCCAACTGCTCCAAAAGCTTCATGGCCTCCTGACTGCACTCCGCCGCCGTAATACGCCCCTTAGACGCAAGAACCAGCATCCGTCCGGCAAGTTTCACAAGTCCGTCTTCTGGATTAAGTGCCAGGAGGTCTCGTGCTTGTTTGCCACAACATCCAGTATGTTTGTACACGTCGTCGTATATCTTCCTCTTATGTGTGACTCGCATCTCCGGCTGTTGCGCCATCATGCTAAGCAAGGTGATTCCGAGAGCCCAAATATCGTCATCCTTGCCATCGTGGCGGACGTGCTTCGCCATCTCCGGAGACCAGAATTTGTATGTTCCAGTCTGGGTGCGAATGTCCTTGTCGCCATATATTTCGGTGCCACAGACTTGGCAGTCTGCGCAGTCGGCTAGAACAACTTCGATGGGGTTTAATTTGCGGATGAGGATGTTTCGTGGCTTGACATCCGAGTGGTAATAGTTCTGTTCATGAATAAAGGCAAGCGCATCCCCTATTTGGCTCATAACGAGGAGGATATCTCTCTTGCCCATGCCGCCAGGAACGTGATAGATATGCTCGCCCAGGTCTCCCTCTGCACAAAGCTCGGTGATGAGGATCTTAGCCCCTCCGGCTTCACCTTGCTGGTGGAGTTCAACAAATTTCAAGATGTGATTCTGAGCGATGGAAAATGAACATGTCAGCTTGGTTCGTTCAAAAAGGGACAGCTTCTGAAATGAACAGGATATTCTCAACGAAAAGTGAACTACTCACATGGCTAAACTTGAGAAGTATCTCAATCTCCTGGTTCAGCTGCTCATCGCAAGACGCCTTGCCAGCAAAAAGCTTGCCGTCCGCAACTCTCTTGACCTTGTGGACGACAGACCAAGCCCCCTGACCCAAGACACTGCCGCGGAGATACTTGTCACAGATGTATATGCCCTTATTGGCATTCGAATGCGCTTCATCTTTCTCATTCCAAGTTCTGTGAGAGAACGCTGAATCCGCCAGTGAGGGCTGCGAGTGCCAAAGTCCCTCGGCAGCGGCAGTATCACCGGAGTAGGTGCCCATAGTGCCATTGGACTTGATGGAAATAGTTTTGCTGGAGTTGGTGGTGGTGGTGGACATTTTGTCCTGCGGGTGTTGGTGCAACAAAGAGAAGATGTTCAGGGTGTGATAGAAATTTGAGGTAGTGTTTGTAGAGTAGTAGTCACGTAGATGTGAGAGCAAATGTGAACACAAATGTCAACAGCGTGTGGTGTTCAGACAAACGCGGTGAGCTGAAGAATATTATCCAAGAACGTGACAGGTTGTGATGGAGAGATGTGTGAAGAAAAGAAAAGAAAACAAACAGAAGACCAGCAGACAGTTCAATTTAAATAGAAACCCAGCGTGAAAGTGTAAAGCCTCCTCTGGCCAGACAACGGAGGGACATGCAATTCACGTACTCCCACAAAGGTAGCTCTACCTACAACCTGGAGTCTGGAAGTGCATACTGCTTGTACTGGGTTCAACAGCTGCTAATTATCGGGAGAATATTGCGTTTGAGCATGTTTATCCCCAGATAGTGTCTGTGGCTGTTGTGTAGATTAAAACCATTCAAATGTTGGCCAGGAAACACGCAAACTCTGCGTATATTTTATGGCAAAGGAGGCGAGTATCTTCGACGCCAACAGCAACATGTTTTTTCCCCCAGATAACGCTTTCAAAGAAAACACAAGATATCACCAAACCAAATCAAGAACTATGAAAAGAAAAATCCCAATTGTCGTGTGACTACCTGCGGTATGTAATATAATAATACACTTACGTCGCCGTAACTTTCTCCTAATAAAAAGCAGCCGCAGCAATCGTCGAATCCCCCTCTGCTTCCAGCGTGGCAATGCCACTTTCTTCTAGACTGAGCCTCAAAACAATCGCCAAATACTCCCGTTCCAACGCCAGACGGCAATTTCAACACGCCAAAAAGTAAGGACACAAAGGTCCAAATAAAATCCCTGGTTTTTTCATCGACTGTGCCGTTATAACGTAGTTTACGTAACCTTAATAAATCATAATTTGTCGCACCAAACTGCTCCCCCTAAAAGCAAAAAAAGAAGTAGAAGAAAAAGAAGATATGAAGAATTTATACAGGCGTACGAGAAGTACCGCCATGAATCCATCGCGAGGTGAAGTAGAAGCGAAACTAGGATGTTGTCCTTTTAACGTTCGGTCTCTGTTCAGTTTGAAGGCCGTCGCTGGGACGCTTTTCTCAAATTTTCCATCATCCGCTCGACAAACTCCATAGATTCGCAGCCTGGAACGTCTGGGAATCCTTCGGGCTGATGATGCATTGCGGTTTTGGTAGGACTGGACTGTGGGGCTTGGCCATCCCCAGTCTGCATATTAGTCGTGATGGTGGTTGACAGTACTGAAGCTGCAGACATTGGCTTGTCTGGAATTACATTATTAGAAGTGCCATTTGGAGACTCGTTAATTGGCGCCACAGTCTCTCGAGGAATGTCTGATGGCTCTTTAAGCGCGAAAGAACTTTGGTCATATTCTCTCGAAGGAGCTGGTTGTGAAGCCTGCGGTAAGATCGGTGGTTTGGTTATTGCAGATGATGATAAAGGGGCCCCTGTACTTCCTTGGAATGACATTGAAAATTTGGGGAGCGGTACTGGAGTTGTGGATATTCTCTGAGGCGGTTGCACTGCTTTTGGTGTTGAACTTCCAGGGCTTGTTGACTCTTGCGGAGGTGATGGGGAGGATGCCACAGCTGCTTTTGTGCTGGGATAGGCGCCCTGGGGACTTCCCGGCTGAAGAGGTGAATGCTTAGCGGAGGAGGGCGCAGGAGTACCGGCAGAGGGAGTCATGGCAGCCAAGAAGTTTGCTGGCAAAGGCACTGGAGATTGTTTGGACGGAACCTGCATTGCGGATTTAGTCGATTTCAGAGACAAACTGATAGCAGCGGGTAAGCCAACCTTGTACGACTTGGAGACCGGGGTTGGCTTGGGCTTGCTGGGCGGCTGGATCAGATTCCTATACTGCGCTTTGATCGCCGGATGGTATTGGTGGCTTGCAGTTCCTAATATCGGTGCAGGGAGCGTGGAAGCAGTATGCTGCGCCGACGTCGCTGTCTGCTGTGCTACGGGAACAGCTGGGCCGTTGTGTGGTGCAGGCACAGAAGGCGAGGCGTGGTATGGTCCTGGAGTGCTCACTGGAGACATTGCAGTCAAGGATGCCCGTCGGAGAAGATCGTTTTGATTTGCTAGCAAGTGTGCTCTCAAATCGCCTTCGTATCCGTTGGTGAATCCACCCCAGGGCGAATAAGGGGTTCGGTATTTGGATGGTTCCCTGTACAGCTTTGGTTAGTAACAAGTTACTATACGCAGCCGAACGGTCAAGAGACTTGCCTATTGTGATTGACTTGGAAAAAGGGGTACTTTTGATAGACCGATGAATGAACTTGCCAAGTGGGCTTGCCATATTGCTGCTGGCCATGGGTAGTTGGAGCAGCCCTATGATTTGCGGGAGTTGCCGAAGCCCTTGCCGTCAATGACGCTGGGAAAGAAGATTGTGGCTGCTGCTGCTGCTGCGGCTGCGGCTGCGGTGGTAGGGGTGGCGGGAATGCTTGAACTCGAGGGTCTGCGTTTGCCCCAGCCATGTGGTCAAACCGTTGTGCTGGATATGGTTGATACTGGTGAAACGGTTGATACTGACGGTGAGTTGTTTGATACTGATTGTGAGCGGGAGGATGATGAGAATGAGTCTGGGGATGAGTCTGGGGATGAGGAGGAGCGTTCGCCCCTTGGAATGAATAGGTCCCGGGAGGTTGGTGGGTGTAGCCGATGGGGGTTCTTGGTTGATAGACGTATGGCCTTTCTGAGCCCGTAGCGTTCGTGGGTGTCATCATGTGGCCCGCAAAAACACCCGTATGAGCGAACTGACCAGGAACTCCATAGGCTCTCTGCTGATATACAGGTCGCGCGGGTACAGGCTTGGGGGGTTTCGGAAGTGTATCCAGGAAATTGCCCTTGGCGTTGTGCCGTGGGTTTGACGGATCTTCGGTATACTGAGCCCTCGCCTCGGTCGAAGTCTTTCCGAGATAATACCAGACCTGGTCTTGCTTGCTGAAATCGACCTTGGCCTGCTGAGTGGTGACCTCGCTGGTGTGGAATTCTGCCCAAGTATAGTCTCCCTCGATAAACGGATCGCCCTTTCGTGGCTTGTCATCCCCTTGATGGCGCTTGGCATTCAGCTTATCCTTTGCCTTTTGTGAAGATGGCAGCGGGATGGCATTTGCGGACGCCTTGGGTAGGTGGTAGTCGGATGGATCCGGAAGTAGCAGCCATTTCCACTCAACCTCCAGCCGGTCACCGTTGGGAAGAAGGTCAACGAGGAGCATTCGCTCGTCTGGCCGATTTTCCACCACCATTCCGGCAAAGATTTCGCCTTTGTGATACTGCATCTGACAAATGTCTCCCTTTTGGAGGGCTTCAGCGGCCTTGAGAATGCGAGAGTCCTCTTCCAGGGCATCGCCATCCAGCTTCTTATCACGCTTGGTGCGGTGGAAGCGGCAGCTAAACTCAAAGGCTTGTTCTTTATACTCTGTCCCATCTTCGCCAAAGACGGGCACCTCTTGCTCCTCCGTAAACACTCCGGCAGCTGCAGCGCATGTTGCGTGGTATGCCCTTGCGCATTTCTTTTGGGAACACTGGAAGCACGCCCCACGCTTCGATCGACAAAACAGGCATTTGAGATCCAGACGATCCTTGTGCACTGCAGTGACGTTGGAGATAATCTCTTTGCCATCCACTGTGTCAATGTATGTCTCTGGAATGTAGAGGGCGCAGAGACGATGGGCCTTTCTACCGTCATCGGTTGGTAGAAACTCGAGGTTCGGTACATCATTGGGGCACAGGCAACAGGGCGGCTCAGCCTTGACTTTGAGCCGTAGTCGGATCTTCTTGACCTTGACCTTAGCACCTTTGTCAGCCCGACCGCGCTTTCTCTTGCGGCTTGCGTCCTTGAATTTCACCCCATGGCCACCAGGAGGAGTGGGAAGCCCTAAGAGCTCGTCATCGTCGTCGTCATCGTCGTCATCGTCCTCCTCCTCTGTCTCTTCGTACTCAGTCTCCTCGCCGCGCAGTTTACGTTCAATCTCATAGACGTTGACCCATACGCTGTCTTGGGCCTGAGCACATTCGCACTTCTTGGCAATCTTGCCCATCTCAAGCCAGGAATCGAGAGCAAAGTTGACTGCCTCGGCGCAGTTGTACCCCAAGTTATAGCCGGAGTGATATCCATAGGGGTATGTGACGACAAATTCACCGGGATACGAGACGACTTTATTGACTTTGATACCATAATGCTGCTTCAAATGTTGGGGCGAGATAAGAAAGGCCTTGTGTCTGAGGAACTGATCGCAGGCTTTGGCATCAGCGGGCCAAATACTCTTCATGGCTGTCTCAAATCGTCGAGCATCGGCCTGAGAAATGCTGTACCATTGTTTGGGAGCGCCAAAGTGAAGATAGTTGATGCTGTAAAGATCGACATCCTCGAGATGCCACGCAAACGTCGCTTTCCACATGCCAAGATAGAGGTATGCCGTATTGACACCGGGGACTTTTGTACCGAGAACGTCCAGGAGGTTGGGCAACTTGTTCAGATTCCAATTCTCGGTCCTTTCATCAAAGAGCGTGCCCATCAGATCGGCGCCGTATAGTGGTTGAGCATATGTCAGGGTTTTCCAATATACTCTCTCTAGTTCTTCGCAGCGCTCAGGCGTGTAGTCGGAGATGTCCATGCGATAGTCGAAATCTTTAAAGGCGGCCTCATCGATGACTGCAGAGGCTTCTCGACGACTGAATTTCCGGCGCGCTGAGGTTGATTGAATCTTTGGTTTGGCGGGCCTAACGCCACCCATTCTGCGGACGGTGGGTTGATCATCTTCGTCCTCATAGTCCACCTCGGTGCCTAGCTCCTTTTCGATAGAGTCCATAACCTCGTCTTCTGCGCCTTCGCCTTCGCCTTCGCCTTCAGCCTCAACTTTTGGCGAGACGGGAGTCATGGGGCGACTCTCTTCACTCTTCTTTTGCTTTCCCTTCTTGGGTGGTCGCCCTCTCCCCCGAGTCCTCTGAGAGCTGGTGGTGGTGGCGGCATCAGTAGTAGTAGCAGCATTCGCGCCCTTGGGAGCAGGGCGAGCTCGCGTGGGCCTAGGCTTGTCTGCATTCGCACGTCGCTCTCCACGCCTGGCGGGAGGCTGATGCTCGCTCTGTTCGCACAGCTGCCTCCATTGCGGTATGTTGTAGGATCGTCCATGGAGGATGTTGACTTGGCGGTATGTGCCGTTGGACCCCATGATGTCCTGCTTGATTGGTTCGCGGACTCGGACTTGCTTTACGAGATCGTCAAGGGGGGGCTGCGCATCCCTCCACTCATCTGGCGGGATCACCTTGATAATGCCCGACTTCATTCCATAGCTGTCGACTTTTGTCATCTGTTGAAAAGCAAAGGCTCAACAGTTAGCGAACAAAGGCACAGAGCCAAACACAGGCAGACAAAAACAATTGGGACCCGAATGGCTGTCAACATACGAAACGCTTGAAATCCTTGAACTGATCCATGGTCGGCTTGAAGACGGGCACATTGCCAGAGGACCAATGGTCTGGCTGGATGTCGCCAATGTCGTCCAGGTCCTCAGCGCCGAGATCCGGGGGGAGCATCGGCGCATCCTCCAGCGGCGGCTCGTCCTCGAGGTCGCTCAGCTCCGAGTCGCTCGACTCCGACTTGCCGGCATCGTTGCTATCGGGCGGAGAGTGCAAGAAGGCGGGCTGCTTGGCGCACTCGATCTGGTCGTTGACCTGCTCCTTCAGCGCCTCGGACGGCTCTGGGACGCAGGCGTCGTCTGACATGGCGGGTGGTTTCAGCTCGGCTAGGCCATCGAGCGGCTGATGGCGAGCGCAGACGCGATGCGACCAGGCAGGGCAGGAGGATCTTGTGCTGTGAATTTTTGCCGTATTTTTTGCAGTTGGTTGGTTTCGCAAGGCGCGCGACGTACAAAGTCGAGATGCTCGGTGTGGGTGTGCGAGATGCGGTGCTTGCGCTGTGGTGCGTGGGACAGGGAGTGCGTCCACTGAACTCAAGCCTGTAGGTTGGTGATGATGCGGAGAAATTCACGGCGACGGGGGTGCGGCTGCCGGGAAAGAGACTGGAGCGGCTGCACTGATCGCTAAGACCTGCTGTAATAGTGGGTGCAGTGCAGCGGCGGGCTGTACTGTACCGTCAGCGTTAGTGGGCTCATAACACCTGAGCGTCAGGCCATTCCAAGCACTGGACGGAGCGGGTGCAGCGCTATGCATGCACTGGGCAGGGGTAAGGGGACCTCTGAGGCGAATTCAAATGGATCAGGCTTGTTGCTTCCAAGCCAGCCAGCCAGTCTTTTGCTGATTCTGACGCCTCTATGGAGTCCCTGTAGCGGCGGTATGACTCGAAATCTCTCTGCTAGACATGCCCTGTGCTAGAACTGCTGTCCATGGATCTCAAAATTCAGCGGACGGGCAGATCTCACTCTTTCTCACCCTTGATTTTAGAGCTCAGGGCACGTGGCCGACACTCCAAAAGGCGCCTCTGATCAGCTGAATCCAGTTGCTTCGCCGCTTCTAATGCAAGGGAAAAGCCAAACATGGCTAAATAAGTGGGTCCCAAATCTGCTCCACACAAACAAAAGGTACAAAGCAATGGGATGATCAATTCATGTTGCATCAGCCTGCATACGGCTGCTTGGTTTAGTAGTTGAACACTGGTTACATACAAAGAATCCTACGAAGACAAGATAAGATACCTTGGGCATGTAGAACGGGTATGGATGTATTCGTATTAGTCGCCATGCATGGGTACAAAGCAGCTAATGGTTCCTACTGCGACGGGCAAATTCAATAGATTACACGGTAGTACGAGTACCAGGAGCAAGTGCGACATTCAAGCCAAGGGAGAAATGCCGGGAAATAGTACCGGAGCACATTTTCCCTTTGAAATCTGGGATTTTCATGCCTGAGGCCGACATGCATAGCACGCTTGTCTAAATCAGGGACAATGCTCAAGATTGATAAGATCCAAATCTGGCCGAATACACGTACTGCGGATTGAAATCGTGGAGGTAATGTTAATCGATCAAGATTCTGAGTTCATTTCCTTATGGCTGTGCAAGCCGTCAAATTTTCCTCTTAGATGACACACATTTTGTACGGTACCGCAATACAGGCTCTCTCTACGGCCGGGGGCAATATGCGTCTCCTCACTGGATGAAGGCGTTGGCGAAGGATGGATGGTTCCTCATCGACGTTTCGTTGCTATATAAAACAAAGCCAACACAAGATATCTGTGGATTTTCAATGCAATATGATGTATATGAGAGACGCTGGCCAAGTTTGAAAGAGAAGAAAAAAAAAGGTAAGAGAGGGGACTGCCGAAGTCGGAGAAAATGTTGCTATCTTATGTTATTATAAGCGAAAGGCAGCTGCAGGTTCAGCAGCATTCATCAAAGCGCCTTTCAACAATGTGGCATTCTGAGGATATGTTGCCGCTATAAAGGCATCGCTAGTCTTGTTCATCTCTAGAGAGGATAAAGAAATTTTCAGGCAAAAGAGCAAAAAAAGGTTCCAGAGGGAGTCGAACCCTCGCTGGCGGAATCAGAATCCGCAGTCATAACCGTTAGACCATGGAACCGATTGAAGCGGTGATCCGCTTCCCATGGCTGGTGATGGTGGGAGGCTTCCTTGTTATTGGTTATGAAGGCTGACCATGGTGGGCCTTTGAGCAAATGGGCAAAGCGGGGCTGCACCCTCACTTAGACAAGAGGCTGAAATGACGAGATTGACAGCATACGATTAGGTATGAAGTCAATCAACTTTGACATGCATCTTTGACAGGTGTCAGAGTTATTAAATGGCGTATCTGAAAGGGTTATATACATTATGCATCATACCTTGGCACGCTTGGGTCTTCGATGTCATTGAAGAGCTTGGAGTGCCCTAGTCTCATCGTGGTTCATCACCACTTAGACCTGACCTGGTCCAAGAACAAAGGAACAGGTACATCAAGTATTCGCCCAACGACATAACATGTGATTCTGAAACATTCTATCTATCTCCAACAATGGAATTTTCTTCATCAGTCAAAGGCTAAAGATTACTTTCCATCTCGAACTTCAAAAAGGCAGGCGGAAAAGAAAACGGGAATAGCTTCGCTTTGTCTTCTATTGACTTTCCCCTTGACGTCACTCAACGCCGCACCTTCGTACTTCGTCATGGGCGTCAAAGTTGAACCTATTTCTCCACAAACTCCAGAAGCTTGGCCGCAAACATCCAAGAGAGAACTTTGACAGCGACAAAACTCGGTTGCGCGCAATTATTGCCGGCCACACTCTAGGACAAGAGAAAAGCCTTGGAGACTTGGCCTGTCACTGTCTCCCCAGCCGAGCCTCTATCAAGCAACTTGTCACAAAGCCCCGCACCTCCATCAACACCATCCTAGACCTTTCTCAGCACAATCACAGCGCACGTCAGGATGCACGGGACCAGCCACCCGCCCAAGCTGGCCGGACGCTGCCGCTCAGAAAGCTCTGGGATTCGCTGATCGCGGCGTGGACCCCCAGCTCTATGCTTGTTTTAACCAACGGCGGAAATAGCCTGATGCGGGTTGACGAGCTGCTCGATTATGATTAGATAGCGATTCCTTCTGGGCTTCCTGGAGCAATTACTACACCATGCGATGGGTGGCTGACCTGCTCGGGGGTACGAATGAAGGCTTGAATTCCAAGCTCTCCTAGGGTCCGAGTCGAAAGCTCTTTTCTCCCATCATGTCCCTCAGCCACCTGCGACTTGGGTTGACAAGAGATTTCCTCTCGTCATCACCTTCGTTTATCGCGTTCTCGCAGTCTCTGGCTCTGAAAATATCTTGGCTTGCTTGATCTTATCTTTGACTGAGAGCTTTACTTGAGCTCGCTACTCTTTCACTTGGCCGAGAAGGGCAATAAACACCAACGCAAAAACAATATGGCGGCTTTTCCAAACGCCCTGTCCATCTTTCTGTCGATCGCGGTTCTGAGTCTCTGCATCTCAGCGCAGTCCAGCGACAAACCAAACGCAAAAGTTTGGGCTGCTGTTGCATACATCAACCATGGCGAAAAGACTCCCACTCTTGGGGGCTTCAACACCGTCCTCACGCCTATGGGGGCCCGACAGATGTGGAGGCAGGGGAGCGCCTTTCGCAATCGCTACTTGGGTACAGAGAATTCTACCACGTTCTCAAATTCAACGGGAAATTACACAATTCAAGGCATAGCCAAAGATGCCATCGACAATGACCAGCTCACCATCATGTCGCAGACCGACGACTGGGTTGCGGCAGGTGCTGTGGCTTTCATGCAAGGCTTGTATCCCCCGACGACAAACTCGTTCAACAACCTTGCCGGTGGCCAGGAGATGGCCCAAGATGTATTGTCCGATACAGGACCTATTGATTACCCTCTAGGAGGATATCAGTATCCCAGTATCGAGACTCTTTCCTTGTCAGACTCAGCATCAGTTGCGTAAGTCTCTCACCTTGAATCATACTATCATCTTTCATCTTGTATGCTAACTTGTTCCCGGATATGAAGCATCCAAGGCACAGTTGGCTGTTGGGCTTGGGATACCAACGTAAATCTGATGAAGCAAACTGATCCCATAGGCCGCGCAAGGTCAACTCAAAGCCTCTACAGGTCACTCTTTGCCACTCCTCCTCTCCGGGGCACCATATCCAACGGCTCGGTCAATTATTGGAATGCGTATAACATCTTTGAATATGTCAACTATATGAACACGCACAACAAAACTGTCAATACCGGCTTGGGATTCGTCAACACCACCATTGGCGTACTCAAGAAAAATGCCTTTGACTTGGAGCGGGCCAAGAACGGAGACAGTCTGAGTAGCATCCCAAACTGGACTTATAATAATATCACCACCATCGCTGGTCAAACCCTCGCCATGCAAATCGCAAGTTCGCTCAGTGCCGCCACCTTGGGAGCCCCTGGTAGCAAGCTTACACTAATGTTTGGCTCCTTTGAGCCCATATTGGCCTTCTTTTCGCTCATGGGGCTCTACAACACAAATAACCTGATTTCTGGACCATTCTCTACCCTCCCAGACCCTGGTTCGGCCATGATCATTGAATTGATCGGCCAAGATTCGGGAGACAGCACCGCCTTACCATACGCTCAGGAATTCATGGTTCGATTCACATATCGAGCTAATGCCGATGTTGGTGAACCATTCAAAGCCTATCCACTGTCTTCAAATAGCTCTGATAGTCTAGTTATACCTTTCACGGAACTCCTAGGCCAGCTTCAACGTGTCTCTCAAGACTCTTTACAGTGGTGCAGCACTTGCCGGGCACTATACGCACCTTGGTGCACCTCAGAGTCTTCATCTTCTTCCGACTCTTCTTCTACATCTAAGAGTTCGTCCGTCAGTGCCCCTGTCGCCGGTGTCATTGGCGCTATGGTGACGTTGGCTGTGACTGGTCTTGCTGCACTCGCTCTTTATTTCTGCGGAGTGTGTACTCTTGGACGACGCGCAAAATCCAACTTGCGGAGCGGCTCCCCTGGTGGCTTCAAAGGAACAGACAAGAAGGCGAGTGATGTTGACGTTGCAGTCACGAAGCGTGGAATGGCGCACGAGAGGATGGGCAGCTGGGAATTAAGAAACGGGTCAGGCCAACCGCCGACTGCATCGGCCGGCATAGCGACGACGAGTCCGGGAAATGACACGTTTGATCCACGACATTTTGATGACGAGGACGACATGAGCATAATGGCAGCGCAGCCCGTGAAAATCCGCGAGAGCGTCTAGTGCTTCAAGATGGAAAATTGAGAGATTTGGTATATGATATCCTGCTTTGTGTTGTATTTACTTGCCCATGTTGTCGGACGATGGGAAGGTAAACCCTCCAATTGGGTCAAGTGATGGTGGAGTCTTGTTCGTCTTCTTCTCTTATTATTAAATTCACCTTGGCTACGTGTGCCGTACATGACAGCACTTCAGGCATCCCTTCCCATGTGTCCTCTATGATTTATCAGCTTGACGTGTCAGCAAAAGTGTCAGAAGCAGAATTGAAGTATAAGCCAGACATCACAGGCAGGATCAGCGCGCTGGGATGAGATGAGTCAAGCGGCATGACATGCAGCAGTAGCTGCTGTTGGACAGACGTGCTCTCCACCTTGATACATAGCGCCACACTACTGATCCAACAACGGTCTCTTGTCGCATCATAGCTTAGGAATTCAAAATATGCGTCTTCATCGATATGCTGGGGGTCGTCGTCGGTTCGTCCCATTTGTATTGCATTCTTGGCACAGCATAAACCCAACTCTCAGACACATCCTGGGCCGAGATCGTGAAATATTCAAAGCCCAGTCCAGCTTGCGTCTGCGCGCATCAGGCTTCCGCCTAGAGTCTCTCTTCCTGAGTCACGGAAAGAAGCCCGTCAAGCGTCGTGGCTTCAGACCCAAGAAGTCGTTCATGGATCAGCATCAGCCGCTATCTCATCGTCCCAAGCAGTCCCTGAGTATCCCAGAAGGGCGGCGATACGTGTATAAGCCCCTTGGAGAAAATAAGTGCGTTCGGTTCCTCACTCTTCAGCCAGGGTCAGGTTCTGACCCTTTAGTCGGGAGCCTCGAATTCGGGAGCCTCGATCCGGCGGACATTGCACAGCTTCCCCCTTATGAAGCCATCTCGTACGTATGGGGTACTAGTGATCGCCTCTTCGAGCTCTTATGCGATGGCGCCATCCTGCCTCTGACGCAGAGCATTCGCGATGCGTTGGTGAGGGTTCGACTGCCGGATCGGCCTCGCCGACTGTGGGCGGACCAGATATGCATTAATCAAGACGACATTGCGGAACGAAGCCAGCAAGTGAAGCTCATGAATGCAGTGTATAAGAATGCCAGCAAGGTACTTGTGTGGCTGGGGCGGGATGTAGACGGTGTTGCTGCGGATGCGGTGCGGATGGTGCATTATCTGGATGGTGTGTTTAAAGATGACAAGGCTCATGAAAAGTTCAAAGTTGATCATGAGGAGAATCTGGTGATGCAGAGCCCGGAGCGTTGGAAACCTCTATCAAAGCTGACCAAGCTGCCCTGGGTAAGTATATGATCCCCCTGTTGCCTCAAGACGTCTCGATTATTGACGAGATAACTCGCTTTTGATCACCTGGAGTGAGATCACCTTCTGACATTAAACCTCAAGTTCCACCGAATATGGATTGTTCAAGAAATCGGAACCACCGCACCGGCGACTCTATACTGGGGAGACACTGAGATGGACTGGGACATGCTCTCCTTTGTCGCCGGGATCCTCAACGAGAGATACCACCACCTACGCACACGGTTCTTTATTGGCACTTCCAACATCCGCTACCTTCACAAACGCTTCGTCGAACCAGACGTGGAATACGACCAGTTCCACAACAGAGGCAACTTTGCCTACGAGCTTCACCGTGCGAGGCACCTCCTTGCACAAGATCCTCGAGACCACGTGTACGCCTTCCTAGGCCACTTTTCCCTCGGCAAGGGCAGCGAGGAGCTCCAGAGCCTCGTGGTGGACTACTCTAAGAGCATCGAGGATGTGTACTTTGACGTTGCGGTGAGAGGTCTCCGCGGAGCCAACGATCTCGTCATGTTGGCTGCGACGCATCACAGCCGGCCCAACGGAAAGAGACGAGCGCCGGGGAACGAGCAGGAAGCGGACTTGCCATCGTGGGTTCCTGACTGGAGAGACTTGCCGATGCATATTCTCGGATCGCCTGCAGTGCCGCATCGGGCGTCAAAGGATACTAGGCCGGATATCACCATTGACGAGGACAAACGGATCCTGCATGCTCGTGGTGTCAGGGTCGATGTTGTGGAGAGGCATTCGTGGACGATTTACGGGACGGCGTTTCAGGTGAGGCAGGACGATCACGGGCCGAAGAAGAAGTGGTGGAAGCAGCCTCGTCCAAGGGAGAACAGTCAAGCCAGTGACCACCATGGCTCTCCTCAGCCTCAACCCCGGAATCAAAGTAATGATACTCGCTCGCCTAGCAGCAGCAGCAATAGCTCAAGGGGAGGCAAGAATACCACGAGAGGAAACAGTAACAGCAGCAACTACCATCGAGGCCGCAACTCTCATCAACGACGAAACAGCCAAAGCGAACAATCCGGCTCTCGCACACACCCCATGGAAGTCCTCTGGAAGCAAATCTGCGGCTACCAAACCTTTACCCTCTCACGCATATACCCGCCCTTTCTCAAAGATCCTTCCTCATCTCCATCTCCATCTCCGTCTATCCCTACGACCTCGCACGATCACCACAAGTCCGCCTTCTTCGCCCTCATCCAGACCCTCACCAACGCCTGCACCGGCATGGACCGCTCGCGCCCATATTCAACCATCTCTCCGGATGAATGGCTCGCCAGCGGAGCAGCCTATCTCGTGCGCTACGCACTGCCCGCGTCTTCATCCTCCTCATTATCGCATTCACAAACGTTTCCTTCCTTCCCCTCCCAACAACGCTCAGAAAGCAGCAACAGCACTACTAACAACAACAAGAACAAGAACGTCATGTCCAACTTCTTCGAGAGAGCAAACTCCCTCGCCTCCTCCTCCTCCTCACACACCCCCATCTCCCCCGCCATCCACGCCCTCTCCCTCACCGGCGACCCCTTCAAATGGAGCCACGAAGCCACCCTCATCACCCGCTACCGCCGCTTCGCCGTCACCCGCAACGGCTACTTCGTCCTCGGGCCCGACGCCCTGCAGGAGGGCGACATCGTGGCCGTGCTGCGGGGCGGAAAGACGCCCTTTTTGCTGCGCGAGGTGGACGGTGGCAGTGGATGGAGACTCGTTGGGGAGTGTTATGTGCATGGGTTGATGGATGGGGAGGGCTGGGATGTGGAGGGGGCAAAGGAGGAGGTGTTTTCGATACGATAGGGGGGAGGAGATGAACTTGACTGGTCATTATGAAGGGGGGTTGAATCTGTGATGGACGTGGGCTAGGAGTGTGTATGCCCTTGTATAAACACCATCTAACTAATACACTCGATAATTCCACACTATATTCACTACCGAGAATGAGTCTCTGCGGCCATATATATGATACATCCTCTTTGCCAGGATATTTAATCATGAATTGTAACTAGTGTAACGTGTTGTAAATGAATGACTATCCACCCTCAACTAAGACTACAGCTTTCACACATCACCAGATCAGATGACAATTCCCCTGTACTCTCGCTCTCGTCAACACTCTCAGTGTTCTCTGCGGATAGGTTGCCGTCCAGAATCATTGCAGGACATAGGATATCAGTCCCACAGCCCATGTTAGCTCTACACATATACAATTACAAAACCTCACACACATACAAGTCACGTCTTAAATGGTCAGGAATTCAAAGTACATCATGAAATATTTTTTTTGGCATTTCATATCCACTCCGCCTCTAGCCGAGTGAACCTTTGCCTCTCGTCTATCTATACAAATCCAAACATGAAAAGTAAGGCCGCCAACCCTATCCGGCCAGCTCGTGAGTGAAGTCGGGGACAGATTATGTCGCACCCCTAGCTAAAATGTTGACAAAAGAAAATTGAAAAAAAGAAGCGAGTAAAGCTAGCCGTCGATATTTGTGACCCGTCCCATTGTGTGTCCCAATTGATTCCCAAAAGAAAAAGATAAAAACTCCGTCGCCGTTGCCTTGTCCCAGTTTGTGTACATATGAGCCCTGGAATAGGTAGATAGAAACAAGCCGCTAATTAAGAATGGTTCGTGCAAAAAGTATTTCTTTTTTTAGACTTTAAAGATCCATAGTCAAGATCTCTAGCCTTGAGACTAGAGACTCTATGCTGGCACTTATACTTTGTACTCGGGCCATGGCAAATGCGGCACTGACTTCCTCTTCGGTGGCATCGACAAGCTCGATTCGGGAAAGCATCTTCTCGGGCTCAATACCACCAAAGATGTCGACGTGTGTAAGGCTGTCAGTGTCAAGGGCTTGGGACTCAGGGCGGGACGATGTAGGCTCGGCGTGGAAGAGGGCGAACTCGGGGTCTGCCTCAAACTCCTCATCGACTGGTGCAGCCTCGGTCTGGACAACGGGAGCTTGCTCGATGGGTCGCTTGATGACAGGCACCTCAACCTTCTCGTCATCAGACTGGAAAGTCTGCTCGACGAAGCTGGATGTCTTGCCAGAAAGGATGCTAGACTCGATAGGAGAAGGCACCTCAGAAGTCTCCACAACGAAAACCTGGGGTTGGAAGTTGAAGCCGTCGAGGTTAAACATGGAGTAGTCCATGCTCTGCTCTGGGATCATAGCCATGCCAATCTGCTGCTGAGAGGGCTGAGCGCCATATGGGTTCACATCCTTGACGGATCGCTGCTCTGGCGACTGCTGAGGCTCAGGCTTAACCTGGGGCTGGGCAGCAACAGAGGGGTTTGAGCTGAGGTGGTCCAAGAAGTTGGAGAATGAGGGAGAAGAGAGGAGCATGCGGGTGAGAGCAGACAGGCGCTTGTTCTCCTCGACAAGAGCGCGGTTCTGAGCACGCAGATCATTGTTCTCGGTGACTTTACCAGAGACCTCAGACTCGAGCTGGGTGATGTACTCTGTGACTGGTTAGTGAAAATGTTTTGTGATGATATTCATGTAATATCTTACCCTTTCTTCTTGATCGGAATGCGCGGGCGGAGACCTTGTTGCGTAGCTGTCTCCGCTCTTTGCTGCTGAGCTTCTTGCCCTCCTCACTGGCCAAAAGGCGTTCGTCCTCATCCATTTCCTCCTCATCCTTCTTAGACCTGCTCAGGTTGGTGGTGGGAGTCGGGCTATCGGATGGCGGAGGAGCAGGCTTAGCCCGCATCGAGTTGAGAAGCTGAGTGATCTTCTGCTCGACAATGGGGTCGTTGTGAGGCGACAGCTTGCCACGAGGCTTTGACTGAGCGGGCTGGCGCTGAGCCTGTTGCTGCTGCATAATGTGCTGCTGCTGCCTCTGTTGGGCATGAGCCTTGGCCATGGCAGCCTGAGAGTGCGCACCAGGCCACAGACGGCCGACGCTGCCTGAGTGGTTTGTAGGGACAGGCGAAACGATGTTCTCCTGCTCGATGCTGCTGGGGTTGATGGTCGAGAAGAGCTGGGAATCGGCGGGCGACTCAAAGTCCATGGCCTCGGTCGGTCCAATGGTGGTCTGCGAGGGCGAGGTGTTGAAGTCGAACACTTCGTTCTCGGGAGTGAAGCTGGTCAGGAAGTCGAGGCTTCCGAAATCCTGGTAGCCCGCGTTGCTCGACTCGTTGACGGCCATTGTGTTGGCGATGGCTCCGGGCACAAAGCCAGTCTGCTGGCGGTACATGTCATAGTTGTGACTCGGGCCGCTCAGGCTGGGCGTCGTCATCATGCTGGGCGTCGTCACGGCGGCGCTGACGGGGCTGGCGAAGATTGGCTTTGATGAAGACGAAGGAGACATGGACGGCGAGCCATAGCTGGGGATGGCATCGTACTCTGATAGATCGAGCAGCGCGTCCAAGTCGACGTTATTGTTGTCCGTCATGATGGCGGATCTGCCGGCGAAAGGCGAGGTCGTGGATTGATTCGAGTCGGTCTGATGCGTCACGATAATCCAGATGCAATGAACGGCTTTGTGTTTGATGGTTCACAAAGTCGCAGGATAATAAAAACCTTAGAATTAAGGATGTATTGATGAATACAGGTTTGAGTGCAGGATAAAGGTGACGACGACCGGTTTTGGGGGAGCGGCGATATTATGGTTGACGGACTGTTAGCGGCTGGGCCTGAAGCCAAACGGGGGGCCGTGGCCACTACTGGCACTACAGGACCGCTAAGCACCTGAGCAGGCACCTGGATTACTGGGAAAAGGTGCGCTCTAGGGGCTGCGCGGAGGCCCCTTGGCGTCTGGCAGAGGTTGCAGGGGTGCGGCGGGGGTGCACGCACAAACGGGGCAGTGGACGCGTAAGCCTTTTTTCCCTGGGCATTTAATGCAGTGAGCGTCCACTAAGGCGCAACCACTAGGCGCAGCCTTTGGCCTCTTTGGCTCAAGTGCGGGATGGATCTTTTGCAGCCTCTGCGTTTTGCTTGTCCATTGCCTGAGGGATGACGACGCCTGCCTGGCCGAGTGTCCACTCACAGCCGCTCTGCTGGCTCTGCTGGCTCTCGTTAAATCCTCAAGCAAGCTCCGTCCGGGTGCGCCAACCGAAAGGCCAGCACACAGGCTCGGAGATTCGCAGGGCTGACGACCAAACCGACGACGCAGGCCGCGAGTCCAACCAGTTCCCAGCGACTATCTACTGTACAGCACAGCACAGCATCGACGACATGGGCATGGTGATGGATGCTACTGTACTATCAAGAGATATACAAGATAAGCCCAAGCGAATCGATGCCACCACGGATGTGGCCAATATACAGCTGGTGCTGATTGCTGCCGGATAGCTTCTACTACGGCCAACTATTGATTGCTCCGGCTCCGGCTCCGTTGGCTCAAAACAACAAAAAGGCACTTGAGCCCGTTCGCTCGCCTTCGCTTTGGACTGGGCGTCGATAGTTTGGCTTTTAGGACCTGATCATCAGCAAACAAGATTCGTTCCGCTCCTTCGGGTTGCTCAACAGCCCGACGGTTCGTAATCATTCCTCTAGAGGCGCTACTTCACCGGTACTCCCATTTGCCTCAAGATGCCCACGTAACTTTCCCACTAGTTCATGTACCATCTAAGTCCCTCCAATTGCTCGCGAGACCGTCTCCCCACAAGTGGTGGCTGTGCACACCATTCCATCTTCTCCAAAGCATCAGAGCTTCAATCCTGATGGATGGACTCCTCGGTCTCCGAGCTGCTGAGTCACCCTGCTTTCTCATCACGTGATGCTGCTCTCGCTCTCGCTTGCAAGCTGCCCAGATGGAGATTGGCGGTGGCAGTGTTTCACAAGAGAATCTCGTTGGCTCAATCAAGCCCTTGCCAGGCGTATCGCTGTTTGTCTTGATTGGCTCACAACAAGCGTATTCCATCCTTGCGGACCCGAACTCCTGTCGAGCATTGCCCGTAGGTTTGTTGACAGCGAGCCAAAGGTCAAGGTGGCCATTGCATGGCCGTGGTTGCGAAACATTGATCTACCCAACACTCCTTGACGCCGTGCTTTCCTTTGTCGTGAGATTGCTGAATCCATCCATGTCTTCAGTTCCAAGGTCACTAATTCGATGGCAACATCTCATCACTCTCAAAACGGCATGTACGAGTACCAAGTACATACTCGCATCTACCGCCAAGGCCAGGTCCGAGTCAATGCAATTTCTCCCACCGCTCAGCTTCAGGATTGCTGTGGCTTAGGTCCTTGCCAACGTAACAGCAGCATCTAAGCCGAACCAAGCACCATTCACTACTCCGTACTCGTACTGGTAGTTGTTATCCTGCCCACCGTCTGAATCCTCCTTTTCTTGGCCTTTGTGATTACTTTGCCGCCTTGCCAGTGCGCAGAACACAGTATCGCCGGGCAGCGGCTGAGTCGGCAGTGAAGCTGCTCCTGGAATCCTCACTGGGCGGAGTAATCTCGTATGAAGGCGACAAGTTTTCGAGAAGCATTGGTCGAATTTGAGGAAATGCCTGGCCACTTGCCTTTCTCGCCTTGTTTCAATCACAATGCCCACCAGCCCTGCTGAAACTGTCTAAAGCTCCCAAGGCTATGCAACACAACACGTGTGATGTTTCTATTTTTGACTATGCGACATGTACCTTTTTTGCGATTCAGTTCGTCTTTCTGGAATATTGAATGGTTCCACCAGCAGCCCCGGAATGGTGTTGATCTCAACTGACAGCAAGTTCGTCCATTTCTGGTCGAGTCTTGATACCCACTTGCCACCCAGCACTGCTTGGACGCCTCGCCAAAAGGATCTTGACGTTTGGAAGCTTTCATCTTTCGTCTGTAGTAAGTTCAGTATTGATCCAATTCGTCCAGAGTATCCAATCATTATTTGTCTGGCTGTTTCGTGGCTGTGCCAAACCCGAATGGCGCGCGGATCATCGGTCAATCTCTAGTCTCTGACATAATTCCACATCCGCCGTTGTCAAGATGTGGGTGCTTGAATCGCTATCCTATTTAGGAAATGGATAGACGGAGACCGGACATGGAATGCATCACGGCGGTTTAACGTATCTCCGCCATCCGTCTCTTGTCTCCGGGTGGATGTGGTGTATTCCATAGAATCGAATTGACATAACAGATTGCCAAGCAATGGAGCAATAAAATCACCAGTCTTGGCCCTTGGTACTGCTTCTTGCTCCTTGCTTTCTGTGTTCCTGACAGGACATGACATGTGCACATCACATGCGAACACCTATCGGAAAGGGAACAATATTCTCCCAGCTCCCACGTGATTATGTAATAAAAAGCATCAAGCTGCCCAACATCATGAGAGAATCTCGCGTCAAAACTGCCAGATGGTCACGCATCTGGCTTCAGCACCTGATCAGTCAAAGCCCAACCAGCTTCAGGCAGAGCCTCTGAAAGCGGCTGTTTCTGTGTTGCCACGGCTCATCTCGCCGTCCGCTGGTATCGGGAGCTGTCGGCCTGCAACTCGAAGCGACGATAACGGGCGTCAAGGCTCCCTTTGTTCAGTCGCTCCGGACCCACGCAACTGTTTTACCATTTTGATTTGTTTGCTGCTCGTGCTGCGTTCCTCTGAGCCAGGCGACTCCTCTTGGTGCTGTAACCGCCCAGCTGAGCGAGGGTTGATGCAAGATCTCAGCAGCTCATTGATGCAACCTTGGGCGCGTGCTAAGCCGGTGAACTGTGCCTCTTTGCTATGCTAACACTGCCTCCGTTCCTGGAAGACACCACGTTATGATATTGTATGATAGCCACTGAAACTCAACATGGGAAGAGCACGACGAGGCTTGGTCCCAGGAGCCGCTGCCGGGCCCAAAGAGCGGCACAAGAGAACTCAAAGATCGCAGTACCGCAACCCCTACTCGCCTCGACATGAAAACTTTGTGGCAAAACCGTCGCTGCCAAAGTCAAAGCATCACTCATACTTCGAGTTGGTTGAGAATAAGGAGAAGAAGAAGAAGCTCGAGTATCAGGTACAAAGCATAAGCGCTCCCCGTATGCCTGTCGAGTGGTGGAAATATACTCACAATCACAGATCACGACGGAAAAGACCCCGCCACCAGGGTTTGAATTTGTCCCCATCGGCAACCCCCAGCTTACCGCAGCCTGCAAAGAAATATCCCGCGAAAAAGATGCCATGATATTTATTGTTTCCGTGTGTTTCCTCCTGTCGTACGTGTGATGCAACATTATTATCTAACATTTAGCTTCTCAGAATGCAAAAGGTCTTGATGAAAGCAGCCTTGCCAACCAAGTGCATCGAATTGGCCATCATATCAGGCAAGTCATTGTTGAGGAAGCCAAGGCAAGCATCGATGACATGCCTCACCTTGTCGGCGCAGTAACAGGCGCCGGCCCTGAGCCTATTCCCGAATCCCAGAGCGCCTATCATGCTCAAGTTGATGCCGCCATTAGGGACCTGTTTCCACGGATTCCCAATACTGACCGTCAGATGATTATTGAGCATTCCTTCACTCGGGTTTGTATTTTCTCCTTTCTCTTCCCGTCTTTCCCCATCGCACAAAAAGACCAATGGCGAACAATAATATCTTCCTTAGGGATCAACTAATCGATCTGAGCATCCTGTCGGCTTCTCAGAAGACATTCCACTTTCTCGCAGGGTCCAGCTGGCAGTCCTTGCCCACATAAGGCACACTCATACGCGGTATGATGCACTGTTGAGGGAAACAACTTGGCAGAACGCGCGACGAACTGTAGAATCTCTGTGTCTGGACATCCTCGTTAAGTGGCGGGGAGATGAGGAAACCGGTCGTGACCAACTGGACGAGATCTTGCGTGAGGTCGTTGTCATCTCTGATTCCGAGGATGACGACGATGATGATGAAGATGAAGATGACGATGACTCGACCGATTATACGTCGGATGAGGATGCTGATCAAGCCAGGCTCACACCCATGCCTGTGTATCGGTCAGCACAACCTGTCCGTCATATATATCAGCCAGATCGCTCCCCTCCTAGGTCCTCCGTTCGAGAAGCGATCCAGGTGTTTTCTCCTCCTGCTCCAAACGTGGTAGCGTTGGGATACACTGATCGTGGTCGCAGAGTTGACAGGAGAGCTCAGCGTGGGTTCAGAAGATACCGCGCCTGGGAAGAAGCCATCAGACGTAATCGAGTGGAAACACCAGTGGCTGGGCCGCCCTCTCTGGATACTGCCATCAGCCATGCTGCCTCATATCAGCCTTCCAGGTCTATTGGGCCTTCTTATGACGTCCATGTCCGGCCATATGACAACTTAAGTCCAGTGGTTCTTCCCTCTGGAACTTCCCCAAGTTTGAATAGCCGCGGGATACAACGGCCCATATATGAGGTACCATCTTCTTTGACTTCGTCACCCTACCGTGGTCCGCCTATGGATGCTCGGCCCTCTCATGAAAAGGTAATGTCCGCTGTGCCGTACTCGACTAGCACGTCATCTCGCGAGCTGGCTCCTTCGGCTTCCAGTCATTTCCCAGACATGTTGGTGCGCTCTATTGAGCCGGCATCCCCAGCCGCTCAGTCCACATACATACGCACCCTACCTCCCAGGAGCCAGGTCTCGGTAAGTTCTTATGCAACACCGGTCACACCACTGGCCGGCTTTCAGCATCCCCCTAGGCTTGTTTCAAATCCAGGAGAAGGAATCCAATCATGGGACCGCCCCCCAGCGACGCAGGTAATTTATAATGGACCGCAAAATGCCATGGATTTCAATGCCATTTCCAGTAGAGAATCCAACCACTCGCATGACTTCCGTGGCCAGACATATCCGCATCCCACTGCATATGGAGCACAGGCAGCATCTTCTTTTCCTCATCCGGTATCAGGCAACCCAGTGTCAGCTCCTCCCAGGCTTCCGGAGACGAGGAGAATCGTCCTAAACGCAACCCGCCCAGGAGAGCGTTCAAATCCTATCCTTATGGAGGATCGGGGCGGGTACTATGAAAGGGTCAACCCTCGGCCTGAGGGCAGCGCGCGAATTCAACTACGACCTACTCGCCCTGCTCAGCCACCGGCCGAGGTTGAGATCCAAACCACTGTCAGGCCTCACACGATTTTTCAATGGGAAGAAGATTCGAGGCATAGAGCCGAACGCCGGGGTGTTGCAGAAATCGAAGTCAATCCTCTATTTGATTCTCGCTCCCGTGCCCCACATGCGCCTCCTGCACCCCATACTCACCCTTACCCCCCTCGCGACTATTACGGTGCACCGAGGCTTGAACCACTGACCAAAGAGCCGGACTACAGAGTACAAACCCGGCAAGTGCCTAGTGGAGAGTATGCTGCACCACCTCCTGAGGGCTATTGGGTCATGTAAGTTACAGGCACTCTTGTTCCATATACGCCTCAAATTTGTGTTGATTTGATACTCATGTGTTGCAGACGACAATATGGTGACAGACAGGCCCCACGACCTCATCCCGAACCCGTTTATCATCCCCTCCCCACGCGACCCTCTGGGGTAGATGAACGGTATGACACTAGACGAGAGCATCCGGGCCTGGGTCAGCCAACATCAAACATAATTGTTATCGACTGATGTGACATTCCTAGCCCCCGGGTTTCAATGTCAGCTCGCCCCTTGTTCCTTTATCTTTTCTGCCTCGAGTTTCAAGCCCAGGCATTGCGCAGCATCCAATGATGATGATTATGATGAGCACATCGAGAGTTAGAAGCATATACGGTTTTGTTTGTCTGTCTGTTTGTTTGTTTGTTTGTCTTTCAAAAATGGCATGGCACGGCAAAAAGCATGGAGTGGAGGAATTTTGCTTGGTTGGACTCATGTTTATATACCCCCCAACGCTCTCCTTTTGCCGGACCCGGCCACGTGGAAGCACCACTATTAGATACCCAGAGGGAGGGAGGCATTGGCGGCTATTTGCTTGTTTGTTTGTTTTTGTTGAGCATGATTTGGAGAAGAGCATCAATGATGGAAAGACATGTGCGAGTACATGATGCATCTATGTTAGAAAGGGGGTGAAATTGAAGGCGAGCCGAGTGCTGAGTTTTTTTGTGCTTTAGAATTGAACATGTCGATTGTGATTGTGCCTCTTTTGTCACAGCTTATTATGATATATAACGAACATCATGAGCAGATGGTAGAACAAGTAAATATGTATTTATTTCGAGAACAACAAAAAACTAATAGTTAACCACGCAACCCACATTTCGCTCACATGTAAAGTGAGTCCAGCAGCTCTCTTCTTTTTATTACCCGTGGGTATCCATAAGATGCATACAAAGGCTATTTTCACCCAATCATGCCGTCATTTCTTTCATGCAAGAACGCTCTCCTCTTAAGAACCCCCCTTTAGTTCCGGCCTCTTCCCCGCCCCTTGCCCACTCCCGATCCCGGGCCGTGTCTCTTCTCGGTGCCCAGACCTCTCCGGCCAGCAGCAATACCGCCCTTTCCGCTTCTTGGACCACCGAAAGAGCCGCCGCGGCCTCCTCGGCCTCCATGCATCGGGCCGCCTCTTCCACGGCCCCTGCCGCCGCGATCGCGGCCGGGGCTGATGCTGTTCTTGACGGCCACGGCGTCGTCCTCGTCCATCTCGTCGCCGTCGTCGCCGTCCTTGGAGCGCTTGTTGGAGAACTTGAGCCTACCGCCGCGACCGCGCTTGGCAGCATCGCGGCCCTTGATGGCGGCGACGTAGGCGCCCACGCCCGAGTTCTCGGCGCCGCCGGCCTGGTCGACGTCCATGGCGCCCTCGTCATCGCTGTCCTTGCCGAGGATGAGCTTGCCGTCGAGATCGGTCTTGGCTTTTGTCTTTTGGGGCTTGCGGAGCTTGACGGGCTTGGTGGATGATATTCTGGCGAGGGCCTTCTTGTCGAGAAGGTCGAGGGGCTCGTCGTCATCTTCGACAATATATGTCTTGCCGCCCTTCTGGGCCTTCTTCTTGGGTCTCTGTGCGCCCTCGTCGTCTGATCCCTCAGATTCGTCCGAGTCGCTGCTATACAGAGCGCGGTCGTATTCGTTCTCATACTGTCGCTTGCCGTCGTCCTCTTCGTCGTCTTCACTAGCGTCGTCGTCGTGGGCACCCTTGGCAGCATCCTTCTTTCTCTTTGCTCTCTCCTTGGTCTTGCGAATGTTGGCAAGCAACTTCCTGTCGGACTCGGGGCAGCTCTTGTTGATGGCGTCGAAGCCGAAGCGGCGGACCATGCGTTCCAAGATGTGCTTTACCTTGGCCTTGAAGTGGCCCTTGTGTTCGTTGCTCCAGATAATCAGGTTTGGAACGAGTGTGTCCAGTCGTGGCATCATCAGCTCAACTGGCAGGCTGATGACACAGACCTTGACGAAGCCAAGGCAGCTCTTGACGATTTCTCGGTTATTTGAAGTCAAGAAGAGATCCATTGTTTGCACCAGGTCAGACAGAGTCTGGTCGCTCAGAGATGATCGGAACTCGTAGAGGAGACGGCTGATGGCGGTGACTGACGCAGAAATCATGTGAGGGGTGCTTCCGGCCAGACCAGCGCTCACCATGGTGAAGAACTCTTCGATATTGGCAGTGGCAGCGGGAGCATCGCTTGGCATGTGAGGCACTTTGCTGTTGTCGATGACGGCACCGTTAGCAGCCGCCATCTTGTGTCCCATCTGAACCAGGAGGTCGTATGCGCTTTCACGGGCTCTTTCGTTGTTCTCCTTGCAGCAGATGACAATCTCACTCAGAACAGACGGGATGAAGTGAAGGCAGTTGTCAGGGACAAAGGGCAACAATGCAGTAATGGCAGCGATTCTCTCGCGTCTAGCCGGAGCAGAGACCTTCTCTGAGCTGGAGAGGATCAGGGTCTGCAGCTCAGCATTTCGCTCCTGCAGAGCAGCCTTACCAAGCTCGGAAGTGGCCAGTCGTGGTATCAGCTTGTACGCCTTCTTCTGCAGCTGGGGCTCCTCCTCCTTGTTGATAATTACGGAAGCAATCTCAAACAATGTAGCGAAGCTCTCTCGTGGGAGATATGCCGAAATGGTAATGACAAGATCCATGAGGGTCTGTGCAGTGGACGGCATGTGATCCTTTGACTTTTGTCCTTGAGCGGGCTTCTCGGCGGCCGGTGCATTCTGGAGTTCCCCTGCAAGCATCTTGCTGACACGGTCGAAAGTGTCCATAAGCTCCTGGTTTGGCGTGATGCTGAGGAAAGCATTTACAGTCTGCAGAATGGGACCTCGGCTCTGGGGCAAAGTCTGGGTATACACGTTAAAGAGAACAGCAAGCATGTTACCAGCAAACTGGCCCAGATATGCCAAGTTTTTGCGAGCGGCGTCCTTGGTTACCCGGCTCTGAAGGAGGAGGTCTTCCTCCTCCTCCTCAATATTTGCAATGGCTTGGTTGGATTCAATCAAAGTCCTCAGACCTCTGCAGATGTCCAGTCTCAAATCGACTTGTTTGTAGAGAAGATTGGCCAAAATTTCAGCCATAGCTTGGTCGAAAGACTCCATCAGGTCGAGCGGCAGGTCGCAGTAACCCGGCAGAGTAGACCAGATTTGCTGCACCAGCGTCTCGTAGATCTTGATCTCCATAGTCCTTTCGGCTTCTCCATGATCCAAGACCTTTTGGAACATGACTTCACTCAAAGGCACCATCTCGCTCTTGAAATGAGCCAGATTTGTGTTGCTAATGTAATCTCGCAGGATCGGGAACAGCCATGCTCTTCCGTTCTGACCCTTAACGGGCTTGATGATGTTCAATGGGAGAATAGATAGAACCGCCTCAGGGCCCATAGCTCGAATAGCCTGGCCCAGGACCTCGTCCGCCTCCTTCTTGTTCCGGAAAGACGGGTTTTCGCGGATCTCTCCGATGGTTCGTGTGACGTTGAGCATAATTGGGTTTGCCCTCCATCTCAGAGTGGTGAAAATAGCCTCTAGGACATTGAAAGTCTGCAACCAAGCGGCTTGGTATTGAACACTGAGGAGAGACTCGGCCGCCTTGGCAATTTTATCCAGGACTTTCTCATCGTATATTGACGGCTCAAGAATAACCTGTGGGGGAATGCAGTTGGCCATGAATGAGACCAAACACTCGGAGGCCGAGATTCTAATGTTTTCGGAATCAGACTGAAGGAATTGCGCCACCATGTTGAAAAGATCGGGAAGGTTTTGGAAGGTCTCGTCAGCTTCAACCTGTGCAGACACATCGTAGCCTCGGGAAAGGATCGCAAGCCACGGGGGGACAAGTTGGGTATCGTTCGCAGCTGGTCGCAGCTCTGAAATGATTTCCATTAGGCGAGGCAACTTTGCTGAAGTGAGTTCGTCTGTCATTCCCTCAAAGATCAACTCGAAGATCTCAAAGGCGGCCATGGTCATGTACTCGTTGCCCGTCTTGGCAATGTTTAGGAGGAGTTCACAAAGAGATTCGATTTTGGTGCTCGGCCAGCCACCGCTCGCCGATGCAACTGTCTTGATCAATTGGAGTGCGTGGATCAATGCCGGATCGTGTGTCGTGCTGGGCGCCTTCTTGCCCTTTCGTGCCTGGACAGCCTGGGCTGCAAGATCCTCCAAGTTCTTCAGCGCAGTGTGGGCGCACATGTCCGCGGCCGGGTGGTCCGTAGAGGGGCTTGGTGGGGGGTTCTTGAGAACTTTCTTGAGCGCATCTTGAGATCGTCTTCGCACCTTGGGCCTCTGATCCAAAGCAAGGTTCAGCAGTCCGGCAACGGCACGCCTCGGTCCAATCTGGGTAACAGACAGTTCCCATGAAGCGGCATCCTGGGCCAGGAGGAGAGATTCTAGGCAGCCAATTGAAGTCCTAAGAAGAATTGGCTCCGCATCTTGCGACAACAAAACCGGCGCGAGCAGCGTAAGGATCTGGGTAAACTTGGATCGAAGCAGAGGCTGCGGTGCGAACGGGGTGACTACGTCGAGTAGATAGACCACCGGGGTGGCCAATTCGATGTTAACGTTTCCATTGTTCTCCGCCTGCTGAAGAAGCGCGAGAAGGGCAGCAAAATATCCAGTAGAAGTGGGAGCTGTGTTCTGCTCCTTCAAAGTTGATTCGACCGCCTGCAAGACAACGACGGTCTAGCGCACACAAAAAAGTTAGCCAATGCAAACCGTACAACAGTCTCTGAATACACAAGAATGCTCACCTTCTTCTGACTCTGAAGTCCCGGAGACTTGATCTTGTCCAGCTTCTCAGCCAGAGTCGGAGTTGGAGTCGCCATCTTGTCGTAGATATCGTCCAAAACCTCTTGAGTGAGAGAAAGCGTCCGCTTCGCCCGCTGCAAAATTCGAGGCAAGCAAAGCGCACAGCACAAAAAATTCCTTATCGTAATCCCCGCCAGTCGATAACGATAACGATAAGTTGCGCCAGACAGGTGGAGTGTGGCTGAGCCAGCGTATGCCAATACCCAATATTCGACATCGTTGTATCCGGACTGTCGACGTACCTGCGGCCCCTCCAAGCCTCACCCAAGCTCCAGCGGTAGTAATTGGTCGTCAGCTTTCTGGGGGATCCAGCTTCGCAAGTTCGATTCCGCTCCGGCCACTGAACTGCGCAGCTTCGGCGAGGAACCATGACTTTCCTCATACTTGTGATTGGGGACCTGCACATCCCGGACAGGGCGCTGGACATTCCCGCCAAGGTACGCCGAGCAAAAAGAAGCCGGGCTTTACCCTGGAGCTTGGTGTTGTCACCGTTTGCTAACTTGTGATGTTGCGTTCGCCCCTCTAGTTCAAGAAGCTGCTTGCGCCCGGCAAGATTGGCCAGACTCTATGTCTCGGTAACCTCACCGACAAGCACACCTACGAGTATCTGCGGTCCCTGTCGCCGGACCTCAAGATCGTCAAGGGCCGCACCGATGTCGAAGCCACGTCTCTCCCCTTGACGCAGGTCGTCACCCACGGCGGCATCCGAATTGGCTTCCTGGAAGGCTTCACGCTTGTTTCCAACGAGCCCGACCTGCTTCTCGCTGAAGCCAACAGACTGGACGTCGATGTCCTGTGCTGGGGTGGCACTCATCGTTTCGATGCCTTCGAGTACATGGACAAGTTCTTCGTGAACCCGGGCAGCGCGACGGGAGCCTTCTTGACGGGAGCAAGCCTGGATGCGGAGCCTACGTCTCCAAGCTTTTGCTTGATGGATGTGAGATTTATTATATACTCTAGAAACTTTAGCAATGATACTGACTCTTATGACAGGTCCAAGGCATTTCATTGACTCTCTATGTTTACCAACTAAAGACGGATGAAAAGGGAAATGAGAATGTGGCGGTAGAGAAGGTTACTTATACAAAGCCGGTGGAGCCATCTACGGGTTCATCATGACACACCTGACTTAATTGAAGAGAGAGGATGCTCAGCTAATAGAAACCATTGTAATTGCCGACGGCAGAGGTAGAGATGGAGTCAATACCCGGGCCAACCCAATTATACATTATACATGACGACTTGGAGCTTGTCGGTGTACAGGTCTACCATTACTTTTAAAATATAAGAATATTCAAAAGCACAAAGAAGAAGTTTGGTTACATGTGAAATGTCCCTGCCGAATGGGACAACGGACAAACCACAGATTCAAAGATCAGATAAAGTATAAAGATAAATTCAAATATCATTCAATAATTTCCGTCGCTTGGTATCTCGCGCATGAAACAAGATTCAAGTTCGCCTAACAATGCATCCCGAATTGACAGTCGTGAGTGCCCACAGTAACGCCCAAACACATCCTTGCTCGAAACTCCTTGTACTTTCGCCCTCTGCCCTTATATGCTTCAGGGCCGTCATCATACCATCATACTCCTCCGTCTAGAGTTAATCCTTTCTTTTGTTGATAGACGGTCGTCTTCATAGTCATCATCGGGATTCATTGTAGAATGTCTTGATGTAGTGGTCCGTCTCCGACCCCGTTTCTTTGGTTCCTTGACAGGTACTTCCTTCTCAGCTAGAGGCGACTCGCTTGTAAACTCATACACATCGGCCTCTGCCAAACCGCTACTATCAAGGTTGATACTAGTATCCCTTGATCCCTCGGATGACTCTGCGTCCTTCAAAGCGTCGTTGACAATTCCCAAGCCTTTTGATGCTATGCTCGAGGAACGCTTGCGGCGTTCCGTAACGACGGTACTTAGAAGGACATCTGTAGCTAAATGTTTTGCTGCTAGAGGGCTCGACGGATTATCTTCGATATCGGTTACTGCCATCTCTCGTTTACTCTTTGTTGATTCAGGCAAAGCGGACTCGTAGTTGCTAACCCGTCGAGCGTATTTCCCTTCTCCAGTTACGGCATCAAATAGCTCCTTGGTTGGTCGTCGCATCTTGGCTCTCAGGTTGGGCTCAGTATAACTGATAGTCGTCCGATTCCGCCTACTAGGCCGTGATGTCTCTCCGTTGGACGAGATATCAGAAGGAGGAGGTGTGTCTCCTCGTGATCCCTCAGGCGATATGTCCACCGCCAGAGAGCCAGGCGAGAATAATGCTGATTCTCTGATGGGTGCTGCCAAGTCAACTGTTGCATTCGAGGATCCTTGAGATTCAATCGTAAAGATAGGCAGTGCTTCTGCTTCAGCGGGTAATGGGTTCTTCGCTTTTTGTTTTTGTCGATCAAATGCTGCCCTCGATTTTGCTGCATTGAGTTTGGCTGTTGCTATCTCATCAACCACCGATGGCTTTGACTTGGAAATTTTTCTTGGGGATTGAATATCGTCGTTAGTGCTCTTGACTGCCAGCGGTCTTCGAACGTTTTCTGAGAGCTCCAGTTGCGAGGTTTTTCTCATCTTAACGAAACCCCTCCCCGACCTTCCTTCTGTCTTGTCGACTAATATCTTGCCAATACTCTTCTCATTCGTTCCCTTCTGAGGTTGATTGTTCTCGCTGTCGTCTTGATCTCCAAATTTCCGTTTTGACCCGGCCTTAACGGGCAGAGTTGGTGCAGCATCGGCAGTATTCTTGGACTTATTGACCCGGTCACGCTTTTGCGCTATCTGCTCCTCGTCATCGTCTACTTTGTCAGATTTTGACGATGCTAGTGCAATTGGGGGCTCCAGGCCCTTTATCTTCTTTGAGCTTTCAACAGGCATTGATCGAGTTGGTGAATCGATCTTGACAGGGTCTTCCTCAATGTATTTAGACATTGGTGGAGGGCCCAGTTCAGGCGACTCGATATCAGCTTCTGACCTGAGAGCCAGAATTTGTTCATGACTATAGATTTGTTAGCATGTCATTTATACACTGCGAAGTCGAGTTTACCTACTTCATTGATCTCCGGGAATTGCTCCTGTTTTCGCTGATGACGCCGAGTTCTTCAACATCTTTTGCAATTTCGCGTAGCCGCCTCTCAGATGGACTGGGCCGACTCGCGCTGAAGCCCAATGGGTTCTTTGATCTTCGCTTAACCATGGGCGAATGTCTCTTCGCGGGCGGCTCGAGGCCCAATTCTGCAATGAGAGAGCCCCATTCTGTAAGTTGCGACTCTAATTTGGCCTTGATGGCCATCGCGTGATCCGCTATTCTTCGCGACTCGCTGTCATCGACTTGTTTTTCCAGTTCCAGGATGCGGCTGCGCAGCTCGAGATTTTCCGACAGCATACATGCGCACTCATTTTCCAGTTCGCGGATTCGAAGGGCTCGGATGTTGTTTGTCTTTGCGAGTTCTCTATTCTGGCGAAGCATCTTCTTGCGAACTGAATGGCACGTTGTTAGCACGCGCGACAAATCAGATTTGGATGCCCGAGATCACATACGCGTTTCCAGCGTCTCTGTCGGCACCGGGATTTCGTTGAGCCTAGCCATGGCTGCTCACAAGACACGCGTGTCTGCCGCGCAAATGGTTATGGAGAAGAGTTTAACAGCCAGCGATGGTTATCGGGGTATCAAAAGCGGTTGAGAAGTCGGTCTGGAAAGCGCTTTGGGCGGGATAATTTTGGTTGTGTCATTATTTACTCCGCGACCTGTTTGGGCATAGCGCAAACTTTTCTCTCTACACTAGCAAACCGTTTGTACACAAAAGCTTCTGGTTGCTAGGGTGAAGACCACGTGAATCTAGCTTTGGGAATGGACCCCGCCAGATCTTAGAAAGAAACTCAATACAATTGCTCGGTCTTCATACTATCCGAAGCCGGTGAAGCTTGAGTTCAAGCCCGTTGATGCATTTTCAGTTAATGACAGCTGCACTTGTCTACTAAGTTAATGGGTATTTTTTAATACTGAGAAGGATAATTTCCCACACGCAAATACGCTCATCACCCAAAATGTCGTATCCAACCAGATCATTCTCATCGCATGTGCGCGCTTCGAGTTCAACCGCTTCAGCTCCACAGTCACCGGCATTGTTGGCTCGAATCGAAGAGAAAAAGGCAGAGCTTGAGAATCTTAAAGAGCTGAGAGACTTGAGCGCGACAGTAGCAACTCAGATGGAGGCCCTGGAGCAGAAGCTCACCACCTTGTCAGATGGAACTGAGGGTAAGACAAGCTTGCTTTGAGTTGTGCTTTTGTAAATGAGAATGGGACTGACAGCAACGGGCAGTAATTGCTGCTGTAGTTGGTAACTGGCATAATGTGCTTCGTGCCATCAGCATGGCTTCATGTAGGTCCAGTATCACTACTCTAGTCATGTCCGGCTCTTAACCATAACATAGCAAAACTGGCAAAAACAGCAGCTGAGCCTGCCACAGAAGAGGCATCAACATCCGCGGTGCAACTGCCACAAACTCTAGTACGAATTCCCACGGAGCATGCACCGACATTACAGGCGCAAGCCGAAGCGGTAGAAGCGGCAGCCGACGAGTCCATGACGGATGCGTAAGCCGGGATGGGCAAGAATGATGATAATAATTAACAGCATCGGATCGACTACTACTACTACTACTATTATGCGAATGGCTTTTTGAGAAGCTCGCCTCGAGCTTGTTGGAATCGACTGGCTACCTCATCATGGGGTTATACGAGGCAAGGGACATCGCCACAGGGGTCAGCGCACATGCTCTTGGATGTATGCATGCTGCTGCAACATACTCCGGTACTTTGCAGCCAACCTTTCCTTTGATGTCATGGTCTCCCGGCATGTCAAGATTATGCCCTAGAAGATACTCCTCTTTGCATCCCGGAAAGATGGAGTTGCAGATCGAAAACTTTCGATGGGAGGCATCCTCAGCCATCGTCGATTTTATCGGCAGCTTCCCACCTTATCGCCGGTACCTTGCCGTGCCACCGATACAAATCCGAGACGCGTTGCCTCGGCCCTGGTCGCGATGTCGCTTGCCACTGCGACACAGGCGGCTTGAAAGGGGAGTCGATAAAATGGCGACCTGGGACAAGGGAAATGACGATGGGCCAGCAAGGTTGAAAGCAAGCAGTGTGGACCTTGGCGCAGCAGAGCGGAAGGTGGAAGGAGATCGGATTCATTTCATTTCGGCTCCACCACTTGGCAACCTGTCTCACCCGCAATCAACATTGAGTCCAAAATAGCTTCCTACGGCAGAGCTGATTTACCCCAGAGATTATTTGCCTATCCTACTATACCCAAACCAGCATCATCACAACAGCTTTGGTTCATTTCACCAGCTACTAGTTGAAATAGAAGGCTTCGCGAACATATTGGTTTCGGCCCCGCTTGAGCGCCCACGGCCGCCCGAGTCCGGCCTGTCCGCGAAATTAGACTACGGTTTTGGACCTCTCCGCGAAGGATACGGAGTCGTAGTAATTAATTTCTATCGTATCTGATAGAAACCCCCTGCGCGCGAAGTTTCCAGTCCAATCACGCCCTCAGCGCGTATTGCAGGCGACATCTACTGCTCCCGAGAGCTGCTGCGACAATGGCCCGGCGCGGCATCGCGAAGTCGTCGTCGGCAGAGGATGTTGGCTTTCGCGTTGTGCAAAAAGGAGGCACTTGTGACGTTCGCTTTGGAGCCGACATCTTTCAGCGACCCGCGAGACCGGGCAGCTCTCGTGACGTTTACGAAAAACTGCCGACTCATCATACGCCAAAGCAAATAACGTCGTCGAAGCGGAATTTAGCGGGTGATAGCGTCGTCCAGGATCCCTGTCCAGGTCAACATCACAGCCAGGGTCACCGGCCATCGGATGTTGCTATTACCAGAGAGCTGAAGAAACATGTCATAGCAACCTCTCCTTCGGCACTCCGTCGAGCAGCCAGACAATCCTCACCCCAATTTCGTCGTCGGCCAGCCGTTGTTTCAGAGACTTTCCAGCCTCTCGATTCTTTGCGAGAAGCGTCTACTCTGGACATCAACAAGCACAATTATGAGAACACGGGGTCATCCTCCACTCGTGCATCTCAAGGTGTGTTGGCATACGGTCACAATCATATACTCTCTCATTTTCCTTGCTTGCACCCAGTCATTGACATACTTTGCGCTTCTCCTAGAGCGATTCGCTGAAGTATACGACATACTAAGAGATACAATTGGCGAACGCACCATCTGGGAGCAGGTCAAGAGACACTCGGCCGGCCAGTTTGAATGGCTGTTGACCCATCTGCCGTCTCCGAATTCTAGCATTCACGATAGCTCATCTGAAGAATACGCATCTGAGCACGGAGCTGACGGCAAAGTTTACGTCTGCAATCTAGTGCTGCAGAAGAAGCGGGAGCCACATAGCGATAGCGAGTGCCCGCTCAATTCATATTATCTACTGGCGACGCCACTGCAATACAGCGCCAACTGGACCGTGGAAATGGACGAGCCTCGGATCGCCGGCGATGACGATTCCGTCACCTGGATGGACCATAGCCGTCCAGTAACGCCGCCAATGAAGGTTCCCGAGATTGTTCTCGCCGTTGAAAATGCGGTTTCGCCAGCGTTTACTGCGGTGAGCGACAGGAGCTTTGGCGACAGCTCGTCACGAGCCACCTCGTTCTCGCTACCGCGGATTGAGGACTCGCTGGAGGAGTTGGATCGGCTCGAGGACCAGTTGGAGGCAGTGAACGCGTTTACGCAGTCTCAGCAACTGGCTCTGATAGCCAGGCCACCACCAAAGGTTTCGTCATATTCAACACCAGAAGAGGCAATGAGAGCATTCAAAAGATCAACGGTATCCGGTGCACCGGCCACAGTTCGCTCTAAACCCGCCGAAAAGGCCATCGCAACACCGCGTCGATCTGCGTCTCTAACTGTTCGGGAGAAGAGCCCTGAAGAGCCGGCCAAGGGATCCTCGAGTCGTCGGTCCGGCCTTGGTGTATTCATGTCTAAAGCCGGGAACACCCTGGCAACGGTGGCCAAGTCTTCCGTTCGCTCATCGAAAACGCCTACAGTTCCCAGTTTTGAGTTGCCGGGTAAGGCTGTCGCTCGACGCTTGAGGGAAGTTCGTGAAACCCGCGAGGCACATCATGCGGCGGCTCTCAAGGCGTTAGAGGCCCCCCCAAAGCCAAGAAGCAACAAGACCTTGCCCAAGCCTACCTTCGAGCTACCTGGAGATACCATTTCGCGGCGCAAGAGGGAGGAAAGCGAGGCTAAACTGCGGGCCCAGGAGGAAGAGCAGCGCAAGAGACGCGAGTTCAAGGCACGACCTGCTCGGCCAAACTCTACGCCTAGCACGCTTCCCCGTGACACCGTAGCAAGCCGAGCTCGTCAGGCCAAGATTCAGGAGGAAAACGCGGAGAGGCAGGCGGCCTTGTCTCACAAGGTCAAGCGACTGTCGCTGGGTCTCGTGCGCGATGAGCCTATGACGCCCACCCCGAGTAAGGCGGAAAAGCAGCGTGGACGTGGTTCCATGATTGCGGTCGCAGAGTCTATCAACCGGTCGATACTTGCATCAGTGGTCACCGCCACCAAGAGTAAGAATCCGCTGTCCATTGAAAGCATGATGACCCGGTTCCGGTCTAAGAGCAAAGAGATTCTGGGGCACGATTCTGCAAGCATCATGGAGAAGAAGAGCCACGAAAAGAGTGACAGACCGATGACTGCCAAGGCTGCTCGAGACGAGGCTGCTGAGCGCTCTAGAATAGCGAGTCGGGAGTGGGCAGAGAGGAAGCGTCGTAAGGAGGCGGCGTCTCTGAAGCAAATCACGGAGCAATGAGATTGCGGTATCGCTGGAGTTTAGGCACTTTTTGTCTACTCTTTCTTTTGTTCATTTTCTTTTCTATCATACCCGTGTTCTTGAGGTTCTCTTTAAGGGGGGCAGCTCTGACTGAGCAGCATCAGGCGCACAACAGATATATCAAGGAGGGGAGTTACAACGCGGGCGGCGAGTACATCAATACCGCCATTGTTTCAACTGTACAAATAGGGAAGGGATTGGAGTTTTTGGGCTTGTGGATTTTTGTTGTGTCGCACATTTGTTGACACGTTGGGATACAAAGACTTTTGCGGTTTTGGGAGCAATCCCACGGTTGCAGCCGCGAGGCGCGCAACACTTTAGCTATGATACACTGTAGCTACTTGAGCTTTCTACTAGGATAGAGGACGGGGCTGACAATTGGGCAGCCAGTAATTGGGCGGCTGATTCGCAGAAAGGTGGATGAGGCTAAAGGGATCTGCCGGCTGTGCTGTGCAGGCTGGATGCATTACGGCTAAGAGAGGAGAGACTCTGCAGTAGAGCTGGGAGAAAGAGAAGTCTAAGGACGGCCAAGGTTAGATTAAGGCTGCTAGTATTGGTATTAGACTATTAGTATTAGCATTAGTAGTAGAAGCAACAATGCAAATCTTTGAGCTGTCATCCTGTCATTTGATGTCATGTCATCAGTCACCATTCCCTTCTAGCCAGATTCGAGCGAGTGTCAAGTTTAGTCTGCCAAATGCAGCAATGACGTCTATTGGCTCCGTGAGTTTTTGGTGTTCACTTTTATTGATAACATAAGGCTAGGGACTGCATCGTTACATTGTCGCTTGGCTGCAATTTTTCATGGCTAGCTTTTTTCATTGAGTCATCTTTTAACGAGTGCTTTGGAGTCTTTACGCTTCTTATTTCTTCCGCTGTGACTGCTGCACGCACTCTGTATTGATACCTGGAGCGGAACAAGGTACAGGTGCCTAACCTGTTTGTATATCTCGGTTTTGTTTGTGCCTTGGCACGGCAGCTGTGATGAGCTGCTGAGAGAAGACAAAAAAAATCTTCAACTTCAAAAAATCTTGGCGACAACACCAGAATATTCATTCCGACACATTCTAACTGCTCATCATTGCTGTCGTCTTTTTTCTTCTTTTTCTCTCTTTTACTCTCTCCAATATATATCCATCTCATCTCCGCCGTCGTCACCTCGATACCCAGCCAGCGTCATCATCTCGATATCCTCACTTCATATCACCCCACGTCATAACCCCCAGATCCAGACTGATTGACTCGCTTTCCCGCCATGGAGGCTCCAACCGTCGCCGTCAACGGCTGCACCATCGTCGGCGTCTTCCAGCCCGCCTCAGAAAAATACCCAAAGGCGCTGGACATTTTCCACGGCATCCCGTTCGCCAGCGCCCAGCGCTTCCGCGCCGCCGTGGCGATGCCGCCGTCCGAGGCTTCAGGTGTCATCGATGCCTCGCGCCCTGCGCCCTCACAGCCGATCCCCATGGCGCAGCACGCCACGGCGGAGAATCCGTTGACGCTCAACGTCTTTCGACCTTCCATGTCGGCGTCGGCGTCGGAGTACGTGGTCGGGCCGGAGAGCGAGGGCGTGCGGGATCTGCCCGTGGTGATTTACGTTCACGGGGGCGCCTTCAACTTTGGGTTCCCGCTGGAGAGGGATCTGGCGTCGTTTGTGGCCTGGGGGGCGAGCCAGGTGCTGGTTGTGAGCGTTTCGTATCGTCTGGGGGCGCTGGGGTTCTTGGCTGGTGCGCCCGAGACGCAGGAGCTGAATTTGGGGCTGAGGGACCAGAGGCTGGCGGTTGAGTGGGTGAAGGAGTGGATTGGTGAGTTTGGGGGGGATGCTGGTGATATCACGCTCCTGGGAACAAGTGCTGGGGCGCATTCGGTGAGTTTTTTGAAATTTCACATCTCTTGGTGGAATATCTCATCACTAGATGAAGATGAAGATGATGATGATACACCAAAGAACAGCGGATTTTACTGACATCTTCACCTCTCAGGTTGGCCATCACATACTCAACCCGTCTCCTCTCCCCTTCCGCAAGGCCATTCTCGAGTCCGGATCTCCAACTGCGCGCTCTGTGCTTTCCCCTTCGCACCCTCGCAACGTAGGCCATCTAAACGAGTGCAGCATGTACGCCAACAACAGGCCTCTCGACATCCTCCCCATCGACTCTCTCATCGAAGCCTCATTTACCGTCTACGCCATGCACCACACACCCGTGACTTGGCCCTTCCAGCCCGTCATTGACGGCCCCGGAGGCGCCATCCCAGACTTGCCCCTGAACCTGTGGCGCCAGCTCGTCGAGTCGGGTCGTGCCAAGGACATTTCCGTCATCACCGGCTTCTGCTCTCACGAGGGCACGACTTTTGCTCCGCAGCACGCCTCCACCAGCGCCGAATTCCGCTCCTTTTTCCAGAAACTCATTCCTTCTTTTTCAGCAGACGACCTTGACGCCCTCGAGCTGCTGTACCCCGATCCCCTCATCCACCCGGACTCCCCCTATCTTCAGCCCCCCGGCATAGGGGGTCCTCAGAAACGCCCGTACGGAGCGCAGTTTCGCCGCATCCACGAGGCTTACGGCCATTACGCATACATTTGCCCTGTTCTTCATACCGCACACACTTTATCTCGAGCCGGAGCCCGTGTATATCTCTATGAATACGCTGCTCTTTCATCACCATTCAAGGCAGCTTCTCACGGTGACCAGCCTCCCGCCGTAACACACGACCTAAACATCCTCGAGTCGACTCCGGGTCTCATAGCTGTTGCCAAGGAGATGAACCACCGCTGGGTCTCCTTCTCCTCCTCACCCTCTGGTACACTCAACCAAGACGACCAAGAGGAAGCTTGGCCCCTGTTTCAGAGTCCCCTCGGAGACGATAGCTCCGCCACGTCTTTCTCCGGGGCAGGAATTGGGGAGCTTCTCGTCTTTGGAGAAGGCAATGACGAAGCTGCGGGAGGGAGAAACCAAGGCACGCCGGTCAAGACGAGGAGACTTACAGACAGGGAGCTGGAGCAGTGCCGCTTCTGGTGGGACCGCATGGAGTTGAGCCAGGGGATGGGTGAGCGAGGCACTGCGTCGGCTTGGCTGAAGGCGTAAATTAGGGGGTGCTGGTTAAGGATATGGAAAGAAAAAGAAAAGAAAGGAAAATAAAAGAAAAGAAAAGAAAAGACAAATAAATTAAACAGGCAAAACAAGGAAACAAAAGAAATCTTTCAGGCGTCTTGGTGTAGACGGGAACCAGCTGATATGAAATATTAGCACGTAAATATGGTAGGGAGCTTTGTAGATATTCACACTCCCAAAGAAACGAGATAGGTGCCTGGTTGGCATCAGTGGTAGGAGAAACTGAAGTTGTGTGTTTGTGTCTGCGAACACTGAAACACAAACCCAAAGACAGATTCACGCAAGCTCGTATCTTTAAAGAAGCAAAGTAAGTGTATATATATATATATATATATATATATATATATATATATATTAGACACGCAAATTTGTACCATGTAATAGCATTTCCTCCATAAAAACATCCCAGGCCGCATCTATATACCCAACATCCCTTTTGTTTTAAAAATCCTCCGCATTACCAAAGACATTCTTTCCAAGACACGACAAAAAAAGGTCCAAATCGAGGTAAGGGGGTGGAGGCACAACGATGAAAAGACGGACATCATCAAACCCATACGAAATCCGCAGAACGTATCGACGAGTATAGCATATCTGGCTGAATACGTATGAGGTGTGATGTGTTACTTTTGAGCGAGAAACCAAGACATTAAAGACACAGGATGGCTGGAATCAGGGAGGGTCATAGAATCAAGTCAACCATAGCAGCAACAGCACCGGCAGCAGTAAAATCGACTCGCTACGCCCGCAGATGCATATAGTTTTTTGTATGTACAAGTGCGTCTCCCCCTTTTCGTCTTTTTTCGTCGCGTGTTTATCATGAATGATACATACTTTGTAAGTAAAAAGCATGCATCAGTCTGTTTTCCACCCCCATCAACATCGGTTTATCTCCCTTTTGTTGCCTCCCCTTGAACAAGCAGATCCCTCCTCTTTCTTTCTTTCTTTCATTCTACAACCTCTCATCTTGCCCATATTAAATCAATTCTCATTCCCGTAAAACCCAAGAACAAGCTTCAAGATATTCGACTTGTACCGTGCTGTGGCTGCGTTGTAAATAAAAGCGAGTGTATGTGATTGAAGCGAGCGTAAATTGACGAAAAAAAAATAAAAAGGGGAAGAAGAAAAACCAAAAGCCAAATTTCGTCGTATGCAAATCAGTATTAAACAAAGTGATGGGAGGAAATAGAAATCCTAAAAACGCCTCTCATGTTCCTTCAGCATCTTCCCAACCCCTGAAACGGGCCAAGACGCCTGGCTGAACGGGGGGTATCTATCTTTCGAGCGCAACGAGCGTTTAAAACATCCAAAGTCTCACAGACGGGCGGCGCTTAGAAGTTCTGGGAAATGCCAGCGCTCTGCTGAGGGAAGTGACCAGGACTTTCAACGCGCGTGCTGCGCCGAGCGGGATTGTCGCGGATGATGGGCGGAGCCGGCATCTCGTTGGCACCACCGTAGGGGGTGTCATAGGGAGTCTGGCTATATTGATCATAGTAGCCGGCGCCAGTGCTGTAGGCCATGCCTGCGCCCGCGTCAGAGCCATCTGATCGGCCGGTTGCGCTGTATGAAGAAGACGCATTAGAAGCTCCTCGTCGAACATCGCCACGGTTGTTTGCCGCTGACGGTCCCATAGCGCCAAGAATCTCTCCCTCAGGACCATCAATCAATGCCGCGTCAGACATGTTGCCGCCACGAGTAGGCGAAATGTCGGAATAACCGTTGGTGGCACCAGAAATCGTGGTCGAAGCTTTTCGGCCTGTTGAGCCGCCAAGAGTGGTTGATCCCCAGCCACGGTAGCCAACAGATCCCTCTTCCCGCATCTCATACGCGTCTCCTCCAGTCATGCCAACTACAGGAATGGTGGGATCGGCATTGGGGTTGTAGGCATAGTCCTCGACTTCCTTTCTTCGCTCGGCCTCGGCCACCCGGCGCGCACGACGCTTCTTCCACAGGAAAAGTCCAATGACGGCCAGGATGGCAATGGCGACAATGGGAACGACGACGCCAATGGCTACCTTGGCCTTTGAGTCGAGACCACCGCTGCTATTCTTGCCAGCAATACCATTCGGAGTTGCCGTCGAAGTCGACGAGGTAGTGGTGCCACTGGCTGGGGTGTTGGTAGCTGATCGAGTGCGTGTTACAACCACCTGTTCAGTCGAAGGAGCGCTCCCGGAAACAGTAGTTGTTTCCTCAGTAGTCGTCGACGATGTAGGGGGAGGAGTAGTAGATGTAGGGGGCGCTGTTGTAGAGTCGCTGCTGCTACTAGTGGTAGACTCTGGGGTCGTAGAAGTAGACGATGAGCTCGAAGTAGATGACGACGATGAGCTTGACGTAGATGAAGGCGGTTCCGTAGAAGTCGGTGGCTCTGTCGATGACGATGAAGTCGGCGGCGGTGGTGGTGGAGTGGTACTCGATGGAGGCTCAGATGGCGGAGCTGTCGAGGACGGGGGGTTGTCTGGAGTAGACGATGAAGGTGTCGATGAAGGAGGAGGCGGTGGTGCTGTTGATGATGGCGGCGGCTCTGGAGTTGAGCTAGGTGGTGGAGATGGAGTTGAAGAAGGCGGCGCTGCGGCGTCCGAATGCTCGGGCGGCGACGAATTTTGCGGCGGATTAGATGTGTTGGTAGACATGGTGACGGCGCCGGTGTGGACAGTCGTAAACTTGGATCGACTGTGTTGAGATGCAATGTTAGAATGAAGGTTCAAGGCGCTTAGCCGACTAGAAAAGAGCCGGGCGAAACGAAGCGCAATGCGAAGCAACAAATAGCGTGTATTCCCTCCAACCGCCGGAGTCGACGACTCAAGCTAGAGCAGATAAGCCATCCAGATGATAGTCGTGCAATGGCACCAGGCCGAACGCAGTGGCTACGCACGAAGCCGACGAGAACTCAGCCGCGTCTGACGCCTCGCATGATGACCGTAGACGTCAGGAAGCACGACAGAGGATGAAGAAGCACAAGATCGATTGAGCTCGAAACGGCTTGCAAAGGGAGGCCAGAGGCAAGACAAACAGGAACCGCAAACGTACCTTGTTTTCAGTCCAACGTTCCAGAGACAATCCGAAGAACGTGCGCGTGGAACGAATCAGCCAATTCGGACGATGAAGGGAGCGAGCGCCAGTCGCAAAAATAGGCTGATCTTTTGATTCGTTCGTAAAAAAAATAGAAAGAGAGAAAAAAGAAGAGATACGAGCCGCAACGGTTGGATTCGGCGACAGGCCCACGAACGTCTGACGGCACCTTAGCCTTGGCTTAGCTCCCCGGGCTCGTACAAGCAGCGAAAAGCGCAGCGAATGGACGCAAGCAGAATCTGCGAGGAGGGTGGGCCGTGGGGCGTGTACGAGGTTTTGAACGATGGAAGAAAAAAAAAGAGGAGGCGGATGGGCAGAGAGCGCGAGTGAGAGAAAGGCGCTTAGGAATGTCAATCTGGGCGGACAGGGCACCAAACCAGATCAGCTGTCAAACCCAATGCAGTGAAAAACGCGTACCGGGTCGATGAGGGAAAAGGAAAAAGGGAACAGGACGAAAAAAACTCGTTAGGGGGGCTTTGAGTGAGCGATACGAAGGAAAAGGCCGAGAAGAGCTACAAAGTTCTGACGCACCCGCACCCGAGCGACGATAGCAGCACGAAAAGGAACACCGGACGGGTGCGTTGGGGGGAGCCACTGCACACTGTAACAGGCACTGTGCGGCTGCTCGTAATCTGTCTTGCACCGCCACGTGTGTCCTGCGCTAGTGCCACTGTACCGGATGGCCGTTCCTGCAGTCTCGACTCTGTGGTTGCCCCCTCTTGTTGTGCTGGATGGATTACTCCGTGGTCCTTTTCTGGCTTGATTTTGCTTTTTTTCTTTTTTTGCCGGGGAATCGGGGCTTGATCCCCGAGCGGCTAGTGTCCAGTGTCTTGCTTGTCCCCTGGGTACATGAACCGAGCTCTTCTTCTCAACACGTACATCAAATATTGACAATTATCAACATTGAACCTTCAAGGTGCCAGGGACCAACACGCAGCTACAGGCACTATCAACACTCGACAACAAATGGCTGAATATTGACCCCCAATCTCAATCGCCGCTCCCAGCTGACCGTCGCTGACACAGGCCCCAATGGGCTCAAGGTTTCTGTTTTAGTGGTTGGCGCGTCTACTAATTTCGCCTAAGTCGAACCTCCAAGCTCAAGCCACAGAGGGCACTAAAAAGCCGGCGAGCTTCAGCTGTTGGACAGTACGAGTACCGTACATTGTCTGCAGCGCGGTTGGGCACCTAGACTTTCTGGTACCTGCGAGAGGCCAAAAGAGGCCGCCGCTGCGTTTTTAACCTTTTTGCCTCCCCCATTGTCACATGCGTCCAGTTGCCTTAGTATCTTCTATCTTCTACACTTGAGAGAGGAGAGTGAAGAGAATGGAAGAAAAAAAAACTGACTGGACCGCGAGAAGACCCCCTTTTTCGATGGCAGCGGCAAAGTCCTAGAGCGTTACTTGCACTATGTGCGCAAGGAGCATCTTCATGACCATGCCCGTAATCAATTAACAGATTACTGTGCAGAACACGCGTGCAGGCACCTAGAAAAAGAGACCCTGGTGCAAAATTCAGCGCAGCCTCCGTGGGTTATTACCGAGCAATAAGCACGGAGCAAAGCACGTACGTATGTATGGTGGATGATGCGTGTCATATGCAGAGTGCATCACATTCTTCGGAGGCGCAAGGGCTTTTTTTCGGTCCCGACAAACCACACACCACACACAATTTTGGTGCAAAGGAGCAGTTGTTTGCGTCAAATCTAGAAGTAAACAAACCGATGATGATGATGCCCTCTACCTTCACAAGCCATCAACCAGCCATTCTTGCGGCTTAAACAATCACACTAGGTAACTGTCGACGCCAAATCCTGGGCGCCTATACTAAACAGACAAAATAAACAAGGGAGCCCGAGATTTGCACTGCCCGTCTCACACTCCGGGCCTCACTGCCACAAAAGCATGGTCCGTGGGAAGCTTACTAAAGTGCCGGTTATTATTAGCCCATCCCCCTGGAACACCAAAAAGGGCGCGCGCTTTGTCACCCGACATTGTTCTCTCGACAATGATTCAGCTTTTGCTGCTCAATAAGGCGGGGGAACATAAGAGATAAAAACAGACACAGACGCTACTGTACTATCAACTTCGTGCCTTAGTGTCAAGACTGCTGCAGTACAAGTATACGAGTAGATGCACGGATTCGAGCACCTGATCCGTAATACTCAAGCACATTCCATGGCAAGTGGGGGACAGAAAAACCGAGACTGAGAAGATTACGGACACACGCGCCTTCAATAACACGCTTATAAACCCTAACTCTTAAGCATCTACTTTGGAGTACGGAGTACTATATCTATATTTCTCTAGTAACTGCTATTAAATCTATGTTTCTCTAGTAACTGCTATTATATTTATATTTCTCTATTAACTACTACTATATCTATATTTCTCTATTAACTACTACCATATCTATATTTCTCTAGTAACTACTACTAGAATTAGGTGCTTATATTGCTAAATGTATGCACTTATTCATTTTGCGGTCTCCCTTTTTCTGACCTCTGCTTGCATGGATGTTATCACGCCAATCAATGGAGTGCTCCACAGGAGCAGTCATTTAGAGCCCAGATGATGATCTCCTTTATCCTAAGCCGAGATGGCACGTGATAACGACTTCACTTCCTCGAATCGCTCATGTTGATGACAAGAACGACGAACTGAATACCAAGTACTACTATTCAAAAAGACAGTACATTGTTTATCAATCACATCACTCAACACAGCAAGCAGTCATTATTAAAGCCTGGATGACGATCTCCTTATCCTAATGGAAGCCGAGATGGCACGTGATACCGACTTCACTTCCTCGAACTGCCCATGTTGATAAGAGAGAACGACGAGTTGACTACTGTTGGTAAATAAGACATTACATATCAAACACTCAACACAACACGCACAATTGATTACTATCGGGTAGTGAGACATTACGTATCGACACTGAACACAGCACGCACGATTCACCAAGGAGCATGTCACCTCTAACAAAGCAAATACCCAAAATTACACACGATGCAAGATATCAAGACAGCATAGTCGCCAGACAAAAGCACTAATAAACAAGCAAATAAGACAAACCCTGCAGCAAAGGAAAAACAAATAAAACAAATAATAAAAAAAGGGTGAGCGCATCTGATTGACCTATATTGCCTATGTACAATTTTTTCCTTCAGATGCCAAAGAAGAGGCACGAAGTTCGTCACCTGAGATGTAGTTCATGTGTGTTGGGTTTAGGTTCCAAGTCCATCTATATGCAAACATCGCAAAAAAGCCCAAAATTCGAAAAGAGTTCCGTCGTAATCCCTAATTACTCCTGTGGAAGTGAACAAAATAAACAAAACTCCCTTTTGGAGAGCGCTTTGAAATGCCGCTTATCTGTTGGCAGAATCATGCAGATGCCGTAAGCAAGAAATGACGACGCTGATACTAAAGAAATACCACCCGGGGCAGCCAGCCTACTCTACGCCCTCTCTAAGGTCGCACCGACCATGAGGGCTTCAGCTGGTCGTCCATAGCAGCTGCCGTGAAGACCGTGTCGCCAGGCAGGCGGCTGACTCGGCCTGCTCCGCTTCGAATAGCCTGGAGGTGAGCCTGAGACATGCCGCTCTTGTTACTCCTGATGCTGCCTGCGTCACTGGCATTCTCAGGATCTCTGAACTTCTTGGGGGGGGCAAAGTCCAGAGCCGTAAAGGTGCCTGACTTTCGGAGCAAGTGTCTTGATAGATGTGTTAGCCAATGTGTCTCATTCATGTGTTAACAATGCTACTTACGGGCTTGGGAGGGCAGCTAGTTCGTCAAAGGCACCAGCCAGCTGTGAACCGGCAGTTGGTGGCTGAAGGAAAGCTTTTCTCTCGCCAAAGGGACTTTGGCTTCGACCAGCCGCATGATCGCGGATGCTGGTCGGGGGAGCGAAATCGGCGGCATTGAAGATGGCAAAAGAATCATCACCAAGCTTGGAGGGAGTCGGGAGTGTATTCAGAGGAGCAGGAGGGGGGAGGTTCTTTTTGGGCTGCTGTTGGCGGGCCCATGCACCAGAGGCAGAAGAATCGGGCCTGGGTCCAAAGGCCGAGCCGGCGCGAGATCCAAAGGCTGAACCGGCACGAGGTCGCCCAAAGGCGGAATCAGCACGAGGCCGTCCGGGACCAGGAGAGAAGGTTCCTCCGTTGCCATTAGGTCCACGGAAGCCGGGACCGCGCGGGCCGGGGCCACGAGGACCGCCCATCGGTCCACCTTGGCGTCCGCTTGGGGGTGGTGTCATGGCACGACGAGTAACAGGTTGGGCATACGGCATGACAAAGGCGTTGGTGTCGGCATCATAGTAAGCAGCGGCCTCCATGTAACCCTGGTCGTAGTCTTCGTAGTAATCAGGGCCACCTTGTTGCTGGTTGGGCTTGGGCTGTTGCTGCTGGTGCTGTTGCGGTGGAGCGGGCATAGGAGGGGGTGCTTCATTAGAATCATCAAAGTACTCCTTGTAAAAGGAACGGATGCGGTTGGCGCGGATTTCGGGGTCGTCAGACTCCATCATTTCATTAGGAGGAAGTGGCCGGAAACCAACTGAGAGTCGCTTGCTGGCGTTTTGCGGAACGCCGAGACCACCAGCCTGGTGAGGGGGAGGTGGCCTTGACAGAGGTCGGCCACGGGTTTCTTCCTGCGGTTGAGAATCTTCATGATGGGGCAGTCCGGGAGAGAGAATCTGAGGAACGTTTCGATCAGCGGGGTGGGCAGGGGAGGCCATGCCATTATCAGTGTAAGCAGATGAACGAGCCGAGTTGGGATGGCTCCGAGAGCCATCTTGGCCAAGCTTCAAGGCAGCCGGAGCAGGAGTCGGGATATCAGGGACTTCGAATTCATCCGCGTTAAAGACGTCGACAGGAGGGACCGTTTCGATTTCCGGGACAATTGGCTGGACAGGGAGCATGACATCATGAACCTCGGCGGCACTGGGAGGCTGGTGCGTAGGCTTAGGGGCCGTAGGAGTAGCAAAGGGGTCGACCTTCTCATCCGGGGAGGGAGATCGTGGCGTCGACGGGTGCATGGGAGGCTTCGATAGGGCACTAGACTTGGGAGGGCGTGTTCCAGAGTTGTCGTTGGGGTTGAACGATCGGATAGAACCAACATCACTAGCTGCATATTGGTTGACGGTTCTATAAGGGTCTTCTTCGGTTTGGAGAGTTCGAGCATACGAGTGAATAGATTCGCGAGATCCATGGTTGCCCGGGGGAAGCAGGTACGGCGATGTGAGGTTCATGTCCATGGAAAGACCACCCTTGTGCATAGGTTTTTCTCCTCCAAGTCCCAGCAGACTCTTTCGCTTCTTGGCAGGGGCGTCTCCCATGCCAAAATCAAGGTGCTTGGTCGGGTCGTTGAGCTCCTCCAGCTTGTCTCGGCGCATATTCCTGCGGTGCAGGACGATCAAGACGACAATGGCCACACAAACCGGAATTCTACCTCAATTAGCATATCCATCCAGACCAACTTGTTCCCCGCTTCTTCTCTTCTTCTTCTTCTTCTTTTGTTTTTCTTCCCCCTTCTTCCTCTCTCTTTCACCCTTCTCTCCGCCTTTCCCCTCCCCCTCTCTTGGTATTTTTGTCCTCTTCTTCTTCTTGTAACAAAATGAGACGACTCACATTATACCCAACACAATGGCGAGGGTTGAGCCGGAACCTCCAACAGGCTTCTCGCAGGTGTTGGCGGCTTCGGTGGCAACACAATCCGATCTGCGCAGCAGGTTTCCAATGGACTCCAAGCTGCGACGCAGATTGATTCGCGGTCCCATCTTATAGGCCTCTCCATCGCGTGTAATCGCCGCCGCCGCGGCGGGGTTTAACCCTCGAGCTCGAACTATGCTCATCTTCTTTCTCACTTGCTCCTATTCAAGAAAAGACCTTGTTGGAAAGAAAGGCGGAAGAAAATAAATATTAAGAATGACGTTGCGGATCAAAGTCGAGGTGATGTACTGATCGCCATGAAATATGTGGTGTGGAAGTTGATTATTGTTTTGTTTCGTTCTATACCGAACAGAAACCCGCAAAAACGAGAGATGGTGTCGATCGACGTTCGTCCAGCAAGAAACCAAAAAAGCGGGTTAAGAATGCAATGCCAACCAGGCGGGCAAAGACAAGGAACGACTGTTGTGTTGCTGCTGATTCGCAGAAGCAGCACGCAAAAAGGAATGACTGAGAGCTTGACAAGCAAAGCTAAAAATGAGTGACAGGCCCGCTGGCAGGCGGTTTGCAACGATAAATCGCAATGGTCGACAGAGGGAAAACTGGCGATGGGGAGAGGAGAAAAGAAGAGGAAGAGCAGAGCGCGAGAGAGGCTCCGAGCCAAAGGAGAGAGACAGAGAGCGAGCGACGAAGCGGGTTAGCAAAGGCGACAGGCCTGTTGAGTCGGTGGGACAAGCACAGGACAGCGCATGCAAGTACAAGTACAGCAACTTGGCGAGGAGCAGGCGATTGCAGGGAACCCAGCAGGTTTCGGCGGGCAATTCCCCCCTTGTTGTAGCGAATGAGACAGCGCAGGGCAGGATGCGAGCAGGGGGCCAGGTCGCAGGTACCTGAAGGGTCTGGCCATGGTCAGTGAGCTTCCAGGGTCGTAGGGAGTTTAATTTGAGCATGGAGTGCTAGCGCCGGGCCGCCGCGAGAGAGATGGGCACAAGCTCGACCTGATGCTGGTACTGGTACCTGTGCTAATGCCGCCAGACAGCTTTGCTCCGTCGCTATCCCCGTGGTTATCGCAGCCCTTGTGCGCCAGAATCGCAGGTGGCGGCGCAGGTCCAGGTACAGGTACTGCGAGCGCCATCGCCCAGCGCCATCCCCCCGTTCGGTGTCGAGGCGTGCTTTGCGATTAGCCCAGTCGGTCGAAAGAGGAAAACAAAGGTCTGGCGAGCTGCGTCTAGCAGGGGTCTGACGCAGGTACCGCAGGCGAGTTGCGTCCATTCAGCACCCCGCACAGTACTGGACTCCATGTCTGAGCGACATCTATGGATCACATGTGCTCACATGGGCGATTCTGCAAAGGGCGGATCCGCGTGTCTGGCACTGTGTTTTGCACTAGAGCCCCTGACGCTAGCCCAGGAGCGCCCTAGCCGTCCCGCCAGCGCGCGTACAGTCGAGGCCTGTGGGCAGAGCTTCCATTGATCGAAATTGAATGGACTTGTCGGTGCACGCACAAAACGGTCTGTCCTGCGTGCGGAGTATTATTCCTGGTGTGGTGTGAGTGTTTAGGTGCTAAGGTGTCACATCCAATCAATCCTATTCGTAAAGGTACAGTACTTTAGCTATGTAAGCGGTTGAGCTCTTCCGAATACTCGTATTGCTGCAACTGCGATTGGATCCATCTCAAGCAAACGCAAGAAAAGGCGAGAAAAGCCACGTTCAGACGAAAAACAACATAGCTAATCCATCCTGCATTATTTCCGCCTATCTCACCATCACCGGACGTTTGGGGGACATGCCAGCTCACAGCTCGACGGGGCACGGAGTACTCCGGACTTAGATAGCATGCAGAGAATGGGCCGCACCGGCGTGTCAAGTAGAGCTCACAAGTACAGTACCATCCATCAATATCGCCAGTGACAGACAGACGAGGCAATAGCGCAGTATTGAGGGCTTATTCACTCTCCAACATCAGCGCTGCCAAGACGGTCACTCGACGGCTTATCCCCGCAAGCCTCTGATGCGACCCATTGAGTCGCAGCGAGAGGTGAAAAATGCGCACTTGGGCAACTTGAGCAATGTATGCCTGGCGGACTGTGCATGCCACGCTGCTGGTGTTTTGACAACGTCCAAGTCGCCTCAGCCACCAACTACTGGATCTTGACATTTCGTCTGTTGGCAACGACCAACGGCAAAGATAAAAAGCACCCGACCGACTTGTGGAATGTCCCCATTGGAAGGAAATGGCGCATTCGAGAAGCGAGTTCATCTTGACGCAGCCCAGCAAACTTGCACGAAGTCAGATAGGCAGGTACCTTTGTACCCGTGCCCATGCGCCTTGAAAATCGCCTTATCCAATAGGAGCAGTTACGCAATCAATCTCATTAAAGGCATATCCACCGCAATGCACTCGCTGTCATGGTGCTTGTACCGCTACCTGCGACTTGTAATGCCGCTTCATCCTGCCAGTCTCCGTTCTTCAACCTCGAGGCCTCCACCATTGCCCATTGACCATTGATCATTTGCCACTTCCGCCCCTTGGTCAAGCGCAATCTTACCCTTCTATGAAATGCCAGCTTTTTATAGATGCTATCGACACTACCGATACAAGTCCTGCACGCACTTGCCCGTTACATGAAGATCCGGCCCGCTGCCCGGCTTATTAAAAAAAAAAAAATGTCTGCCGCTTTTCCGATATGAATTTTCTCCCCCTAGCACCGTAGTTCGGAGCACTGCCCAGCCGGTGAGACGACGTTGGATGCGGAGTCGAGTTATTAGCTGGAAATCAACTGACTAGACGCAGGAATTGCGCCAATGCTACGGAGTCTCTTCGACGGAGCACGGAGTAGCATCAAACAGGAACAACAGTACCGAATGCTCCGTGGTGCTAGTGGTAATATTACAGAGGACCAGGCAGCACGTTCGGATCCTAAGCCGGTGACTGGGTCCCTGTCCGTGTTATGTTCCATCTCCATGTTCTCCCTTGTTGCATAATGGCCACAGTCGGTGAACCGCTAGAAAAACAATTCAGACGAAACAGGAGAAACGGGTCTCTACATGCATGCGGCTGTCGAAAAGCTTGTGCAACACTGTTTCTACTGCACCCTGGCGAGACATGGGGCCCGCCGAGTCTTGAAGAATCAGGCTCCGCATCCAAGACAAAGGTTCAAAGCTGACTTCGACACTTGTTTTGCCTCACAGCCTGGCAGAGTTCTCTATGGCAACCAACTAACTAGGTAAACAACGCTTTCTCAGCCGTTCACATCGATGTTGATGGCACTGAAATATGTCCCTCCAACCGACACCCATATTCTAATCTCCATGAAGGAGATTTGTTCAGCCTGTGAGCGCAACTGCCCAACATGGAAACTCTTAGGTACTCGCACTTTGAATCGGCGCATTATTTAATGCAAAAATATGGCAGCTGTTCATAACCTGGTCGTGCCCAGGGATACAGTACTACGGTACCTCATGGGCCGACAAGTCAAGCAAGGGGGCGGAAAAGCATCTGCTATGGCTGCCGAGCAGGCACATGCAAGCCCAGTTGATCGGTGGCGGGTAGCCATCGGAAATGGGTGCCCACCGATCAGTTGCTATTATTGCTACTATTATTGTCCTACGGAGAGCTTCGAGAAGCGTGAAAAGCTTGCTTGGCTAACACTAACCTACATCGTGGAGCAATGGGCCAAGGCTTAGATTCTATTCACTTTCGGCTATTCCCACTAATATCAATGTACTCTACCCAACGGCAACATCCCAAGCATTACTACTGACAAGACCTAACGGTATGGGTATACCACGGCACTAGCAATCCTTTTCCGTCTGAGCGGCAGATATCAAAAGGGGCATTCCAGAACGATCCATAGAGGAGTCCAGGGCCGGCAGCTGCGGCAGCAATCTGGGTCCAAACTGGATCGTTCTGCGTGATACTGACCGATTCACGCACAAGTATCAACTAGGTGTGCTTGTGTGCCTGAATAGCTGAGTTCGTGCAACAACATTATGCTTGTGCGGTCTCTTCCGTATGGGGCACAAATCCCACGTGTACCATCCGTAAAGTACGCAATCAAGGTTGAGCTGATGTGTGTGAAAGCTTATAAAACTCCGGGGCATATTCAACCAACCAATTCTTCTCAATCTTCGTAATGTCGCGGATATATGTCTTCTCCCCCGTTTCCATAATTTCATGAAATACGACCCAATCAGCTTTACGATTAAACATGAGAGAGTTGGGATGTGCGTGCAAGACTGTGCCGCCCTCAACGTTTCGATATGTTCCATCTGGTTGCATGCGTGCCGCGTGGGCAAAATAGCCAGACGTGAGGCAGCGTCTAATGTGTTCTGCTTTGTTGCCCTGGTCTTGTTTAGATGAGAGCGTCTCATCCACCTTGATGTTGAATCGCTCAAGATAGCGTTTAAGTTGTGCTCGGATGCTGATTGCCCTAGTCATCGATTTGTAGTTGAGATTATGCTCGTGGCAGAATTTGGCCTCCTTCTTGCCCTTTGTGATGAACGTTTGATAGACATTGAGCAGCGTCAAATGATCTCCTTCTTCAACGGCAAATTTACGCCTGGAAGACTCCATCTTCTTCTGTTCGCCGTCATGATAGAACCATACGTTCCCCCCAAGACTTGTCATGGCAGCAATGGTCAGCATTTCGCTTAGACAATTGAACTGCGGCGCTGATAAGAGGGTTTTCGCCATCATGGGCTCAACTGCCAGCTCGGCCATGCGGGATCCAAGCGGTTGGGTTAATTTTGCATAGTCGTCCAAGGCACCCAGCGAGTAGAGCAACTCGAGTGCCTTTGACATGAGCCCCGATGGCGGCGCAGATAGGAAATCGAATCGAACCACATTGTCGATGCCAAGGGCCTTCAGCTGCAGAATAGTTGATGCCAGGTTCGACCTCTGTATTTCCGGAGGGTTGGTTTCCGGGAGCGTCTGATAAGCATCTTCAGTGTAAAGGCGGTAGCATTTCCCAGGTTTTGTACGGCCTGCACGGCCTGCCCGTTGAGAGGCAGATGCTTTTGATATAGGTGTGGTTGTGAGCGTCTCTATGCCCGTTTTCGGGTTGTAGGCCCGCAGCTTGACGAAACCACAGTCTATGACATGGACTATGCCGTCAATTGTGACCGAGGCCTCGGCGATATTTGTTGAAAAGACAACCTTCCGCGTTCCCTCCGGCGGCTTATCAAACACGTACATTTGCTGCTCCGTTGACAACCCGGCATAAAGCGGTAGTGGCTGCAAAGGCCCGTGTCGGCTGTCTAGCTGGGTGGCTCTCTCAGCTACAGCTTGGATTGCGTTGTCAATCTCCTCACGGCCCGTTAAGAAGACCAGGATATCGCCTTCACCCTCTTGTGTGTGGATGTCGAAAACTGTATTCACCGCCTTCTCGACATAGTCTTCCGCCGGAGACTCGAGATATAGAGTATCAATTGGATATGTTCGTCCCTCGAGGCTTACAATCGTAACAGCATCATTTGACGACTGGCCAGGTTGCTCCTTTTTTGTTTCTTGCCCTGATCCTTTTGTGAAAAAGTCGAAAAACTCCTCGGCCTGGATAGTCGCGCTGCTCACAATGATTCGGAGCTCAGGCCGCTTCTTACGAATCTTTTTCAACAGGCCAAGCAAGATGTCAGTACTAATAGAGCGCTCGTGAGCCTCATCAACCATGATGACAGAATACCGGCTCAGCAGGGGATCAGCCAAGGCCTCCCGAATGAGAAGGGCGTCAGTCAAGAACTTGATGCGGGTAGACGACGAAGTGACATCCTCAAAGCGGATGGAATATCCAACTTCTTTGCCAATCTCACACCCTACTTCGTCAGCAACCCGCAGGGCAACTGTTGTGGCGGCCACGCGACGCGGCTAATTTATAAATGTCAATGAGAATCCTCATATGAAGCGCCTTCTTGTAGGAGCAAATGCTCACCTGCGTCACCGCAATAATCTTTCCATCTGAGCACCATCCGGCCCGTTCGAGGAACTGGGGGATCTGTGTGCTTTTGCCGGAACCAGTTTGGCCAATAACGATGGTGATGGGGAACGTTTCGACGACATAGAGTAGGCTATCGCGATGTTTTGCTATGGGGAGTAGTGCGGATGGTTTGTGTAGCGCGGGGATGAATGTCGAGTCAAGGTCAAGTTCGGCCATGGTGAAGTTTTATGCCGGTTGCATATGGTGAGAAGTAAGCAGCTAGTTTGAGAGGTTGATGTTGTTTGACGCCTGTTTCAGCTTAAGCATCTTATGCTTTCACACTTGCCCAGGCGCTGGAGGAGTTGCATTATTTAAAGATGCGGGTTGAAGCAGAAATCAATGCATTTCTCAATTTTTCATGGCTAAGCTTCGAAATTCTTCAATATTCGGCCATTGTTTGTTTGTTTCCTTTAGAGAATTCGTCGTGCTGCCTTACCCTGGAGCATATCAAGAACTCGACTCAGCCACACTGTGGCGCTGTGGCTTTGACACGCCTGATTTCAGACCCCGAGCTCCTTTATTTCGGTGGGGCGCGTCATCAGCGTCGTGGCTAGCTTCAAACCCCTCCGTCATAATCGCAACGGAGAGCCCGAGCCAGAAGCGAAATCAGATTCCTGAAGCCCTCAGTTATAAGCGAAATCACACGAGAAATCGATAACCTTGATCCCTATCGGCGCGCGCGGGCGAAATACAGACGCAGAATGTCAGCTCCCGCAGAGACGGTATATATGAATCCACTTTCCGTGACAGCTTGTTAGTGGCGAGAGAGCTTGCGATGCTGATGCTAGTGGTGCGACTGCGCAGAATAAAGTGACGGACTCAGGCGCCGAATCGCCTACTACCGCGCAACCGCTTGATATGTCAGATGATGAACAAGAGACTGGCATCATAGGCGACGGAAACGTATCACCAATGCTCGGCTCGAGACAAAGCTCGGAGGGTCCAACCCCTCCGCCAAAACCCCCGCGCCCCATGACAGAGGCGCAGAAGAACCAGATCATTCTGAAGGAAGCGTTTCCGACAGTTGACGATAATGTTATCAAGGCGGTCTTGAGCGCAAGTGGAGGGCGCGTGGAGCCCGCCTTTAATGCTCTACTTGGTGCGTTGTTACGCCGTTGCGCCGTTGCGCGCAACAAGGATACTGTAATCACATTCGAGAGCGCATGCTTACGAGGCAAACAGAAATGACCGACCCAGATGCTGCCAAGAACGAGCCACAGGACGTTCCCCCTCAACAGCCCCCGAGGCCGCAGCGATCTCAGATAGAAGAGGATGAGCGGTACGCGCGTCAGTTGGCGGAACAATACGATAACGTCGGCGCCTACGAAGCCCGCACTTCCAACCGCGGGGGAAATGTACGAGCGAGAGCACAGCCTGGATACGATGAGGAGCGGGAGCGCAACTTCATAGATGACGACCTCCCCGCCATCCGCGAAAACCTTCGACAGGGATTCATCGAGACACAGACCAAGGTGAACGGTTGGATCAGCACTTTGAAGAAGAAGATTGAGGAGAATTTCGACGAGAGCGAGGATGCCGAGCATAGAGAAGGACCCCAGTACCGCCACGGCGGGCCTAGCAGCAGGAGCACCGACTATGACGCAGATCCGCAAGTGCTCAGCGATGATTTTGCTGGCATGAAGTTCGCGCCGGATGGTAGTAAGTATCGAGATGTCACGCTGATGACCACGCAAGGCTGACGATTGCACCTTTTAGCTCCTGCCTACGGCAACCGACCGATGGCCAACACCGGCGTTTACAGACCACCTCCCTCAACCTCACCGCGACCCGAGGGCCGAAGAGTGGGATTCAAGGATGAGCCCGAAGAGATTAAGATGTATGATGCTTCACCAAAGCTCTCTCCCAAGGGCGAAGCCGCTGCAGCGCCAGCAGCCAAGGCAAGCAAGTGGCAGCCTCTTTCCAGCGTAGAGCCGGATCCGATTACCGACAACGACCCCTTCAGCCTTGGTGACAGCGAAGATGAAAGGGAGACGAAGGAGAAGCCCAAAGATGGCAAGTTGGACGATACCGAACGGCTGAAGCAGGCTGCGGCCGAGGCCATGGCAGAGAACCTGGTCGATCAAAAGAAAGACGGGGAAGCGAGCGGAAAGAAGAGCTAAACAAACTCAAGGCTGGTGAAGATGGGACGGGATTTAATTACCTTAACGTAACCAATGGCGTGGCTGTTTTTGTGTGTTTCAAAAAATATTTGCCTTGTTGATTGCGGCGACGAAAAGCAGTAGCTGTTCAAATTGGTAACTTATTGCGATGATGTTACATCGCTTGAGCCGATCTGGGAGTGGTTGACAAGAGTGGCCGTGACATTTTGCGTCATGACAAATTGCTAGAGCGGTTAGTACCTAGGAATATACTTGGCCATTCAAAGAGATGCTCGACTCGTATCATGTAAGAGGTAGCTCGTATGTGTGGAGGATGCTCAATGAGTTGGGTGGGAACTTTGAGGGAACGGTACCCTGAGCTTGGTTGCCATTTGAGGATATTCATGTACCTCCAACTTGAAGGTCCAATCCAGGGAAAGGTACCCAATAGATGCCGAGGTATCGATTGATGTATTTACCTTGGTATGCTTCTAGCTATCAGAAGCAGCTGGCGATAGTAGCGGCACAAAAGGGTGTCTTTCTGTATTGGATATCAGGTAGAAACAGTGGGTAGAAACCAATACTATGACTAACGACACCTTCAAGTTAGGTACCCAGGTAGGAGGTCATATATCATCAGCCTGAGTGGCCTGATTAATACAGTAGGTTAACACTTTAGTCCTCAAAACCGTAGCTGCATTTATAGCTTTTAGGCACTTCAACCGCAATGCGGGCGTCCGAAATCGTAGCATTTCTTATAAGGTTACAACTTGCCAACTTACCTAATGGGCCCTTGGTGCGGAACATTGGAAGCTGAGTGGCGGCAACGAGGGCACGAGCTGGAAAAGTCAAGTGAGCAAAGGGCTGCCGCATGGGCTGCGCTTAAACCGACTGCACCTATCGCTCACGCACGAGGTGCAATGCTGGACGGCGATTGGGTCCGGTATAAACAACGGGGACGATGTTAGTTAGCAGATCCGGCAAAACATCCCTACAAATGCAGCCCAATGGAGGGGCCCCGAGCAAATGCTTTTGGACGCAAAAGTCTGCAGCCAAAGCAGCTGGCGTTAGGGCACTACCAGCACTTTGTTGCATTTCGTTACAATTTTGTATGGGCGAGACACTGTTGAGACATGGTCCAGATGCGACTCGGTTAATCGCCGGCACTACTTTTCGGACAGCCAAGTCGGTACCACGGCCCGCCAGAAGGCTCAACGCCGCATGAGCAACCCTGGTCGATTCTGCAGAGCGACCTTCTCGCGGTGCTAAGGCGTTGAAGTTACAGCTGCCACGGGGTTTATCGACTAGCTTCGCGATGATCTAGGTAGGACGAGGGCTCTGATGAGTCGCCCCCGCTTCACAGGTCACCTTACAAGTACTTCTCAGTGAGAGGGAGAAGTGGCATTTTCACTGGGCTCGGAGTCAAGGACCAAGAGCCTTAGGACCAAGGACCAGCTAGTCAGTCAGTCACTCACTCAGTCTCATCTCTTGTCCTTGCCCTCACCGAGCACACGCTTCTGTCGACCTCCTTCTCTCCCCTCCTCTCCAATTGGATCGAATCGACACGAGACATTCTGACTAACAGGCTGGACAGACACGCAGACACGAAGCCAGCCCCGTCAGCCCAGCCTCGTCACCTTCTGTCTGCTGGACTGATCTTCTGATTCACCAGCCTATTCTGTACACCGGCCTCCTCGAGACAAGTCCCGGTAGGGTAGGCTAACCACTTAACTTCGCTGCTGCTGCTGGTTGGCGTCCTCGTGATTGAAAATCTCAGTCTGAGGCCAGGCAACGGGAGTCATTTTCCACCTCGTCTCTTCCTGTACGTAACAAGCTTTTGCTCCCCCTTGACAGTCTTCCTTTTTGCACGCCAGAGTAGCATCAAAAAGCCTTATCCACTGCTGCATCACCACACATTACACCTTGCGTTGTCTTGCATAGCCAGTCTGCTACAATCCCGGCGTTCTTACTCCTCTCGGCCTCAACCTGCATCCCAAACTATCCCGGAAGCAGAGAACCGACCTCCGCTTGCTGCCATAGCGGGACAAGGGCTTCAAGGTACGAGCCGCGCCGGAGCTGCTGTCTGATGGGTTCCCTTGGGCTTGTCAGCGAGCTGCCGACGTCCATCAGTCAATCGTTCCCCCCACGCGGACAAGTCTTGGAGTCTGGCAGTCTGGCACTCAAACTACCCCTGCTCTCTGCCCTCGGTCACCTCCGTCCTTTCCCGTCGATATGGCTGTCATGGAGAACAAACGTTGCTTGTCGCACACTCAGCTAAATGTCACAGCAGTGTCGTTCTTACAGGCGCCGCCGCCCACATCTTACCACCAAACTTGTTGTCACCCAAGAACCTTGAAAGCTTACAGGCGTGAGATTGTAGCCCGTGCTGCTGCGTCGGCCAGTATATCCTTCCTTGTTCTGCCCAGCTTGGGCTTTTCCATTTCCTTAACTCCTCTTCTCCCGCGACTCCCGTCCGCCCGGGGGTTCTGTGTCGCAATATGTAAGTCAGATGGGTGCTGCGTCGTGACGCAACCCCTGCTTGCCCCGGGAATAATCCCCCCAAGCTCACATAGCTATGTGCCGCAGGAAATTTGGCAAGCAGATCCAGAAGCGCCAGCTTGAGGTTCCCGAATATGCTGCCAGTTTTGTCAACTACAAGGCCTTGAAGAAGGTAATTATCCATCTATCCATCTACCCATCTACCTATTACTGCTATATCACACGGCTACCCACACCCTTTCCCTCTCTTTGATCTTCCCCCCTCCTTGAAGTGCCCTCATTTCGCATTCTCCCTTGTGCTGCTCGAGAAGACCGGAGGTGATGGAGGTTAATAGAGGGGGGAAGTGTCAAACCCGCTCCAGGCATCCTTGTCCTTGCATGCCTGCACCCTCTGGTTTCTCCCCAGCCACTGGTATACTTGGCGCGCTTTGTACACCATCCATTACTGTATCTTGTACCACACTTGGCTAATACTTGACCTTATTTGCCCTCCAGCTCATCAAGAAGCTTTCAGCTACTCCGACCCTTGCTGCACAAAATGACGGCCACCGCCTAGCCACACTTGCCGACTCGCAGGCTGCTCTGCAAGCAAACAAGGCAACTTTCTTCTTTCAATTGGTAAGCCACAGTCCCATACGGTCACCATGATGAACATCCCGACGGACTTGCTGACGCCTGAACAGGAGCGAGAGCTGGACAAGGTGAATGCCTTCTATCTACAAAAAGAAGCCGAGGTATGTATATCAAACTCCACCCTCATCGTATGAAAAATGTCATCGCCAACCTGTTGCGCAGCTCAAAATCCGCCTCAAGACGTTGCTCGATAAGAAAAAGGTCCTGCAGTCGCGCCAGGGAATTTCAAGACGATCATCCAAGTTCACCACACTCGAAGAAGGATTCCAACAATTCGCCACGGATTTGAATAAGCTTCAACAGTTTGTTGAGATCAATGGTACCGCCTTTTCAAAAATCCTCAAGAAATGGGACAAGACGTCCAAGTCCAAGACAAAAGAGCTATATCTCTCCCGTGCTGTCGAGGTCCAACCATTTTTCAATGCGACGGTCATCAGCGAATTGTCAGACCAGGCCACCACCAGCCTTCAGGAGCTTGGTGCCTGGTCTGATGGAATTCAGGTCAACTTCGATTCGTCTACTGCGCATGTTGTGACAAGCCAGCATTTCGTGGGGACCGATGAAGGCGATGCCGATACGCTGCTGTTGGATACCGTCATTACCGGAAACCTCGAATCGATAAAGGATCTTCTTGCAAAGATGCAATCGGCCTCCCAGGCCAGCGAGAGCGATGTTTCCTTGATGGAACGGCTTACAAGAACCTTTTTGACGGCGATAAATGAAGCTCCCAAGAGTGCTTTGCAGGTTCTTTTGGATACTGGACTGGTGGACTTACATTCCTACGATGACATCAACGAGCGGAATTGCCTACACCAGGCTGCCATCTACGGTAGACAACACGTCTTGGAATGGGGCCTCGAGGCTAAAGTGGCCGTGGATCGAACCGACGTTTACGGACGCGTGCCGCTGCACTATGCTAGTTTGCATGGTCGCCTGGATATGTTGGAGACTTTGTTAAATGGTAGGTTGAAATTTTTAGAGCAACTGGTTTGGCGAGCTATGAAGCTAACATTTGATTTTAAAATAGCCAACCCCAGCACTATTGACCTTATCGATCATGACAACTTCACGCCACTGATACATGCCATTATTCATGGCCATGTTGAGTGTGTCGAGCGCCTTCTCGCCAGATCGGCTCGTATCGACCCTGTATCTGACGCAGACCACGTGCCTCTGAACCTTGCCTGCGAACATGGGTCAGTCGCTATTGTCGAAATATTGTTGAAACATGGTGCAAATATCCTCCCTGATGCCGAGGGACTGTATCCTCAGCACCTGGTGGCCCGATGTGGTCGGACTTCGGATTTGCTCCTGCTCTTGAAGCAATATGGGGCTGACCTCGATCAAGTCGACAAGCTATATGGATGGACACCGTTGTTACATGCTGCTAGTGAAGGAAAAGTCGAATGTCTTCAAGCATTGCTCAAGATTGGTGTCGATGCGACAATTCGAGATGAAAAGGACCTACCCGCCATGTACTATGCCGCTTGGGAGGGCCACTTGGAGTGCATGCAGCTTCTTACCCCGTTCAACAAGCGTCCGAAAGCAAGCCCGTTGGGAGGCCAGCCTACGATTGATATCATAGGCAGCAGCAATGCTCCCCTACCAATGTCACTGGATCCGGATGCCATCCCGATCCTGGAGTTGCCCCCACCAATCATTCCTCTTCGACGATATGGCCACAACTTCCTCGATACCAAGACGGTGGTGCAACTCAGCTTCCAGGACTCGGGCGAGCAACCGCTGGTTTTCTTCCAGGATGGCAAGTACCCGGCTGCTCGGTTGACGATCTCCTCCAAGGTTTCCGATCTCATCCCCAAGAATATCATTTTGCCGTTTCAAGAAGATACCCGTATTGTTTCTTTCCAAGTTGATAATCTCAAGACATTTTCACTCGACTTTGATGTTTTCCCGGCGTATGGCGCCAAGACGATTGCAAAGACGGTGGTGCTGCCGTCTGTATTCCTGAACCAGTCAGGTAGCTCGAAATCTTGCCTGCCGCTCTTCGACCCCCGGTTACGAGCCATTGGCCAAATCACCTTCAACACGCAGGTGATTAAGCCGTTCAGGGGACAGCCTCTCGAGATTACGGACTTTGAGACGTACTGGAAGGCAACAAGCCAGTTTAACCAGCCTACTAACGCCATTGTGACCGGATCAAGTCTATCTGGCGACTATGTCCGAGTCTTCGTCCAGTACACGAGCGATGGGGTGCCCGTTATTTGGCCACAGTGGACGATTTCATGCGGCGGGCTTGATATTCCCGTTTGCAGACTTTCATTTGCGCAGTTCGACGCCATCACCTCCCAAACTGCCAGCCGTGCTCAGCTCGCGGGCCTAGCAACCAAGACGGCGGATGACATTGCCGAAATTTACCACATCTTGGCAACAGCAGGAATAACGCTAAAGGACGCACTGGCTATCCTCCCTCCAGGCATCCACGTCAATCTGCAGATTGTATATCCAACTGTAGAGGAGGAAGAGACACTGGCCTTGGGCCCGGCTCTTGACGTCAACGTCTACGTTGACTCGATCCTCACGATTGTTTTCGACCATGCCCGTGCTCAGAGGGCACAGTCCCACTCGTCACACGTCGTGCGTTCCATGGTGTTTAGCAGTTACAACGCACGACTATGTACTGCTCTGAACTGGAAGCAGCCCAACTTTCCAGTATTTTTGTGCAATGACCTGGGCCGGGACGAGAATACAATGGTCAACGGAAGGCGGACGACGTCGATTAAGGAAGCGGTGCGGATTGCACAGACGAATAACTTTATGGGTCTGATATGTTATTCAAGGCTGCTGGTAAGATAATATTTCTCCCGTCCATTTTCGTTTCCCTTTTCTTTCCCACCACAAATAGCTAACCTAACTCCTCAAATAGGATATGGTGCCGGCGCTGGTTGATGCTGTCAAATCGCATGGACTTGCCCTCGTGATGGACAAGTCTTCTGATACCCCTGAAGCGAGCCCTCTTGTGGATCCTTTCCCTCGGCCACCCAAGGGTGTCGACGGAATTTTGAGAAGTCATGGTATTTTACGCTTTAATGATTCTATAGACATGTAGACGATGCGGGTCTTTTTATTTGGGTTGGGGCGTGAATCTTGGGCGTGAACATGCCGTCAAAATTCGGTGACTTTGTTGGGCATGGTTGTGGAAACAAAAGAGAACACAAAGATATCTGTTACTGTCTTTTCCTCGGTATTACAAGGCGGCCGTGGTTGCCCATTTTTGGTTTTTTTTTGTAATCATTATATAAATATATGTATAGGTATAAAAGTCTTCCCGTCAAGCACCTTTGTAGCCGTACTTGAGGCCTGTTAATTCTTTCTCCGGATCTACGCCCGCCATGACAACTTTTGCTGTTATGGCAACGGAGTAGACGAGCCCCGGCACGTTGCCCATGCTGACCCATCCGAATCCGCCTCCTCTTTCATCTCCTCTTACCAAGCCCATGAGGATCAACAAAACAACCAGACCGAGGTTCAAATACGGCAGCGTCCTCTCCAAAGGGGAACGCATCTCGACAGGCGCACGACCGAGCACGCCAACGCCAGCGTCAATCCCCCTAAGGGAACTACGCAGCTGGAATCTCGTTGACGGATCGGCTCTCGACCCACCGGCCCAAGCATCGATCACGCCGATGCCCGTCTCGGTGGGAGGTAGTTTATACAGCAGAAACGCCGTGGCGAGGAGGGACGTCAGGCAGAACACTGCGAAGGATGTGGTGGCGGGGTTGAAGAGCGGGCGGAGGTAGGCGATTGTTGAGAGGAGCGGGAGGGCGATGAGGATGCGGTTGAGGGATTCGTTTTGGGATTCGTTTTGGGATGCGAGGGTTTGGATGAGGGAGTCTTGTTCTGTTTGTCGCTTGTGAGTTGTTGTTTTTATTTTTTTGGGAGGGGATTTGGGGATGAGAGTTACCTTGTTCGTCCATTGCTTCGGGGGAGTCGGAGTCTGAGTCGTCGTTGGGGTAGGCAAATGTTCGTCTTAGACGGGTGGTGGGCGTGTCTACGAGGGAGGCCATTGTGAAATGGCGATGCTTGTTGCTTGATGGATGAGAGAGTGTGATTCAGCTTCTGATGAAAGTGTTGGCGGAGATTAGTTAGAAGTAAAGTTGAGTGAAGTAATGCGGTTTAGTTGGAGATGAGAAAAGAAGATGACAAAGAGAAGGTAGATGACGACGCTGATGATGAAGCTGGCAAGATGGCAAGGCAGCGAATCAGCAAAACACCTTGATAGCATTTCACCAGCAAGCTCTCAGCCTTATGACGCCACAACGCAGACAGCGAGAGGTACGTACCCAGTCCCTCTCTCCCCCACTACCGCTCTCCCCACTAAAATTCCTTCAGCCTCATGCCAAACATGGCCTGACCTGAGAATATCCGAAACCCTTCTATACCAGACCACACAGAAACCACCTCCCCCAGCATGATATCGCGAATTGCGAGTCGCAGGTTGTGTGCCGCGGCCTCTCGGCGGGCCGGCAACAGCAGAAGCGGTGAGAGTGCGGGTTGGAATGCCAGAGCGGTGCAGAGACGGTGGATGACGCCTGCGCCGAAGCCCGGCGATGGGCCCATGATGTCGAGACGAGCCGATCGCGAGCTTCCCGGTGAGTTTCTTGATTGAAAATAGCACCTTTAACAAATCAATTGAGTTATATTACTTTTATTTGTTTAGCTGGCTAACTATGGAGAATCCATTGTATAGACGTCGGCCAAGTCTCGCAAGGCTGGCGCCGCACGATGCCCATCTTCCTCGCCGTCGTGGCCGTGTGCTCCGTCACAATCTTCAACTACCAAAAGTCCTCGTCGCCCATCATCTCGTCCACGCTCTACGCGCTGCGCACCTCCCCCGAGGCCAACCGCCTGCTCGGCGACGAGATCTACTTCAAGCACCAGATCCCCTGGATCAGCGGCGAGATGAACCAGGTCAAGGGCCGCATCGACATCAGCTTCTCCGTGCGCGGATCGCGGGGCGCGGGCGTCATGCGCTTCGCCAGCCACCGGCCCTCGAGCAAGGCGCTCTTCGAGACGACGGAGTGGAGCTTGACGCTGGAGGACGGGACAAAGGTGGATTTGCTGGATGGGAATGATCCGTTTAGGGGATTGTTGGGGGGTGATGATGAGGATGATTTGCCGCTGGTGGATGATGAGTCGACGAAGGGATTTAGACAGCAGGGTGCGTACAATAGGTGATGAGATGGATGCTGGATGTTGTGCCTGAGGGATGGAGATGAGGTTGAGGGAACTGCATGGCTCTTGTACAAGTAGAATTTTCGGTTGTTTTGGTCTTCATGAGTGTCATGATGTGTATAGTGTACTCCTATAAATACAAAAAAAGCCCGCTTTCCTCTTTTGCCTTTTTCTTCCCTTTTTGTTTCTTCACCCTGTCTCAATGTACTCGTTACAGATACCCGCCCGTGTAAATTGGTATTCTTCTTTTCTTACAATTCAGCCATGTGTGACCTCCGCTGGGCCTGCATCTCCAAGTGCCTCAACCTCGCCTCCTCCAACTTGGTCTCCAGATCGGGCTGTCTCTGATCCAGCTCCTCGCGCGCCTTCTCCCTGTACGGCAGCGCAGGGGCCTTCCTCTTCTTCGCATCCTGGAGCCTCACAATGCGGCCCTTGGGACCGGGAATCGGCCCGCTGACGAGCACCACGCCCAGCTCGTTGTCCACCTTGAGCACCTTGAGGTTCTGCACCGTCACGAACTCGTTGCCCATGCGGCCGGGCATCTTCTTTCCGGGAAGCACACGACTTCCGCTGCCCTGCGAGGGACCCGTCGAACCGATCGTTCGGTGGTTCTTGGAGTTACCGTGCGAGGCTTCCTGACCGGCAAATCCGTGACGCTTCATACCACCCGCAAAGCCCATTCCTCTTGACCGGGCCTTGACGTCGACGTGCTGGCCCAGCTGGAACCAGTCCGGCAACAGTTGCGCGCCGACGGGCAGCAGACCTTCCTCGTTGCGCACCTTGAACTCGGCCAGCTCGGCCTTGGGCGCAATGCCCTTTGCCTCGTAGTATCCCAGCATCGGGCTCGTCACGTTGCGGCCCTGCCTAGCACCAAGGCCAATCTGCACCGCCCAGTAGCCGTGCTTCTCGCGCGTCTTGTTCGCAATGACTTGCACCTGGTCCATCTGCAGCACCGTGCACACCACCCGAGTCTTGCCCTGGAAGATGCTCGTCATGCCCTTCTTGACGGCGAGCACGCCCGTCCGCAGGGGCGTTGTGTTCTCGCGACGCTTGAGCGCAGCCGCGGGGCCGGTCGTCAGGGCGGGGAGGCCAGAAGTCGGCTGGTTGAAGCGCTTGTGCTTGGATCGAGGCGGTGCGGTCGACCAGCCGTACTTGATGCCTCGCTGGGGAATGTGTGGGAGGAGGAGTGTCGGCCGGTTGACTGCGGCGAGGCGTGGCAGAGCCACTCGAATTGGTATCCTGGGAGGCATTGAGGCGATTCTGTGTGTGATTTCCTATGCGGATATCATTAGGTGGTTGTGGATTGGGTCGGCGGAGTTTCGCCTTGGTTTGGATGGTATGATGGGAAATTTTGGAGTTTAGCTTCTGGCTATGCAGGCTCGGGTATTCTGCGGGGCGGGGTGGTTGAGTTTGAGAGGTTCAGCCTCGCGGGGTACGTACCTGCGAGATGGGTGAAGCACAGCAACTGGACTCACTCAATTGTGCATAGGTACCTAGATATAGATTACAATCAAAATGCTTCCTTGTAAAATCTATTCACATGTAGAATTTTTATTATTTCTTTTGTTTTCATCGTCGTCGTCGTTATAGTATACATTCATCTACACTCCCGGCCCTCTCCCTCCAATCCCGCTCCCCATCTCATTCACACTCGTCCCCTTCACCTTATGATCCCCCGGCTGCGCAGCCGCCTCATAGATGATATTCGTCGGCGCCTTTCCCAGCCTCGTCCACTCCCCCTTGAAGCCCAAGTAACTAATCCGTGAAACGTCCTCGTCTCCCTCGCCAAAGTTGTCCACGAAGAAGAGCACCAGCCGGTGCACGCTGCCAAACAGCGAGCGCTTGACGGGGATCTCCTGGATGTCGGACGTCTGCGAAAGCTCGAGGGTTTGTACTGGTGATGCTTCTTCGGCGGCGGCGAAGTCGATGTCGTCGCGGTTGATGAAGAGTTGGAGCGTTTTGGGGGCCGAGAGGGATGGGGATGTGCGGATGAGGATGGAGTGTAGCTTGACTTGGGCTGTGAATCTATTGAAAATGAGATTAGAAGATTATTTGTGGTGAAGCAGAAGTCAATCATATTATGATGAAATTCACACATGTGATCATGCATATACATATAGCAGCTGGAAGAAGAGGATAATAAGAATAAGAAAAACTTACGGCACCGTCATGAGAAGCTGCTCATCAGCATCGCTCTCCAGCTCCGGCTCGGCACTCAATCTCTCCGCCCACGTCTTCTTGACAATCAACTTGCCAGCATCCCTGCGCGCCTCGTTGAGCGTCGTGATTTCATCGAAATTGATTTGCTCGTACAGCGAAGACTGCAGTGCGGGCGTGATGTCGTCTGAGTGGTCGTGCTCGCCATGGTCGTGAGAATGGCCATGGTGATCGTGCTCGTCGTGGCAGTGAGACATGCTTGTTACTCAATTTTCTGATGGATTCTCTGATGGATTGAATGAATATTTTGAAATTGAGGAATAATGATCCGAGATGGGATTTGTTATGTAGATGGCGGGATGGAATAAATTTCTTTGATTCGATGATGTAGATGGTTTGTTTGCTACGGCATCAGAGGCCCCGCAGCTAGCCGTTAAATTGAGCGACTCCAAGTCTTACCTGAGACGAGCACCACCACCTTTACAAAATAACACGCAGAATTAATAGAGTTTTCTGATATTTAACTAATTCTTTCTTCATATAAACACCAAAGATCCTTTAAATAGTAAATCGCATCCATCTAATATCTCATATCTAGCGGGTATCAATGAAATCACCAAGTAGTACAAACCCAGAAACTACTAATATAAGCAAACAACCCAGGTTTTCAAAAAAAACTTCCTTCCAGCCAGTAAAATAATAATAAGGATAAAAAATCATCTGAATCCACCCTTCCTCTTCACCTTCTTCTTCTTCCTATCTCCAAACGGCCCAGAAACGGGTTGGCTCATCGTCACAGCCGTCTGCTGCTGAGTCGCCTCCGGAGCGGCCTGGCTGGACATGACTTGCACGGGCGGCGGTCGCACTGATGCCAGGGGATTGATGTCGGGAAGCCCCTGTCTCATGAATGCTGGTCGCCTAAACTTTTCCGATCGCGCTTTGCGCTTCGCTTCGATCCTCTGTAGCCGTTCTTTGGCGTCCCTGAAGAGCTCCTCATTGGCTCTTGCTACGCTTGAAATGTAATTGTTTGGATCGACACCCCGTTCCTTGGGCCAGTATGATAGCACTTTGGACCGTTTTGAAACGTCCGGCCTGTCAGTGTCCAAAGACTGGGCCAATAGTCGTAGTCGCTCAACCGCCTCGTCTGGCCCGTTGGAGATTGCCGATGCAGCGGGTGAGGCAGCGGGCGAAGATCCTATGTCCCTGGAAGCTGATCTCGACGAGGTTATAATTTGGGAGCTGCCAATCTGACGCCTTGTTCGAGACCTTTGAGACTCCTCCTCCTCTAGCACGTCAGAACTGCTAGGCCCAAGCAATGGAATATCCTGGTACATGATTCCATAGCTGGACAGAAAAGCCTCTCTAGCTAGTTCGGTAACCCATATTTGCCGAACTTGTTGTATCTCCTCAGTGAGAATGCCCTTTATAGGATCGATCCATACGTCGGAAAAATGGCGTTGCAGATATTGCAGGCTAACCAGTGACATGGGCATTTCGTTCTGGTTATATAGCTGAAGTGGAGTAACAACAACCTTTTCGGTGTTTTCATCCAGCATCTTCTCCATTTCGTCTCTCAGAGGGTCATCAGGGGGCTCAAATGTTGGATCTTGCAGCATCACTTCAGCCACTTCGCCCCTGTGACATGATTAGTATATGCTCTGTGAGAGCAAGCTCAAGCTTAGTTACTTACCATGTTATCAATGGTAGCCTCCCCTGGTCGAACCCATCATTAAGGCATTGTCTAAGAGCGTCAAACAATTGATAAGGGAGGCCGGTTTCTCCTTGGTTTATTGAAGCTTCTAGAGAGTTTTGTAGGGCTTGGTATAGTCTATCCATCTTGATAAGGGTCGGTCGGGCAAGTGCTGGACTCTCAACATTATCATCAGACTCTCCGTCATCTTCAACTTCACCATTCATAAGCATCTCAACGTCGTCGACAGTCATTTCGTCTGGAAAGATAAATGAGCCGGAAATCTTCGCCATGGCAGTTCTTCTCCCCTTTTGCTTTTTCATTTGTTGTTTGGCTTCAGCCCACGCAGCAGGCACCGTGGGGTCTTGGACTTCGAGCGTCGGGTCATCAGACGTGACGCATAGGCAACGCTGTAGGCTTAAATCTTTGCCCAAGAAAGTTAACTGATAAAACAGGGCGCCCTTTTTATGGTAGTCCATTCCCGGGCTTGACGCATTTTCTTTGACTGAGACCGCAAGTTGGACTGGGTCGACCCTGAGATACTCAATCACATTCTTTGCTGGAAATTCCGTGTCCTCGCTCCCCGGAAGTGATATAATGTCTCGATGCCACTGAGGCATCCTGCTTATAGGTGAAAATGTGAACCAGAATATGCAAAGCTGGCCCATTCGTGGATAGTAGATAAAGACTAGAGATGTGTCTTGGTCATCATCTGATGCTCGGCAGACAAACATCCTCGAGTCGTCTTTTTTTGTTCCCAAATGGGGGCACGAGAGCAATATTGACGGCTTCAGGAGGCCTGATTCTCCTTCATCACGGCTAAACACATCGACCCAAGTGATATGATATTGCGTGAGAATGAAAACATGACCTTGCTTAATCGGGCTGCGATGAATATCCAGAATCCAATCCAGTTTACCCCTTTCCCGAATGATGTGACCGAGCCTTGGAAGTAAGATGTTTGCGTCTAAATTCAAAACTTCCATTCTCTCATGATTCCACATCAGAAGATATCGCGTGGTAGCGTCTGCCGTCTTGCGGGAGGAGGGGGATGGTGAGCTTTCTACTTTTCCAGACCACGTTTCTTCTAAAATAAGAATCCCGTGTCTTTCAGTCGGATAGGAAGGCATAGACGGCAATTCGTTGAGTAGGCCATGAGAAATGTGTCCGCATTTATTGAGAGTCAATTGGGGAGCCACTCTTCGTTGGACCTGCGAAGTTCCCGGATCATCCCATATGCTCCAATACCCGCCTTCGTCGATAATAGCAAGTTGATGCGATCGTCCAGATGCCGTGGCAAACAAGGCGACATCAGAATGAGCATTTCCCCCCGTCTGATGATACTGAATAGTTAGCAAAGGATTTGGGTTTATCAGTGATGGTCGTTCCCGAATCAAGCTGCTCGTTGGCTGATTTGAGGTGGTGGGCACTTGGCGGAATTCCGGCTTGAGAATGGTTGTTGCTGTTTCTTTTTGAACCAGCAGCCACCGAGGTGTGTCGTCTTTTGAATGGTTCCCAGCAAATTTGATCTGCCTGATGGGCAGTCCGTCATTAGTCCACATTAATTCAGCCTCCCTGTTGGCCGGATCGATGCTCTGAAGATTCAGAAATGCATTTGCATTATCTCCCCATTGTAACGGCACATCCTCCATGCGAGCCAGCCGTAAGAGCTCTCCAGATTCTCCACAAGCGACGGCCATTATAGGAGACTTTAAAGGCCCTGTCTTAACACTTGCATCGGGTACGTGCCCAATGGCGAACAAAGGCCTGGTGTTAGGAGCATCATCTGAGATGTTGAGCGCTTCCATGTCTGCTTTGAGAGTGTCTTGATATGCGGAGTTGCCCATGGCGATCTCTGGGTGAGATTTGAACAGCCATCGTTCTTGATTTTGACGTTCCCTCCAGAGCCTGGTGGATGTCTCCGGAGATCGACTTTTTGAAGCTGAATAAGTAATGGTTGAAGCACTGACAATCTTGAAATGAGGCCCTATTATCCGATGTTAACATTAGTTTTTGGTGGGGTCTTCGTTTGCCTCGTCTCTGCCCCTAGCTTTTCACTTACATCTTGAGGTGAACCGGGACGTCTCCAATATCCCAAGTGTTCTTCCGGGATGCTCGCTGGGAATATATTTCAATTCGCCTGGAGTGCCCAGGCCCATTAGGGGATGAGGCCACCAGTCCGCCATTCTAGGCTAGTTATCGTATCCAATGCGATGAGAAGAGGTTGATTTTTTCTTTTCTTCATCTCGATTTCACCTAAGACAGATCGTAGCTGCATTCGGGGTCACATAGAGGCAGCAGCGTGGCTCAGATTGGCAATAGCGGATGTAATAAGTGCAATAAATGTAAATGGTAATTATTCAAGAAAAATAAATAAATGCTCAGCCCTCTTCCTTCACTGAGCATGTCACGACAGACTGACTTGCTTGAGATTTGAGTTCTTGAATTTGAGCCACGTGACTGGGCCTGCGCTCTGATTTTGCGCCACACTTACCTATGTCGACCCAGCAACGTGCTTTTTGGGTAAACACCACCAGCCGGAGCTCTAGAACCGACCAAACAGCGTTTTTGCTTTGCTTCATCCCACCTACAACTCTCTGCGAGCAGAAGCCCAGAAAATAAGACGAGTAGACACACACACACAATGGCTGCCGGCTTCGATCCATCAATGTCAATTGGCCCTGGCCGCCAGACCATGGCCCCCGTTGGCCCCTCCGCCGCCGACACGCTGCCCAGCATCGACTTTGGGTTCGACGATTTGCGCGAGCGCATGGCCAAGTTTACAGCTAAATTCGATGCCTTTATTGAGCAAGGCCGCAAGCGTGTCTTGGAGGAGCGCAATCAATTCCGCGTCAACATGGCCGAGCTTCAAGGTATGCGCTGGTGCAAAAATGCCATATAAATCTGGATACCATCTATGAACAAGAGACTAACTCCCCCTTCCCCGCAGAGGATGAACGCATGCGACGGAGAGATATTGAAATCGCCCAAGTCAAAATGTCAACGTACCAGCAAACCATTGAGAAGGAAGAAGCCGAGAAGCGCGAAATGGAAGGCTCGATATCCTCGCTCGCCGCCCAGCGCGACAGCCACATCGCCGCGCGCGACAGCCTCAAGGCCCAGATTGCAGAGACCCAAGCTGAGATAGACTCTCGACTGGCCGCCCAACGCGCCTACATGAAGCAGAAGGAGGCGCAGCTACGGTACAACGTCCCCGAGCTGGACTTTTGGATCACAAACCTGTGTCTACGGATTGAGGGCGCGGGAAAAGACGACCGGCTCAAGTTTGTGTACACGCATATTGACGAGAAAAACTGGGAGCGCGAAGCGTGGTTCGAGCTGGTGACTAGCTCGAGGGACTACGATGTGAAGCATTGCAGGCCTAAACTGGAGCGTGAGAGCGTCGAGAGGGTGCTGGATAAGGTCAACGAGTCGAGGGAACTGGTTGTGCTGCTGAAGGGAATGAGAGAGCTGTTTGTGGAGGCCGTAAAGTCCTGAGTCACGGGGGAGGGAAGTTTGATTGTTACGATGATATGTGTGCTAGATACCCGCAGCTGATGATTTACATGATGTATATGGACACTGAACTTTGTTTTCTTCTCTCGCGTAGTTTCAAGAATCGACATCCAATGCCACAGGAACGTGACGAGTTTTACAAAATGAACCAATGATTATGTACCTCGAGCTGCAATATAAAGACGAAGCCACTGACTTACCTCCCGCATACCTAACGCTGGTCTTGATCCTCACCAGCCACATGTGCAAATCGCTAACAGGCGCTGCAAAGCCGCTGTCAAGCTTAGCTGCAGCGCGTCAACGCCCCACTAAGCCAGACATTCATACAACACCTGAACCCAGGCCAAACATCCTCCCAGCATCTAAACCAACGTCTTCAAAATCAGCCCGTCGCCATGCCCAAACCCGACAAACACGTCGCGGCCTCCCAAGCCGTCGACATTCTCGAAGAAATCTCAACCATGCTAGTACGCATCTCACTCCACCAAGAAAAAGAAAAGAAAACATCAGTGCTAATCTTCCCCTCCAACTAGAACTGCCACATGGACCGCCGCATGTTGTCCACATGCATCTCATTAATCGAACAAGGCGTCCATCCCGAATCTCTCGTGGTAAGCAAGCAAACCCCCGGTTTCTTTTGAATGTGACCGTCGTTTCAAACTATCGCGTAATTATTAACGGCTCCTCTTTAGCAAGTCATCAAGGAGCTGCGTGAGATTGCCGATGACACGCGCCGGGAACAGCAAGAGGCCGCCGCCGCTAATAATCGGTGAAGCCTTTCACTTTCACCACATTCGCGCATGCAACCGTTTTTCGCCTCATCCCGCTAGGTTAACCTTTTGCAATTGGTGTTCTTCTATCTGATTTTTGCTTGATATGATATTTGAGCTGGGATTTTCATCTGTTATTCATGGCGCTTAGGGCGTTTACAAATACTATATTATCACTTTGGACGACTATTACTGTACATGGTAAATATTAAATTGATGGAGCGTTGCCCCAATGACACTCCCAATTTCCATATGCAAAAGTGACCTCTTCCCTTTTTTCCTCCCAATAGTCCAACTTTTTCTGTCGATGCAATGCCCATATCAGCGCCATGCCGTCGTACTAATTTAAAGAAACTCCTCCAAAGCAAACATATGATACGAAATAAAAGAAGGAAAAGGAAGACAAAAAATAGAGACATAGAAGGAACAATGGGAAAAAGAAACAAAATACATGGTATCCCAAAACTAGAGAAGAAAAAGAAAAGAATAACAACCAAAAAGCTCATGCATTTGCCAAACTCCACTCCATAGGATGCCCCTTGTGGATGGCAAGTATTTTCGTATGTCGTCATGCCTCATTAACAACCTCCATGTGCTCTCACAAACCTGAAAGCTTCCTTACTCAAGCCGCAGGTCTGAGTCGTTACCTGTGTCCAATCAAATTGAACTCATCCTCTTCTTCCTCCTCGTCCTCATCTGCGTCGTGGGCATCGTCATCAGTCGATTCATCAGAATCGTACTCATCTTCGCTTGATTCATCTTCTTCATCCTCGCCACTTCTCCAGAAGCCCAAGATGTCATCGTCAGACTCTCCGTCCACTTCGAGAACGGCAGCCTGTGGTATATCCATCATCATATGAGAAGGCGACATGGATCGGGCATATCTTTCGAGTATGCGTGATGGAGGCTCTGGTGCATTGGAAGAATGTCGCCGCCTGTTGGGCGCCCGCGCGCCTGTCGTGATTGAGATCCGTCGAGCCCCAGGTACCGCTTCTTCTGAACCAGCCTCCCGTGCGGCCTGAGACTGATCACCAGCTGCCGGCTGGAGCGACTCGGCATTCTGCCCCAAGATCTGCAACTCTACCGTGTTATATGACCGACATATCGAGCATTTAAGTCCAAGCCAGTGATATGCCACTGTGCTTCTGGCAGAGCAATCGTTGCACAGAATTTTGGCCTTGGTGTCACGGAAATCCGGTGGCATTGGCTGGCTTAGGATGGCCAGATCCAAATTGCGAAACTGCGTTTCCATATTCATGAGGCTCTTGTTGCAAATTGGGCATTTGTACGAGGCCCGAGTGTGCTGCTCATAACATTTCTTGTGTATGCTATGGCCACACACCATGAAGACAACCCGTTTTGGCGATGTAAACATGTACTCGCCACAAATCGGACAGTCACAGTCTGTTGATCGCTCGATACACTTGTGCGAGCTCTCAATGGATGTGGTGATACATGCTCGACATGTCTACGATGCTGTTTAGCCGCGGAACATAAAGAAAAGGGGAAGTGAACTGAACTCACTTTGCAATGGAAGAAGTCCTTTCCCAGCCCCATGCCCCGACGACATATTCCACAGTCATTGCAATGATAGATGGGCTTATTGGCCCGATTCTCCCAGAGCTTACAGATGTTACAGTAATACTGCGCTGACACCACACCGCAGTTACTGCAGACCTCAGACGCCTTTTGCGGTGTGGCACAGAGCATGCAAAGCATATTCTTTGTATCCTTGCGGATCAGCGTGTGGTCCTCGTGTATGTCATGGCAAAAACGACAGGTATACCACTTTTTGCAAGTGGAACACTGCAACTTCACGTTCCGCTCATAGTGCTCACATCCTAGCGGGCCTCGAGTTTCAGTAAGCGAAGCAGCCGAGTGTGTTGGAGTTGTTGTGCTTGGTGTCCTGGAGTGTCGAACAGGAGCGTAGGTCGGAGCTATGTCGCTGTCACTCAAGACAAACGTCTCCTTGACTGACGGCTCTCCAATCAATTGATTCTGCCAGTACTTGAGCGACTCCAGAGGTCCGACAGGGCTGGCAAGCTCCCATGTCTGGCCGATGGAGCCGTCATCCGAATCGCTTTTGGCAAGAGGCGAGCCGGCGATCACGGAGGCACGATAGCCCTCCAACAGGGTATCGTGCATGAGCCTGGCCTTTTCATTAGATGGGATCTCCCGAGCGTTGATCTCCTGGATGCGGGAACGCAGCTCTCGCATACCGTCGTCCTCGGGAATGGGGCCATTCTTAGTGGGCGCATTTCTGGGCGGTGTTATTGGGAAGCCAAGATGGTCAAGCAGAGGTCCGTGACCCGTGGCTGGTCCGGCCGGGACTTCTTCCACGATCGTCTCCTGGGTGGAGGAGCTCAAAGGCCGGGAGCGTCGTTGCTCAGGCGATACATCGGGCGATGCATCGGGCCCCTGCTGCCCGACATCGTCGGCGTCGTCAGAATCGTGGACGGCGTCGGGCGGAACTACTGGCGTCTCTTCATCGCCGGCCAACGTTGCACGGGAGATCTCGGAAAAGCGGCGAGCCTGTCGCAGCACAGGGTTGATGATGAACTCGGAGACAAGGGAAGGCATTTGGCTTGCTTGCGTCTGGCGCAACCGCAGCGCCTGCCGCTGAGGCGCAGCTGAAGACGGGGGATGCTTTTTAAGATTAGGATGAGGCTACCCAGCTCATACAAGTACCGTGGAAAGGGCGGTGATAGCAGGGAATTTAATTAGAAGGAATGGAAGAAAAGAAGCACGAAACTGAAACGGGGGGGTTCCCACGCAAGGTCAAGTTCGACGGCAGCCAAAACTGTTCATCTGGCGAGGGTGTTTCATCTGTTTGGCTGACCAGAGCAAAAACCGAAGGAGAATAAGAGGATGGCCAGAGTTCGGCGAGATGTTGGAAAGACACTGGCCACCGTTGTTCGGCAAGGATGACATAAGGCATTGGACGGATTAGTATTCTAGTATGAGTACGGACTACCTAACCTTATGGTGAGCCACTGATGTGCTGACTGTGGTCTCAGACGCTTGCATGTGATTGCTCCAATTGAATCATGTTGGGTGAGACTTTCAAGGCCGCTTTAGTGCGTGTTTTAGCGCTTTCATCTGAGTACATGTACCAATAGTGAACAATAGCGTCGAAATATTAGCTGCTCCATCCCTGTGGCTCAACCAACATTGAAACCGCTCAGCTGTTGACCTGCTGTTGTACTTGCTGTGGCTGGTGGACGGGAGCAGCCAAAAGCCGGCGCAGGTACGTACCGGCCCGGCGTTTTCCAAGAATGGCACTAGCCACGCGGCTGAGCACTTCTGGGCTGGAGGGGATTGCAAGGTGGCCAATATTCCTAGAGCTGAACCAGGGGGGTTTTTTAGAAGCTGTCGTATTCTTGGAATCCCGACGCAAACAGCAATATCCACCACAAACACCTCCTTTGTCCTCCATTTCGTTTCCCTCTCCTGAGCCGGGCTTGGCCATCAGGATTGTTTCTCCTTTTCTTGTCGACGGTGCCAGCATCGTCGTCGTTGATGTTCTACTATCTTTGAGTCTGTCCAACTCGTCCAGTCATTACAAATTGTGCCGCAGCCTGCTTCTGTTGGAGCTAGCTGGTCGCCTCTCCCCTTTTTCTCTTCCGACCTCACATCTCGAAAATCCGTTCAACCACTCCAATTGATTCTTTTTCACCTCCATTTACCAGTTCCCGGGGGAACAGGAAGTTTTCTTTCAAACCATGGCTGCCGACAAGGCCGTCCTCGCCTCCGGCGCTGACCAGGGCGAAGGCTTGAGGCTGCGACAGGTGGCTTCGCAAGCCGCGCCCGGGCCCATTGTCCAGCCTGAGGACAAGAAGAAGCTGGCAAAGAAGGTATTGATATAATCAGCGAGAGCCGGCGGACTTAATTGCGTGCAAGCATCGGACTGACAGCGGTTGCAGGAGAAATCTCTCTTTGAAGTGCTTGCAGACTTGGAGTCCATCCTTGCCCCGCTGATCTTCACAGCCGTTGCCATCTTCACTCGATTGTGGAAGATTGGCATTAGCGATATCGTCACTTGGGATGAGGCTCAGTACGTAACCCTTGTCGCCATGTGCCTGAGAGACGTGCTAGAGTGGAACGAGTTTTACTGACTTGTGACTCTTTACAGTTTTGGCAAGTTTGGAAGCTACTATATCAAACATGAATACTACTTCGACGTCCACCCTCCGCTCGGAAAGATGCTGGTAGGCCTCTCCGGAGTCCTCGCCGGCTACAACGGATCCTTCGAATTCAAGTCTGGCGAGAAATACCCCGAAGATGTCAACTATACATTTATGCGAGCCTTTAATGCCGCCTTTGGCATTGCTTGTATCCCCATGGCCTACTTTACTGCCAAGGAGCTGAAACTGACCCGACCTGCCGTCTGGTTTGTTACCCTGATGGTCCTCTGCGAGAACTCTTACACCACCATCAGCCGCTTCATCCTCCTCGACTCCATGCTTCTTTGTGGAACCTTTGCTACCACTCTTTGCTGGGCCAAGTTCCACAACCAGCGTCACAACAGCTTCGAGCCCGAATGGTTCTTTTGGCTCTTCATGACGGGTGTGAGCATCGGATGCGTTTGCAGTGTTAAGCTCGTCGGTCTGTTTGTCACTGCCCTGGTTGGTCTTTACACAATTGAGGATCTGTGGAGAAAGTATGGCGACAGAAAGATGCCTATTGTAAGTAACCCTCTCGCTATGCCAGTACGGATCGCCATTCGCTTACACTTTTGCAGCCTGTCCTTGCCGCCCACTTCTCTGCTCGCGTCGTGGGCCTCATTGTTGTTCCTTTCCTCATCTACATGATCTCCTTTGCCCTGCACTTTGCCATTCTCGACTCCACCGGTCCTGGTGATGCCCAGATGAGCTCCCTGTTCCAGGCCAACCTGAAGGGAACCGAAGTCGGCAAGAATAGCCCCCTGGAGATTGCCATCGGATCTCGTGCCACCATCAAGAACATGGGTTATGGTGGTGGTCTTCTTCACTCTCACGTCCAGACCTATCCTGAGGGATCTGGCCAGCAGCAGGTTACTTGCTACCACCACAAGGATGCCAACAACGACTGGTTCTTTTACCCCAACCGCTTCGAAGCCGATTACGATGCCGAGTCCCCCGACCTCCGATTCATTGGTGATGGATCCGTCATTCGTCTCATTCACGCCCAGACTGGCCGCAACCTGCACTCTCACGAGATCGATGCCCCCGTCACCAAGTCCCACCGCGAAGTGTCCAGCTATGGCAACCTCACTGTTGGTGATGACAAGGACCACTGGCGCATCGAGGTCGTCCGAGACACGGCATCCCGCGATCGCAGCAGAATCCGCACTCTCACGACTGCCTTCCGCCTTAAGCACACTGCACTGGGCTGCTACCTCCGCGCTGGAAACGTCAACCTTCCTCAGTGGGGTTTCAAGCAGATTGAGGTTACTTGCGACAAGCAAAACAACCCTCGCGACACTTACACTCACTGGAACGTTGAGGCTCACTGGAACGACAAGCGTGAGTGAACGATTACTCTTTACTCTTATTCTAGCATTTTAAGCATGACTGACTCTCTTGATCTTTTAGTGCCTGCCAGCGACCCCGGCGTTTACAAGTCGCCCTTTATCCACGATTTTATCCACCTCAACGTTGCCATGATGACTTCCAACAACGCCCTGGTGCCGGATCCCGACAAGCAGGATGACTTGGCCTCTCAGTGGTGGCAGTGGCCCATCCTGAACGTCGGCCTTCGCATGTGCGGCTGGGATGACAACATTGTCAAGTACTTCCTTCTTGGTAACCCGTTCGTCTATTGGGTTTCCACCGCCTCTCTCGGCCTTGTCGCTCTTGTTGTGGCGTGGTACATTGTGCGATGGCAGCGCGGATTCAAGGAGCTCAACAACTTCGAGATCGAGCAGATTCACTACGCCGGCATCTACCCCGTCATTGGCTGGTTCTTACACTACCTTCCCTTTGTCATCATGGCGCGTGTTACCTACGTTCACCACTACTATCCTGCTCTGTACTTTGCCATCCTCTCCCTGGGCTTCCTTGTTGACTGGGTCCTGAGGAACCGTAATGCTGTTGTCCAGAGTGTCATCTATGGCGTCCTGTACTCTGTCATTATTGGACTTTACGTCCTGTTCATCCCCATCTGCTGGGGTATGACTGGAAGCAACCAGCAGTACTCATACCTGAAGTGGTTTGACAACTGGCGCATCAGCGATTAAACAGTATTTCCGACTAGCCAACTCAACACACCATGGTGGCGAACATATACTTTTAACCCGTGTTCATCATCATAGGAATTTTTTTTTTATCTTGGGGGTAGATGGATGAGTGGATGGTGGTCGAGGGAGGCTGCTTATTGTTAAACAACCAAAAAAACACTCGCGCACACTCTGTAAGATTTGTAAAGACGTGGGAGGTGTATGGAGATTTCTCACATTAATGAAGAAAAAAGACACGGGTAGGGTAGGAAGGATTTTGCAAGTCATATAAAAAGATGATATGGGAAAAAAGGGTTGGCGGAAAATACTATACACCGCATTTAATGCAAGACATATATCTCCCCAATTTTGCCATTGCCATTGCCCGGTGCAGAAAGAAAGCGTCATTTGGCTTCGCGTCTGCCAGTTATGTTGTGCATTCTACTACTATTATACAGTGCCATGCTGCCAGTTACTTTGATATGGATGTCATCAAGGGCTCTCGGACTTATAGTCGTGTAAATGATGAAAGCCCATCGGGTATCTTGTCTTGTCTTGTCGACTTTCCTTCCTCTTTGTTCCTCCCCGTGCGCACACGACTTTCGCTTACGATTCGAATTATACAGAAAAGAGAACTGAAAAAGAAAAACCCGTCTCAACAACATCCACCTCCTGATTTAGCGGCGTCGGTAGACAATTTCACTTGCCGGTTCCCGCCAGCGCCGGGACCTTTGACGCCAGACCTCCTGTCGTTTAGATTGTACTTGCCGGCCTGGATGTTCTGGTATATCCTCTCGGCGACCCTCATAAAGGCCTTCTCAACGTTCTCGCCGCTCTTGGCGCTCGTCTCGACGTATTCAAGGATGCCATTGCGCCTGGCCCACTCTTCCGCTTCCTCCCGCGTGACCTCTCGCTTGTTGTCCTCCTGCTGCGTCAAATCGGCCTTGTTGCCGACCAGGACAATGACAATGTCCGGCTCGGCAATCTGGCGAAGATCATTCAGCCAGTCGGTAACGTGCTGAAAGGTGGCCTTGCGCGACAGGTCGAAGACGAGCAGCGCACCGCTTGCGCCGCGGAAATATGATCTCGTGACGGACTTGTACGTCTCCTGGCCGGCTGTGTCCCACAGACTGAGCTTCATATGCTTCTGGGGGATGCCGCTGGTGTCGCGCCGGGGCTCCGGAAGGCCTGCGGGGGACGAGGGTTCGTCTGGAGAGGACAGGGACGGGATGGGGCCGGCGGGAGTGTGAGGAGGGCCGACGGGGACGATGCGGGAGCCGAATTCGACGCCGATTGTGACGTCGTGGTGCGCGGAGAAGCGGCCTTCGCAGAGGCGGATGGTGAGACTAGATTTGCCGCATCCTGAGTCGCCGATGCAGACTAGCTTGGCGATGTAGTCCCACGGAGCTGATGAGGACATGGGGAGGAGAGGAGCGTGGCAATGCGCACGAGGTTAGGTAATAGAGAGGTGAGATGGAAGAGGGAGTTGGAGAGAGAAGAAAGCAACGGAGAGAGATGGGGGGGAGAGGCGTCGGAGGGTTCAAAGAACGAAGGTCTAGAGTTGGAATTTGGTTGGAGGTGGTCGCAGATGTAGGTGTAATTGATCCAAGTGGGTTTGATTTGAGGCTGGAGCTGCGATTAGCGGCACGTGCGCCGGTGCGATCTAAAGGCGGCTTTAAGACCTGGACAAAGAAATACAAGGATGGCTGAGAGATGGAGATATAGAGAGAGATAAGGCTCAGAGGTGGTAGAAAGAGAGGTTGGTGGTTTAAAGAGAGGGAGAACACAATCACCAGACACTCGATTACACAGGAATAGAAAGAAATACAGGAAAAGAAGAGGGCAGCGGTTTGCAAGGCAGGTGACGATGGGCTCTGCCTTGTGTGGGATGAGATGGACATGGGGCTGTCACGGGCCAGCACAAGGTGTGTGACCCGACCCGCGAAAAAGCTGGAGAAGAGGGAATTGGGGGCCGGACTTTGAATCGGGATTTTGGAGAGGTATTTTGCAGGCAGACGCTGCTGTTGGAGAACATCTACTAATGCAGGAAGAGGGTATTTTGGCAGTTTCAATATGGACAAAGGGATACCCAGCAGGCAGACTGAGCAGATGGAACATGGAAGTGTTATCGGTGACGCAAGAAGGCGATAACGGCATCATGACGGGGACCCTTGACTAGCGGTATTTGGTAACTGATGCTACAGGCAAGGTACCGCATCTGCTAGCGCACGCACTGAGCAGCCGGGGCTCGTGTCAGCAGCAGCACTAACGGCAATTAAGTTCCTCCCATGTATTGCGTCTTAGAGGTGGACAATAGCATGACATGACTACCGCTAGGTCCTAGTACAAGTTGGCCACCAAGGTTCAGGTCAGCGCCCATGCCGGTACATGGACGGACCGTCGTAGGCAGCCATGTGCGCAGCTGGTGTACAGGTACGGATGCATGATGTGCAGTTGGGCTGCTGTCAACTGCGATTCGGTTTGTGCTAGCTGCCTTTTTCTTTCACGGTACACGGTCCATAACACGGTTCATGCTGCGTCTTACCTGAGTAAAGTACTCCGTACAACCTGGTACGACGTTGGAGCCTCGGGTTCTGCGCCTCCGCTGCCCGTCGAAGTCGGGGCCTGGATCCAGCATGAAGCCTCATTGCCTAAGATAGGTATTTGTTTATATACAGGTAGTACAGAGCAGGAATTCCATTTTCTTCTTGGATGATTTGATTTCTTCTCTCTCTACCTTTTCTTGCTCTTCCTTCATACCTTATTTGTTATCACTGTACAGCATCTACTAAGTCATCAGCTCCCTCGGTGACCGGGGGGTCAAATGACGGCACGCTGCCCTTGTGCTCACCCAACCAAAAAGGTCCCCAGGTACTCCGCAGGTACCAGTACCCATCTCGGCAGGCAGCGCACCGCATGCGGACCTCCTTATCACTAGCAGTCATCACCTGTGGCTCTGTGAGGCGCTGACCGCCAGCAACCTTAGGCTCCTTAGCCAGCAAAGGACGCCCACCTGTACTCCAGGCATTCACTAAGTTTTGGTCTATCGAGGTCACCAAACCGACTCATCCGCCCTGTGTCGCCTGACCTCAGCTCTTTTTCTCCTCTGCTTTTTACTTCATACAGTCTTTGTTGCTCAATCAAGCATCCACCATACATTACTCATACCTCGCCATGGTGTAATATTTTTTTTCCGTCTTTGATTCTTAGTCTTTGTTTTCTTGGGCTATTATTCTCCCTGTTGTATGCAAGGGAGAGCCGCCTAACTTCTTTGCTGCCTTTTCCAAGCGTCGTTCGTCATCGCCCATCATCCTGCTTTAGAGTTTCATCGCATCTCCGCTCCAACAAACACAAAAAGATCGACAAAAGTGCCGCAACGCAGCTGCAGTTCGCCAGACATCGAGTGTGACAACCGTGCCAAACCACTTATCGTGGGGGCGGCGGTAGGTGAAGGGGCATCATGTTTTCCGAGTGTGCGTGACGACATCGAGCCGTATAAGCCTGCGTGCGTCTGATGAAGCTGCTGCTAATCCATTCTCCTAGACGCCTCGAGATTTCTCGCGCAGTCCCAGTCGAGGCTGTCGAACTTTGGCCAAGCAGACACCGACAACTCGTCCCGGCAAAACGACTGGTCATCATCTCGCCCAACCCGACCCTATCGAGACGCCGGCCGAGGGAATGGGGGCCAGAGATCACTTCTTGGAAGAGGCTATGGCGGGAACCCATATCAGAATGGTGGTGGAGGAGCCGGTGGTGGCTCGCGCTTCGGCCAGCTTGCGTTTGGATCTCGCATAACAGCTGCGCAAGACGCACCCCTGTTTCACAGCACGCTGGACGAGTTTCGAGAGGAGGACGACGAAGAGGAGCGCGACAGGGAAGCTGCTGATCTCTTTGCACTCCAGAGGTCACGAAGGGTGGCCGCCGCTAGCAAGCTGGCCGACAGCGTCGAGTCTGACGCAAATAGTCGAGGGTCGCTCGAAGAGAGCTCGAGGCAGTTTGACCATCCATATCGCGCCCAGGGTTTCGGCCGGGGCATCAAGAGCAGTTGGAACGGAACGAGGAGCTCACATCATACAACAGTCGCAAAGAATACACCGCTAGAAGAGGAGGAAGCCGAAGAGGTCGATCACGATAGCAGGGATGGCGAAAGCGATCGCAGCAGCGGTCGCCATAGGGGGAATATGGTTGATGTCGGGCTTGATTCACAGGAGGACGCCGACGATGATCCTCCAGAATCTCTTTTGGAAGAGCCAACCGATAACAGCCCCCCAGCTTTCCAACGATTCAAAGACCCGTCGGGACGAACGCCGCTGCTGGAAAGATCGGCGAGAAGCGACACTGACATGGACAGCACGCGACATACAGAACCTCCGGAGGCTGACCCAGCTCCCTCAGGAAACGCCTTTGTCGAGGGAGAGATATTCAGACACGACCCTTTCTTCGCGTGGATATTCTTAATCAGTCTCGCCGGGATGATGTCAACCTTTGTCCTGGTGTGGCTCAATACTACTCCTAAGAAGAGCCCTGTTGGAGACACGATTTATACGACACTACAGAAATCCTTCAATATGCTTGCCGTCGATACCGTGGTGGCAGTATTAGTGTCATTTGTATGGTTGGCAGCGCTGCGGTCCTTTGTTCGGCCGCTGGTTACTGTTATCCTGGTCGCTGTGCCGGCCATTATGTTTTCATTTTCTATTTTCTCCTTTGCGTCGTCTTTCAAAGGGCGGACGCACGGGACAAGCTTTCAGGACGTCGTCATGAGATGGACCGCCATCGTCCCGGGAGCTTCGTGCATCCTATGGCTCTGGCTTGTCGTCAAGGGCCGAAGAGCGATTCAGCAGGCCATTGAAATTCTTCAATTTTCCTCCAAGATTCTGGCACAAAACCCAGGTCTCTTATTAGTCGGCTTTGGATGCCTGGCCTTGATTGTTGTCTGGACCTGGATTTGGCTGGCCATGTTTACCCGTGTCTTTATGGGTGGCTATTTCTCAAAGTCGTTGGTTCGGTTTGTGATTCAATTCTCCAGCTGGTGGCTCGGCGCCGCATTTGTCTTCATGTATATGTGGACGCTCTCTGTCATCAACGCGGTGCATCGAGCGGCGACTGCGGCGACCGTCTCCCAGTGGTACTTTCATCGCAATGCAGGCCCTGCCACGCCTTCAAAGGAAATCGTCATGGCTGCTTTGGGCCACGGCGTGACCACAATCTTTGGCAGCATTTGTGAATCAACGCTTCTGTCTCTCCTTATCAGAGCACCATTGATTTTCCTGCCCAGGAGGCTAGGTGCAATCATCACAAACATCGCTTCGTTCTGGATACCGACGCCTATTGTGGCTCTCACAAACCCTCTCACAATTACCTTTGCAGCCATTCATTCTCAAGGCCTAGCCACGTCTGCTAGAGGTCTTGATCAAATGGAATTTGTATCACCTGCAATCCCTACTACCACACTGACACCAAGGGCGTTGCGTCTACGCGGTCAGGCGAACGGCCTTTTGCCCTACCGACTGGCCAAGTTGCTCCTGGTTGCCACGCGATTGATTATGGCTACTGGGCTGGGATTTGCGGGCTGGGTGATTACCGCAAAGCAACTGCGGATCCAGCTCCCAGACGGTGTGGGCGTGCGAGGATCAGCGTATGCATACGTGGTTGGCATGATGGCCAGTTTCATTGGCTACTCGGTTATGGGCGCAATGGAGGGCATTCTTAGCGGAATTGTCGACGCGGTTCTGATATGTTATGGAAGCGAGCGACGGATGGAGAGAGGCCATGGACGATTCTGTCTCGAAGCGGCATATCTGTTTGGAGAGCGGCGAGGAACCGGCGAGGATCTCGGATATGAGTAAACAAGCTCACGCTGGGCCCGCTCTGTATGTTGATGGATTCTGGATTTTTGGCACGCCTGCTCTTTTTATTTTTCTCTTTTGTTTTGATTGTTTTTTTTTGTTCCCTATTAGCTATTGCTCATTGCTGCGGGTTTTGAACTTGATTGAATGGGATGATAGATTGGTAGAGCTGATTTGGATTATCGGGACTCAAAAAAGGCCATGCAGTGGAGATGTTGTTACGGCAAGCTCCAAGGGGGATAGGACAGCAATGATATTTTCCCAATGTGAATTTTCTCTGCCTTTTATGTACCTGCTACACTTGACGTGTTGTCTTACGATGGAACTTGTAATGTTGCAATCCTGTATGAATCTCTGTTCAAGGAGAGAAGTGCGTTGTGGTTAGTTGGTTGCAAAGAGTAAATTGATAGTGTCGAGTAAGACATGTTAATTCCATGAACGGTTAGACACTTTGGCCGAGTGGTTAAGGCGATGCCCTGCTATCAACAGGTATCATAGGCATTGTGTTCGCACGCGCAGGTTCGAATCCTGCAGGTGTCGTTTCTTTTTTGGACTTTTTTCTTTCTTGCTGCATAGTCTTTTTTCACCTAGTCAAATCTCACGTAGCATTTGTCTCCAATACAACTCTTTCAAGGAAATTGTACTCAATCTTTTTTTGTTCTGAAACTTAATTTGCTATATGGACTAGGAAGCTCTTCGCCTCTCACGATGCTTAACATTGGAGACAGCTTCATGAACTGTCTATCTCTCGCGGGTTTTTGTACAAAGAAGCGTCATTGGTCTAGGGGTTAGGATTCAACTCTTCCATTAACTTGAAAAGTTGAGGCCCGGATTCGAGTTCCGGATGACGCAGTGCTTTTATTTTTGTAATTCGCTCTTTTTTTGCACTCCCCCAGGATGAATTAGGCAAGTCAGTGTATTGGAGTATTTAGCCAAGTATCGTAAGTTGAATTGTTTTCTCAATCCTGCGATAGGGCTAGTATTTCAGTTCTAGTTCCTTCTATTTCACAGCATACATGTCGAGATGCCAACTATTATTTTGAGCAGATATATTCAGGTTTGTTTATAAGTTGCCCTAGCTATCGGGCCTGTATTAGATATTTTAATTGTATGTATGTGTGCTTGTATATGCTACAGAATTCCTCAACTTCGAGGCTTCTTTTATTCATCAGCCTCCTTAGGCAGTTCCTCGTAAGCAAACCCGCAGTCCACTTCATTAAGTATCAGCTCTGCCTTAGATTGAACAAGATCATCCCGGTCGCCTTCTGCCAGGAGCTCTATATCCAGATCTCGTGCCTTGTTCATAGCGTGTATGACTTTCAGTCGGGCATCTGGCTCCCCAGGGTCTCGAAGCTTTCGCACAGAGCGGCTCAGCTGGCCCCGGCTTGCAGCGATGCTCTGTCTCTGATTTCTCTCGAAATAGCTGAGTAAATGGCCTGCGGGGTCTTCGTTTAGGTGTGCCTCTCGACGGAAGAGACCCGTAGAGGCATATTCTGGCCCTTGTACGGCGCCAATGGTAGGATTAGGGTCAATAACAAGCTGCTTCGTGTCTAGATAGATTCGCTTCACCAGGTCGGCAATGTGCATGTCATCGTCATCATTAACATTGTTCGGGTTGTCTGGATCTCGGTATGGAGGCTCTGGTTCGGGGTGCGGTATAAACGGCGTGGGACGTCGAAGCGGCCGGTCCACGCCTGGGATCCTGATGAAGTGTGCCTCTGGCTCGTCTTCTTTATCTATAGAAAACAGAAACACCCGACCAGTCGCATCTCCAACGACCATTTTCCGGAAATCGGGCGAAAAGGCACCGCAGGAAATGGGACCAGGTGCTTCCAAGATAGTCCGTATATATGGTCGGTGTTTCTTGCGCACGTTCCAGACCATGACGGTTCCATCGCTGGAACCTGTGTAGAATCGATCTAGGTTGTTCCCCCAAGCTGTAAACTTGACTCCAGTGTCTTCCTTCTCTCGGTCATGGTAGTATTCGTCCAGAGGACGGCCATGCTGTAGAATATGCACAGGGTTGTCTCCTTGCGCCGTGTCCCAGACGTATACTTTGCCGTCTGTGCACCCCGCAGTCACATATGCATGTTTAAACGAGTTCGGCATAAAGGTCAGCTCGTTGATGTCTGACGCAAAACAGTCAAGGTTATGGTATTCGGAAAACCCGCCCTCTTGCTGGGGACTCTGAGGACTCCGGGGGCTCCGGGGGCTCTGGGGACTTGGGTCATCTTGTTTGGAAATAAGGACGGTTTGCTTTCCGAACAAATGGATCTGAGTTCGCACCTTCTTCTCAGACTGAGAAGAGGGAGAGGTTGCGGCAATGAATCTCGGTAATGTGGGATGCCAGGCCACTTCAAAGAAGTTGGCAGTTGTAGCAGTTGTGATAGGAATTCGCTGATTCAGCTTCGCATTCCAAAGAGTAATCTCTCCCGAGTTCTGTTTATCGAAGGGGATGTCGTGGTCATCTCCTGAGAAGCTCCGAGGAGAATATCCTACAGCAAGCAGATGCTGGCTTGTCGAGTCACGGCCCCACTGCATTGTTGCTGGGAAATATGCCCACTTATCGGAGCCGTCGGCGTCAGTCCGAGTACATGAAAAGGAGACGTAAGGGCTGTTCGCAATGTCATTCATGTTGATTGTGTATATCCGAATGGCCTCTGTAGGAACATCGGCCGCAGTAGCAACTCGTCCAGAGCCGTCCTTGGCCACGGAGACAAAATTTACGTTGCCGCCAAAGTACCAGGTGGCTAACGCAGTCATGTTGCTGCCAGATTCATCAACCTTCCACACCTTGACCGTTTTGTCGAAACTGGAGGTGAATGCCAGCCCTAGAACGCTATCGTAATCAGAGCATACAACCGACGAATACAGCCATGGGTCCTGGCTTTCACGCATGGCCGTCGTGGAGTTTTCTCCCTTTTCGACGAGTGGCCGTGGGATTCGGTGGTCAGGAAACGCCTTAAGCTGCCCCAGCTTTGTCGAGCAAAGGAGTAAATTGCCCGGCTTATTATACTGCTGATTATGGCTATCCGAGTGTGCAGTTGTGCCGCACAAAACATTGTCATCCGGGATCCAAGTTGTCGTCGCAATGTCTCCGGCACAGTTTGTGTACTCTGCGACCAAGTCCAAGCTGTCCTCGTGCGCCTTGCGAAACTCGTTTTGAAAGTTTTCATACTGGCGCATATGGGCAAATCCTCGGTTTCCTACCATCTCGCGAGCTAAAAGCAAGGATGATAGTCGACTGGCACGTCTCTTCTCCTGTTGCGAGCGAGATCCATTCGCTCTAGGGTCAAGACTCAGGATCTGAACTCGGCTTGGCGGCACTGCTTTGCCCGCAAGCAGATCCGAACAGTAATTGCGTACATCTTCGACCGTCCGGTGAGGCAAACTGTTATTAACAATTGACGGAACATTGAACTGATGGCAGAGCCGCGCCAAATGTTCAGGGGTCGCAGGATATCCCACGGGAAGATACATTGAGAAGCATGCCATGATTTGCCGAATTTCGTCAGACGTAAAGTCCACATGATAGACAGCTGGGCTCTTCAGCTCTTCCTTGAGCTCGCGGTATAAGCGATCAGCACCTTTGACAATGAGTTCGCGATCTGATGCTGATTGGTAAGGCCGGTGATCGAGGTCAAACCATGTATTTGAGGATGGGCCGCATTTGGTCGGCTCCCACCGACTCCCATATCTTGTTCTAGGAGTATTATCTTGTCTTTTTGGTATTGAGGTTTTCGGTTGTTTAGCGGCTATCTTTTTTATTTCTGGCGGAACCTGTTTAAATCTGGCAAGAAGTTGCTCCTTCAGCGGGGGGTAAGGGGACGTGTAGCTGCTCGAACTTGGCGCTTTTATAGGGGCGACACGATATTCCTTAAGCATCATGTCAGTTATATCCAACTTGGTTGTCTGTTCTTATTCCACTTACAGGTCTCTCAGATAGCTCTGTAACGATTATTTTGGCCTTTGTAGCAGTCCATTCATCATCGGCCGGCAGCTTGTAGTCGTTGTTTTCATCTAATCGGGAGACAAAGAGCGGATCCTTGGCAAACATGGAAACGGCCTGTGCCCTTTGTTAATTGTGTGCTCAATGCAGCCCAATCTTTAGAATATTGCATACCTTTATCGCAATTTCATCAAGTATGTACTCGGAAGCTGGCAGGTCCCTCAGCGCCCGGCTCACATAAGGAGAGACCTGTTTGCCAGCCCAATTAAAGTCAACACGCCTCCTCTTTGGCGGCGGCCCTTCATCCTGAGAATCATTCTGCCGCCGCTGCGCATGGGGAAGAGTATGTTGCTGCTGTTCGTTTCCGTTTCCGTTTGTGATTGCGATATGGCTTGGTGGCGGCGATGGCGTTTCAGTCAGGTCGATGACCATGGGCCTGGAAGGAGGAGAGGTAAGCACGAGGCTCATGGAGACGACCGGCTCGCCAGCCTCGGGCGGGCATCTCAAGCAAACCAAATAGATTCTCTGGCACTTTAAACGCGGCTGAGGATATCAACTTACCCCATCGCGTGCCCACACGTTCAAGCTGCTTAGATTGTTCTTAAACAAGGGATACGTAAGGATGGGGCTCTTAAAACACGTCTAGAGGGGAACTAATAATAAGTGGGTCACGTGCTATACCTTATGTAATATATAAACACAGCTATTATCTCTTAGCAACTTACTAGGTATATAAAGCTTCTTAGAAAGTATAAAGGGGTTAAACAAAGGGAAAAGATAAAATTTAAAAGTGTTAGCGTGGTTTAATTATTATATTTCTTGATAATATAGGTTAGGAGTGTAATATATATATATATATATATAATACTATGGTGTATGTCAAAATTAACACTGTAAAATATACCCATTAGACTTCAACTCTAGAATTAATTTCAGCTCAGCTTAATTGATTTCCACTGGATTTTATAATTAGACCAAGCGTCTCTTTGTTAAACGCGTGTATGATATCATTTGTCGCGCTTTAAGCAAATGCGCGCGTTGAGCTCCCGCCCGTTAATATAACCTCTCAATGAGCAAACAAGCTCTAATTCTACTACTAAGCTAAACAAAAATGGTCCGATACACTTGTTAGAAACAAAGCATTTTACATCAACATTTCTTGTGTTTGACAAGTCGAAAGCAAAGCTGATATCGCATACAACCCCCGTTGCGATCTGAGATCTGTGCATCCATTTAGATTGCGATCGCGATCGCGACACGCATGATAAGCCCGCCAGATGCAAGATATTAATTGCCGGTTAAAGGGACAATGCAGGTCCCACGCAGCCTATAAAAAGAGGCACTCCGACTTTTATCACACCTGTAATTAAATCTTTCAAAAGGTCTAAAGAGCCATATTAATCGTGCACAGTGCATGTAACCTCCAATCCTAATTGTGTCAACACCATCTCTGCGGCTTGTTCGGGTGGTATCACCTTTTTTTTGCAACAGGCCATCGATAGAAAAGCTTTAATCTACCATGGGGTAGTCGTATTGTACCTTGCGTTATTAAAGCATCGATAAGATCTTAGGCAAATAGGAAGCAAGGGGAGCAAGCTCGAAATGTAAATTGAATTACGCATTCTCCGTGCACTGTCTATGGGTAACGACATAAGCAACGCATGCACTATGTAAAATGAATGTTATAATAAATAGTATATTATAACTTGCCTTCGAGCTTAGTAACATTCTAATTAAGACATTTATAAGTAATTATAACAGTTACATTAGGTAATATGCGTGTATAATTTCTTATTACTTATTTATAAATAATGGTTTTATTTGCTTTCTAGGTTAGGCATCTACGAAGTGACATATTGGAAGAACCAGCTCCACATATGTCTTCAGCTCAAAGGCGCCTCGCTCTCTTGCATGACATTATAGTTGGACAGCCTCGTGAGCTGAAGCATGCAATTCGCAACTGACTAGGTATACAGCTATTGGCTGCGTTTGAACATACTCAACCTTGACCGCAAGTGGATTCCAGGCCGTCTTGGTTGCATAGCCACTCATATTAAATTATCGAACTTGTTTACAGCATCTGGATGACCAAGTCCGAAAAGCATCATAAAGAAGAAAAGACCCCCTTTATTAATGTATCTTTGATTCCTTCTCGTCTGTTTTATATTCATAACTCTTTCGCACAGACAGGTAAAACACCCCCCAAAAAAGGAAGCTTGGCCGCCGTACTTTGCTGCAAATACACACACACACTCCACATTCTTTACCGCCCACGGCTATAAGCTAACAGATAACCGTAACTGATAACTAGCTATATATCCAAACATTAAAAACCCAAAGAAAAATTCGCTCAGCAACAAACATCATGCCTGTTCATTTATCTATTCTTACAACTTGGCAGGGCCAGTCTCGGCGTTAATCTCCTCGTACATCTTGTCGATCTGAGCACGGAAGGCCTTGGCAGTTTGAGGCCGCTTCAGCTTAAGACTGTTGTTCATGTTAGCGGCTGAGTTTTGCGGTTGATTACTTTTTGCGGTTGTACTTACGTGGGTGTGAACAGCTCGTTCTGGATGCTAAAGGGCTCAATGTCAAGATAGACACCGCGAACACGCTCAAAGCTGTTGAACTTTTGCTTCTGCGCAATCTTGTTGAGCACCTTGAGGAACTCTGCCTTCACCTTGGGGTGGTTGGCAGCCTCCTTGAGGGCCGGCAGGTCAGCGGCCGTGACAGTCTCACCAAGGACCTTGCTGGCAAAAGGTGGGAAGTTCTCCAGGTCGATGCCAAAGATACCGACGAGTGTAGACTCCTTGGGGTCGCCGTGGACATAGGCCATTGCGATCAAGTTGGTGTTGCCCAAGTAGACGTTCTCGATACGCTCAGGAGAGATGTATTCACCCTGGGACAGCTTGAGAACGTTCTTCTTGCGGTCAATGATCTTGAAGCGACCCATCTTGTCAATCTCAGCGATATCACCGGTGTGGAACCATCCATCGGACTCAATGGCCTTCTTGGTCTCCTCCTCGTTCTTGTAGTACTCGCGGAAAATGCATGGGCCTCGGAGAAGAAGCTCACCGCGAGGGTTGGGCTTGTCATCGACGGTGTAGTCAAACTCGGGCACGGACTCGAGGCAGAGTTCGACACAGCCAGTTGGGGGTCCGATGTTGCCGAGACTGAAGTCTCCCGGAATCTGAACGGTACCGACGGCGTATGATTCGGTCATACCAAAACCCTGATAAAAGTTGTTGCCAAAAGCAGCGCGGAGGAACTCTTGAACATCAGGATCCAGCTGTGCGCTGCCGCTGATCATGGAGTGGGCCCTATCCAAGCCCACGGCAGCCCTGACCTTGGGGGTCCAGATACGGTCGTACAGGAAATGCGTGTTGTTCGCCTTACCTGGTGGCAGACGCATGCTGGCCTTCTTGGTGTTGATGACCTGGCGAGACAGGGCTCCCCTGGTACCCTCGGCCTCGATGGTGGCGGTTCGGATTGCCGAGTTGAAGCGGTTGAACAAGCGGGGCACAGAAATGAAACCGGTGGGCTTGAGAATCTTCATGTCGTCGACTAGGCCTAGGATATCGCCACGGAAGAAACCAATGCTGGCACCCTCGGACAAGGCAACTTGATCAACCATTCTGCCGTAGATGTGAGCAAGAGGCAGATAGGACATGTGAACGTCCTTTTCAGTCACCGCACCCTGCAGGCGGCTGGAAGAGATGGCAGAAACGGCATTGCCGTGAGTGATGACAACACCCTTCGGCGCACCAGTGGTTCCCGAGGTGTAGTTGATTGTGCAGAGATCGTCCCACTTGGCCGGGCGCATGGGGCGGCCAGACTTGGCGCCAATCTCCTCAACCTCCTTGAAAGAGTAGATCTTGATGCCGTGCTGAGAAGCAATGTCGTTCAGGACAGCGCCCTTGGTCAGACCCTTTTGCTCGCCTTGCTCCAGCTCGTCAAGGGAGACGATCAGCTTGAGGGATGGGATTCGAGGGGCCAACTTCAAGAGAGTCGGGATATGAGGCAGGGAGCAGACGATACAGGCGAGTTCGGCGTGGTTGATGATATACTCGGAAGTGTCCGGACCAAGAGTATCATAGAGTGATACGGTATAGAGAGCCTGCGACGCAAGAGCAAGATCTACAAATCGAGATTGTGTTAGTTGGAGATCTGTAGTGGGCATTGGGAGAGCGCGGGGAATCGCGCAAGGTTGGCCTACCGGTGATTTGCCATTCAGCGCGGTTCTGAGACCACAGTCCAACGGGATACTTGTCCAGGGTGTGCCCAATACTCTTGTGGATTTCGACGAGACCGGCTCCCAAGTTCTTGCGACGCTCGGCCACCTCGCCATACGTCTCCCACTCATATGTGTCTGCCCATGATTGCGTGCTGGGGTTCCAGAGACGGGTGCCGAGGCAGCGCTTGCTGGGGCGCTTCTTGACGGCGTTTTCGAACAGATCGTGGACCGATTGGATCTCGGGGTTGAACGTGGTCAGGAGCGGGCCATCCCCAATCTTGTGATGGCGGTAGATGGCGGTACGACCGGGCCGTTCTGTGCCTGCGATGGCAACACCGTGAGGAGCGCCGGGCGCAGGCGGAGTTGTCAGGCTCTTGATGTACGCCGCCGTGTCCTTGGTAGCCAGTGCCATTGTGTCGAAGGGGGATGAACTAGTGGCTGACCGCGTGTTGATATTTTACAGCTTTAAAGGAAAGGGTCCGCAACGCTCGCGATGCCTACGAGAATTGACCAGACAAAGTGAAAGGGAGGGAAGATTAGGCGACGTGTAAGGCCTGGGGAGGGAAAAAAGAAAAGGCGAGGATGGTTGCAAGGGAAAGGAAAAAAAGAAATATGGCGATGAGGTCGGGAGGTGGAGGTTTAACCAAAGTCATGGGCTGCTGAAAGGGACGGCCGAGGTTCGCGGGGCCTCGGCAGCCCCAGATTTGGGATTTGGTCCATGTACATGGCCTGCGCTCAGCGTCCAATGCTGTGGCCCAGCCCGCCAAATCGCAGAAGCCGTATAGGTACATGCGCGTTGCTAGCGCTGTGTCGGAGTGCCTAAACCGCTAGCGGCCAGCCCCCAACGAAATCCACTGAGGCGTCCCACCCGCGGAGTTTACAGCAGAGTTCTGCCCGTCACAGCAGTGGCAGAGCGCTATCCACGGGGCTCGGAAAGACTCAACTCCATCAAATGTCATTTCAATGGTTGCGTCCTGGTAGTACGAATATTACTTGTACATGTATGCCGGCGGCTGACAATCAAGGTTCTCACGGCGGCCGGCTAGCCGTCAGCATCTGGCCGTCAGAAACGTAGTTGATAAGATGGATCAAATAGGAGCTCGTCGATATGGCTTTTGTTGAGAAATAGGCCTTAGGGCGAGATAGACAAGAGCTGACACGCTGCACCCATGCATATTTGAACCTAGATAGAGGTAGTATGTACTGGTGCGGCGTTGATTATTTTTTTAACTGTCTTCTAGTAATACAATTACCCAGCCCGGCTATCCTGGGTAGCTGTAGGAGTTCACAGTTTAAGGACTTTGTTGTCAAGTGTGGACTCTAATGTAGCAGAACGTCCTAGCATGGCCGGCTACTAGATTTGTCAAACAAAAAGCAACATTGAGGCCGACGCGAATTGAAAGGTGATGAACGAAGATTGGCGGCTTACTTGTACTTGTAGTGCAATACCGTCAAGGCACGTAAGCACGCATCATCCCATCGTGACGGAAAAGCGTATCCGTACGAGTACATACATACAAACTCCGTCGCACAAGCAGTTGAAAAGTCCGGGATCCCGTAGTGACGTCGGCTGTTTCGGGGAATAATAACCACTCAGTGGCGACTCTTGTGTTCCAACGCAGGCGAGCCGGATGCTATTTTGTCTCTCCGTCAACCTCGCTGTACTTGTATCATTTCTACCCCAATCAACTCAATTCTACCCGTATATCAACAAATACGCAGACTCTCGCAAAAGCCAACGGAATCCGGGGCACATCTGGGGAGACTCGCAGCTTGGCTCATCCGCTAAAGCACGGCGGTGGGCCTCGGTCCAGGGCACTCTCCCAGCGCCCCGGCCAATCACGCCGCTGCTATTCCATATAGCGTCTCGTTTCGGCATGTGAAACTCGAGCTCAGAGGCAAGAACTTGCGGACGGCGTTCTGCAAAAGGCTACTTCGCCCGGATGAATTGACCCTTCGATTTGGAGCTTGAAACGTGTCCTGTTACGGAGTAGTGCCGGTGGTTATTGGGACGCAAGCTCGGAAGTACAAAGTCGATAACTTCTCCGCTCTCTCTCTTTTCCCCGCGTTGTCGCACAGACTGAGAGCCGAGGCCATCACCACACTGCGTTGCTTATTAAGCATCATTCTGGAGTAAGAGATGGAACTCAAGTCGGACAAGTATTGATACTAAATTCGACTACGATGATTTTTGATACAGCTCATGCGACAAGCAAAATTTCCTTGTTGAATTATCTCAACGTGATAACTTGTACTGTACCATATGGGGATTAAAAGAGAATTTCAGCTGCAGAGTCAGTAGTACATTTAGTCGTACTGGCTCAAACATGTATTGCTCAACTACAGAGATATGAGCCGCCGCCATAATACCTGTATACCTATATATGTATATTTTACAGGAATTCAACAAGCACTGCTACTGCTTTAACGTTTCATCAAATTCCTACAAGAGCGTGATTCTAGCTATGCTATTCGATTGCTATTCTTATTTTAAAATACAGTAGATCTGAGCACACGTCAAGATCTGTAGTGTGCTCTTTCACGTTCTGCACATCCATCTCGATCTGAGACTATATCACGATGCAGCTTCGCCTCAAGATACCAAACCCGTCACATTATATACGCACAATGCCTATTCCGGCTCAAACAATTGAACAAAACGCTCATCGCTTTCCTTCTGCGCATGTTCTCATTCCACCCTGAGCAGGCTCCCAACCCGCCCTTTTTTCGTCTCCCTTCAGCCAGTAATTCTACATGTCTCAGACATTCCGCAGACGCGTACGAGTGCGCAACCTCACGCTGCTACTCGATAGACTTGGTGCTAATAATAAATGAATTCCACGCCAACTTCTTCTTGGCAGTTCCTACTTCGCGACTCTCACCATTGTTCAATCTCTTCACATAACGGTCTTTTGCCATGTCGCAAACTCTCATCCTCTGCTTTCGGGCCTTTCAAGCCTTCGCGGCTGCTGCTGGTATCGGCTTGGCAGCATATGGTAAGCTTGCCACAATTGATTTGCTTCTCCAGTATCCTGTTGGCTCACTTTTGGCTCTTCGCAGTTGTGAATTGGCATCTCAGGGGCCCGCATCTCTCGACGCCACCCTCAATCAGCTTCATCCTCTTCTCTTCCATCTTCTCCGTCTTCTCCATCTTATACCTCGTTTTTGCGCCACGACTTGCCCCGAAGGTTACTCACCCAAAGATTTCCTTGGGCATTGAAGCCCTCAACTGCATCTTCTATTTTGCGGGATTCATTGCTGTGGCCGTCTGCCTGGGCGATCTGGCCTTTTGTACCGGCTCAGTCTGCATGGCAGGCCGTGGTACTGCGGTGCTTGCAGCGGCACAATTTAGCTTGTGGATGGGCTCTGCCATTATTGCAGCCAAAGCCATGGTCAGGGATGAGAGACGGACGAAGTTGCTTAGCAGGAGACGAAACACACAGAGGAACTTTGAGCGCGTTTGATCGGGTACGGAATACATACATATATTTGAGAATATTAATGGGAAGAGAGGGGGACTGTACGGGCTGCAGAGCGAGCGTACCTGGAGAGTGGCCTACTGGGCATATTGATCTCATGATGAGCATGGTTTATGACTACTATAGAGACATGGCGGCCGAATACATGTAGTATGCGAGTTTGATAGCACTGGCGGCAACTTGTAGTGAGGAATTTTCGGCAGTTGAAGGGGTCTTCTATTTCCCTGCTGATACTTGGTAATCATCATAATTGTGTCCATGAAATCCTCACACATGAAGAACGGGAATTATCGAAGTCATCGTGAAAACGCTTGAGACGCTGTTTGTGCCAGCTCATAGCAAAACTACTAGAGTGTTTAATAATCGAATGAGAGATAAGAAAGACAGAATACAGCAAAAGTGGAAATCATTAGCTGATAAGAGCACATGTCGTATATCGTGTAAATTACTCAGCAGCAGTCTACGATAGTTTGTCTCCATGGCCTTCCAACAAAGGTAAGTGATTTGCTAATCATGCAGCGATCCCGCGAATCACATTGTACATACAACTCGCAGTTCTGTCTATTGCGCCTTGTCTCCAGTCACACCAGTCACCAATTCTCGCTAATTTTCCTAATTCGCTGAAAGAGGCAATCGGGACTATTTGTATGCAATTTTCAACCGCTCTGGTTCATTGGCTGGCCGCAGGCTGGGGACTTCAAACGTGGTGCATGACGAGCTTCAGATGCGGTTAGTCAGAGTCGCTTTGAGACAACCACCTTTGTGACTTGACATGTTCGTATGTACAAGCAGTGCCGTGAATATGCGGGCAAAAGCTGTCTGGTATGGCAAGTAAAAGCCTCTTGTTTTGCTTTTAACTCCCAATGATCAGATCATGGCAGCTCTTTCGCCACACAAGACAAATTTGATGTTCTGGCTAAATCCGGGCTATAAGAGCCGGGCATGGGCCTTTTTGATGGATAGACAGATACTAGAGTGCGAAACCGGCCACGGCAGGAAACGAAACAGAGATTGATGAGGGGCTAAACGGGTTTTCCTTAGGTTAGGATTACATGTACGTGCAATTAATTAGCATCTACCCCTCCAAGAGGCCCTTTTTCTGTCCGCTGGTGAAATGACGCGAGAATTGGCGATTGCGTGCTCGGGACGGCTTCATGGGACCCCCACACTCACATTCACACTTCGGGGTCTGCATCGGTCGAGCGCAACTCGCGTCTACCATACAATCACCAGTATTACCCCGTAATGTACATAGCAAGGATTAATAGCAATCAATCATAGTAGTCACTTTTCATGTCTTACATCCAGTATCTAGTGGCTGGGCGGCTGGACCCCGAATAAGACGGCGGTGCTAGTGGAAGCTTGATATAAATATACTCGACCGCGCTCTTGTTGAGCCGAACTCCTGCTGCCCCCCCTTCGGCTCAATCTTTATTCCCGCGTCAGCTTTTTCTTTTTTCTTTTTCGTACCTTTTGTCAACATTTTTCTTGTTGCTTCAACTTTGATTCACAATGGCGGACAAGCTCAGCACCAACTTTGAGACACTCCAGCTTCACGCGGGGTAAGTTGACGTCAATCTTCAAGAGTCAATTCAACAAGCGCGGGGCAGTTTGCGCATCTGTCTTTGCGCTCAACTTGCTATTCGTTGCCTTGTAACAGAGCGCAGACTCACGATGTTGGGTTTCTGTGTCTATGTTTCAGACAATACAACATAAAGTCTTGAAAACTCAAGGCAACTGATCATCGAGAGAGCATCGCAATACTAATCTCATCTCATCTTCTAGACACTCCCCCGACTCGGCTACCAATGCCCGAGCCGTCCCCATCTATGCTACCACTGTGAGAATGAATCCGCGCTCATGACTCGAGCTAAAACATCGCCAATTCCTCGCAAGCTGACCACGTCCCGTGTTGCAGAGTTTCGCCTTCAACGACTCCGCCCACGGCGCGAGACTCTTTGGCCTCAAGGAGGAGGGCAACATCTACAGCCGTATTGGAAACGTGAGTAGCTGAGTTACCCCGAGTCTCTGACAAAACGGCATAAATACTCATGAGACTTCCAGCCCACCGTCGATGTCTTTGAGAAGCGGATAGCTGCTCTCGAAGGCGGTGTTGCCGCTCTGGCCACCTCCTCCGGCCAGGGTGCTCAGTTCATTGCCCTCACTGCCCTCGCCCAGGCCGGTGACAACATCGTCTCTACTTCCAACCTCTACGGCGGCACCTACAACCAGCTCAAGGTCACCTTCAAGCGCTTCGGCATCACCACCAAGTTTGTCACTGGCGACAAGCCCGAGGACATTGCCGCCGCCATCGATGACAACACCAAGGCTGTCTACCTCGAGAGCATCGGCAACCCCCGATACAACGTTCCCGACCTTGAGGCCATTGCCAAGGTTGCCCACGACAAGGGCGTTCCCCTCGTTGTAAGTAGCCACAACACAACAGCAATCAAGCCGTATCGTTGGAATACCGAAAACTGACGAGCAGTAAACTAGGTTGACAACACTTTTGGTGCCGGTGGATACTTTGTCCGCCCCATCGAGCACGGCGCCGACATCGTCGTTCACTCTGCTACCAAGTGGATCGGCGGCCACGGAACCACCATTGGAGGTGTCATCATTGACGCCGGCAAGTTTGACTGGGGCAAGAACGGCAAGCGATTCCCTCAGTTCATCGAGCCCTCCGAGGGCTACCACGGCCTCAAGTTCTGGGAGACCTTTGGCCCCGTCTCCTTCATTGTCCGCGCCAGAGTCGAGCTCATGCGAGACATTGGTGCCTCTCTCAACCCCTTCGCCGCCCAGCAGCTCATCCTCGGTATCGAGACTCTCAGCCTCCGTGCCGAGCGCCACGCCCAGAACGCTCTGGCCTTGGCCCGACACTTGGAGAAGAGCCCTAACGTCTCTTGGGTTTCTTACCCCGGCTTGGAGAGCCACGCTTACCACGAGACTGCTAAGAAGTATCTCAAGAGGGGCTTTGGAGGTGTCCTGAGCTTCGGTGTCAAGGGCGGCGGTTCTGCTGGCAGCAAGGTTGTCGATGGCTTCAAGCTGATCACCAACCTCGCCAACGTCGGTGATTCCAAGACCCTGGCCATCCAGTAAGTGTTTGAAAGTTACCTGGGAACTACCTAAAGATAGCTAACAGAAATCTCTCACAGCCCCTGGACGACCACTCACGAGCAGCTGAGTGAGGAGGAGAGAGTTAGCTCTGGTGTCACTGAGGTAAGCAGATTCACGACTGAATTCGCGCGAAATAAGCTGACTTGATGTTTCCCTAGGATCTCATCCGAATTTCCGTCGGTACTGAGCACATCGACGACATCATTGCCGACTTTGAACAGTCATTCAAGGCCGCTGGTCTCAGCAACTAAGTCCCCTTCCTGGTTTGATGTAAATAAGTAACAAGCAATGATGAACGAAATGAATCCACAAGTGTCGCGCGAATCATGACAACGGATAACGTATGATTACCGAGTTTCCCATCCGAAACTGGCGCTGCGGAGAAAAAAAGTGTAAAAAGAACGCGACGGGTGGCTTTTTATCTTTGGAACATGGGAAATAACGGGAGTCGGTGTCTGTCAAATCCAAAGCCGGAGAGCCATTACGCTTCTCGGTTATGAAATATTAGCGTTAACGCATTTAAAGCTCAAAGAGAACTTGAGATAGAGAGAGTTCACAATTCAGTCGTCGTTAAAAACAGTACTTTGTTTGTCCATCGTGACTTGATCTAGTTTTTGTGGCACCCCGAGCGTCATCTTGCTTCCCGCTTACTTAAACCCTGTTAGAGAGTTTTAATGAAAATAACGCATGCGCCACGCAGACGGCAGTTACAATTTCCATGCCAAAAGGTTCCCTTGCAGGAAAAAGCTTCGATTGGTCTGACGGCGGTAGATCTGAGTCGGTGTGTAATTACCTCAAGCCTTGAGGCCTCCGTTTAGAATAGCCGGATTTTAAGAGTTACTGTTACACATCCAGTGATACAGTATCACATGTCGAGAGTGTTAGCGTCTATTCCCTTCTGCTCTCTCATCGTAATTCTTTTCAATGACGAAACTTGGTTTTCATCAATTCCAACTCTCTCAGTTATTCAGCAAGAGGCAAGATGAACAGTGGTGACGATGCTTTAAGCGCAGCCATGCCTGACATTGATGAGGCTGTCGAGACCGAAGCGGATAGCTTTTTTGCTGATGAGAACCAGCCTTTACAGCCTCCAGACGTATTTACTTCTATCCATCGGTGAGTGCATGTTATAATGGAAGAGCCATTCAAGCCAACGAATAATTGCATTTGCATTCGTATCGCTGTTTTCTTATCATTCATCCTGGTTTATCAGCAATAAAGCTCTCCTTGTAAACGGCATGCTAATTGGTCAGTGCATGATCAAGCGTGCGAGCCCTCATCATTGCCAGCATTGGTAAGTCGAGTTGCGCTCATCATATATCAATCCTGCAGCAGTAGATTAACAATTCGATAGAGGATCCTTACACCCTTGACCAGTTGACAAGCCCACGGGTCAACACGCTCGTGGTTCGCCCATTAGTAGACAGGCTATATGACCCCGATGACATGTCCATAGGTCTGCTCACCTAACACCCTTCGCTCGTGCCATGTATTTGCAAGTCGCTGCGCCCCTGTTGGATCATATCAATATCCATGTTTCTGTATCTGAATAAAGACACATCTTCAAGAAAGAAATAAATCCGGATACCATGGCTCACATGATGGGGTGATAGTGTACTGCCTCCTAGCCAACCGTCTCCAGTTCCTCAAAGAGCAAACCGCCGCCAAACACCAAAGCGTCAGTAGCGCTCGAGCAACTCTCTGCGAAATCGTCGCCACCAAAATCCTCCGCAAGTTCCATGAAGTCAATTCCCCTGAAAAGGCGGGAAGCGCCGGCCTGCTCCGGCTAGCCAACGTCCTGGTGCAAGGCTTCGATCCCTTCTCCGGCGCCCCCGAAGACGTCGCCCGGGCCGGCAGATATACGCATTGGCCAGTCCAGGAGCGCGGCGGCAACGAGAGAAAGCTCACGGCGCTGGAGCTGGCCATCTTGTCAGAGAGCAAAACAATGATGAGTTCGCCGGCGTGTCTGCGAGTGGTGAATGCAGTGTACGAGGGGCTGGTCGTATACACGCCGATATCGTTCGTAGATATCCTCCCGGACCATTACAAGCATCACCCGGTATCGTTGTACGATCCGCGCAAGGCGCCGCTGCTGGACCACTACCGATTGATCGTCCCAAAGTGGAGGAGCTTGCTCGAGTCGATACAGTTCATGGTGTTGCTGGGGCTGTACATCTTGACCATGGTGAATCGAGGCAGCCCAAGCTCTCTGAAACTCTATGAGAGTCTGTTTGCCATTTATTCGCTGGGATGGATTCTCGACGAGTTTGCGGCCATCATCGAGCATGGATGGGCGGTCCACGCTCAAAAGACGTGGTCATTTCTGGACGTGACATTCACAGTCATCTTCTGTGCCTATCTTTTCGCACGAGTATATGATGTTATTATACCCGTTGCTCAAGATACAGGTGGCATAAACTCTGCGGCGCTACATATCCTGTGCGTTGCAGCTCCGGTACTGCTCACGCGGGTTGCCTTCAGCCTCATGCCAGACAACATCGTCTTCATCTCGATGCATGCCATGATGAAGGATTTTCTCGTGCTGACCTTTCTCACCCTGTGGTGCGTGGGAGGTTTCTTCCTGGCACTGCAGTGGCTCTTGATGACAGGCCAAGGCTCGGAGCCCAAGTGGTATACAGTCGCCAAATGGCTTCTGTGGATCTGGTTCGGACTCGACGGCACGGGCATCCAAGAGTCTGTGCAGTTCCATGTCGTCCTTGGCCCTGCCCTCATCGTAGCATTTGCATTCTTGGGCAACACGCTGTTCTTGACGATTTTGGTTGCCGTGTTGACCAACACTTTTTCGCGCATTGTGGCCGCTGAAGCTGCCGAGATTCAGTTCCGTCGAGCAGTACTCACCTTTGAATGTGTGAGGAGCGATGCCATCTTTGCGTATCCGCCTCCGTCCAACATTCTGGCGCTCATCTTTATGCTACCCCTAAAGTTTCTCGTCTCGGCACGCACATTTCACACCGTCCACGTCGCCATCGTCCGGGTTCTGAACTTTCCCATTCTATTATTTATCAGCCTGTATGAGCGCAATTTGTTCAAAGTTGGTGAATCAACTCGCAGCGTCAAGTCGAACCAACTGCTCAGATGGCGCTTCACCGGGTTTAACCCACATGGCGACATCGAAGCTGTCTTTGAAGCAGATCCACCAACAGATGCCGTGGATGAAGCTGGCGAGCTGGATGGGCTGAGTGAGCTCGGATTTACCGACGATGGCATATCGAGATCTTCAAGAGATATTAGGCGGCCAATGGTGTTTAGGCTAAGCAATTCGAAGAGCAGAGATGAGACATTGGAGATGCTGGGCAGAGGATGGAGTCCGGGGGCGGAAGGCATAGGACCATCTCAGGGAACTGGCGATTCATGATATTCTAATTTGTATGAAAGATGGAGATATAAAAAAACAAATATAAAATTGAATGAAGAAATAAATGCTGTAGGTATTCCAGACAACCTGGAAGGTCCACAGGAGCTCAAAGCTCAAAGATACATTGCTGTGGCGCTCAACCAATTGCAAGCCTCACAGCGCCTAGCTGCTCGCTGTTTTAGGTGGAGGAAACCAGTACTAAGCCACACACACATCCCGCACCAGCCACTCCATCAATCCCACCTCCAACTAGATAGGCCATCTGTTTTCCACCATCGTCATCCATCTTTCCCGTCCAAACATCCAAGCTAAATGCAACTCCCGCCATGGACTTGAGGATCCTCCTAAGCCTGGCCTTCGCCGCCCTCAGCGCCGCCCAGCTGACAATCACCGTCGGCCTGCCCGCCAAGCCGAACCCGTTCCTCCTCGGCCCCAGCACCCACGCCACGCTGTCCAGCCTGCACAAGCGCCTCGAGGCCCCTCTGACGACGGTCAACACCTTCAACTTCCACAACGTCACCGCCGACTCGTACCTGCTTGACGTGCACTGCGCCACCGAGGCTTTTCACCCGCTGCGGGTCGACGTCGGCGAGGATGGCGAGGTCAAGGCGTGGGAGACGTATCGTGGCAATGAGTGGGCGAACAAGGGCGAGGAGGTGCAGGTGAAGACCGAGGGCGGAGCGAGGGGCATCAGCGTCAAGGGTGCGGGATCCAAGATCTTCTTTGTGGAGAGGCCGGCGTGTAAGTCCCTGACAAGTCTTTTGCTCTGTAGGCTATATGGAGCTGGACTGATTGAACTGACTGATATGCTTTCGTATAGTTTCCGTGTTCAGCATCCTCAAGAACCCCATGATTCTCATGGGTCTGGTTACGATGGGCATTGTCTTTGGTATGCCATACCTAATGGACAACAGTACGTCTTTTTACACCTTCAACCCTTGATTCTATAGGATTGAGTCCTCTGTCTATGGACTGGCTAACATTGTGGCAGTGGACCCTGAGCTGCGCGCCGAGTTCGAAGAGCGACAAAAGGAGAACCCCATGAACGCCATCATGGGAAACGCTCAAGCTGGTCAAAACCCGCTTGGCAACTTCGATATGGCGGCCTACTTGGCAGGCTCAGGCAAAAAGGAGGGTGTGAAGAGGTGAAATGAGGCCTTAGTGGGAGGAACGTAGATAAGTGATGTGGTTTGGGAGATTGTACATCTATGCTTTATAATCCTTTTGATTTCAAGGCAGAGCTCTGAGGGACTTTGAATAATCTCAGTGCTTTTTTTATGTTGTATCATCAGCTTCATGCTTCATGTGATTGGCGTTATTCCGTAACGCCGTCCTCCTAATCCTAGCCAAAAACGACAATATCAAGTCTTTGTCTTGTGAATAGCTAAAAACAGACCAATCCGGCAAACAAACAAATTACCGCTCTTATTCTTTCCTCTAGCCACGCATCATATATATATAGGTATGAATGTTAACCAATACGCAGCTAGTTCGCCCAGTCCACTAATTAAAAGTCACCGCCACCATCATCGTATCCGTTGTCAAACCCATTGTCATATCCTTGGTCTGTGTCGACATCTGTTAGTCAAAATTCGCATCTTCACCAGGAGGAAATCACTCACCATAGCCGCGTTCATATCCTTCGTCTTCAAAGTGATCAATCGCGTCATCTATCAGCAGACCACCCACAACACCACCAGCTAGACCGAGGGCAGCTCCTCCGGCCAAACCGAGACCACCTCCGCTCTTCTTCGCAGGTTGCTGCTGCGGCTGCTGATAGCCATAGGCTGGCTGGCCGTAAGGGGCAGGAGGAGGAGCACCGTATCCGGGAGCATATCCGCCGCCATAGGCACCAGGAGCTCCTCCGTAGGGAGAAGGAGCCTGGCCATAAGGAGCCGGAGGGGCGCCGTATTGCTGCTGAGGAGGACCGTAGCCCCCGTAGCCGCCAGCGCCGGGGGCACCGGGGAAGCCGCCAGGAGACTTACCAGCGATCTTGCTGGTCAGCTTGCCCAAAAGACCTCTGGACTCGCCCTGTTGCTGCTGCGGCTGGGGTGTACCATACGGGCTGCTTTGCGGGGGAGGGTACGGGCTGGTGCTCTGCTGGCGGTACGAATCGGCAGCACCTCCAGAATAGTTGTTGTATCCGGGAGGGTTGGAAGAAGCGCTGCGAGCCCGGGCGTTTTCTTCGGCCTGCATCTTGGCTGCCAGGCGAGCATCCTCGTCTTCCTGCGCCTGCCTTGATGATGAGCCTCCAAAGTTGTTGCTCGAATCGCCATAAGGGTTCGTCTTGGCATCGGACGTGCGGGGAGCATTGTGGCCGTCGTAGCCAGGAGGAGGCCCGGAAGGCGGGGCGTCTCCGTCAGGGAAGACAGGGCTGGTGGGCTTGTCCCATTGGGACTTCTTGGTGTAGATGTTTACGTAGAACCTGAGAGAGGCGAGTGAGCTGAGGAATCACCGGGTTGGGAGGCTGAGAGAGTCTTCGTCGCGAAGAGCCAGATGTCGCATTATTAATGGATAGGCTAACATACCATTCTTTGTACTGGTCGTTCCACCGAGCGGCCCAACCAGCGGGAACTTCGGGGGCCTTGGGCGGCGGAGGCCCTGTGGGAGGAGCGTAATCGGACATGAAGAGTAGCTTTTGGCTATAGGAAGTCGAGAGGTTTGATGAGGAGGAGGAGGAGGTGAGAGAGTGAGCGAGGAGAGGAGGTGGTCGTTAAAGAGGAGGAGGGGTGGTTTAGCGTATGACCCCCCTGCTAACTGCTTCGGCGGCGACAACAGACGGGCCTTTTCGATGGCGAAATAGGAGATGTCAGGCAGTAATGTAGGTAGGTTTTGTTGCTCAGGCGAATAATAGATATCAACGGTCAATTATCCAACACTTCAAAGATGTCGTACAACGTCTCCCGAGCTTCCATGAAATCTTTATATATACTCGACACTTGATACTTGATTTGTACCTAACACATGCTGCCAAGCCCCCAAAAAGGTTCAGGTCCCCTAACGGATCCCCCACAGGCGGCCGCCAACCGCTACAGCAGTGGACAGACACTCGTGGAAGCTCGCTGGAATCGGAAAATGCGAGGCGCAGCAGGACCACGTATGTGCATTTACATGCGTGTATTACATGGTACCACATGCATGGTTTGGGTGCCGGCGATCCGGGCGAGCTCCTCTATATTGTAGCTCTGAATGTCCCCAAGAGACTTGGAGCTTTAGAGTTGGACAGCATTGTGTTGCTACCTAGTAGTTAAAACGACACTTGTTATATTCCGTACAGGTATTGATATCGCTACATTTGCTGCCCTAAACCATCATCACAGACAATTTTCTCTACACTTGACGCTCTTCTCTTCCCCTGCCAATCACTCTCCAAGCGCAGATCCCACCCCCCGCCATGCCACCGCAAGACAAGGAGGAAAATATTCCTCATGCTCCGTCCGGGTGACTAAACGAACCAACACCTGATGAACGAGCCTCGGCGCCTGGAAACCCCGACTCAGCCACATGGAGGTCCTCCTGCACTGCCACGAAATCCAGTTGGTCATTTTTTTTCGCCCTGGGAATTGCCACATTGTGGCTCAAGCGAAAAGGTTACGCCATTTCGAACATCTCTCAATTGAAGCTCATTTGACTTTCCCTCTTTCCCTTCTGTTTTGTCAAAAGCGGCCCTAGGAAATAAGAAATGCTGCATGCATAAACTATAAACTTTTAGCCAGCGACTTTAAGATATTCCGGCCATTAGGTAATCTGTCAGGAACGTCTCTCGTCGTTGGTACCTACCTAAGTTGTTGCAGCAATTCCAAATTCCCCCACCTGTTCAGTTCAGATAATTGCTTTGGAATCATTCATCTGTGAATATTCATGCTTTCAATAGCCAACTCAACCAATGATTTGGAACAAATTTGATATGAAGGAGATCTTGCCCGTTTGATAAGTGACTTCAGATCAACTCTAAAAAAAAAAAAAAAAAAAAAAAGCAAACTTCAATAGAAATATATACATGGAGCTTATACACTTCTGTGAATTTTTTCAGGCCTTGGGTGCATTTTAAAAATGCTGTGAAAAGCCAGGTTTCGAGACAGCTCAAAAATGCTGTGAAATGAGTTTTCAAGTCTCGAGTGAGGTTAAGAATGCTGTGGAAGGGCCTCGAGGAATGGAGTAGGTACTAGGCACCCAAAGAGTTGGAGTCAAAGAGACCTTCTCGGAAAGAAAAGGGGTCCACAGGTATGGTTGGTTGAAATAAAGAAGTACAGTAACCAAGTAATACGCAGGGGTTTCGTCTACCTACTATGTGATAAATTAGTTTCAAGTAGAAAGTATAGAGACTTATCCTTTCACGGCAGTAATACAGGGCTATCTAGTAGGAAGAAGTATAGATACATGAATCTTTTGTGAGTCTTCGGATTCGTCAACCACCCAACGTATCGCCAATCCGTATATTGGTTTACAAAAAGCATGTAGATACTGTCTCCGTAATATATTCGTACATCTCAACCATCGTCACGATACAACGCCTATATCGGACAACACAGACCCGGATACTCGGATTTTATATACATCCCACATCGGAATAAATCTTCTCCTCCGAGAACCCTCAAATCCCTTCTCATCAGATTAATATTCATTACCAATATCAACACCTTAACATGATAACGCTGATGTTCCAGCCGAGCTATTCACCAGTCCAATCTCTAAATAGGAATTATCCCGAGCCACTGCTCGGGGCTGCCTCCGGTGTCCGACGCCGGTCTCCGCATCTCCGTCAGATGTCAGCCGAATACCTACCGACGACTACACGATGAATCCCGTACGTAGATCAGAAACGTGGGGATGGCCCACCAGACAGTCGCTGATATGCGGAGTAATGGCGTAGAGGCACCTCGCTTGAAGATGGACATGGAACAGACCCATGTAAATAATAGGCATTGAACGAACGATGGACTTTGTGTGTTCGCCAGTAATCACCAACGTGTATTCATTCATTTCCACTCGGCAGATATTTCCTCCAGAGCAGATCTATAATAAAAGTAGTGGTGCATATAAATCAACACACACACGATTTCTGAATAACAAATCTCTAAACAAGAGGGCGGTTGTCCTCTTTATGAAGAGAGGTAGTAAAAAAGAACATAAAACGAGTAGACCAACTCGAGAGACGCAATCTCAACAAGTCCGCCGTTGAAGATTATTCCCACCACCGTCATTTCATCATTTGCGTGTAAATAAGAACCCAAATCTTGAAAACATTCATTACCAATCATCGAGCCCTGTTCCCAAACGCCGTCTAATGCTTAGCCGTGACCTGATCGCCGGTCAATTTCTCCACGTAAGTTTTAGCCCTATTTGACATGTAGAGTTAGCAAACTGTGGTGTGTAAAGCGTATCTGTTGGGGGAAAGGGAACTACTCACATATCTCCAACAGCAACCATGCAAATCGTCTGCCAAACGCCGAGACCAATTCGAGGAGTAACACCTCGGTAGAGACCCTTGATACCATTGTTCGAGTAAATGTAGCGGAAAGTGTTGCCGACCGTCATCTTCTTGGGTCGGTTGGGGTCGTCCTTCTTGCTCTGCATCTCGACACGGATGACCTCGATGGGCTGGTTCCAGGCGCTGAGACCACCACCGAGAGCGCTAGCAAGAATCTTCTCCCCGGGAGAGAGCTTGTCGCTCTGCTGCTTGCCCGTGGCCGAGCGGATCCAGCCCTCGGCCAGTCGGCTGAGACCGAAACGAGATCCCCAGTTGGTCATCTGTCGGATGGCGACAGCGTTGACACCCTTGTTGATGCCGCGGATGCCCTCCTTGCGGTAAATGTCCATGAAGGTCGCGAAGGTGGACTGGGGCTTGACGCCGGCGGCAGCCATCTTGTGCTGGGTGATCTCGACCGTCTTCATGCAGGTGCAGAAACCCATGGTGGCGTAGGCCTGGGCAACACCACCAGTGATGCCGCCAAGAATGCCACCGCCAAACTCAGAAGCACCCATGTAGCGAGCGTAGTACTCGGCCTCGGAGGCAACGAAGAGCAGCACCGCGCCCTTGGTGGAAGCCTCGATCCAGGCCCAGGGAATGAGACCCTGGTAGACTATCGAAGAAACAAAAGAGATTAGCCCATCTTTCAGCTTTCAAAAGAGAGAGTTGCGGTCGTTTTTTGACTTACAGCCGAGAGGACCACCTCGACCCCAGATACGACCCAAAGCCGTGGAGAAGCCATCGCCACGGTTGGCAGCCATGGTGGTCTTGACGACCTCGAGGGGCTGGCCCAGAGTGGTGACCTCGAACATGTTGAGACCGGCGCCCAGCAGCAGGTTGGAGAACTTGATGGGCTTCTTCTCCAAGTGCGGCTTCTCCGCGATGGGAGCTTCGATAGCGGCGGCGACCATGACTTCTGGATGGTTTTTCTGAAAGGGGCCCTGACCAAGGGAATAGGGTGCTTCTTCGCAAGGGGGCGTTTGGAGATGTTTGGAAAGTTTGCAGAGAGGAGAGGGGAGAGAGAAGAGAAGGCGGAAAAGGGGGGGTTTGTTGAGGCTTTGGTACTTGTACTTGCTGCTAACAGCTCCTAGAACAGAGCCGGATTGCGCGCGACAAGGCTTAGCTGGCTGACTAAGGAGGATGCGTCGAACGGGATCGGAGGGAATGCGAACAAAACAGATAAGCGGTCTTCGGAAGGGAGGTCAGCAAAGTTCGGCCAGGATAGGAACCGGGCCGAGGACCGATTTGACTTGGCTGGCTGGCTGTTTGGGGCCCCCAATCCGTGATTGTCCGAATGCCTGTGCCTGTGCCTGTGCTGGTGCTGGTGCTGCGCTGGCTGGTAGGTACAGTACGGGGAAATACATGTGCCTAGGTACGAGGGACTGCGGCAGTTGGGCTTTTACACGTGCTTTTTGGGGGGGAAAGTTGGGGATACCTGGCCCTCCGATTTGCGATGTTGGAGGGGTCAAGTATTAAAACACCCGACAGCTGCAATTGCAATTGCATCCATACTTGCAGCACGAATTGGCCATCTACAGTGCAGTGCAGTGCAGTAGGGGTATCGAGTGAGACTTGCGATATCTCTATCCTGTCTCGTCGCACCTATCAAGCCTCCCGGCGCATTACACGTTCCCTCCATTGGATTTTCTACTTGTAAGCAGGGCTCATGCACAATCACATGTGTGCTTACTTGCACAGGGCCCCGGATCCGTATTACTGCTCCCAATTAGCTGTAATCAGCCAAATTCCTACAATCCATACTATTCGCAGTACACAGCAACAGACCATCCTAAAGAAAGGAGTAAAAGAAAATAAAACTTTTTACCCATTCCTCCAAATTTGTCTGTTGTATGTATTGCCTATTTTTTTGCTGAGACTTTTCATCTGCCTCTGGTGGGGTCTGGCCCGCGTGGCGCAAAAGCCCACTAACTTCGGATTCGGCCACCCAAAAAAATACTCAACAATGTTTGCGATTGTTGAGCTGGGCCAGCCCAAAGATCCATAAGAAAAAGCACTGCTGCAAACATCAATTTTTGGTTGGTTTGCGTGCCCAGGAACATACTTTGATGCTAGCTAGCCGCACGCAAAATCCCCACCAGTCGAATACGAATAAGAAGAAGCGCATGTCCCGTCTCGGCGCACTGCGGGCCACCCATTGGGCACTGCGGGCCGCCTATTTGCGATGCCCAGCCCGCGACGGACTGCCAATTCGTTGAGCTAAGAGCCAAGCAAGGTCTCAAATTTTGTTCAACAACATGGCTGTTTGAGCAATGCTGCATGTACCTGGAGATACCCAAGATAACGCGTCTCATCATGCAGATGGATCCTGGGACTCATGTATTGACATGTTGCTGGCACTAACAAGGTCCGGGGTCTCTATCGCTACCGGTTGGGCGTTTCGTTCTCCGCCCTCCGCGCTCCATCCCTCGTAGAGGCATGTAGGAGTAATAATACTCCGTGCTCGTGCAAGTGCTTCCTAGAAAATCGCCGAATGCTTCATCTGCGCCGTTGTCACGGCAAATCAACAATGGTAGATGCCAAGGGTAGACCTCAGTATTCTTATTTGGTTCGTACTCGTAGCATTGGTGACCGTAATCGTAATGCCATCCACACCCTGCCCTGCCAGCCTTACACAGCCGTTATCAGTGAACCCAGAATACACGTCATTCACAACAGCAAAGGTCCTCATGAGTTCATCTTGTCTCATTACATCAATTGGAAACTAAACAGTTCCGTATATTGTACAATTAAGCGCCGTTCTGGCCGTCGCTGTGTCATCCACAGACTGTCTATATCCTAGTCGACTGTCAAGCCTGCCGAATAGGCTTCAATCTCCCAACTTTTTTTTCCCTATTGCAATGCCCTCCAAGAAAAAAAAAACACTCCATCTATCACACCAATTTTGTGCTTCACTGTCCTAGACGTAATCCCTTACAGCTTCTTGACAAGCTCAGCCCACTTGTCGGTGGAGAAGGACTTGGGGCGCTCGATGGGGGCACCGACAGCTCGGTCAATGATCAGCTGGGGAAGGACACCAATAGCACGAGAAACACCGAAGAGGACGGTGTAGTAGTTGGCCTCGGTCAGACCGTAGTACTGGAGCAGGACACCGGAGTGAGCGTCGACGTTGGGGTAAGGGTTCTTGGTCTTGCCGTGCTCAGTCAGGACACCAGGGGCAATCTTGTAAACCTGGCTGACGAGCTGGAACATGGGGTCGTTGGGCATCTTGGCTGTAAGGGAATTAGCTTTTCAACTTCTTTTTCCAACGTATCAGATACCTCTTCAACATACCTTGAGCGAAAGTGCGCTGAGCAGTGTAACGGGGGTCGGTCTTGCGGAGGACGGCGTGGCCGTAACCGGGAACGACACGGCCGGCGTTGAGGGTAGACCAGAGGTAGTCGGTGATGGCCTTGTCGCTGAGGTCGTCACCAATAGCCTTCTTCATCTCGGTCAACCAGTTGAGCACCTCCTGGTTGGCAAGGCCGTGCAGGGGACCGGCAAGACCGTTGAGACCAGCAGCCAGGGACAGGAAGGGAGAGCTGAGAGCGCTGCCAACCAGGTGGGTGGTGTGGGCGCTGACGTTGCCACCCTCGTGGTCGGTGTGGATGGTCAGGTACAGACGCAGGAGCTCAACAAAGTCCTCGTTCTCGCCGAATCCGAGCTGGTTGGCGAAGTTGAAGGAGTAGTCCTTGTCCTTCTGGATGGCAGCGACCTTTCCGCCCTTGAAGACGTTCTGGTAGATGCGGGAAGCAATGTTGGGCAGCTTGGCAATGAGGTCCATGGAATCCTCATAGGTGTAGTGCCAGTACTCCTTCTTGTTGATACCCTTGGCGTAGGCCTTGGCGAAGGAAGAGGTGTGCTCGAGAGCAGTGACGGCCAGAGAGAACTGGGCCATGGGGTGCAGGTCGGTAGGGCAGTGGTCGATGAGCTCCTCGACGAACTTGGGGATATCGGAGCGGGCAGCCCACTCGGCGGACAGATCGCGGACCTGCTGCTCGGTAGGGACCTCACCGGTCAGAAGGAGCCAGAAGAGGCCTTCAGGGAGAGGCTCCTTGCCACCGGGAGCCTTGGGGAGGATCTCCTGGCACTCAGGGATGGTCTTTCCACGGAATCGGATACCCTCCTCGGCGTCGAGAACGGAACCCTCCCAGACGAGGGACTTGATGCCACGGGCACCGCCATAGACCTGGTCGAGGGTGACCTTGTCGACGACCTTGGAACCGTGCTCCCTAAGAAGAGAGGGAATAATGTTAGCAATGCGAAGACAAGCAACTACCGGAGACGGCGGCTCTGCTGAGGCTATTGGGCTTCACTTACTTTCGGAGGGTCTTGATCTGCTCAATCTTCTCGGGGAGAAGCTCGGCGAAGCGGTCCTTGAGGGACTACACGGCGCAAGACAGTCAGCTTCCATTCAACCTATTTCGTTTCTTTTTTTTTCTTTCCAATCCCGTCTTCCTGAAGCTTCGGGGACCAGAGCAAAAACCGCGATGTTTCTTACCTGAGCCTTGGCGGAGTAGCAGCGGGTGGCGTTGAAAGCCGTGGCCCGGGCAGGGGCTCGCAATGAAGCCCTCAGGGCAGAGTTGCTGAGACGGGTGACGGAAGCCATTGTAAGAATACTTGGGTATAGAGGGAATAGAGGCAGAAAAGAGGATACGGCGGATGGGGGGTGGCAGAGGTTATAAAAAGCGCAATGCTTCCGTTACCACGGCAGGAAAAAAAAATTAGGCCGGCGGTTCCTAGCAGCCTCGGAGGCTTGACAAGGTGCAACTTGGCTACTAAGGCATGGGACCCTCTGTTGACCTTAGCTCGAAACTGGATAAGCATGCAGGGCAAAAGTTACATCACCGGCCAGCTCCTCTGCGCTCCAGCAAAGTACGGGTACTCGTAGGGCAGCGAAAAGTACCTCCGTGCTGCGGCCGAGAGTGCGGCGGGCGGCTGTAGCCTCTGGTCAACGCAACAAGAACGGACATCTCGCTCCCCCACCATCCGACACTAAAACTCCCCCAACCATCTCCATCTCCCCGACAAGAGGCCAGATGGCCCGGAAATCAATCTGAACCTCGGAAAAAACGCAGTCAGATTGCCTAATCGAGTAGTCCCAAGAGCTGTATGAAGGAGAATCACGAGCACATGTGGATGAAGTACAGCATACAGAGGAGGCTGAGAGACATTTTCTTTCCTCCCTAGATTTTAACGACATTGGTTTCTGAAGAAGAGGCCCTCAAACAGACTACTAATATATCCAATTCATGATAGATCGAGGCGGTCAGCCTCCCTCTGTAAATCATTGGCTCCTAGTAGCGAGTGAAAAATGACGAGATTGTGACGGCCTGTACTCCGTATGCAGTGCATCTGAAGCGCCTCCAATTATTAGAGTACACGACCGCTCAGCAGCGATGCGCATAGATAACCCGCAAGCTGAACTGTAATTGGCGGAGAGTCTCTTTCAAGCCCTTCCAAGCACAACATCTACGAAGCTTTATGTATTTTCCCCTCGTGCCCCCTGCGATGAAGTCGTTTCACTTTGCGATAATTATCAGATCAAATTCTTTACCGCAACCGAATAGCCGTCCGTGTAAGTCGATGCTCCCTTCTGCCGGAAAGGCCAAGACGTCATGTGATGAACAAGCCGTTCCGGGCTGCCGACGAATCCCTTTCCGCCGTAGAGCGTAGAGCAGAAATAGGTAGCCTCTCCAAATGTCATGACATAAGTGCGTCATCGTCATCGCCAGGCTAGATTCATCGTGAGCACCTACACAAAGAAAACATCACGCCCACAGCTCTTTGTTCAGGACAATAGAGCAGAATCCTATGGAGCCTTTGACCACAGTACAGTACGGATAAACCTCGCTTCGCCTCCTGCTCATTTCCAGAAAGGAAAAATTTTGCATTGAGCACAAAGCAAGAAAAAAGTGAAAAGCAAACATTGTTCGGTACGTACCAATTTTGGTAGCCTGACCCGAGTAAGGGAAAGAGAAAATACACTTGCAGCCCTATCAAAGAATACTTCTGCGCCAACGTAATTTTATCCATCATACAAGTACTGTTCCTTAGTCATTCAAGTACCGTCTCATCAGGCATGACCCGTATTAGGCCCAAAAAGTCACGCCCAAACGCGGCAAGCTGCAAAGTTTCAGTAGCGGGCTTTGTTCCCTGCTAAATCTCTCGCGACCCGCCCCTCTTCCCTCCTTTCAATTTCTCCTCCTACATCTCCATCGCCACCCAAAAAAGGTCTGCGAGCCTCCCGCTTCAGATTCTTCTTCCATCATCTCGCGCTTCCTTTGAATCGTATTCTCGCATCAACATCCCCTCTAGGCCGACCGAAAAGAAAACAAATAATCCTTTTAGACAGGCTTGTGGGCATTTCGCCTCCAGCCCCTGTGATATACTCGCGTGTGCGCAGCTCCATTGCGGCAGTAGAAGACTTTTTTTCTTTTCTCCTCGCGCGCTTCATCAGTCACCGCGTACATCGTACTTTTGAGATTTGGTTTACTTCGTACAAACGATCGGAAATCTCCTGCTTCGTACAGTGTCGCGTCGTTTATTGTAACACAAGGCCTTTGATCGATAGTACTTGGGAGGAGAGGCAGCATAGACATCAGCCGTACGACTTGTTTTGACTGAGAATCTCCTCACACCAAGTGATTCACCGGACCAGCCAAAGAAAAGAAGATTAAAAGACAGCTTGTTTTTCTTTTGTCTGCATCACGTCCCAAAAAGAAGGGTTCATCGTACACTAGCACCGACTAAATCTTGCTGAGACTCTGCCGCGGAGGATCTGTTGGAACAAGACAAAGAATTTGCTTCCAGCCCCAGGTCCCAACCATGGCGTCTGCAGTAACAGACTTGGAAGCTGGCCTACAGGCCATGCTCAATTTGAAGCCACCAGGTGTATCCGGCTCTCGTATTACTAGCCTCACGTCTCTTTGCGTCGCCAACATTCAGGTAAGGTGTTTTTGAACAGATTTTCTTCCAACATGCGTTGCTGAGCGGCCCCATTCCTTTTGCTGACACGGCTCCCTTGCAGTCCGAATCTGTCCTCATTCAAAAAATCTACACACACTTCAAGAAAACTCCAGGAACACACAAATTGGGCGTCCTCTACGTCGTAGACTCTGTAACCCGCAAGTGGCTTGAACAAGCAAAGTCTCAGGGTCAGCCCATAAACAGCTCTGCCCAGGATGGCACGTATGCCGCTGGAGTGCACCGAGTAACGGAACTGATGCCTGTTTTGATGAATGACATTCTTCAGTCTTGCCCAGAAGATCAAAAGGTACGTGTAATTCGAGTTTTAATCTGTATCGGTCGGGTGAAATCACACACGCATACACATACACACACATACAGCGCTCCCGCTCGTAGGCGTCTGAACGTGCGCTTTGTCTCGTTGATATCTGGCATATCTGGTGAACCGGAAGCAAGACAGACCCCTGCACTCGTTTTTTGAGGAACCAAGTCTACGAGTGCAAGTCAGCATTGCTTTGTTGGTGGTCAACAGCCGCCTCCAGGAAATCTCCACAAGAAATCGTATCTGAAGGACTAGTAACTCACATTTTTCTTCTCGCCTTGTAGGAAAAGATCAAAAAATTGCTTGATATCTGGGAAAAAGGCCAGACCTTCCCCACATCCATGATAGAATCATTCAAGGAGAAAGTCAACGCTCCCTCACCACCAAGTACGTCTTCTCACATACTGGCATGGTGCATCACAGTCTTCCTCAAGAGACGTGATGCTCCTGGCCAGTCAAATCAGAACTTCTGTATGAACGAGCTCTTCTAACGTAACTACAGAATCCACAACTCCCCCTGGTAGCCCGCCTGCTGGATTGGCAGCTTCTATCCAGAACCAGGCGCAGAACAAGCCTGCGCCAAATGGCTCGTCCATCTTGGAAGCCTTGGCTAATATTGCTCGCCAAAACACCTCGGCTGCACCGAGCAACCAATCCCTCCCAGCTCCCGCCGCATCATATAGCATGCCTCCCGCTACTTCCAACGCCCCCCCAGCTTCCGCCACTCCCCCAGGACTATCACAGGTCCTTGCTTCATCGCTCCCACAGCCTCACCAGTCGTATCCCCCGGCTGGACAACCCGTAAATGTTTCGTCTCTGCCATTCTCGTTGACTCAAATGCTTGGTCAAAATGCTCCGATGCCAGCCAGTGCGAGTAACCCATCCAACCCATATGCGGCAGCGTCTGCAGCGCCTCCCGCCGCAGGAGCCGGCGGAGCTGGTTTAGGACCGGACGTACAGCAGCAGATTATGCTGATCAAGGCTCTCGCTGATCAAGGCGTCCCCTTTGATAAGATTCCCGCTCTCATCCAGAGCATGACTTCTGCCACTGCAACTGGAGGGTATCCGGCAGCGCAACCTCCCGCCCCTGTCCCCACTGCCCAAGGCACCTTTCCATCGGCTCAGCAGCCATGGGGTGCCGCTGCTTCGGGCCCTGCGCCTGACCAGGGCTACCAGGACAACGTAAGGTCTCCTAGATATCGAGGCCGTTCACGCTCTAGATCACCCGAGCGCGGTTGGAATGCCCGCGGTTCTCCACGTGGTGGACGTGAATATGGTCGTAACTCACCTCCCAGAGGACGCATGGATGATCGAGACCGCAATGGCCGAGGAGGCAATGATTACCGCCAGCGTAGCCCTCCTCGTGGACGCCATGGACGAAGCCCTTCTCCCGCCCAAGAGTTCCAGCAGGAGAAGTGGGTTGAGTTCGATCCAGCGCTTCCATCTGGCACCATCAAAGTTCTTAGTCGTACCCTGTTTGTAGGAGGCGTTACGTAAGTCTACCACTTTCTGACTTGGATTGGTTTGATCGTATGCTAACCAAGTACACCAGTTGCTCCGAAGCCGAGCTGCGTGGCATCTTTGGCCGTTATGGCACTGTTCAGACTTGCATTGTTAACAAAGACAAACGCCATGCTTTTGTCAAGATGTTGACACGCCAGGACGCCGTTAGGGCGAAGGATGCAATGGAAGATGCCAGGGGTCTTGAGTATCCCCTTCGTGTAAGTGCAAGCCAGGCATTGTATTGTGTTATTAGTAACATACTAACTTCGATTACTAGACCAGATGGGGCGTTGGGTTCGGTCCTAGAGACTGCAGCGATTACTCAACCGGCATCAGTGTTATTCCCATCCACAAGCTCACCGACGCTGACCGAAAGTGGATGCTCACTGCTCCGTACGGTGGAAGCGGAGGCCGGCCCATTGAGACGGGCATTTGTGTCGAAGAGCCCGATATTGAAATCGGCGCTGGCGTTTCGTCCAAGGCCATCAGCCGCCGGATGCAGACAGACAAGGGCGGTAGCAACGGTCCCAAGTCTACACGCCACCGCGACGACGATACACGCTGGCGTCGAGGCCGAGACGATGGCCCCGGTCAGATGGATCTTGATGGTCAACAGCAGCAGAACAACATGGGCGGCTTCCCCTTTGGCATCGGCACCTTGCCTAACGGCATGCCCAACTTCCCGACGGGCTTCCGATTCCCAGATCCCAACACTGCTGGGAGGACCTGATCGATTTGGCTTTTGCGACACTTGAGTGGTAAATTTGATTTCTACGCCCTCGGCAATTTGCGCCGACAGGTTCGGTTCGGCTGAGGGCAACAGCGGCATCAATCAGGCTTGGTATGAATGGCGTCTGGCGAACGGGAGGGACCCCTCTGGGGAATCGGAAACTGCTCCATGACCTTGCTTTTGGTCTGGATTGTACAGTCTCGTCATTGGCGATAGATGTCTCGTTTGTTTCTTTGTTTTTTCCCATTTTATGTGGACGTTTTACGCAAAGGGGGAGGCATCTTCGTGCTCTGAATCGGATACCTATTAGCTAGTTACTAAAAGTTAACTTTATATGTTTTATACCTGTCTTGTGTCTTTTTTCAGATGATGTCTGTGATATGTCTGGCCATTTGTAAGCCCACGCGAAAATGTCGTGCCTCTGCAGAATCTAGGACAGAGGCTACATACTTTAAATTTGGTGAGACCAAATAAAAAACAGTGAAAAAAAAGAAACGTTCAGATATAAATTAGTTTTGTGAAGACTCAAAGACAACAAAAAAGACAGTTCTCAAACAACTTCCAACTCGCTATCTAGATGCAAATGCCTACCCTGTAACCAAGCCCAAATTCACAAAATCTATTGCTATGTTCACACCAATAGAATTGAATTGATTCAGATGGCGAGACATTTAGTTTATTTACGTGACAGCAGTCTAGGCTACAGGATGCATTCAAAGGGATCATCTGTTCCGTAGTCTGTCTCACTGGAGTTCGTTGTATCATTCCAGGCGAAACGGACCATCACCCCTAGGTAGGACCGAAGGAATGGCCCGGAATGCAAATTACTACTAGGTAGGTATTTACTGTACACTACAGAGTAAATTTTCATAGGGAGCTACTGATATTAACCTACTTACGTAGATGGGCTTTGCACGCCGAAATACGGAGAGAAATAACACTTGGACAATGAGGCAATTACGTCGAGCCATCAGGGGCCATCAACGGGAAATTGCTTGCGAGGTTTTTTTTTCTTTTTGACATAAACGGCCCGGGTGCTTCATGTATGAGGCTTTTATTTTCTGTTTCTTACATTTCATTTTAATGAGCTGATCTACATAATACCAATGCCACGTCTGTGCACACGACTAACTGGATATGACGATGAGACACAAGAGCAAAAGCTACAGTAAAGAAGGGGAAAAAAAGACGGCTAGGTTTTGCGGGCGTTGGTCGTAGCGTACAGTAAGCCTGAGGCTGGGCACGCGAGCGGCTACGAGTACGGTATGAAGGATTAGTTGAAACGATGGGCGTTGAACCCTTGATAGGGCCCGGAGTGGGCGAATTCACTCGGTGACACAACATGGGAATAGTAGCACATGGCACGTACAGTTGCATTCTCCTTTCTTTTCCTTTTTTTCGACTCCTTAGAAGCCCCTTGGGAGTCAGGGAAAGTGATTATGAATGTCTTTTGTTTGCTTGAATAGAGCACCCTCGGCCGGTTTAGTGCCGCCGCCGAAGAGCTGAAATCTCTCATAGATAATTTTACATCTGGAGGGAGGGAAGATGCTCCGTACGAGATACTCTGCCGTATGCACCCCGTACTTGACTCTCCATCTTCCCCAGATCCCCTTCAAATACCTCATCCGGCAAAGTCCCATTGAGTCCTCGGGGATAAAATAAACAATCAGCAGGGAAAAAAAAAAAAAAAGGTTGCAGAGAGAGCGAATAGGTATGCTTAAATCGCCTCACCGGCCGGGAAGCTGCGGGAAAATGTGGAGCCCAAAAAATCAGCGTAGCAACGCGCCTCGTTTTTCTCTTAATTCACGCAGCGAAATCGAGAAGGAGGGAGGAGGCCCTTATTTTTTAAACAATTAAGAATACGTGAAAGTAAAATTTAGAGTTATTTTGTTAGGGCGCGGGACAATTTGGAGAATTAACGGGGGCGGCCGGGTAAAGAAGAGTATAGTATAGTATCATTGGGGAGTTTGGAGAAGTTTTGTGGTGTGGTGGATGCTACCCGAGTTTCCCGGGGAAGCTGAATGTTGTTGGGGAAGTTCTTTTTCTTCTTCTTCTTTTCTATTGTGCGGGTTGTTTGAGGGATTGGTTTGTGTTAGGTTGAAGGCTTTTGGTCAATTCACTTGTGGTATAGTCCTGTGATGAAATGGATGAGAATGGCCAAGGATTGGCCAGATGTGGTGGGCAGAGGGTTGACCGTGGTTGAAACTTGGATGTTAGACTTGGTCTGGTCCGTTCTCATGTTCCGTAGCTTCTTGTTTCAAGGAGGCCTATTCTTTCCCGCATCATTGAGTTGGCTCAGAATATGGCTCAAGACATGGAAGAGTGTGTATCCGCGTGAGCAAGGTAAGACATGTATCCGCGGTGATGTATGAGGCAAAGATTTCCTAAAAGGCTCTAATCTAAGCAAATTGAGGATTCGGTGGCATTGAGAAATCACTTATCAAGTTATGTTAATGTCATAGTCAATGCTGTGGCGAAGAGGTATACTTGTTGTGGCCGAGTTGCTTTAGGCATCGAACCAGATGGTGTTGCTGGTTAGACTGCGTGTTGTTGAAATCCACAAGGATTTCCTCACTTTGTGCTCCAATAGAATGCTCAACCACACAAGAAAATCATCCAAATGGTAAAAGAAGCCGTAGAAAGACGCAGGCCAAGCAAAACACCAGAAATCGCCTCTCCGGTGGCGGGATAGCAAAAGGATGAGACACACCCACCCAACATCACAGAGGCTACGAGCACGGAGTACAAGCAGAACTTTCAACATCAGCAAAGTGCCCACTCATTGCAGCTGCGTCTCCACCAAAAGAAGCTGCAAGAGGCGAGGCAAGAGCTTCCACCCAGCTTCTAGAGCGTCGGGCTGGAGTTCCAAGTGGCGCCAAAGGGGCGTACTCGGGAGTATTCTTTTGCCACCACCGGAACGGGACTTTACCGACTGGTAGGGTACAATTCCATAGGTTTGAGTGATTAGTATACCTACTACGTTACCGAGCTTGTTGGCATAATTGAGAATGCAGGGTTCGGTTTCAATAGCCGTCACTGGAGCTCATGTTTTTTTGTTCCTCGGCCTTTCGACCGCAAGTGGTAAGAATGCCTCCTATTCTCTGCGTTTTCCTTGCTTCGTATCTGTCTGAACAGGTACGGCAATATTCAATATTACCTGTATCATTTACTACCTGAACCAGGTAGGTAGTACTCCGTATACTCGTAGGAGACTATCCGGCCCCGTGGAGAAAAAAAGACCAGCTCAGAGGGTCCGTATTGCTGCTGGCCGTCCCTCGGTTCCAAGAACTCGCCAATGGCAGCAGCAGCAATACCGACGAAAATAGCGCTTTCTGAATTGGGCATTTGGTATTGACTGTATCGAATCTTGCAGAGCCAATCAGTCTCGAGCTGCTGATTGCGGGTCTGTGCCAGCTGTCTTCGGCGTTCGGTAGTCGGCCGCAGGCAACCATGTAAGAGGCATGTCCGGACTGACTAGCCAGAGCATCACGGGATCCGGCGCCTATGTAAGTACTACTCCTACCATCGTTAGGATTCGGAAATACGTACATCCAGTAGTATTGATTGATCCCTTTTCTGCCTTTCTCGATCCCATCGCCCTCGCTTTGCTGCTCGGCTCTGGGCGGCATCGGGACGCGGGAACGCGAGCCTGGGCAAACGACGCAGCCAGTCCAGTCCAGCGATCCCTGGGCGATTGATTCTGTGCTGTTCTCGATTGGCCACCCCCTGACCTTGAACCTGGACGTTCTTGGCAGCGGCTTTTCCACGGAGCCGCCAACTGAGCTAAGCTGATGAGGTAATGGGCAGTGGTGGATTGAAGAAAAAGGAGCAGGCTGGCTGGGCAGCAAGCGAAGCTGCAGTGCTTTGTATTGGGCCGACGGCGCAATGACGCACGGCAGACCGCCGTCTTCTCGTGCGCTTCCATGCGTCTCTCTGACTCTGCACTGCTGCGCTGCTGTACTTTACGCGTTCTGTAAATTACTCGCGCCGCTGATGCCCGTGCAGTTTGCTGCTGTGCTGTGCTGTGCTGTACGGCAGTCCAGGCTCTTACCGTATACTCTCTCCCCTGAGATGGATGCTGTCAATGCTCCTGTACTAGCAAAATCTACCCGTTGACATCAAACGACAGACAATTGAGCCTTTTTTTTTCTCCCTCTCTCCATCTCGTAACCCAAACTCGCGTATATGCAGACAGCTCCGTTGCCGCCCTCGTTAATCGCCCAATTTGCGCTGCCAATTTCCCTCTTCCCAGTCCCAAGCCTCTGATCGATCGTGGAGAAAAACCGCTGAAGGGGACCCCCGAAGACAGACAAGCAGGCAAAGACGAAGAAGAAGAAAAAAGGCCAGCGCACGTTGGCGCAATGACCTTCAAGCGAGCCCAGACCCCCCTTGCTCTGCCAGGTATATCGTGGCTACGGTAGGGGGCTTGCAGGAAAACACACGGCCAGAACCACACAGTACGCAGTGGACGCTTGACGATGAACAGGGACGTGCGGACACTAGGCCGGGGCTGAACCCATGCTGATGGTCCTGGAGAACGATTTTTCTCCGTATCGCAGGTTCCGCGTGCGGTGGTGGACGATCGCTTTTTTTGCTTCGTTTGTGACATGGCATGGGCGGTTATGCCACTTGGCAGTGTACCCGTAAATGGTATTGCCTGTCAGCCGTTTGATGGACCGTGATACCATCTGCGGTGGCAAGTATTCGTACTCGTAGACGCTTTTGCGTACCGTACTGTACTGGTAAGTGTTCTAGTATGTTTCATTGCTCAATCTTAACAAAGCACTACCTAAAATTTCGCCCATTGAACCAAGCATTACGCCTCATCACCAATGCTGGCCCCCTTTCCAGACCGTCTTGGCAGCTCCAACATGGAGATGCTCCAGTTGGAAAAAGGATGGAGTTGCATAATATGGAGAAACTGGAGCACCCAGGCGGCGCACCTTTTCAGCTCAGGGTCTCGTGGATTCCTTCTTACTCGAGTCGTAGTACGAAAATATACGGAGCGCCAAGTAGCGGTATATTCAACGGCGAATTCAAATCATTGGGGCAATTCTGTGCCAGCCAAGACCGCCTTACGGCGTCGTTGTGGCTTTCCCCCCACACGGCGGCTGGAGAGAGGAACTTTCCAAAAAGAAATCCCTCGTCTAGCCGGGGGAGACGTCGGTCAATGCTTATGGGAAAGGGGCCCGTGATGTGAGTTGTGCTGTTTTTCAGTGTCCTTGGGTTGTTGGTACGGCTGGAGCTGTTGGTGAGACACGTAGATTACGAGCAAGAAGGACCAATTCTTCTTTGCCATTTCGGCGTTTATGATGGGATGATTCCATCTGCTGGCAGGGCACGAGTACGGTGTCATGATCCATAGGGTTTCCCATCCATTGCCTATTGTACTGTTTAGCTGCGTAGCAGTGTAGACAAACTTCAATTGGTACTATCGATGCCGATATCAACCTACGTACGTAACGTGGCTGGCTGTATTTCGTCACGCCCGATGCCTTGCAGCAACAGAGACAAACGCAAGGAGGCGAGACCAATTCGCCCGCTGCCGAGACGCTGCAGAAAAACAAGGATCGATTGAGTGATGCCTGGAGACGGACGGGCCTTTCTTGGCCACTCTAGCATCAGCCGAGCAAAATACACAACGACTGGCATAAGTCTCTAATTGCGTGCATTCGCCATCGAGATGCAAGCGCGGCAGTCGTGTTCCGTAACGTTGGCACCAGACGCTAAGGCAGCCTTTTGTGTGCTGCAACAATAGCAGTTTGGCCGATGCTCGCATTCACGCCTCGTTCTAGAATGCCCGCAGAATGTCTTGGCGGGCTGCGTCTGTTTTTCTTGGCCCCATCCTCTACGGTACGCCAGTGGCAAGCAAAAGTATGATACTACCTGGTACACAGTAATCCGTATGCACAGAGCTGTGGTTGGCTGGCAGAATGTACAGAGGAAAAAAGAATACTGTAATAGGTATGTTGCCAGTCTGGGCATTCCACCACATGCGGCAAGGCCGAGCTGAAGCCAGCTCGATGACGTAGCGCCAAAAGGATATGCCATGTGAAGGCGTTGTTTCTCCCTTGCTCAGCTCCCTTACCGACCGACACCGATCACGATAAACTCAGCAGAATAACATTGCCTGAACCGGAGACCCGGCCGCCATTCTTCATTTCCAGGCCCCCCGTTCCGTTCCCGCGTCCCTTCTTCTCCGCGGCTTTAACCCCAAGCGAAGGGGGAGGAGACCCCCAGAAAAGGAAATCTCGGTATCGGTGACGGCGCTTCGCGGGTCCGGCATTTCGCTGTTTGCTTTTGCTTTTTTTAAACTGTCTCTATCTCCCTTGCAGTTTTATCGTTTTCTTGGCCCCCTTCTTTGCCATGTTGATTCCTTTGTCATTGGGGGCTATGATGAGATCGTCTTTTTGCCAAGGCCATTTTGTCGCACTTTGCGGATGCCGCGGTAATTAAAGCTGAAGGATTCAGATTAGGATGCTCATTACCGTAGAAGAAAAAGCTGTGACGGGTATGTGCACTAACATCAGGGATACTGAGACACCGCAAACAGCAAAAAAATCTGGCATTGCCAATACACGGCCCCCGGCTTGGTGAATCAATTCAATTCCATCATGTACGAGTATACGTGTATATCTTGCTGCTATCAGCTTACTGTAGTACCTTGGGTCTAGTACTGCCGGAGCTGAACTAAGACTGAAGCAGTCAAGTCCAAGTATAGCTACGCGTACGCTTATTGCGGCCGCTGCAGCTACGCAGGTAGCATTACTCCTTTACACGTACAGCCGTATGCTTTGAAACGACGCCGGCTCAATTGAACTGAGTGATGAACTGCCATTGCATCGCCAATTGAGCACCAACACCAGGTAAAGCAAGACGCCTTTTCATGCTATGCTGGGGCCAGATACCAAAAAGACAAAAGTCGCCAAGGAAACACCAAAATGTAATTTCACCCAAGTGCCATGTTTCGCAAAGCTCCTTCGAGGCTAGCGTGCCACGGAAAACACTCATAGTTTCGAAAGGGACATTGATCAGAAGTTTAAGGTGGGAAAAAAGTCTCTCGCCTCAGCCGTTGCCTGTACCTAGAGTTTGTAGCTGTTGGGCGGCGTTGACCTGAGGGTACATGCCGGCGTCGGGTGGGGCCAGTGTGGCATACGGTGCTGCTTAGGGGCGCTCGAGCGCTGGAAAGCCGCTAGAAAAAGCCGGTGCGCTGTTTGGGACGAGCAACAAAGTGAAGCCGCGGCGTGTTCCCGAGGCAAGCCACCGGCCAGCGAATGGTCGGGGCCTTTGATAGGGTGCATGTGGGCGCGGTTTATACGGCTAGCGGCAAGGAGATCCAATGATGGCTGCATCCGGGGCCATGCACGATGGACGGGAGATGATGGCCGTGACAGGCTGCCGTGTGTAATTGAATCAATGGTTCAGTGTGTTTGGTCGATGATGATGACGATGACGATGATGCTGCTCGCACTGCTGCTGTTGGTGCCACTAGTGGTGGCATTTGATGCACACGTAGGAGCACACTAACGGCCGCTGCAGATGCATCTCAACGCCTACATGTATTCATCCAATCAGTCTCACTCGGCGTGCGACAGGTACAGACAGTTGCGCCTTCGGAGGAACTCGACAAGCTGCTACGATAACACTGTATTCTGTAAATAGGCATTACCACTAGCAGAGGTGTAATTGCGATAATTAGTATCCATTGTACATAGCTGTATTAGAGCATCCATGGTAATAATACGGAACAATGCCGGTGCTCCTTATTCAATCTAATGCTTACCTACCTGGTACTTGTATTAATATCTTTAGCTTCAGCCAATCGCCATGAATACCACCCATCAGCAAAAAGTAGAGCTACAAATCTCCAAGGTTCGATTGCCCTACAAGCGACTCGTCAATGTACAAACACACAGGTAAATCGGTGCTAATCCTGGTCGTCCGGCATCACGACAAGCGATTCCGATGACATGGACGCTTGACGAGGGCAGGGTCAAGGCCAAACGGCCGAAAAAGCGCAGGGAGCGAACGTGCGAGCTCGCAGGCAGGGCAGGGAACGGATTTGCTTCGGCAGATCCTCTCCGTGGGAAGAAGCCACGCCAAGGCCCTGTTTGCTGCTGGGCGGCTTCGTCATGGGGCGCGGCGGAAGCATTCCCAAGATGCCGTTTTCTCGCTGAGACATGGCATTTGGGGTGAGACAAGGTGTCGCAAGAATGGGCAATCCCGGTAACAACTCATTTTAAAAAGTAAACAACAGACAAAAGAAGAAGAAAAAAACATGGCATGTGGCTATTTGTGTCTCCGATGCACGTCTTACAGCTTGTGTCGAAATAGGCAGTCTCAGGATCGGCTTCGTGGTCCCCCCAGGGAGCGCACTGATGTTTTTCTTTTTCTTTGCCCCCATCTTGGCGCTACAGGATGGAATCACACATCACGCTCACACTTTTTGTATGAGAGGAAATGATGCACGGCTGGTGAGATGAAATCAAATGAGACAGTCACACATCACAGAGGGCAGGCATCATGAGTAAGCTCTGCCAGCGAACAGCGTGCTAGCGGAAGCGCCGTCTGAGAGGATATTGGCCGTTCATCAAGCTGCCGGCCACTAGAATAGCAGCCCGTAATATTGAATTCATTGAACCTTTTTTGATCAAAATTGCGACCATGTGAAAGGCTAGGCTCTGATAAGACCGCATTGGTTGGCGCTATGAAGTTCCTGGAACGGAACGGCACACTGCCGGAGGCATTGCCGCATTAATCATCTTGAACCGGCAGCGACAGGAAGCGAGAACAAGCAAACAGAGCTGGCAGAGTATTACACAAACGAGCACGCACATGGGACGAAAATGCGGGTGGTTGGGCAAAGCGAAACGTTCGTTTACAATACAGTGTTCGTACATGTACGAGGAAAGGTTCCCAGCAGCTTATGCACAAACTACCGCTCCGTTTTTACCGCCATTGCCTGTTATCGCGAAGTTGGCGGTGACCACCTGCAGGACTCGTGTCGTTGCATGTGCTCCGTACTGCACTTGTACCTACATATAGAACCGCCAGCGGAAAGTAACAAGAAAGGAAAAAGATGGAATCCAGCTCCGTTCTAACGTCCCCACGGGGGTACGCAAGAATGCAGAGGGAGATTGCGGTAAATGCAGGTACCTGCCTTAGTCGCTCCACGAGAAGCTGGCACTAACACCGGTCGACGAAAGTCAATCAAATCCCATTGTCACCAGTGGACAGCTCACCTTTTTCAGATGGTAGGTGCACGAATGAAAAAAAAAAAAAAAAAAGGCGACCAGACGCTGTCGTGACGAGAACAGCGCATGGTCTAGGCATAAAACCAAGAAAAAAACCGGATAAGCGTACCGTATCGTATCGTCGAGCAATCGAAGAATAAACAAGCCACCGGAGCAACGTCAAAGGGCCTGGGCCCCCCCCAGCCCGTAACCAAGGGGCATTTTGGGCTCCAGAAATGCCCACAGATCATCAACAAGGTGCGGTTCGCGAAAAAGGGCCGTCCGTGCTCTGTTGCTCTCGCTGACCGCCGCCGCGAAGAGAGTCCACTAGAACAGCTCTAGTAAGGGAGTGGCCAGCGTTGTTGTCATCATGGGAGAGAAGCGAGGCAGGAAAAAATGCCTCAGCAAAAAAGGACGAATTCTTGGCTACCGTGTACAAAAAAGTAATGAAAATGGGAACATAATAATAGGTGCTCTAGCCAAGAAGCACCAGCGCCAGGACGGCCAAATGAAACATGGAACCAAGAAGAGACGGGAAGATTGAGGCCAAAAAAAAGAGGGCTTTCCAATCCCGCTGGGGCATTTCCCCCGGGCTAATAAACTCCAGCTCCATTGTATGAGGTCTTTTGGCGTGCGGTAGTGGCCCGTAATGGTAGCAGTAGCGGTGGTTCTCCGTAGCGGGAGAGGCAGTTAGAGGCGGATATTGCAAGTAAAGTTGAGCATTAAGTTTATGGGAACGGCAAGGCTTTCTTTTGGGGTTTCGCCCACACCTGAGATTGCTGCTGACTAGTTAGTGATCGGGTCAATTCGCTGCCCTATTGGAGAAGGGCTGAATTTGATTAATTAATCAATGCCAAAGTAGGATACGAATTGAATCCATCTTATTTGTGGCATACACGTGTAATTCATCTTGCATCTGGGGCAATTGCAACGGCATCATGGCTCCAAAAAGCAGACCGTGGGGCGAATGATATTGAGGCTGGGATTTTACTTCCTTGTGCTAGCTGTAACGCTGAAAATGAATTGGCGCACCGCACCACCAGCATCAAGGCGCCGGCACTCAAAACTTTCTACGAGAGCCTCCGTCGCCCTGGATTTCTGCGTTATCTGCCTCTAGCGGCACGGCCAACGCGCACCAGGCAAGCATCTGCCATCCTGTGACGAAGAGAGACACCGCCTAGCGTGTGCCAAGTACATTGATGAGCAGCCTGAACATTCAATTTTCATGCCGATGTGCGGCTTGCACAGGCACGCACTACACTAACAGATACCGGGCACATTACAAGCATCAATGGGTAAGGTGTTTAGGTGGCGGGCGATAAACATGTACCTCGCAGGGGTGGAGGATCCGGTCCAGAGACAAACAAACAACAACACAGGGGCAGGCTATTGTGCAAAGTCCATCCCATCCAGACATAGCACGGTCCAGTGTCTCGCTAGCATCAATTCATCAAGTCAGCGTCAAAGGCCAGGCATTTCCGAAAGGGTGCGCCGTCTCCGCCAAGTCCCGCCGGCTGGGCTAGCAGGGGAATTGTAGAGGATGGACGGACGTGAGTACGAGTAGCCGTGGCAGTGGCAGTAGGCACTCCGTAGAGAGAGCAGAGAGGCTCCGCCCCGTGTTGGAAATAGGTAGGTAGATACATACCGCAAATCGAATGGAGCGTGGCCGTGGGTTCGATGGATGCTGGAGTGCATTGCGGTGAGGTCCAGCTGCCACCGACATTTACACGAGCTCTGCACGAGTACACGTATTGTTCATGCAGCACCGCTTCTCCATCCGGTAGCGAACCACATAGACAGCACAACGGCCCGCTGGCTTCGTATGGCTGAAAATCGGAGCTGTATGTACGAGTACAGTATCGAAGGCAAAGGGGGCGGTGGATCAAGGGCTCGTCGACAGCTCGCTGCTTCGGCCTCTTGGGTTTGGCGTGCTTTTTGTTGTGCTTGTGCCAAGCCGACAGGACCATGCTTTTTTTTTTCTTCGTCGTCCTTCTACTTTTTACTTTTGCAAGTGCCCGTCCCTTGAACTGCTGAGGTACAGTCCAGTACCGGGGTACTTTGGTACATACCTGAGCAAGTTCCATCTTGTCCTTGTCCAGCTCAGTCCACTGTAGGAGGAAAGATACAAAGATACAGATACAGGGGGGCCAAGCAACCAGGCATGGGGCTCGACCAAGGTCGCAGGGATGGCGGCGGTACGTACCGGGCTAGCGGCCACACCGTGCGCGCCTGGCCGCAACTCGTACGGCCGACGGCTTCGTGCCTTGTACTCCAGGGTACCGCTTTCGCCCTAGCACCGCTCATGGCGTGCCCCAGTCTTCGCCGTGCCTGGCCTCTGCTTGCTTGCCCTGGCCTGCCCTGGTCCAAGGACGGTTGGGATGGGACGCTCGCATGGCGCCTGCTTGCTTCGTCGAGCCTTTCGTTGAAATAGAAGCTCTCTCCCCGTCCTCGACTTAGCTTTCCTTTCCCTTTTTTTCTCTTCACCCACGAATGCGTTGAGTTTAACGTGTCCCCCCCCAAGCCTCTCTTCGTGTGGTGTGAAAAAGCAAACTTTTCTCTCTTATCTCCTCCCTCCGCCCCGAACTTACTATTTTCCCCTAATAATAATAATCCAATCCTCTTTTCGCTCTCAGCATTCCCGCCCCCTCAAGGTCATCTACATACCAATTGAGGAACCCCGCGGTATTTCTAGACTTGTCAGCTTTTCTCGCGACCTAGAACCCTTCGTCTTTTCTTATAAATCAGCACCGCCAACATACACATCACAAGCGTCTCACACACGTTAATAATACTTCGTCATGGCGGACGATAAAGCCGTCGGCGCACCCGCGCTGGATACAAATATCGAATCGGGCAACTTCGACGAGAAGCGCGCTCAGCCTCCCACCGAGGCCGTCCCTCCCAAGAAGGATGCTCCCGCTGAAGAGGAGGAAGAAGATGAGGACATCGATGCCTTGATTGAGGATCTAGAGTCCGAGGATGGCCACGCCTTCGAGGAAGAAGAGGAGGAGACCAACCCTGCCACTGGACGTATCGTCCCTGAGGACATGCTCCAAACTGACAGCCGTCTCGGTCTGACCGAGAGCGAGGTTGTCGCTCGCCGTCGCAAGTACGGCCTTAACCAGATGAAGGAGGAGAAGGAGAACTTGGTTCTCAAGTTCCTTGGCTTCTTCATCGGTCCCATTCAGTTCGTCATGGAGGTGAGTTTTTTTCCTTTTAATTTTTTTTCGCTTTTCCCGCCATTTTTTGCGTCTCGATCTGCACTCGATTGCCTTGGTTTCGACACCCACGGCCATGATTCATCTCGTCAGCGCTCTCACCAACACCACCACACCCTCTTGCAACTTATCAGCAAGCCGCGTTCCCCCGACGCGGCGAGCGATTCCCTCCAATTGCCTTGTTTTTTGTTTTCCCGCGCTTGGCTCCTCGGGTCTAGATTGGCAGCTCCACACCAGCTTCACACGGCCTCTGTGCTCATTGGTTCAATTGGCCTGGCTGAGCTGATCTGCACTCCGTTTCCCTGCGCTCATGAAAATTATGCATGTGGGGGGCCGAAGAATGCCGATCCACTCAATAAGATGTCACCCGCTCCACTCGTATCCCAACCGGCGCCGTCGATCGCCGATACGCAAAAAACACCCTTATTTGTTACGCGTTTTACGAATACGCCATTTGCTGACCATCGTATCATAGGCTGCTGCTGTTCTGGCTGCCGGTCTTCAGGACTGGGTCGATTTCGGTGTCATCTGCGGTCTTCTGATGCTCAACGCCTGTGTTGGTTTCATTCAGGAATTCCAGGCTGGTTCCATTGTCGAAGAACTCAAGAAGACTCTCGCTCTCAAGGCTGTCGTTCTCCGTGACGGTACCCTTAAGGAAATTGAGGCTCCCGAGGTCGTCCCTGGTGATATTCTGCAGGTTGAGGAGGGTACCATCATTCCCGCTGATGGTCGCATCGTTACCGAGGGCGCTTTCCTCCAGGTTGATCAGTCCGCCATCACCGGTGAGTCTCTCGCCGTCGACAAGCACAAGGGCGACTCCTGCTATGCTTCCTCTGCCGTCAAGCGTGGTGAGGCCTTCCTGGTCGTCACCGCCACCGGTGACAACACCTTCGTCGGTCGTGCCGCTGCTCTCGTCTCTCAGTCCGCTGGTGGCACTGGTCACTTCACTGAGGTTCTCAACGGCATTGGTACGATTCTGCTGGTCCTCGTCATCCTGACCTTGCTCGTTGTCTGGATTTCTTCCTTCTACCGCTCCAACGGTATCGTCGACATCCTGCGTTTCACCCTGGCCATCACCATTGTCGGTGTCCCTGTCGGTCTTCCCGCCGTCGTTACCACCACCATGGCTGTCGGTGCCGCCTACCTCGCCAAGAAGCAGGCCATCGTCCAGAAGCTCTCTGCCATCGAGTCCCTTGCTGGTGTCGAGATTCTCTGCTCTGACAAGACCGGTACTTTGACCAAGAACAAGCTCTCTCTTTCTGAGCCCTACACCGTCCAGGGCGTTGACCCCGATGACCTGATGCTTACTGCCTGCTTGGCCGCTTCCCGCAAGAAGAAGGGTATCGATGCCATTGACAAGGCTTTCCTCAAGTCTCTCAAGTTCTACCCCCGTGCCAAGAGCGTCCTGTCCAAGTACAAGGTCATTGACTTCCACCCCTTCGACCCCGTCTCCAAGAAGGTCACCGCTGTTGTCGAGTCCCCCCAGGGCGAGCGCATCACCTGTGTCAAGGGTGCCCCTCTTTTCGTTCTCAAGACCGTCGAGGAGGACCACCCCATCCCCGAGGACATTGACAAGGCCTACAAGAACTGCGTCGCCGAGTTTGCTACCCGTGGTTTCCGTTCCCTCGGTGTTGCCCGCAAGCGTGGTGAGGGTGCTTGGGAGATTCTCGGAATTATGCCCTGCTCTGACCCCCCTCGTCACGACACTGCCCGCACTATTAACGAAGCCAAGAACCTCGGTCTGTCCATCAAGATGTTGACTGGTGATGCCGTCGGTATCGCTCGTGAGACTTCTCGCCAGCTCGGTCTCGGAACCAACGTCTACAACGCTGAGCGTCTCGGTCTCGGTGGCGGTGGTGACATGCCCGGCTCTGAGGTTTACGATTTCGTCGAGGCTGCCGATGGTTTCGCTGAAGTTTTCCCCCAGCACAAGTACTCTGTCGTCGAGATTCTCCAGCAGCGTGGCTACCTCGTTGCCATGACTGGTGACGGTGTCAACGATGCTCCCTCCCTGAAGAAGGCCGATACTGGTATTGCTGTCGAGGGTGCTTCCGATGCTGCCCGTTCCGCCGCCGATATCGTTTTCCTTGCCCCCGGTCTCGGTGCCATCATTGACGCTCTCAAGACTTCTCGCCAGATCTTCCACCGCATGTACGCCTACGTCGTCTACCGTATCGCCCTGTCTCTGCACATGGAGATCTTCCTTGGTCTCTGGATCGCCATCCTCAACCGTTCCCTGAACATTGAGCTGGTCGTCTTCATTGCCATTTTCGCTGATATCGCCACCCTGGCCATTGCCTACGATAACGCCCCTTACTCCCAGACTCCCGTCAAGTGGAACCTTCCCAAGCTCTGGGGTATGTCCGTTCTCCTCGGAACCGTCCTCGCCATCGGTACCTGGATTGCCCTCACCACCATGTACGCTGGTGGCAAGAACGGTGGTATCGTCCAGAACTTTGGTAACATCGATGAGGTTATCTTCCTCGAGATCTCTCTCACTGAGAACTGGCTGATCTTCATCACCCGTGCCAACGGTCCCTTCTGGTCTTCCATTCCTTCTTGGCAGCTCAGCGGTGCCATCCTGGTTGTCGACATCATTGCCACCCTCTTCTGTGTCTTTGGTTGGTTCATCGGCGAGCAGACCAGCATTGTCGCTGTTGTTCGTATCTGGATTTTCTCCTTCGGTATCTTCGCCATCATGGGTGGTCTCTACTACTTCCTCCAGGGAAGCACTGGCTTCGACAACCTCATGCACGGCAAGTCTCCCAAGCAGAACCAGAAGCAGCGATCATTGGAAGATTTTGGTAAGTTTTTATATCCTTTCATCCCGATCAGACGCATAGTTGCTAACCCTCATCTCAGTTGTTTCCCTGCAACGTGTTTCTACCCAGCACGAAAAGTCTCAGTAAATACACTCTATTACATACCCGCAGGCCAGTTGGCTTGCATGTTTCCGTTTTAAATGTTTAAATGTACTGTATGAGTCGTATCTGAAGATGGACTCGTCTAAAGTGGATGAGAGGCAACTTTTCATACCCAATGATGGTCTGATAGACAGCTAATGAAGACAAAGTAAAATAATGTCACCTTGATGTGTCTGGTGAACTTGAATGTTATGTCGGCAAATGTCTTAATGTGAACAACTGATTAATGTTTTGAGGATGGGGCGAGTGCGAGTTTATGAGTTGATAGTTGGCAAAATGAAATGGTTTTAAATGACTCAACTACCAAGCAGAACTCCAATACAGTTCAGATTTTGTAGGTTCCTGGTTGGCTCTTCCGCAGATGCCGGCGATATCAGGCGCTACAAAAGTTGGTGGTTGTCCTGCCAAAGCGCGTCACGTGACGTGGCAACTCCCAGTGCATTTTCTGCAGCTAAGCCCACTAAACTGCCTGGGTGCAGCAGATATCTCCCCAAACGCCTATCATAACAAACCAGCCAATATTTCCTTTGCAACAGAACCAACATTTTTCCTGCAGCTATCAAATCAAAATTCTTTTGAGTGAGAACAAACAAATCTCTATCCCCAAGCAGTTCTGATTTTTATTTCTAGTTTCTCTTTTGTTTTTTCGTTGGATTCACTTGCGAAACTCTTCCTGGCACAGAGACTGTTCCGTCTCTTTTTGAGGATCGCCATGAGCAGCACTCCTGCTGAGCTACCAGGCTTTTACTACGGTAACATTTCTTTTCCTTTCTTTCATCATGTCTTTTTGCATCAATCATTCGTCAACCTAACATTTGAAATGCAGATGCGGAGAGGAGAAGATATTTCGCCATAGAAAATTCTCACACCGCGCCAGCTTCAGCGGAATGGTCCTCTGCCTCAGTTAAGCGCCGCAGGCTCGAGACGCAAGCCGCCGAGGAAGCAGCCCAGGAGGCAGAGCTCATCGAGAACCATGTTAGGCGCAGTGTCTTGACCAATGATGTTACTACCTCTGGACTGCTTGCCCGCGAGCTGGGCGCCTCGAGCACCGCGGGGATGCTTGAGACTGAGGAGGTGGCGGCTGCTTTGTGGGCTCAGGGGGTGACTGACAAGGGCAGTATTGCCTTTGGACTCAGTTTGAATTATGAGACTCATCCTCATATGCCGTGTTTTTACGTCAGTGGCAAGGAGTGTGGTACGGAGTCGGCTATAGCGTATTCGAGTGAGTTTTTCTTCGTGTTTGACACTCGTTGATGAGGTGGGGGTGAAGAGAGAGAAGGCAAGCAACTACTAATGACTCCTATTTTAGCTTTCGATGAAGAGATGCTTATGGGGACCTACATTGAGACGGATGAAAACGAAAAGTGAGCATCTGTTTTACTCTTCATCTTGACTCTCCTTGCCTGGGTTATGATACTAACGGCCTGGTACAATATAGTCTGAAGACTAAAGCAGCGCATTTTCGCAGTCCGGACAGACTGCACTATGAGATGATTTACTGTCCTCAGATGTCATCCATCAAATATCATCAGCCGACCAACAAAGTTCTTCTCACCTCAAAAGAACCAGGCCAGGGCTTGTCTCTCTGTGTTTTCACTCCTCCAATGGATACAACGCCTGACCAGGGAATGCACTGGATCCTGGGAGAAGGTTTGTTCCCCTTTCTCTTATCCGAACCCCTTTTAAAGAGTCTATTCGTGACAAGGCATTCTCGAATGTTTGTCAATTATCCTCGTCTGTCCATCCGACTGACACCGCAATAATAGTTGATAATTACCGAAATATCATGTACAATTTTTCGCGTAGTCGGAGCTGGGGTGTCAACCAGAGTACGCCTGCCCCTGCCTCTTCCGATCTCCTTTGCGTTGTGGGCACCAGCAAGGGGATCCAGCGTATTCATCTTGATGAAACTCCTAGCTGGATCACTCAAACTCGAATGGAGAGCCCGCCGGACTACGGCGTCGATGCCAAGATTGATTACCCTGGTCGCAAGCACCATATCGGCCCTCAAGAGATTTTCTCTCAAGACTTTCAGGTTGGCAATCACAACATCTTGTTTGCTGGTGGCCGGCAGCCTCGCCTCTGGGTTACTGACCTAAGAGCGCCCACTGCCGGATGGAACTTCGTTAAGCACGGCTCGTCCATTGCGCACGTTCGCAGCATCAACCCTCATCAAGTCCTGGTCGCTGGTCTGCGTAACCGCATGTCCGTGTACGACATGCGGTTCATTCAAGCCAACAGGAATGGTTACCGCGAGCGAGCCACTTCTTCTCCAATCCTCGAATTCCCAGACTACAAGAACGAGCCCTACTTCAACTTTGGCTGGGACGTGTCTACGGAGCTCAACCTCGTGGCCTCGGCGCAAGACAATGGCACCATCAAGCTTTTCTCACTGAGTTCAGGTTGCGTTTTGCCTTCGGGTAAGGCCTTGGAGAGCTTTCGCACGGACGATCCCGTCAAGGCAATGATGTTTCAGACTTTGCCGGGAGAGAATTCGCCGAGCTTGTATGTGGCCAAGGGTCCGTTTTTGAAGAAATTTGGTTGTGCGCCAGGCGACCTCTCTGATGAGGAATGATTCTATTCAATATCCTCGACTTGTTTGCCTTTTTTCGGGGCTGTATTTGCACCTGTTTGGTATCGATTTTCTTTTCTCCAAGGACTATGTGCGCAAATTTGCTTTGTTTATTGTTTTCCGATTTATTTCACGCCAGGTGTCAGGATCAGCATGAGGAATCCTCGGTTTTATGTACGATTTGGGAGGATGGTTTGGTATTTCTGGTCCCTCGAACTTGCTTCAACGAGAGGATACATTTACATCGTTTGGGGTTGATTTGATTTGATTTGATTTGATTTGACGCGACTACGATACTGCTGATACCCAAAGGTGGTTTTGCAGAAAAGGGACACAAAGGGAACGGCAGGCATATGCGAAATGAGCTACGATTTACGCGTTTACGGAAACAAACGGGATGGAAATGTGTCTTCTTCTGCTTTGACAGAATGGTTTATGGTCATTAAAATGCCGTCTTGTACTTTGCTATATATCCACAGACGGACGGACGGACAAACGTGTTTGAGAATAAGCTTATCAGAGAGCTTTGTATGAATTCATGTAACGGAATTACAATTATATTTCGAGAGATGTAGTAAATACATTAACCATGCTATAACGCATACGTGCCATAATATGTGCAATTCATATACCGAATGCACTTTAAATGTTGCCAAAACCAAACGAGTTGTCCTCCAACACCGGAGTAATGCTGTTGCGGGTGATCCAGGGGTTAGCAAGCCCTCCATGAGCGTCCTCCTCTTTTCTTTCTTTGTGCTCATTCCCACCTCTTTTTATTCACTAGAAAACATCAATTATTTAGCATTTTCTTGTCCATTTGCGTCGGGCCAATACTGACACGTATCAGCCAACATAGGAAAAGACTCAGCAAACAGCCTGCCCAGTTTCCAATTATCCAAATTTCGCATGTGGCTCTCAAACACGGGGTTAATCATAATCTCATCAGAGTCGGGGTTTCTTAGTAACGTATGTGCCTCCTCATAAGGCCAGGAGACGGAAAAGGTGGATGTAAACGGAAGAAAGAAGTTGTCAAAGTAGAAGAGGTCGGGATTTTCGGCTCTAATGACTCTTTCCCTCATCGCCGGGTATGGTAAGAAGTCCATCCACGCGGCATGCGGTATTTCATACTGACATGGCAATGGATGAATCCACGGCGGCAAACGTTCCAAGTTTTCCTTCGTTGGATATATCTGCCATCGCATGTAAAGAAACATGAGGTACAGAATGGCCACTTTTTCGGGAAGGCCGGACACTTCGGGAAACTTGGTAATGATGTCTGTGAAAACTCTAGACACTGGATGGCTGAATTTGCTATTGGCTGGATTGAGCAGAGATGAAACGGATGGATACCGCGGGCCAGACACCTCACTCGGCTCGTAGCCCTCGGCGGCACGCTGCTGCCGCTCGCTAAGAAAGTCGAGAAGTAGAGCGTCAAGCGGACATGTAGGACTGCAGTTGCGCAGGGGACGAGAGAATTGAGGGAGAGCTTCTGGAACAACAGCTTGTGCGGTGGGATAAGGAACTGCTGGAACCATGGGAGGGCTGGGATCAGAGGTTGGCCCGGAGGCAGGCCCTGGCTGGCTTGTGACAGAACTCTGCCGAGTGATGCCCAGGGCTGATGCTATTGCCGGAGTTGTATCTGAGGTAGCTGATGGAATGGAAATAGGTGACTCCCACGCAGGCACAGGCCGGGCCTGTGGTGCGTAAGTCGGATTCACTTGTGTCCAGTCATGTTTCATGGGGACGTGGTGGTATTCAGCCGTGTCTTGTGCACCATTAACGCCCCTCTGTAGCTTTGGTATAGCTTGGGTAGGGTCAAGTACGACGTTTAGATCAAAGCGGCCCTGCTCAAAGTCCAATCCGTGCCGAAGCGTCTGTCCTTGCCGCTCTAATAGGGCTTGAGTGCCTTCATCGACGGCGTCGGTTAGGCTAGGCTGTCGCGGTGCTGGCGGTGTACTACTACCGCCGCTTTGCCAGCTCTGTAGGGGCGGTTGAGCGGCCTGGCGAATGGGGTCAACCATTCCTGTTGCTGGCGATGAAGAAGTGGCAGATGCTGCAGGATGATAGGCGATGTTGCTTGTTGTTGTCATGGGAATAGGTGTTGTGGCGTATGGGAGGGCAGGGCTGATGCCAGGCATATCTGCTCTTGTTAGACTCTCGCCGGAGAACTGTATGTACACATGGGCAAAGACGGAATCTCAGTTTGAAAGGCTGAAACTTACTTGACCCAACCAAAGGCTGCAGCATGCCGATAATGCTAGCCAGCCGTCTCTTGATCTCAGCATTTTCTGCTTCTATCACCTCCTTGGCCCGTACCACAGCCTGGAGGTCCTGGTACGGTTTTTGAGCTTCAAGCTCATGGATGCGGCGCTCGAGCCTCTCAATCTGGTTCTTAGTCCTTTCTCGGATGGCACGTTGCGCTTCGCGGTCTGTACAACCAAGGGGAAGGTCATATATGTTAGTCATACGCTAATACCAGGGGAGGCTGCTGAGCAAGCATTGACAAAAAAGAAGGCTGTATGCATGGGAAACGGCCAACCAGCGTCATTGTGTAGTCCCAACAAGTGTAACATTGAAGTCATGAAGAGAACAGCTAAAAAGGCTGACGCCATATGCGGCGATCAAAGGGGGGCGGGTAGGAAAGATGTACGAGTATGGCAAACACTCACCGTTTGCTCTCTTCTTGGCCAGCTGCTCCGGCGTCAAGTTTGCAACACCTCTACTTCCTGAACCCGTTTTCCTCTTCTTGGTCACGTTCTCCACCTCTTCTGCTTCCGTGGTCTCCATGGCGTCCGCGGCACCAGATGCCCCTGCCCCTGCGCCATTGGGCATCGCCGTCGCCGACGTCAGGGAGGGTGCAGTGGCTTCAGCTTCATGCTTGATGCCTTCGGTAGGGCTGCCGCTCTCTACAGAATCTCCTGCTCCGGGGCTAATCCCGCCCCGTCTTACGGATCCGAGATCCATATGGAGCGTGTGGTGGTATTCGGGGAACTGCCAACAACGGGCCGGCCAACCATTCTCCGCGTCCGCCGAATAGACCGGAGCTTGTCCACTCCCAGCGGCGTTGATCCCCCTGGCCTCGGCAACCAGGTGGATGTACCTGTGGTACTTGTGTGTGTAGGTGTGTGGTGTGCGTCTAGGCGCCGGGGGCTCAGGTCTCGATAGCAATCGCCGTCGCGAGGCTGGGCTGAGCGAGCGAGCCGATCAAGATGTGTGTGCTTGGCAGCTGGGTGGGAGGTGTATTCCCCACTCGGCTCCGGAGCTTGGTCTAGACTGCCTAGCTGGAGCAGGACAGGCCGTGTTGAAGCCCTGTCGCTCCAAAAAGCCTAAAGAACAATAGTCGAGGACTGTCTCTGTACGAGTACTCTGTACTCTGTACTCCGAAGGGCCGTGTCAGTCTAGCAAGCAAACAAGGGGCGTCGCGCGAAGACGGGAGACGGCTGCATGGGGGTAATGGTGGAGATGGAATGGTCGGCTTCCCTCAACCTCCGGCTGGCACGGCTGGCCTATGAAAAAGTCGTCGCTGAATCAGGCGAGCGGGTGGTCAGAGCCATGTTGCGAGTCAGGAAGCCCACTAGCGATTGGCTCTGGCACGTGCCGTGCGACGAACTACAGCAGCTGATAGTTTGAACTAGCAGCTTGAAGGATCGAATCCTGCCGTGGCATGTTGAGCTTACTTTTGCGATACTACATACCTGCCCAAGTATGCTCTAGACCAGTTGACCAGTCAGTAAATCGAATGCCAGACAGATGCGGCAAAAATCATGTAAGCTTAAGCACGAATGCCGGGATGGGGGTGGGCTGAGTAATACCGGTACTAAATGCCGTTCCATGTCGCCTCCTGCAGCTGTGGCTCGATGTTCGCCATTTGGCTTGTTGGGGCCGGATGTCTTTGCTGGCATCCAATTGCTTGATGAAGTGTTTCCATATGTAACAGAAATAGGCAGCTTGCTGTGTTCAAAGAGCTGCCTGCATGTCGGAATTGTAAATGCCAAAAGCTACTTATATGTGAGGGGATGTCGATGCTAGAAGCTGAGAGGAGAAAAGAGGGTTGTGGTGTTTAGGAAAGTACGTGCGAAGAGGTACTTTATCAGTTGTACCTTTCTGAAGCTCACCACAACAGGCAAGTACGACGAGGCTTTGCTCTTTCCGCAGTTGTAAGGCCAAGTGATTGTGATATATGGGTACATGTTCAGATATATCAAAAGCAGAGACAGCCAACCTCGTCAGGTATATTAATACTGGAGGTATAACAAAAGCAGGATGTAATATTGTCTGCATCCATCTCTATAGACTACCAAGGCGGCTACTACATATTTCGAAACAAACGCAGAGATTCATTTACCATCTGGATTCATCATAGGCCGAATTTCTCCCCTCATACATGATTCCTTCGTCGTACTTAATATTTGAGGGTAAGCCAGAACAGACGATATCCGGAAAGGTTAATCGACGCTCTTTGGTGGAACTTGGCCGTAGTGTCTCCGTCCAAGATCGCCTGCGCTTCACTCTTAATGCTGGTGACCATGAATCACCGAAAACTCCAATGGAGCTGCAACTCTCAGTCTTGGATATTCACAAGGAACATGAACCGCGTAGATGTGTCCAACAATAACCAATTACTCTCCTATACATTCATTCCATCTTCCCAGCCTATTTCTTATTCTCAAAAGTGCAAACCAGCATCTCCCTGATGCCGCTGCCTTGTTCTCTAATCTCATTTGTACCAAAGGTATCAACAAAAGTCATCATCATCAACAAATCGCATAGCTCTTTTTCAAGCCACCCCTAAAACCCCTCCTCCTTATCCTCCCATTACATGAATTACTCCGCAGATGCTCTAGCCAGTGCCTCGTGCAGATGTGGCGGGAACCGGTATCGCAATTGGCTCGTGTAAGTCGTCAGATCAAGAATCATCTGCTTCAGTTGTTCCACCATCATCCTTCTCGTGCCCTCGTTACCGCTAAACTGCCCATTAACCAGCTGCTCTCTTTGTCTGACGCAGCTGATGATGGTCCACATGATTAGATTGGACACGTTAATGGACACTGGCTGTGACAGGCTGGAGAACTTGGAGGCGTAGGCACGGATTGTGCTGGCATCGCCCCCTGCTTCGAGAGGGAGGATATCCAGACCACGAATTTTCTGTAAACTTCATGTTAGTGACTTTAAACTCTGGGATAAAGTACGTAATGTTTGTTGTATTGGAAACTTACATCAAGACATTGAGCCCATTGGCTAGCCTCTACCAAGCTCTTGATAGCACTCATCTCAAGCAAAACGCGGCAGGCAATCTTGTTCTGGTCTTGGATATTCCTGTAAAACATGGCATCGCGCTCGTACATGGTCATCATCGTCTTGGCAAGCTCGACAGGATCGTCGATGGCTGCCAGGCTAAGGCTGCCGCCCTGCTCCGTCTCCTGAGCGCCACCCCTTGGCTTAACAGGCATCAAGCGCATTGGGTCTTCTCCAATCTCAAGAGAAATGGCTTCGCTCAGGGCGCGGCTAACAATGGCCACAACTGCATCATACTCGCCAGCAAGGTGATAGAGCAGCACGGAATCAGTAGTTCGGCCATTCTCATCAGCAAAACTGGCAGCTTGCAGAGTGACGGTATTGACAAAGTCGTCCTGTCCATCGAGGCCAATCAACGGTCCGCGACCCTCGATGATGCCCAGGATGCGGCGGCCATCTGGCCTAATGTCGCCAATCAGCTTGCTGAATTCTCGTGTCTCCAGAACCAGCTCTCTCAATGCCTCATGGCAGAGACCGCTGTGACGTGCCCCGGCTTCTCCATTGAGATCTGCGTTCAGGCAGATCAAGGTAAGATAGTCAACGGCGGAGACGGCATCAGCAGCCCGGAAGTCTCGAGTGTAGTAGCCAATCATGCGACCAAAGTTGATCTGTGGGAGGCCCTTCATGCTATGCGTGCGCAAGTCGTTGGAGGCAGACATTGGGTCACTGGGCCGGAGCAGGCCATAAAACTCAAGGGCCAAGCCAAAGTGAACCGCGTCCACATAGGAAAAAGGGTAGAGATAGGAGACGGCGTCCTCAAACATGCCAGACAGGATCTGTAGGTAGAAGAACATGCCACAGCTGCCGTTGTTATCGTCAGAAGGAGTCTTGGGGAAGTGCTTCTGGCCAATCTCTTTGATGCTGGCCTGCAGATCTGCCAGTCCGTATGATTCTCCGGCCATTTCCAGAGCCTTGTCGCCCTCCCTGGCTAGGTTGAACTGAAGCCAAATCCAGTCATTGATGTCGGTGTTGAGGCCGTCCAGGTTGCGGTTGTTCAGCTCAATCCGACCAATGACCTTGTAACAGGCCATACGGAAGGGATCAATCGTATTCTCTGGGGCGTTACGAGAGCGCTGGATGTATTCATTTGTGCAGCGATCGAGCAGCTTCCTGTTAGTGATTCTACGGTCCTCGCTAGCGGCATAGTTGTTGAGGTATGTCGAAAAGGTGCGGTCAATACCCCGGAAATGATTGCTATTGTCGTTGACATACTTGGCAGCCTCGTTTACATGGCCAGATCGGAGGAGGTAGAAGACAATGGCCCAAACGTACTCGCCATGAATCTGCTGAAGTTCGGTGTTGTCGGGGACCAAGTCCTTTCTGGCTGATCGTAGTCGGATGTACGCCTTGATCTTGCTAGTGATGTCGGGCAGACCTCCAAGCTTAGCTTCGTGAGGGTGCTTAGCAATAAGGGACTCCACCTCGCGAAGGAACTGCTTTTCGAGGAATGCATTTGCGCCGCTCAGGATCCGCCTTCTCATTTCGATGGAAAGCTGAGAGTTGGGATTTTCGTCTAGATACATCTCGGCGAACTGGCGCTCCTTGGCTGTAGCACTGCGAAGCGTCGTCTCGGCATTGGCGTCTTCACCAACAATCTCAATCATGGCCCGGTAGGCTTCCACAATGTGAGGCGCATGTGGCTCGTGGGATTTTTGCTCAACCTCAGCCAGCTCTGCCAATATGGGGAAGGGTCGGCCGAGAAGACGCGAGGAGTTGAGGCCGCGGACCTTTTCAGCCAGCTTAGATTGGCGTTCGCGAAGGGCCTGGTCCTCGTTCCTGGACTTGCTGGCGCTCTCTGTAGACCGGTCAATGTCGGCGAACTCGGATTGATGAGTTCCAATTCTCGACCGGGCTCCAATAACAGAGCGCTGGAAAGTCGAATTGCCAAATGTGCTGCTGCGAGTGTCACGGGGAATGCTTCCTTGGGTCTTTCTTCGGGATCGTCCAAACCCGCCCTGAGCTTCACGACCAGCCGTGGCCGAGGTCTCACGAGGCTTGATGCCAAAATGCTGATAGATACGCTTCCTCTGTGCGTCCCACTCCATGGCTACGTTGTCCTCCAAGAAATTGTCAAAATCGCGGAGTGACCGTTCGAGGCCGTCCTGAATCATGCTCAGGGTCGTCTTCGTCTGTAGGTTCGACAGGTAGGTTTCGACATCGACATCTGCCGGTGCGTAACCGTGTGTTGGTCGTTCGGTTCGCGTGCCCTGGATGTCGAGGAGGCCGAGATCCTTGGCTGCAACACTGGGATCCACGCCAGAGGCCGCGAGCAAGTAGTGAGCCTTTCCATCAGCACCCCCAGTCTGTTTTGACTGTAGCTTTCTCAACCGGTGGCGCAAATCTCCCAGGCCAAGCTCTAGGCTAGGGAGGTCCTCCATGTTGGAATTAACGACACCGGCCTTCTGGGTCTTTGCGAAGAGGCTGTCAAAGTAGGCTCCGGCGGGTTGAGCTGCAGAGGTGGCCGTGTTGTTAGCAACGGTCAGCGCCTGGCCGCCCAAAAGGCCACCCGCTAAAGACATGCCGCCGGCTTGCTGAGCTGGAGGTTGAGTCGTCGTCGGTGCCGCTCCAAAGAGAGATGGCTTCGCAGCCGTGGTGCCGCCGCCTAGCATAGATGTGCCGGTCAGGGCTGAGCCACCAAACAGCGACGGCTTGGGCTGTTGTGCGGCGGCATTCTGCTGACCTCCAAACAGGCCACCAGTCGTGCCAGTCTGTTGGGTCTGGCCCGTCTGCCCAAATAAACCGCCCGTGCTCGGCTGTGCTGTCGCTGTGTTGGAACCAAACAGACCACCGCCAGTCTGAGGCGTGCTCTGCTGGGGCTGCGCCTGTCCGAAGAGGCCCCCAGGCTTCTGCTGTTGCTGCTGCTGTCCGCCACCGAATAGGCCTCCTCCGCCCCCAAACAATCCGCCCCCTGTGCTCGGTGTTGTGGTGGTGGCCTGCTGTTGTTGTTGCTGCGCGGGCTGGCCAAACAGCGACTGGCCTGTTGTCTGCCCGAATAGAGACATCGCGGCGGCGTAGCTAAGACAACTCAATCGGACAGTAAATGGGAAATAAAGCAAAGAAAAAGAAAAAGGATGGATCAGTAGAGATGAAAAGAGTGAGCCACGGCGAGCGGGCAATGGAAGGGCAGAGATGCTCGCGCGTTTGGCAAGACAAATGTGTTGCGGCTAGCTGCGCGTCGCCCACCTTTTTAGAAATTTGGGAACCTAGATTGGCGAGGCTGAGAAAGTGGCCGGGAAACAAAGAGCTTTGGCCAATCAAGAGGCCTGGATGGGTGACGCGGCTGAATGGTGGTAGCCAATCAATTATCGCCTCAAGTTGCTAACAAATGAATACGAAGACTACGAATAAAGCCTGGTGCGTATCTCAAACAGGGTACATACTGTCTAAATTGTGAATTTGAGGTCTAGCAGCTCAATTTAATTCTCATAGAATAATTCGCTGTTCCAACTATGCAGGGTATACAGTCGAGATGAGTCCTCTAGCTTCCAAATGGCGGTGTCTTACACATTCTCTTCCCTAAACAAATGCTTTGCACAATCTTACATCTTCTGAAAGTATTTTTGTCACTTTCCTTAAAAAGAATTCATTCTTCAAACATTAGTGTTAATTACGGTGAGACAATGTAATTTTTACAGAGGGTCTAAAACAACGTCAAGAGCATAGTGATAAAAATGTGATAGGTAAATAGCTTCGCTGTATTTTACTTTTCTCTATGACAAACAAATGCATAAACTCATTACATTACATATCCCAAAATCAATTCTATTTCGTTTCCCTCATGCTTTATCATCGGGCTCACTCGTCGTCAGCATCAAACAAGGCTCCCCATTTTGCAACGGCGTTGTCAATCTTCTTTCGGTACGCCTGCTGTGCGTTGCACATGTCGAGGAAAATCTCGTACTTGGCATCCAGAAGCAGCTTCTCGCCGGCATCGGTGCCTGGCTGAACTAGTCGGCCGGGCTTGCTCATGCGATCCATGATATTCCACAGCGTCTCGGGTTCTGAGCCGTCATGGCGGTTGTGGCTATGCGCCTTGGCGCCCAGCATGGCAGCGCCGTGAACGACGGCAGCGTTGACGTATCTAGGAATCAACACTGGCATGTTGCATGTGGTGGCCAGGAGGTTCATCAGAATGGGGTTCTGGCACTGCGATCCGGACATGAAGATGGATGAAATCTCGTGGCCGGCCTTGTTCATCTGCTCGACAATCTGGCGAGTCTGCATGGCAATGAACTCCATGGTGGCATAGTACCACAGGGCCATGTTGTCGGTACTCTTGTCGCTGTCAAGACCAATCATTGAGCCTCTCATCTTGGCATCTGCAATTGGTGAGCGGTTGCCCCACAGATCGCCATAGAAGAAGTGGTGACGGCCGAGATAAGAGATGGCTGGAGCATTATGCTTCTCGGCGAGATACTCCAGGTGAGCATTGAGGAAGTCGTAAATGTGCTTGTCTTCGGCCTTGGCCAAAGCCATGGTTTCGTTGTATGCGGGGTGAATGTCCAGCATGTGTCTCAGCAACTCTCCCGTCGCAGACTGGCCACCCTCGGCCATCCAAAACTCGGGAATCAGCACATCTCGGTAGGGGCCCCAGACACCAGGGACAAAGACGGGATTCTTGGACATGGCAAGATGGCATGTTGAGGTACCCGCAACGGCGGCCAGACGAGTAAAGGCCTGGGTGACGTCGTTATGTGGGACATCAGTCTTCAGTTCCTCCTCGGTGAGCTCAACCTTTGCACCGACGGTTCCGATCCATCCGGCGTAGGCGTCAATGACACCGCTTCCAACGGCGATGCCCTCGGGTAGGCCAAGCTGGGAGGCGGCTAGGCGGCTAAGGGTGCCCACGCACTCGCCAGCACTGGCATACTTTCCACTCTATCAAACAATGAATTAGCTATGAAACTCGAATCGCAATGATACTGCAGCCAGAAGCGGAATGCAGCAGGGAATAAGACAGTATAGACGCATAAGAAAATAGGCTCACCACCCCGTCGACGCCGCCCATGCGCTTGAAGTCATCCTTGACCAAGTCGCCCAGGCCGATTTCGTGGTAGAAATCTTCCTGCCAGCCCTTGACACTGCCGTCTACGCCAACAGGGACGAAGCCCTGCTTGCAAACGGTGCTGCAGAAGCTGCGCGTCTCGTTGCCGGTAGCCAGATGAGTAAGAGCGTCTGCCAGGTCGTAAAACTTGCAGCGGTCGAACAGCTCCGGCGGCATGTTGTTCTTGAGCCACAGAACCTTGGGGATCTCCATTTCAATGCTCATCTTGCCGCCAACGTACTTGAGCAGCTTGTGGCCGGTGGCATTGATCTTGTCCGTCTCCTCGACTGGACGGTGGTCAAGCCACAGGATGACGTTGCGATCGTTGCCATCATTGTCGAATTTGGGACCAGTGACGGGAATGGGCTCGTCAGTATCGTTGGAAAAGACGGCCAAAGAGCAGGTGGCATCAAATCCAATGCCCTTGATTTGGCTGGGATTGACAAGAGACTCTTGCACGACACGGCGAACGCATTCGCAGATGCATTTCCAAATGTCTGTTGTGGATTGTTCCTACAGTTGAACAAACATGGACAAGTCAGAATTAAGCGCCCATGCAAGATTTAAAGGAACCAATCGGGGAGCGTTGTGGGCGTGCATACGTAGTAGCCGTTCTCGGGCTGCCAGAGCTTAATGTTCTCCGAGGCCAAAGCCTTGATGTCACCGGTCTCATCAATGATACAGGCTCGGGCAGAGCCAGTACCGACATCTATGCCGATGTAGTGATCCTGCAGCAGTTGGCGTTAGCTTTGTGACCTCAATCTCAGTATTCTCGGTCTGATGAGTGGTGCTGAAAGCTTCAGCTCTACCAATTCCGTTCCGTCACAAGGCTGTGCTGCTTGATAGCTCTGTATATCGGGATGTTGGGCGGGGCGGGTTGGAATGGGAGTCTTGTAGCTACCTGAACATTGGGAGGCCTTTCCATGATGCCAGAAATGAATAATTAGCAATGTAATATTATATGGCAAGCAATTGACGAGAAAGAAGAATGGAAAGGCAATTGGGGGTATGGAAGAAGAGGAGGAGGGCGAGTAAGATGCGAAAGAGAAAGTTGAGACTCACTCCATGGCCTTTATGGGCTTATTGTACGCGTACATCGTTGCTTCGGTTCCCTTCCAAGGTTTCCCCGCTGATTCTGGTGGCTCAAATCAATGGATTGAATCTGGACCTTTGGAGCAAGCCACAGACTAGGTCGAATTGGAGGGTGAGACAGGACAAGAAGATGGTGTACAGTATCGTGTCGTATCGTATCGATGAGCAGGCGAGGGGTTTCGGTTTCGGCAAAAAGATTGAAAGGGAGCAGCCAGAAGATGATTCAGGCGCAAAGCAACAACCCCCACCGCCTTGACAGAACTGACCCGGACCTGGACCTAGGGGCGTGTCTCCATGGGCGCCAGATTGGAGAGACGCCCAAGATGCACGAAACTTGCAGCACCTTTTGGAGCCAATTGGGGCGGATCAAATGCAGCATTTTGTGGGAGGGCATCAATCAGATGAGATGGACCCAGCGTAGGCTCCAGCATTTCGTCCATCCCAGCGGGTTTTAGGTGCACAGGACCACTAACATGCGCTAACGCTTTCCCCATTGCCCCGCTGGAGGACCCTATTTGCCCCTCAACTCCAGCGCTAGCTAACACGGAACGACTTGCTCAGCGCATCTCGGAAGTGATCACACATGTTTGCGGTGATGACGGGCGATCGAGTTGCCACTTGAGCTCCGGAAATGGACCTGATGAGCACGGCAGTATGAAAGACAAAAAAGAAGAAAAAAAGTTGAAAAAAATAGGGTCTGGTCCCATTGACATCATTTATGATTTCATAGTGGCAATCCAGGGACCATTTCACTAAAGAGCAAAAGAAGAAGAAAGAAAAAGCATGAAGACAGCACTCCATAGAATGAAGCAAATGAAACGATACAGAAAAGTTCCAGTGGCCCTGAATTCCAGCATCCACTCTTGAAAATTCTCCCCCGTCAGCAGGCACACCCAAAACCGGAACCTCACGATAGTCTCTTCCCAATATTTTTCTTCTATCTTCTCAACTCCCGATCCCTCCATCTTTTCCCCCCACCATCCTTTTTCCTTAACTCGCTGCCTAGCGATCATCACTCGTCCCCTCCGCTTTTCTGGGCCTATCGAGAGCCACGGCTGCACAAGCGTTGCCCAGCCCCTGGTGGCGCTTCAAGAGAAATCCGGGAAGAAGCAAGGCAAAGGAAATTCTCTTCTCGTAATGTGAAAGGATGCCATCCCACGTTTTGGTGAGCTCCGATTGCGGTAGGCGAGAGGCGAGATATGCAACCAGAACTCGGATCTCGGATATGCTCACGTCCCACGTCTCTCCAACACCATCAAAATGATGCGGCATTCAGCCGGTTCGTCTTTGTGGATGCAACCCCTATAGGTACTAGAAAGGCGCCATGTCTCTCCTGGCGTGACACGGAATGCTAGCAACAGCATTTTGACAGACGCCATCATTTGACAAACCTCACGATTGCCTCAAACGACATCAGCCGCACTCACAGGGCTCTCCTCTGGCACCGAAGCCCTCCTCATGGCCGCCTCTCTCTCCTTCTTGAACACCATGTCATTCGGCACGCTCATGCTCCTGCTCCTGCTCCGGACCATGGCCAGGCCCTCCTGTCCCATCTCCGCCGCCGCAATCGCCTCCTCGTTGGCCGTCTCCGGGTCACCCGCATCTTGACCCGGGTTGGCAATCTGATACTCCAGGCCCTTGAGCAAGCTATAGACGGTGAATGAGAGCAACGCTCCCAAGCACGGCCCCAGCCAGTATATCCAGTGATATCCATTGAAGTTGCCCGTCACAACCGCCGGGCCGAGTGACCGCACCGGGTTGATGCCCGTGCCGGTGAAGTTTGTGCCGGCCATGTGCGCAATGAAGACGGAAACGCCGATGCCCACGGGAGCAAGGAATGTGGCGCGGTGCTTCTCCACGGCGAGGAAGTACACCGTCAGCACCAGCTGTGCCGTCAGGAACATCTCGATGAAGAGGCCTTGCACGATACTCGTGCCGCTGCCCAGGCTGTTGGTCACGCCGAGGGGGCCGGGTAGCAGGCCTGATACGGTCGCTGCGGCCGCGATGCCGGCGGCGATTTGCATTGGCAGGATGATGAGGGCCCGGAGTGGCTTCACTGCCCCGACCAGGACGAGTCCTAGAGTGACCTGTATATCATACCCGTCGTCAGCATATACATATCCTTGGAGCTATCTAGGTAAGATTGAAGGAGGAAGAACAAGGTGATGATGAAGAAAAAGGACAAGCTCACCGCAGGATTAAACATTCCCCCCGTAACTCGATAAAACACCCACACATTGACCGCCAGCGCCGTCCCAAACGACGATGCAATGTACAGCAACGTCGACGCATCCAGCTTCCCGCCATCCGCGTTGTCAAGGGCCGCCTGAGCCCCCATGAAGGAGAGCAGCAGGAACATGAAGGTACCGCAGAACTCGCCCAAGCCAATGACCAGGGCCGTCTTGAACCTCTCCGTGAGCTTGTGAAGGCGATTCGCCATGGTGAAAGCGAGAGAGGGTGTTCCCAACTACTCTAAAAGTTGCAATATGATTCGTAAGATGTTTTTTCGTAGGATGTAATTGACAATTGATAAGAATGTAATTCACATCATCCTTAACAACAATTGTCACCTCCCATCTTATATACTCCCTCTCACATACACCATCCGCATCGTACACATCATATACATCATATACATCATCACCACCCCTAACCGCCCCTCAAAAGCAAGTAACTCTTCCCGATGTCTCACAAAAACGCATGCATGAAATCACACGACAATCCCACGCCTCTCAAAACCTGAAAAGCAGGACACAATAATACAAGACCGAAATGAAATGAAATTAAAAAAAAATAAAGGCCCAACGGCCCTCCGTAACCTAACCTGACACAAAAAACGTAGTGTAACAGTCAAACTCCTTCGAGTAAAAAATCATCCTGTGTGATTCAGACGGCACAGAGCGGCACAAGAAACTGAATCTTGGCTTGCCTTTTTGCATAACCACCCGTCGATCAGCGTACTCGCAAAACGAAAGGCAAAAACAAAAACTTCTCGTAAAGAGCTGAGAGTAGATAATTCCCAGAGTTGTTATAAAAGTCCATGATTTCACTTTGTCTCAGTTCAGACATGGACAAAGCGCAAATCTCCACGCCAAAAAACCGCCCGTGTGTATATCAATCACCTCTGCGGGGTGACGTCGAGGGCTTGTTCGAGCGGCCATCATTCAAGCCAAGCCAAAACAACTCAGCACCGCCATCGAACATTAACGGATATCAACGGAACTGTTCGTGGCTGTAACAGTTTAATATCTGCTTTAATTAAACTGATATTGTGGCAAAAAAAAAAAAAAAGGCAGAAAATGGCGTGTTTTCCATAGTCGTACATCGTGGGAATATGTCGTGCCTACACATCGCTGCAACCTCATCCACTCAAGAAACCAAGTCTTTTCTGCTAGTAATATGAAAAAATTCAGGAGCTCAACTCCATTTTCATGCATAGCTTGCTATATCTTGGCTTTCCCACTAGTTGTCCCCGTCCCCCCTCGCAGGTATAATCACCAAATAGTGCTCCAGTCCCTTTGCTGCCCCATCCATAATTGCAGTTGCTCAAGCAAAAACCGCGATGCAGCCCGTAGTTTGTGTGTCAAACTACTCAGCTTCCCCCAGTAGCGGCAACGTATAAACAGAAAAGAGAATAAGTCAAACTCAAGTTACGTCGTATCATCCGTACATTCATAAATCATCATTCGTGGTCATCGTGTAGCTGGTCCTCGACCAGGATTACTACTGTTAATGTCGCTGCATATGCTTCTCTGATGGCGCACGCCATGCTACACGTAGTCCAAGTCAGTCATCTGTAGATGGGATTCGGGGAAGATGGGATGATCCATCGGACATACCAAGTCTTGTGGACATCCGCTACTACTGCACTGAGGCCCCAATGAGCGCACCAAGCTCTTGCCAGCACCTCATTGTCTCGAACGCCTACTGCATCTACCACAAGCACCTTCTCATCGTCGACGTCCCTATCAATCACGGCATTTGCCGCGTCGGCCGCCGGTGGAGGGCTTGAGGCCGTGCTACTGGGCCCAGAATTCTGGCCGTCTGCTCCATACAAGCCTCCCCAGTTGCGTATTCTGACAATCTCGTCCGCCTTGACGAGCTGGTATACGTAGTCGTAGAACAGGGGGTGTGGCCCTTCCGAACACGGCCACGCTGAGATGAAGCTTACATCGTACATGAGCCGTAAAGGCCAAGAAACGCCGTCAATCGCAAATTGCGCCTGGGCATCAAAAAGTCGAGGGATTGCAGTGTTGTTTTCACGACCCGTGACATTGACTGGCTTAAAGCTCAGCAGTTCCATCCTCACCGCGTCCACCATGTACCTTGCATTATCAAGCTCGGGCAGCTTATACTCGCGCACAGGATATGCATCTGCCCGAGGCCCTAGCGCATCGGACCGTGTACTCATGGTCTCTACGTCCTCGCGGGTCATCCGCTGCTTGGGCTGCCTGGTTCGGATGCGGGCAATCTGAGACCGACCAAGCTCCGACGTTGGCCTGCCAGGGCCGACCCAACCTGCGACCGAGTGGCATGTAGGGGCCAGCACTTTGCCCACAATGCAGCTTGCCGACCAGTACGTGTGACTATTACGATACTGGAAGCCAACATGCGGATGCGTATGAGAAAGCAAGGCCAGCTCATTCGTCGCTGGGTCTGGGTCCAGGTCGATGAGCGTATTCATGATGAGGAACGAGAATGTCGGCTGCAACCTTGTTAGCAAAGCTGTTCCCCTCTAACCCTCCCCCTTTTTCATTCTTTCGCCATCATATCAGGCATCATCACTTACTCCAGGAAGCACAAGTCCACTAAAGTAGGCAAACGCATCCGAGCTTATAGAGTCCAGAGCAAATTCTTCGTCCTTTTGCTGCAGGTTCTCCATTGTTTCGCCAAGATTAGGCCACTTCATGATCTGAGCAAACTTCTTAAGCTGCTTCACTTGACGCTTCTTCAGCTTATACCGCAGTTTCACTGGAAAACACGTCCTTAGCTTTGCTTCACGTAATACACACAAAAGTGCCACATACCTTCGTCGGGCGAATCGCCATACGCATCTACTCGCACATTCTCTCGCCACCGCCTTGCAAGTGCCAGGTTCCATTTGATCGTAGGAGGCATCTGTTGGAGCAACTTCTCTTTGGACCAGTCATCGTGATGCCGCGACTGAATGCGCAGCTCCAGTTCGAGGCTAAGGAGCAGCTGGTGAAAGAATTTGTGATATTGCTCGCGGCTCTCCTCGGTGGAGCTGTCAAATATGAAGCGAGTTACAACTTGATTCTTCAGCTCAGTGTAGTCGATCCAGTCAGGGCGCGAGAGCGCCATGATCAAGTCGGCGATCTGCTTATCCAGTGTCTTGTGCGGGCTCAGAAGCCTGTCGGGATCTCGCAGGAAGCGTTTGTAGAGAGATCGGTACAGGAGAGCCAAATCATCGTCCTCCAACCCCATCTGCAAGTCCCTCAGTCGCGCAAAGATTTGTTCCAGGCTCACCTCCCGCGGAATGACACCCGAGTCCCTCAGCGGAATCTTGGCTGGGATATTGCTCGCGGCGGCGGCCCACTGGTTGAGCGTGATGGTGCCACCCAGACGGCCGTAGAAGAAGGCATAACTAGGTTGCTCTATAGTTTCCCAGGGATATGATGTGTGCCCGCTCGCTTGGATCCTCATTGTCATGAGATGCGACATGGCATCGTGCGGCTTCGCAACATCGGTGCCTCCGCTCCGGGTCTTGGAGCTTGTCACGTAGAGCACGTAATGCTGATCTGAGGCGTAAGGGATCGCCTTCCTACGTCCCTTGAAGGTCGGCGCACCGTGCGCAATCAGCTCTTGGGCAACCTTGTGTGGTAGCTCTTCGTGGCCTGAGACCGTCGCCGGAGGCCATCGTGGGTTCCCACCCCCAAGAGTCGCATGCGCCTCTGCAGCTCTCTTATTCCTGTCGCCAGCAGTTGCAGTGGCGATGTCAACGTCAGTTCCGCTGTCTCGCTTCTTGCCAAAGCTCGACTGAAGTCGACCGGACAGCGACTCGTCGGTTCGCCGCCTCGTTGCCGAGGTTCTGGGCGAGCGCCTGTGAATGTCACTGCCACTCCCGCCGTCGATTGTCCGGCGCCTGCGCGGCAGAAGATCACGCTGAGCGACAACAAGACTATTGCTGCCCTCGCTGAGCCTGCGACGATGCTGCTTCTCCTCCGGCTCGTCGTACTGCTGTTGCTGTTGCTGTAGCTGTTGCGACTGTAGCTGCGGCTGCGGCGGCTGCTGATGAAACTCTTTGTCCCCAAAATCATCCTCCCATTCGGCCTCGGCGCCCTCACGCGCATCTCCGCGCAACAGCAAATCCTGATACTTGCGCACCACTCTCGACCCTCGCTTCATCAAGCTCTCCCCGCGCAGAAGCCCTCCCCAAAACTTTGATTTTTCCTTTTTCTGCTCCATCGCTGCCCGCCCTTTTGCCTCATGCGAAAGTCCACCTGTCCAACTTCCGCTTAGCCTTTTTTTCCCCCAATGGCGCTCTCTTAAGGTGCTGTTTAGCAAAAAATCTCACGAAAAGTCGGTCAATCTCCCCAGGTTGGTGCGCATGGCCAGCCCAGCTCTATTTCTTTGCTTGGGCTTCCTTTCTTAGCTTTCCCTCGGTAGCGAAATCATGATAGGTTGGACCGTGCTAGGCATAGAAAACCGTTTCGCGCAGTGAAGTGATGCCCTTGAATGTTGCAGCAAATGCAGTCGCAGCTCAATAACCCGGTGGTTGGGGGAGCGAAGGGAGGAGCGAAAACAGGTGACAATAAAGGCAGATGCTTTTAAGGCAATTGGATGTCAAACAATGGAAGGGGGGGCAAAAAAAAAAAAGAGTTGAGGCAGGATGTACATACAACATGCCACAATAGCCGCCCGCGCCTACCGGTGAACCAGCATCTGGCAAAATGAATTCCGAGGCCACGCGATTGTTTTCTCTTCACAATGCACTTGCAAAGGAGATTCAACAACAGGGCGCAATTACCGAAGGACCAAGATTGAGACAAAGGAAAAGGGGTCTTTTCTTTGTGGTAGAAACACCCGCGTGCACGCATTTTATTTATTCATCGAGCCTTGTTTCACTACGCGCACAAACAAACATACTGTGCCATGCCCTGCGACAATAGGCTCTCATTACATTCGTTTCAGCATCAACCCAAACCCCGAAAGCATTGAAATACGAGTACACAGCTGAGACTCTTCAAACTCTAGATCACCAATGTAAAAGAGCCATTTTGTCGGAGCGCAAATGCTAACGGCATAGCCCCCCATACTCGTGCCTCTTCGGTACCACACGAACTGCATGATGCATGCTGCTGCACATAAACGCTGCATATGAAATACGGAGTCTTACAAGGAATAGGACGGTGGAAATGCTACCTTGATCACCTCCTCCTCCACCCCGGCCCTTCCAAGGCCCAATCACCACCGCCATCACAGACCCCAAAGCCACTTCCGGAACACCGCTGGTCACACGGAGCACAGGCCGGGATACCGCTGAATCCGGCTCATTCCATCGGCCCAACATGAGCAGCGTAAGGAAGGATCAATACTAGACACTGCACCCCGTCTTTTGTACAATATATTGATATGGATTAGTTAACATCCCGTAGGCCTATCGCCACCGCTAAAACAAAATAATATGACATGAATACTCTCGCCCCCCACCCCGCGACAGGATGATATACCAAGTACAGGCAGGCATATACACCATTGACAATGACAATCTGCCCAAGAAATTCTCCAACACCAGGCTTCGGGTTTCCCCGGCCTCATCGCTGTTATACAAATCAGATTATCGACCATACATATACACTATGTCCTTAAATCAACTCGTCCGTAATCGGCATACCCGCGTCAGCATTCTTCATCTTGGCAAACGCCTTTTGATACTGCAGACAGTATTAGCTTCCATTCAAGACCCCATCTGTTCGATAGGCATGCAAGCGTAGTAATTCTTACCTGGAGGATGAAATTGACAATGAGCGCAAGCATCATAGCCACGCTGATGATAATTGGCCCAACCATGTTATCAAAGTCCTTGCCGCTCCTCTCCATAATCATGGTTCGGCGAGACTGCAGGATGCTGTAGCCCCAAATGCCCGCAAATGCTGCAATGGCAATGTACGCAATTCCAATCCACTGCGCAATGGCATTGTCTCCAGCAGCCGAGTACAGCGCCAGAGCCAGAGTGCCTTGCAAGATCGCAATATGCTGCCACTTGAGAAACGTTCGCTCGTTGGCCAGCCATACCTTGGGCTCGACCTTGAGCTCTCCCGTGTTCTTGATCCACTGCGAAGGTTCCACTACACCTTCGGGGAGACGAGCTTGAGCTCGTTTGGCAACGGCATACTTGGAGAGGGACAGACCAGGGAGAACGTTTGACAGAGTCCCGTAGCCTGATTGCGCTTGGGAGCTGCCCTCGCCTTCTTCTTCTTGGCCTTGAGGAGGCTGCCTATGTCGTAGAGATCGGGACAGGTACGCCGTGGCATCGGCCGCCATGCGATCGGCGAGGTATGATTTTCCAACAGGTGAGCTTTGAGCTACCTTGTAGGAGCTTGGCACCGTTCCAATGAGACTTCCGACAGCCATGGCGTCATCGGCGCGCTGAGCCCGGCGCTGCTCCTCCTCCTCAAAGGCCTTCTGCGGGTCCTTGCGGATATCAGTTTCGAGATCGCCAAGCCAAAAGGGCAAGTTGTTCACGTAGTCATCGAACAGAGAGGCAACTCCGTGGACAAATTTGGAGAAGCGAGGAGTTGGATGCACCAGGTGAGAGCCCATCAGGTCCTCGATCCAGGATGGCCGCTTGCGGTTGCCGTCCTCCTTCAACTTGATCTCCAGCACGGCATAAGGAAATTTGGATACTTCGCTCTGGTTGATGTTTTGGAATGGGTACTTCATGTTGCTGTTGTCGATATCAGTTCGATGCCATTCATTGGGGTCTCGGCAGGGTCGGCTCTTGTCCAAGGTGTCCTCACGGATAAAAGCGAGGTCAGTGTCGATGGAGATGCGAACGCGGTCATCAGCGGGCTTTTGGAACGCGGTACGGACATAGTTGGCTCTCAGCACTGGTGTCAGCTTCCTCCTCTGTTGGAACTCCTGGACCCTGGCAACGGTCGACTTGAAAGCTTCGATCTGCTCTGGGGTCGCGCCTTGTCTCTCCATCTTTTGTATCGCCTTTTCCGTCGAGTACTCTCCGTCGAGGAATTGCTTAATGTACTTGTCCTTGATTGTGAACTTGTGCTCCTCACTCCTGCCGGTGGCATCGGCCGACTTTTGCTCAACAAAGATTTCTGGTTTGGTGCTCAGTTGGCCGTACCATCGCAAACGTAAAGAAGTCACTTCTGACTGTTGTTCGACCTTTTCGGAGTATACTTCGAACTTGGAGTTGTCGAAGTAGAGGGAGGTGATGGAAGGCGAGTCAGAGCCGTCAAGCTCCTTGGCGGATTGTTCGCTGTAGACGAGGGCGGGGAGACGACGCAGGATCAGCGTCTTGACTTCCAGCAAGTTGTCGGGATGCACCCAGACTGCCAATTGCGTGTTAGTTAAAACATGTATAGCTTTTCTCTATAGCTCAAGTACGCCACTTACACTTGTGAGCCGTGTATCGCTCGCCGTTGTGTGTCTCAGCCGACGCCTCGAAATCGACCGGCGCCTGATCACCTTCCTCCAATTGCTGTCGAATGGCAAAATACATGACAGACAGCTTATTCAGGAGAGGCGCGTAGCCCTGCTCCGAGTTGAAGGGCCGCTGGGCCAAGCTGAGCTGCATCATCGGCCGCACCTTGTAGCGATCGCCCCTCTTCCGGTCATGCTTCTTAACGATCTTGAGGAAGCTGGTATAGTTGATGTTGCTGTACTTCTTCAAGGCCTTGACCTCATTGGTGATCTCGTCGAGCTCTCCCTCGAGCTCCTTGAGCTTCGGGGTTAGCTCTTCGCGGCTGAGGCCCGGTTTGCTGCTACCCTCGGCAGCACCGGCCTCAGCGCCGGACTCGAGAGGGGGAGCTAGTTCCTTGAGCTTCTCGAAAGCAGCCTCGACTCTCTGCTTCAGGGCATCGAAGCGCTCCTGTTGGAACTGGGCGACCTTTTCCAGCTGGACATTGAAGATTTCGTCGCAGAAACGGCTCTCGTCCTCCTCGGTCCACACGGTTTCGTCATCCCTCTTATCCTCTCGCAGGAGGCTTTTGAGCTTGCTGTAGTCGACGTACTTGTCCTTCCATGGCGGGTATATCGACTCGCGAAGGGTCTTTCCGAAACGCATTTCGTTTGTCTGCTATGGGAGATCAATCCTGTTGGCAAACAATTGATCTGAATTGGAATACGTAGTCGTCGATTCGTCGCCTCCCTGATGGGATGGGTCAACGTTGAATTTTGCCTGGCCTGGTGCAGCGGTGAAAAGGTCCCAGCTGCTAACAGAGCTGGAATGCAAGGCTGGATAGCAAACGAAGGAATTGAGAAGTAAAACCAACAAGGGATTGAAGCAGCTGCGCAGTTTGCGGGCGAGAGAAAGATGAGAAACAAGGTTTTTGCCTCGAATGGTCCGAGGCAAGAAAAAAAACTTCAAGACAAAAGCGCGTACGAAGCACAGCTCGTCTAGATCCCGCCACACGTGCTTCCAGGCCTTGTCCACGGCTGGCCTTGTCCAGCTGCAAGCTTCACCTAAACCACCCACTGTATCCACTGCACTAATCTCATACCACAGCCCACTAATCTCATGCTACAGACCGCTAGCCTCACTGTCCGGGCACCAAAGCAGGAAAAGCCGCCAACCCCCACTTGGGCTCCGTGCCGTTCCAAGCGCAAAAAAGCGAACTTGTACCTACATTTTACATTCTGACGGGACCTCAGTGGGCTCTTTAGTGCGGCTTGCACCGCCGTTGCAGGCCTATCAGTGCTCCTTACGCAGCACGTGCGGCCTCTGTACTTGTCTACCGGAAGCAGCTCAAGCTGGAGCTACTGCACCAACTGATGAGATCGGGCAAAATGACGCAGGCTGCCCCGCAAGTACTTTCGTTTGAACCGATTGGACCAGAGCGAGAAAAAAATATGGATAGAATATGAGAAGAGAATCATCAAGGAGGAATCGAGCAGAAACAAAGACAAAGTTCAATTGAGCCTGTCGGTAGCAATTGTGCCGAGTAGAATCATCAATTGATAGCGTTAATCAAGCATTGTCTTCTGTATTACTTCGTACAGCAAGCAACATGTGAGAGGAACAGTACATGTGCGTTCACTTGATCAACACACAATCAGAAGAGAGCCGAGGCACAGCGAAGACCTGACATAATGTTGTGGTATCATTGCTAGAGATATATATCTGAAAACTAGAAAAAGAAAAAGAAAAACATATATGCAAGCTACCAGCTACATGGCACATATTCAATAAAACACCACGCTTCATAACTCGTTCCATGCCCTTTTACTGAGCTGCAATCTTGGTGAAAATCTCCTGCGCAGTCCGCTTAACAATACCACCTGTCACCGGCAAGTTGGTGCAGGCCTCCAGGTACAAGTCCACCTCACGAGCTGCCATACGGCCTTCGTTGATACCCCAAACGATGAGAGACTGGCCACGACGAGCATCACCAGCAGCAAACACACCCTCCACATTGGTGCTGTACTTGCCAGGAGCAGTCTTGACGTTCTTGCGGGCGTCCTTCTCAATCTCGTCTCCGAGAACGCGAGCCTCGGGTCCCAAGAAACCCATAGCCAGCAGGACAAGGTCAGCGGGGAAGAATTGCTCAGATCCCTCAACCTTCTTCATGTCCCAACCGCCGCTGGGGTTCTTGGTCCACTCGACGCGAACGGTGTTGATGCCCTTGACCTTGCCACTGCCGTCGTCGATAAACTCCTCGGACATGATGCAGTACTCACGGGGATCCTTGCCGTCGTGCTGGCGGACCTCCGTGTGACCGTAGTCGACACGGTAGATACGGGGCCACTGGGGCCAAGGGTTGTCGTCGGCACGCTCATCAGGAGGCTGAGGCAGCAACTCAAAGTTGGTGACGGACTTGGCGCCGTGGCGGACCGAGGTACCAATGCAGTCGTTACCGGTATCACCACCACCAATGACAACAACGTGCTTGCCCTTGGCGGAGATGTAGGAGTTGTCGGCAAGCTGAGAGTCGAGGAGAGACTTGGTGTTCTTGTGAAGGAACTCCATGGCAAAGTGGATGCCCTCCAGGTTGCGTCCCTTGATAGGGAGGTCACGAGCAACAGTAGCACCGGTGGCAATGACGACAGCATCGTTGCTAGCCTTGAGATCAGCGAGCGAAGGCTGGCCCTCCGCACCGATGGCTACGCCGGTCTTGAACTCGATGCCCTCAGCGGCCATGAAGTCGGTTCGGCGCTTCACAATTCGCTTGTCCAACTTCATGTTGGGGATTCCGTACATCAAGAGGCCACCCAAGCGGTCGGCGCGCTCGTACAGGGTCACGCTGTGACCAGCTCGGTTGAGCTGATCAGCAGCAGCCAGACCGGCAGGACCAGATCCGATAATGGCAACCTTCTTGCCGGTGCGGACCTCTGGGACCCGGGGAACCATCCAACCCATCTCGAAACCACGGTCGATGATGGCGCACTCGATTGACTTGATGCCAACTGGGTCGCTGTTGATGCCCAAAACGCAAGCTCCCTCGCAAGGGGCGGGGCAGACACGACCAGTGAACTCGGGGAAGTTGTTGGTCATGAGCAGACGGTTGAGTGCATCTTTCCACTGGTTCTGGAACACAAGCTCGTTCCACTTAGGGATGATGTTGGAGATAGGGCAGCCGGTATCAGATTGGCAGAAGGGGACACCACAGTCCATGCAGCGAGCAGACTGGTACTTGAGCTCGTCCTCATCGAGACGGGAGCTGATCTCGGCCCAATCCTTGGTTCGGGTAGCGACAGAGCGGTACTTCTCGGTACGACGAGCGTACTTCATGAAGCCCTTTGTCTTGTCGAGGACCAGAGCTCGCTTCTTCTTCTCGGCAGAGCTATCTCCAATAGCCTCCTCCATGTCCTGGAGCTTAGCGGCCTTGTCATCCTTCTTGCCGTGCACACTAGAAATCACGGGAAGGTTGTACTCAGCACGCTTGGCTTCGGCGGCCTTGGCAGCCTCCTCTTCCAGGACGCGCTTGTAATCTGTAGGGAGAACCTTGACGAATCGAGGCAGAGCACGGTTGAAGTCGACAAGGATGCGTGCGGCTCGCTCAGATCCAGTGTAGTGGTGGTGATCCTCGATGAGGCCGCGAACGTAGGCAATCTCAGCGGGATCCTCAAGAGGACCGTACTCAACCATTTCGGTGTTGAGCTTAGAAATGAAGTCCTTCTTCATGTCGAGCACATATGCAATACCACCAGACATACCGGCAGCAAAGTTACGGCCAGTGCTACCCAGGATAACAATTCGTCCACCAGTCATGTACTCGCATCCGTGGTCACCAACACCCTCGACAACGGCCGTAGCACCAGAGTTACGGACGGCGAATCGCTCAGCAGCAACACCACGGAAGAAGCATGTTCCGGCTGTCGCGCCGTACAAGCAGACATTGCCAATCAGAATATTCTCTTCGGCCTTGAACACGGCAGAACGAGGAGGGTAGACAATCAGACGACCGCCAGACAGACCCTTGCCGACGTAATCGTTAGAGTCACCCTCCAGTTCGAGAGTGATACCAGGTGCAAGGAAAGCACCGAAAGATTGACCGGCAGATCCCTTGATGTTGACGTGAACGGTGTCGAGCGGCAGACCCTCTCCGCCATATCTCTTCGAGATTTGGTAAGAGAGCGAGGTACCCATTGCACGATCGGTGTTGACAATGTCACACTCAATTCGAGAGGGAAGGCCCTTGTCGAGAGTCAACTCAGCCTCGGAAATCAGCTTGTTGTCCAATCGAACATAGAGCTTGTGGTCCTGCTTGCGGACGTTGAACGTAGCAACGCCGGGTCGGAGTCTATGGGCAGGGGTCAAGAGCAGAGACAGGTCAATGTTGGCAGTCTTCTTAGTGCGCAGATCGTCTCGCATCTTGAGGACTTCGACACGGCCAACCATCTCGTTAATAGTTCGGAAACCCAGCTTAGCCATGATGGCTCGGAGCTCGTTGGCTACATAGTAGAAGAAGTTGATGACGTGCTCAGGGGTACCAGTAAACTTCTTGCGAAGCTCGGGATCCTGGGTAGCGATACCAACAGGGCAGGTGTTCAGATGGCATTTGCGCATCATGATGCAGCCCATGGCAATCAGAGGAGCGGTAGCGAAACCCCACTCTTCGGCACCCAGCAGACACGCAATAGCGACATCTCGGCCTGTTCGGAGCTGGCCGTCAGTCTGCACCACGACACGGCCACGCAAGTCGTTGAGAACCAAAGTTTGGTGAGTCTCTGCAAGACCCAGCTCCCAAGGGAGACCGGCATACTTGATACCAGTCCAGCGAGAAGCACCAGTGCCACCATCGTGTCCAGAGATCAAGATGTGATCAGCCTTGGCCTTGGCCACACCAGAGGCGACAATACCCACACCGACTTCAGACACAAGCTTGACAGACACGCGAGAACGAGGGCTCGAGCACTTCAAGTCGTAGATCAGCTGCTTAAGATCTTCGATGGAGTAAATGTCGTGGTGAGGAGGAGGCGAGATGAGACCGACACCAGGGGTAGAGTGTCGAGTACGAGCGATGGACTTGGAGACCTTGTGTCCAGGAAGCTCACCACCCTCACCGGGCTTGGCACCCTGTGCCATCTTGATCTGGAGCTCATCAGAGTCAGCGAGATAGGCAGAAGTGACACCAAATCGTCCAGAAGCGACCTGCTTGATAGCAGAGCGCATCGTGTCGCCGTTAGCCTGGCGCTCTGATCGTTCGGGGTCTTCACCACCTTCACCGGTATTGGACTTGCCACCCAATCGGTTCATGGCGACAGCGAGGGTAGAGTGAGACTCCATCGAGATGGAACCGTACGACATGGCACCAGTGCAGAAGCGTCGGACGATGTCAGTCCAAGGTTCGACTTGGTCGATAGGGACTGGGTTGCAATCATCAAACTTGAAGTCTAACAGACCACGCAGGGTGCAAGACTTGATCTGCTCATACTCGCTTCGTGAGTAGGCCTCGTAGGACTTGTCGTTCTTGGCGCGAACTGCGTCTTGGAGGTTGGCAATGGCAGTTGGGTCGTTGACGTGAGCCTCGCCACCGTCGCGCCAGTGGTATTCACCGGATTCTGGGAGGGCTTTGATGCCAACAGTGTAGCGTGAAGGGAATCCGAGCTCGTGGAAACGGAAAGCGTCTTCGGCGATGAGCTCAAAGGTAAGACCCTGGATACGCGAAGCTGTGCCCCTAAAGCATCTCTCAACTACCGTCTCATCGAGGCCAAGAGCTTCGAAGATCTGGGCACCCTTGTAAGAAGCCAGAGTAGAAATACCCATCTTGCTCATGACCTTGAGGATACCACCATCGCAAGAGTGCTTGTAGTTGCGGATGAGGTCGTCGTCGGACAGCTTCTTCTTGAGAAGGCCCTCTCTGCTGAGCTTAAGGATGCACTCCATGGCGAGGTAAGGGTTAATAGCATCTGCACCGTAGCCGAGCAAAACACACATGTGGTGGACCTCGCGGGCTTCAGCGGTCTCGACCACCAAGGCGGCCATTGATCGCCACTTGTTGCTGACGAGGTGGTGGTGGACCATACCAGATGCCAACAAAGCAGACACAGCAATACGATCGGCAGAGGTTCCTCGGTCGGACAAAACGATGACACGGTCACGCGCCTCAATAGCCGCCGTAGCCTCCTTGCAAATCTCATCCAGATGCTTCAAGTAACCCTGAACTCCCTCAGACTTGGGGTAAGTCAAGTCAATTGTCTTGACGGTCCACTCAGGGTGGATGGATGACATGTTCTTGATAGCATTGAACTCGGGAATAGACAAAATGGGGCTAGGAAGGAGAAGGCGGCCACATTGGGAAGCATCCATTTCCAACAGGTTACCTTGGGGCCCAACATAGCACTCCAATGACATGACAATGGATTCTCTGATGGGGTCAATGGGAGGGTTGGTAACCTGCGCAAAGAGCTGTCGGAAGTATTCGTAGAGGAGACGTGGGGAGTCGGTCAAGCAGGCCAGAGGAGCATCGTTACCCATGGAACCCAGGGCCTCCTTCTCGTCGGCAGCCATGGGAGCAAGAAGCAAGCTGACTTGCTCATGAGTGTAACCAAAAGAGAGCATCAAGGGGTCTTCCTGGAAGCGAGAAGCATCGGGCTTGGGGGCCAGATCAAGCTTAGCCTCCAGGGTCTCCAGAACCTTGGGCATAGTGATCAATTCGCTGTCAAGCCATGAGCGGAAGTCGTATCTGTTTGCAACGGCAGCCTTGAGCTCTGCATCGTCGATGATTCGTCCAGCCTGTGTGTCAACCAGCAGCATCCTACCGGGCTGCAGTCTGCCCTTCTGGACAACGGACTCGGGCTCAACGGGAATGGTGCCGACTTCAGAGGCGCAAATGATTCGGTCATCATCCATGACGTAGAATCGGCAAGGTCGCAGACCGTTTCGGTCCAGGTTGGCACCGCAGTAACGACCATCTGCAAAAGTGAAGAGAGCAGGGCCATCCCAAGGCTCCATTTGGCAAGCAGCCCATTCGTAGAATGCGGCCTTCTTGGGGTCCATTGTGTCATTGCCCTGCCAAGCTTCGGGAACCATGAGCATGACTGCTTCGGGCAGAGAGAGCACGCCATTGATGGTGAGCAGCTCGAGGACGTTGTCAAAGGCGGCCGAATCGGATCCGCCATCCTCAACAATGGGGTACATCATCTCCAACTCCTCCTTGAAAATGTCGGATTGCATCACACCCTCACGAGCACGCATCCAGTTCTTGTTTCCTCGCAGCGTGTTGATTTCACCGTTGTGGGCAGCCCATCGCAGCGGCTGAGCACGATCCCATGACGGGAACGTGTTTGTGGAGAAACGGGAGTGAACAAGAGCGAAATGAGCCTCATAATCAGCGTTGACCAGATCGTGATAGTATGAGTACACCTGCACAGGGGCAAGCTGTCCCTTGTAAACAATGTTCTTGTTTGATAGAGAGCACAGGTAGAACCAGTTGTGAAGGCCAATGGTGTGAGTGGCGCGTTTTCGAAGCACATAAAGCTGTCGCTCAAAGTGTCGCTCGTTGAACTGGGCCGGGTCGGTGACCTCTGGGGCATTGCCAGTGCCGTATGCGGAGGCAAGGACAATGAAGGGCTGGGCAATGATGGGCTCGCGGGACTTGGCGGCGGGACCAAGCAAGCTGGAGTCAACGGGAGGCCGTCGCCATCCCAGAACCCGCAAACCCAACGATTCAGCAACATCTTCCAGTTGCCTCTTGGACTCTTCAAAGGTCTCTTCGTCGGGCTTGAAGAACAGGTTTCCTACAGCATACTGACCCAGAGGAGGCAGTTTAATGTTCTCCTCTCGCTCGAAGTTCTTGATAAAGAACTTGTGTGGGATGGATGTCATAACACCAGCTCCGTCACCATCTCGGGCGTCGGATCCCACAGCACCACGATGGGTCATGTTGCACAGTAGGTTTCGTGCATCACTGACAATTTTGTGGCTAGGCTTGCCCTTGATATGGCTATGATTTTCGAGTCAGTATCACCATATTATGCAATTGTACGAGCAACTTACCAAGCAAAGCCTACACCACAAGCATCCTTTTCGTAAGAAGGGTCATACAGACCCTGCTTCACGGGCAGGGCACCAGCCCATGAGTCATTGTTGGCCGCCTGATACTCATACGGGTGGTATTCCTCTTTTTCAGCGTCAATTTCAATTTGTCGGTCGTCGAAATCCTCGAGATAGCCCATGCTAGGCGAGGATCCGTTGATAATTGTTGGTCTGGTACGATTGAAGGAGAGTCCGTAGGCAAAAGCGTTCGCAATTTGGCAGAAGCTATGCCGCGGCTATCGAATCGTAGCTGTAGTGACGACAGAAGATTATATCTGCGCTCAACACAGACCTAGATAAGGGATTCAGTCAATATCTGGATGATCTGCACAAGCTATCGGCGGGGATGAAGAAAGAAACTGAGAGATGACCGCGTAATAGAAGAAGCGAAAAATAAGCATGTGCGTGCGGGGAAATTAGGGATGGAAAGAATATCAGACGAGTCGAGTTGGAAGGTCCAAGATAGTGACAGACTGTCTCCGCCGCTGCCGAACTGTCATCACTCGATGAGGTGCACACCAGCCAAAAAAGACCAGACTAGACGGGAAGCTTGTCGCACGAGGCAGGGCTGCAAACGCTGAGGCGAGAGCCGGTAACAGCGGGTGGGGGCCCTAGCTGGATGCTGCAGGGGGGGCTTGTCTCACTGTGACTTAGCACTCGCAGCCCTAAGCCCCAGCGGAAGGCCCTCCATTGCCAATTCCAATTTTTAAGCGTTTGCGCGCCCAACAGCATGTGAGACGATGACGCTCGTGGTCGGGAATTTCCCCCACGATGCCCCTCATGCCCACAAAAACAGGCCATTTGCGTCCGCTTGGCGCCCGAGTCTTTGGCCGGTCTAAGAGCCCTTGCACTCGACAGCAATTATTGCTGCACGTCGCCGTCATCGGCAGAGAGAGGCGAATTGGCGCAGCTGGTGACAATATTGCAGTTCCCCCCTTCATCTGTGCTTTGAGCGTACAAGGAAAGAGTATTGCATAATATTGCACTTTGCGGCATCATACGGAGCATATTTTCGCCAGGCTTAGACTGAGCCATGAGAGAGTTTCAAGCGCGGGGAAAGGCGAGAGCTGGACGAGCGTAACAAGAGCCAACGGACGAGAGCATATTTGCCCCCTCAAATTGCCTCAGATCGTCCAAACTCCCATTCCACAGCTTTTTTTCTCCTCTCTTCGGCAGTCGTGGCCTTCGATCTCAATTGAGTTCAAGCAGCGCCTATCATCGTGGGAGGTGGCAAGTTGGTTATGAGCTATCCGCGGAAGCCGCCAGAATCCTGATAACCTCGGCGACTTTTCGATTCCCCCATCTCGAAAATAGAGTTGGCACCGGCAGACATCCATATGAATCCCGTGTGTTTCTGGCTTTTCGCACGCACTTGCTTTTGGGGTAAGGAGGCTAAGGAACGGGAATTGGGGGCAGGTCGAAATCATTTTGCGGGAGAAGGGGAGTGAGAACCGTCAGCTTCGAATGACTTACAGGCTTATGATGTTCTTTTGGTATCAAGGAGGCGCTTTGCGCTCTAGTATATGAACAAGAAGCCACGAAGGGGAGTAGCAAGAGGGAGTAAAAGTAAAAAGAGGGAGAAAAAGTGAAGCAGAGCTGGAGGGGGAGGGAGGGCAGAGGACAGCTTTTATTATAGAGATGGAGGCGCCCGTCCGTCTCCAGTTGCCCGGCGTGCCCCCATCAGAGAGCATCTCTTCAAGCGCAGGTCTCTGCCAAGCCATGGATCTCTCGAGAAAGTGGTCCGAGCAGAGAGTGTCGGCCACGAAAAGAAAAAAAAGTCCACTGGCTCGCAACTTTACCAGGATACTGGTCTAAAGTTGCAACCGACAGTGGGGGGCGTTGAGCATGGCGCAACACCAAACGCCTGAAATGCGGCGCTCTGACTGGTGCAACGCCTCCAGGCTAGAGACGAACTCCCAGGCATTTCCTGCGGACCGATCTGCCCCTCCGTTGATGGCCCCAGCCTGAAGCACATGTCAGAAAACACCGCAAGCTCCGGGGGGTGTGCCAAAGGCAATTTCCGTATATGTTTCGTCGAATCTCAACTTGCAAAGTATGGGGACGCGGGATGGGGGGTTTCATTCGTCGTCGTACATGTGCGGCGCCGATGCGCGGAGGCAAAGGCCCCGTCCAGCCTGCAATTCTCGTCTCACTGATGTCAGTTCCAAGCTGTCTTGAACAGGAAGACGCCGCACTAGTCTCGGGGTCCTGACATGGGCTCTGCCTGGATGAGGCCTTACTTTTCCATACTAAACCAGTAGTTCAAGCGCAGGCATGGAGGTTTGTACGAGTATTGCCGTTGTTGGTTGACGAGGCACGCATCAGATGGATCTCCGGCAAGGCACGTCATCCCTCCCACCTCTGCAAGAGGGAGATGGCCCTCGGTTGTAGCAGCGAGTCAATTGCTCATCATCTGTTTCATTTCTCAGACCCGGTCCTCTCCGACCAAAAGGCGTGTAGTCGGAATTAGATGAAGCTCTCGCGGGCCTGTGCCAGAGCGCTGTACGTAATGGGCCTCAGGCAACATCGCTGACTTATCCAGACTTTCCCAATTAGGCTATCGATTACCCTCAAAAACGATATTATTACCCCCATAAAACCTTCCCATTACCCCCAGGAAACTCGCAGCTGTATTCACATTACCCTCATATTACCTGCAAGAAACTGAAAATTTTCGTCTGGCGGAGCGCACGGCGTTGAGGACAACATGGCCGCATGGATGGCAATTTCCGTCAGTTCTCTAGTCGGCAATGGCTGCGAGCAACAATTCAGCTGCGCCAAGCAGCTTTCCAATTCCGTCGCTTCTTCTTGCAACCGCCGGCCTTGTCCACCTCATGCAGATGCCCCTCCTTTATTTTCGCCTCATCGCCTGCTGTCACAGTAATATGCTACGACTAATTCCCAGCCCTCTGGTTGGCTCCAGGCGGCTGACGCTCATCTCAGCCTATCTCGATGACTAGAGACAGGCTTATCCAGTCGTCGAGAGAAATTCGGTTTGCAACACGCTTTGTGTAAGAGAAATCTGGGAGCTAATAATGCCCGAATGCGGCAGGGTATCCCTTCAAACCCCACAGCATCTCTGCTATTGTGCAAGGATTATCCCTACACACCAGGTAGGCCCTGCGACCGATGCACACGAGGATCTGTGGCTGACGGCTTGGAGCTTAGCATAGCTGCCAATCAAGACCAGCCTTTTCCAAATCCTGACCCCTGCGTGGCCGATGTCGCGCTCAAGCTTCGACGCCAGCGAGGCATGCTCTTGAAGGACAGGGGGACCCTAAAATGCCACCAAGCCATTTGGCGTCTGGAGAGCCGGAGCCAAGGTGACAGAGAAATCGAATTCAGCGCCGTTTTGTTTTATCCAAAGGGCGCCATTGCGAGACTACTGTAACAAGGGACAATGAGATACAGCCGTACACAATCTCGGAGACACGGCAGCCCTCGCGACCTGGCACATGGGCGACCAGCCTGTGTTGCTTGTCCTCGTCATAGCCACACGTGCCATGGCCACTCACTGTTGCTCGACATGCCTAAACAGAAAGGTCGGTTGCAGTGTCCAGCTGCAAGATGGACAAGATGAGGATGCAGAACCGGGGTTGGGCATGCGCGGACGATGCAGACAGCAGCCGGGGGTGCTGGGCCGCAGATTGCTTTTATGGATTTTGCCCGCGCCAGCGGCGCCATGCTTGTAGTATTCACAGCGACGAGACGAAACGGGAGAGCACCCATCTCGAACAAGACTCGTTCTAGGAAACCTCTTCGGCCAATAACGCACAAGGCCCCGACACCCGCAGCATGCACGAAGAGGAGAGACACGATTTCTGGTGACCCTACTTTTGCGATGCACCCCCCCTTTGATCCATTATTGCCTGTTTATAAGGGACACAACGTATCCGTACCTCCTCGGCCCATCTGCGCGTGGTGGTACTTCGGTGTTGCTCAGTCAAAAAATCGACATCATAAAACTGGCGCCTGCAGCCAATCAGCATCCCGGCCACTGGCTACTTGTCCTTATCTCAGGCCAACCAAGATTGCCGGCCCGTCGCCCGAACCTTCAACGCTACAGATAGCGGCAGTAAATAGCCTGGGGCTACCTGGCGCTGATACGAGCCATCTCGCCACAAAGGCAGATGGTCTCGTTTTGAGGGTCCTCCATGGTCCATGGTTGCACTCACACAAGGCATGGTGACATCCGAAATGAGGTGATGGCCCTGCTACTTGCACGTACTCGTTACGAGCAGGTACCCCAAAGATGCTACCAGCCGTGCCCTTACAGAGTTCACACAGAAATTACGTCTTCATGATAGGACTGTACTGCGACTTCAACGACGTACAGCTCCAAGACAAGAAAGGGTACAAATACTTTTGAGCAAACACACAGACTAACGGCCACAGGGTGCGCCATCTTTCGCCTCATGGTTACCTACCAGCCCAAACAAATGAGCCGTTTCCATCTGAGGCAATATTTGTTGTATTTCTGGCAATTTGGAACGTCCTAATTTAACCACACCAAAATCCACTCCGTATGTACATGCATTATGCTTCTTGTCAGGATAAAATACAACGGCGCCTATTCCTTCCGCAGTCGACTCCTAATTAACCAGGGCCTATTTTCCCGAGCCAGATGGCGGGGCCGGGGGGGTGTGTGGCGTGGCCTTGTTCCAGATCACTGGTGAATGCATCACAGATTGGTGAGGGCCTCGGGCCTCGTAGTAGAATCTTATAAATACCAACAGGGAGAAGCCTCTCGGCAACGGAAGCGCTGCGTGAGACGGAGCATCAAGAAGTCAGCTACGACATTACGCCAACGTGATGGATGACTCGACCGAAGTCGGTCTTCATGCTGCTGCTTGAATCGACTCGAAGCTGTTGAACCCTGTCATCAGCTCTTCAACCCTTACAGCCGGGTTGAAATATCTGCCGCTTACAGTTCTGTGCAGCCGTTTACGGAGGACACAAGCAAAGCTCTACGGAGAGGATGACATGTGCCTGATTTCGCTGAGTATGCTGACAAAAGGGGAGTTTAGAGAACCGGCCGGTATTAGGGCATCTTCACTTTCGGACGGATTATTACTCGGCTTTTACTACTTTATGTCCATATATCACATCCTGTTTTTGGTACTATGCCGACGACGTTGCAGACGAACTCCCGATGGTTACAACTAGGGCGCGCGGCTCAATACGCTGTTGCTCACCGAAGACGGAGCATGAGTACTACCCCCCATGTTACAGCTTCCCATAGTAGGGAAAATGAGGATGGGGGTACATTGGCATTCCGAAAACTCCCGATATCCACCCTGACTCTGGTCACTTTGTCTCTCAACGTGCCAAGAGGAATGAACGCACAAAAGACCCTGAATAGCTTTTTATTGTTTGTGCCTCATCGTTCGATTGACATCTGAGTCATCCCAGAAAGCCTCCGATGGATATCCCCTTTTGGCCTTGCAGCCACAATCCCTGCATGGCTTGAGGGTGGCTGCCGATTGTGGCGAACACGGTGGATGAGCTACACCAATCCCTTTAGATGTGCCTATTATAATGGTTACTTTCTATAGCATTGCTCGTAAATGATCCGTCGAATTGTGTTAAAACACTTTAGGGACGACGCACGGAATAATTTGCGCTTAAATATGTGTACCGGTAGTGATTTGGGGAATGTTTATTCAGCATCCCAGCGACTGCGACGAGTTCGAGCATCGAAACCGGATTTGAAGGAGAGCCGTTTATTTACTACTACAAGCATTTAACTACAAGGTAGGTAATAAATTAGGCAATACGTGAATGTCTATTAGAGCTAGGTATCCAATTCTTGAACTATCTACTACTAGGTACTATGTTTAGCTAGTACTTAGTATTACTTTTGATGCGGGATGCTGAATGGCAAAATTGGCATCTTGACGTGAGGTCGTAGTATAGTCATTATTGAGTGCAGGATATGCGAGAGAGTGGTCGAGTAGAGGATGTCGAGTAGTTTTCGTTGAAGAACAAACAATCCAACAAATAAATAAACAAATAATCAAAAAGACATGGTCGATTTCGTGGCTTCCGTCGTATTGATCAATCCCTGTGCGTATTTTCTCATGATGCTCCCTGCGATGATCAAACAAATAGGAAGATGTTTGCATTATCATTCAAAGAAGACCTCTCCTGGACTATGTTTTAATCCGCAGTTAGAACTGAGTGTAAATGTTGATTCGTTAGAATAAACTTACCAGATATTTCCAGATCATCGTCATTGTCGAATCCGGTAAAGTGCTTATATCAAAAACGAATTCACCAGCTTCAAACAAGTTAGTTATTATAGTTTCAGACGAAAGCAAGAACATAGGGATTGGATAAGTTGCAAAGGAAACGGGATGTTTGGGCAAACATTGCAGAGGCTAGAGACTTACTTTCATATAAATCATCTTTGATCTTTGCATTTGGGCCCTTATACATTTGAACTAGACCAATGATGTACATCGCATCATTATCCTCCTCAAGCTCCTCGAGAATCTCGCCAATCTTCATGCGGTCGGACTTTGGGGCGCACTCCTGGGTCTGCCGATCAAGGCATTCCTCATACCTTCGCATCAGCGAGTCAGGCAGGGCGGGAGTTTTTGAAGAATCTTCCTTGGGTGTGGAGGATCGTGAAGAATTTTCTCCAGGTGTAGAGGATCTTGAATCTTCCTCGGGTGTGGAGGCTCGTGAAGAATATTCCATAGATGTGAAGGGCATCGAAGAGTCCTCCATAGGTGTGGAAGGCATTGAATCATCCCCCACAGGGGTAGAGGGCATTGAAGAATAAGAATCTTCCACGGGGGTAGAGAACATTGAAGAGTAAGAATCTTCCACAGATATGGAGGGTCGTGAACTCGCGTCTGCCATGTTGGTCTATGGGATTTGTTGTGGTAAACAAAAAGAAAATCAATAATAGTGGTAATAGCAAGGACAAAGGTGGCGGTTGGAGTATCGATGTTGTTTTGAACGGTTTGAAGGCGAAGAGAATTATCGTAAGAGTTCCGAAGAAGAGTGTCTGAAGAAGAATGAATCTAGAGAGGAAATTCCGTGGGAAGAAGGGATTTATATAAACAAACAGGAAGAGAAAAGGCAAAACTCAGATCATGATTGGCAAAGTATAAGACTTGTCCAGAATCATCCACTGATTACGAGAAGAGGACATAGAAAGTTATATCTTTGAGCGGACAAGACGATATAAAGTATATTACGAAGTAAACCTGAACTATGGCGGCGGTGAGAGTTTTGGAGCAATTGTTTAGTAAATAGCTGGCGGTAAACAAAGCAAAGAGCGCCCGTATAAACAAGCACTACTTTACAGGTGAAGAAGACTCAAAAAGGACTGCGAGATACATTGTAAGGTTTGACTATCTCCCATAGAAAGCTTACACTAGATAGCACTATTGACTGCAGAGTATTCCTGACTGATTTGTCTCAGCGAATCTCGTAGATTGCGTATATATAAGAAGCCCTGCCCCCGGCTTTGTAATAGATAACCAAAACCTTTCATCAATCCATTATTACACCTTACCTACACATCTCAACAAGCGCTACCGAATTCAAGATCAGAGGGCTTCCAATACGGAGAATCAAGTTAGCCCTCCTTACGCTGTGTAATAAGCGTCAAGTTCATCCTCATAGGCTGGTTGCCCGGTGATTATCGTGCGCGCCTAGCCATAGACGCCATAAACGCCGTGCGGGTCTTGGACCAATAACAGTCCCCAGCCCAGCCGTCTTATCAACAAATAACCCACACCTCTTAGACCTCATCATCACAAGCTCTACCATTGACATTGACAGCTTCAGGACCTACGCGGTCATGCTCTCCAATGTTTGCGACACTCCCAGATTTTACGCCGCGAGATGTAAGAATGCCTTTGACTATTAGCCATGCTCAAAAGCCACTAGCTGACTCGGGATTTAGTCGCACACTCTGTGGTACTCGTCTTCTAGGAATCCCTTCATCCCCCCAGGCCCTGTCGATAGCCTACATGCAGATCCGAATAATGGCCACCATGGACCGACGCATTCGCGCCAGCGCGGGCAGATGCTGGAGCGAACGCAGCTTGCGCGCCTTGCCGCAGATGAGCATAAGATGCAGCGACGCCGAATGAATGTGCAGAACTTTGGCAGCACTTGGCTAAAACCTCCTGGAGTACCTAAGACCTTGCACCAGATGCGGGAGGAGAAGCGTGAACAAGAAGAGCACCAGGAAGCTATGCGACGAGAGCAACTTGCTCAGGAGCTGGCGGAAGCCGAGGGTGGTGGCACGATGGATGACGGCATGATGGATGACGTACAGCTCGATGGGGCACAAGATCTAGATGACGAAATTCCAGATGCAGACGACGGCTTTGATCCAAGCAGCGACGATAGCGAGGATGATGAAAACGAAGACGAGGAGAATGAAGAAGATGATGATGACGAAGAGGCAGTAAGAGAAGCAGAGGCAGATGACCAAGCTCTACGAGAGGCATTGGAGCATGCCCGAATGAGAATGACGGACGATGCGTTCCGGGAAGCCCTTATCCGCGGTGACCCGGAAGCGGATGGCAGCGTATACGGCGATGGTGAAGAATTGGAAGACGAGGATCGAGAACAGATACTCGATGAGGATGACTTTGGCTACGATGGGAACCTGGACGATGGCATGGCAGGTGACATGGATGCCGATCTCGATGAGGATATCCCCGAGGCTGAGGACGGCGGGTACGAGCACACCGACTCTGAGGCTGATATCAGCAGCATCACCCGGGTTGGAGAGCGACAGAGCTATGAAGACGAAGATGTGGACGTGAATGTAGACGAGGATGAAGAAGGTGAAGGTGATACCACCGACACACACGACCTCAGCTTCATGCCGGCGCGCGCTACACCCCTCGCAGCCCCTGCGTCCCCCACGTTGCCGCGCCATTCGGGCTTCCGCACGGGTCCCCGCCCAAGCATCGATCTGAGTGCATTGCTGTCGCAGGACGAGAGCAGCATCATGATGATGGAAAGTAGCCCTGCGGTGATGATGAGGAGAAGGCCAGGTCAGAGGAAGTAGGTGTTTTTTGGTGTTGTGTGGAGAGGAAACATAGCTTAGATACCCCCCGTTTTTAGAGAGCCTTTCTCAAGGACGAAATAGATGAAGCACCAGCCTGTATACGAAGACTGGTGGCATAATGCCTTTGATATCACATAGAGAGAATGCAAATGGCTGAAGTAGTGTGTTCGTTGATGAAAGGACGGATCAAGATGTGAAGATTAACAGCTAGTAGTTAGCCTGATAATGATATTAAAACATTTATATAAATAGCCTTAGCCTGTATCAAAAGTAAAACACAAAACAACCACTCGCTTTTATTTCACAGCCAAAGACAAGCTCCTCTTCCTCTCTTCCCCTTAGTTGGGCAACCCACGTATCCATTTGGGGGGGAGAAGATGGAGGAACAACAAACACCACAAACGCCAGCCCAAGATGCATCTTGTACAAATATTTTTGGCCGAGAGCGAAGAAGCGAAAGCGCGTATGGTTTCCGCCGCAGCCACCAGCCAAGAATCATCGGTCGTTATAGCAAAGAGAGAACTCGGAAAAGTCCGAGAAAAACCAAAAAGCCGGATGATGAAGAAATATACATCGTAGCGAACAGAAAGAAAAGATCAACATCATTTTATCGTATCTCTTCGTGAAAGGCCGGATAAAAAAGACAATAGGTTAAGCCGTCCCTCGGGAAATTCTCTTAGAACAGCCAGACGTATATGAAGAGCATGGCGACGGCAAAGAAGAAGAGCAGCCACCACTTCCAGCTGACGCCGCTGCGCTGGGCCATGATGAGCATGCGGTTCATGGTGCCGCGGAGGCGCATGCGCGTCGAGTCAAAGGTGTCGTTCATCTTCTCGGCGAGGGCGGTGGATTCGCGAATTTCGTCGCCGATGGCAGCCGTCATCTGTATTTGCGCGCGCTCCGAGTTAGCCTTGACCTTTGTGTATCCCCTGTTTGTCTCCCTTCCCTTTCGCGACCAGGTAAGGGGGGATACGCGAAGGATACGCCGAACTTACGTCTTTGAGGACCCTGACTTTTCCCAAGATGCCCGAAACCTGCTCGTCGTTTTGGCTCTCCAGCTCGTTCAGCACCGCGTCGCTGTACTGCCCCTTCTTGTTGGGCGTCGCAGTTCGGTACGAGTTAGAGGGCGACCCGGCGTCGCCGTAGCCATTGCCCATTGAAGGAGAGTATCCCCCATAGCTGCTGTATCCGTAGCCTCCTCCTACGCCGGCGTTGGGCGAGGGAGACGGACTGGGTCTCGTTCGCTGTGACTGATCGCCGCCGTTGTATCCCGCAAAGAGCATGCTGCGGGAGTCGCGCTGGTGAAGTGACGAGGCTCCGAATCTGTGTTGCGGTTGTAGAGTGGTTAGCCGTGTGCTCTTGCATCGTGGATTGCCTCCCAGGATGACGGCGCGACGTGGGAATCGTCGAGCGCGTGCATCGTCGAATGTTGCCTCTGCGGCGGGAATCGTCGAATAGGGTAGGTTGAATCTGAGGTCACTCACCTTTGCGACATGATGAAAATGGAATAAGAAAGAACCACACTATAAAAACAAAGAAGCCGACGAATTAAAAGGGGTGTTGTATGAAGAGAACGAAGAAGGCGTTTTATTGTCGAGAAGAAAATGCCCCTTGGAGGAAGTTGGAATATTCCATGTAGCAGTTTTATGGCTTAGGTGGTCTTGACCATAATCTGTTAAGAGTGGCGTTAGCAACTTTTTTGGAGGTTAAGGGGAGTACGTACCCGGCCATTGTGGCGGCTAAAGCCAACCAGCGCTGCTGTGGCTTGTTCTTGGACGGGGATCATTGTGCAAATAATAGGCATTCCGATAGATGATCCAAATTCCGATACACAGTAGTGATTGAATCTCTACGAGATATCTGCTTGTCTGGAGGCTGTACTCTCGATATAAGATAGTAAACCCAGGTCTACGGTACTCAGCTGCATCTGTCTAGGGTATGCGTGAGTCCCTAGCAACGAACGGTGAAGCTTAACCACTGGTGGGCCATTCACTCAGTGTGGGGAATGGCGGGACACACAGCAAGGCTCCAAGAACACGATGCGGGCAGCCAGTACGTGTACGGCCTCAATGGCGGCGTGTGCAATTTTCATCGTCTCTGTTCTTCCCCCAACACAGGGTGGCAACTAACGCCTAGCTAAATAGCAAACAGAGAACCTTTTTGTCGTTACATGACCCATCGGCTAAGATACTGGGATCCCCCTCGATAGATGCCCAGCTCCCCTCCCAATCACCCGAGCTTTTAACCTTGGTGAACCCATAAACATTAACATCATAGACTTGTCAGTCATCCAATGGCATCGGAAGCCAAAGGGGTGCACTTGCTTAACCGTCCATCTCGGTGTCCTCGTGGGCGGGCTGGAAGTCCTCGTCATCCTCATCCTCGTCGTCGTCCTCCATGGGGGTCTGCTCAGCGGCCCTGGCGTAGTCAATCTGGGCACCGCGAGTGCGGCGTCCACCCTCGACAATGTTGTTCAGGTCAATTTCTTCCAAGCCGTCCTCTTCTGCTCAAAGTGGTTAGATGGTCCATAGCTCTGTTGGGGAAATAGTAGCTTATGATGCAAATGTACCTGGCTCAGCATTCTACCGTGACCGTTATTAGCTACTTGGTACTGCGGACAGACACTATATGGGCGTGGATGGCATATGAACTTACCTCATCCTCATCCTCATCGTCATCGTCGTCCTCATCGTCATCCTCATCCATGGCGGTGTCGTGAGGAACTTCGTCCTGAACAGCCTTTCCCTTGCCCTTGCTCTCAGCAAAGGAATCCTCGCCGTGAGGGTTGGTGACTCCGTCAGACATTTTGGGTGCAGGTAAGTACGCGAAAAGTGGTTTGTTAAGATGGAAGATTGGGAAATGACCAAGGGATGAAGAGCTCCTGAGAAGAGTGAACGGTCAGTGTTTTGGTAAGGTATAAGTAGGGCGGGCGAGCTCGAGGTGGATCGGGTAGTGCTTCGAGCTCTTTTAACATGGAGGCAACTCACCAATTGAAAGACGCAGGTTGGGTGCGCAACAACACGTCTAGTCCACTTAGGGATTAACGCGTATCGAGATTTGTGTCTACAAGTCACGTGGGTTCATCTCAGACAAGATCGGGAGACAAGGGACAGGCAACAAGGGAGATGGATGGATAATTGCTGTTAGATCGTTTAAGCATGAACCAGAGTGCAATGCAATTACCGGTTAGACGTGTAAATGAATCAATGGGCAGGCAATAGTACTCGTATTGAATTAGGGTATTATGTATCAACAGAAAAGCATTATAGTCATGTACCTAGATAGTGTTGAGAGGACAGGGATCACTAAAACAACTGCAATAGCTCAACCCTTGCCAGCGGTCATCCCATCGCGGAAGCGTATATTCAGATTGATGTATGTGTCAATTGTCGGCTCTATTTCTCGCCGCCGCCTCCGCTCACTGCCAGGAACACTATAATGGCAATCACCCACCAGTATCTGTGTGCAGTTAGTATCACATGCTATTCTGGGGATGCAAGTCGCAACGTACTTCTGAAGGGGCGTCTTCTCAACCTCCTCAACCTTCTTTCCCTCTGGCGACAGAACAATTGGCTTGTTCAGCTCTGGCTGCTTGCCCTTGAGCACCGGCAGCACCACCGCTTGCGGGCCAAAGTCTCTCGTCTGACCCGCATCGATCCTTACGCCCTTGAGAGCAGCACTGAGAAGCTCTCCCTTCTCATCGACTGAGAGTATCAAATTGGGCGAAAACCCCTTGCCAAAGTTGTCCACCGAGGCAACAGTTGTGCCAGATATCCACCGCGCAGATTTGACGTCGTACAACCCGACGCGGACTAGCTGTGTAGACTCCGGGATTTCAGGAGCTTCGTAGGAGATGATAGAGGACGACCCGCTGATGCTAGGATCGTATGCCACTTCGGCGAGGAGGCTGGGCGACTCGGAGTTTTCGACGGGCTGGACATAGATTTGCGCCGTGTGGAAATCGGCCTGGACCAGAGCTGCGGCACACAGGGCCGAGAGGAGGGCAATGACGCGCATGATGCCCACACAAGGCTGAGTCTGTACTTTTGCGGGAGACTTGCTGAGAAGCTGTTGAAGGCGGTGTTGCGTTTGGCTCAGCACGAATTCAAGCAAGTGTCGTTACCTGGCCTTGATTGCGATAAGGCAAGCAATGGTGGAGCATTGCAAGGTACCTGCTGGTGCTGCTAAAGCTCCGTGCCGAATACGTACTTTGGAGCGGTGGGTTTCGGCAGCACGTGCTGGGGTCCCAACAATGGGGGACGTCATACACAGGCACCGCATCTCAAACCTCAAACACAGATTCCATCTCACTTACCTTGTATGGATAAGGATGCCTTTAATTTCTGTCACATTTTGTTTATATTCCACTAGCTGCGAATATTTAAAATAAGGCAACTCATTTAGAGAAAAAAAGGCAACTGTCTAAAACAAACCCCCTCCGTGTTCCTAGCTAAAATGGTGCGCATGCAGATGTCCTAAGCTTTGCAGGGCTGGTTGACAGCTTCATCGCCAGTTTACCATCACGATTTGCTCCAACATCCTGCCAATCTGCCAACGGGGGCTGCCAACGTCCCGTGTCTGCAGGCTTCTAAACCGGGGCTACTTGTTTAAATCCTGATCATGAGGCAAAAGGGTCGCGGACATTCTTCTCGTCATCCTGCCAAGTGGCGTGGCTGCATGCACACACCATCTCAGCTGGACTAGGCGGCTGTATCCATGGCGAATATGGCTTAACCAAGAGCCAATAGTGCGCGTGAAATGACGTGCCAGCATCACCACCGCTGTCGCACCATGTGAGCGAAGTCGTTTTACTGGTTATCAGTCGACGCCCCAAGGATTCCTTTCAAATGTGTCCCGCAGACATGGAAGGTTGCCTTTTTTCCAAAAGGCAGACTTGAGCGGTCTGTTAAGCATTTATCCCGGGAGAGCCTGTTGGCATCTAAAGCACCAACAAAGTAAACCCGATCAGTCAATGATTTCTAACCAGGCCAACATGTCTCACCGAAGTGGAACACCCTCTTGCCACAGTAAGTACTGCCGAGATGGTCCTTTGTCAGACAAGCGTGGCCTTTTGAAAGATGACCCCTGCAAACCGAAATCTTCCGCTTGGCATGAAGCTGCCTTGTGACCGGTAAGTGTCGGCCAGCGTTGGTAGACTTGGAGCCAACGCGCAGAAAGGCCCTCTTTGGAGTAATTGATGTGAGCGCTCTATTTCCAGAGTAAGTGACACCGTTCTTATGGCGTGGGATGAAAGGCGAACCGCGTAGTTTCCGTGCAAATCATGGAAAGCGAAGATTCTACTAATGCAGCACATTCATGTATGAAGATGTGCTGACGCTGATGCTACTGGGATGACCACACTCCCATGGAAAGCGAATAATCTACTCATGTAGTACATTCGTGTATGAAGATGTATTGATGTTGATGCTACTGGAATGAAGACACTCTCATGAGTGCTTTTGAGAGCTGATTACGCAAATTACAAGAACATGACTGACATTAATTAAGTCAAAACAACCAGAAATGCAGAACCACGGAACTCCTTGCGATCACATCCACCATCACTCGCAGCCAGCCTTTCCGAGCCACAGAGCTCAACCGCAATGCGAAGTCGTCATTGCCCACAGTAGTCCAAGGCAAGGCACGCAGACGCACACACGTCTACGACGGTGGGTAAAACGCGAAGAAAGACTGTGGCCGGGTCCTGGATAACCGCCGCAAATGGAAGGAGAGCGATGAATGTCGTCGTCAAGGTCTGCGACAGATATTTGTCCCTCCACTTTGGCCGGCTGAAAAGGCGAAGAACACAACTCCAGTAGATGAAAGTAACCGCCGCTATGAAAAACAAACACAACTCGCAAGAGTATCGTCTATCCTGGAACCAAAACAAGTGCGTCTGATTTCGCACCGCCACGGAATTACACGTCTATCGTCATCTCAAGATGTCAGAGCGCAGTTACTGTGAACGGTTGGGGTTGCTTATCCTACTGGATATATCCTCCAACATCCCTTATTTTCAGATCCTTTGCCGAACTGCTCTGGAATGATATTTAACGCCGCCGTCAACCCCCATGCCGCCAGGGTGTTGCATGTAGAATGTCTGCGACTGTCATGATTTGCCTCCTGCTGTGCCGTAGCGTAGATTTGTGCCGCTCCGACACTTTGGTCATTCTTTGTGGCCGATGGGTAAGAGGTTGCTGTGTCATGCCGTTCCAACATAGGCCTGACGAACGTATTCAAGTATATGGTTATATTTCGAGGCTGAAAATCATTTATTCAAAGATGACAGAAAGTAAGTAGACTGCGCAAAGTTTTGGTAGCGCACACTCAATGTCGCGAAATATGAAAGAATCAGCTAACATGTGTCTTCCATTGCTGAGCCTCATTACGAAGCAAAAACAGGCAGAAGATTCTTCGGGGGCATCTCAAGAATACCCCTCATTTTCCGCCTACGAGGATCATCGGATCCAACTAGGGGGGAGTGAGGCAATCCCCTTGCCTCCCAGCCCCCGCGCTACGTCTGGTTGCCTTACGCTACTTGAACATTGCTTGATTGCATTCTGTATTCTGGGCGCGAACCATGTTGATGAGAGGCTACGGGCTTGGTATTAAAGGTGTGCATCCAACTCATCCCTGAGAGGCTGGCGACGCTAATGTAAGACGAACTCTTTAGGAAATCCGACTCCCTTGCACGCCCCCTCCTCCTATCTCTCCGCCGTCGGGCCTTGTGTTGGCGACGAAAGCCTCTACGTTTCGATACCTGATCCATTTTAAGTCCCTTGTCTATCAACCTCTTACCCTTCTTTTCCCTCCGTTTGCCATATCGAACACGTTTTCCTCACACTTCAACGAGCTCTTCTCGAGTTTCGTCTCTCATCCTCATCCCTCTTCCTCACTAATACTTTTGTTTTACATCAACTTCTAACCTCACATATAGCATCTCGTCTATCTAACTTGCATATTCCTTCTCATTACTTGCTTTGGAAAGTAGCATAGCCTGCTTTGCCTCTTGTGATCTCTCTCATCAATTTTCTCCTTTCCCGTAACCTTGCCTTGTCTTTCTTGTCCCATCTTCAAGTAGTATTCAATCCGGACATCTTGACCAATATCTGCGATGGTCTTGAAACAATGGTTACTGCAGATAAATATTTCTCTATCAGCATTAGTCCTCCTGCCGGGGAGCCAGCAGACTCATTTTTCCTGGGCTCCGGCAGCGACATTTGCGTAAGTCATTGCCTCTGCTGTTATCAAACTTGTTGGGCTTATACAAGGATAGAATTCTAGCCGCTTGGGGCCTAACAGGCATTTCCCTCGGCTTTCTTCACAAGCGATATTTTCTAGAGTGAGTTTTTCTACAAAATATTCCTGCGGAGGGCGATGGAAGACGGAAATGCAGTGCTTAATCCTCGTTTGCAGGAACCCTCAGCGGACGATACTGTATCCGCTGCAAGTGTGGTTACCGTTTGTGATGGTGCTGCAGCCGTCGCTTGCGGATGCGATATTGCTTCTGCCGCTAGCCACAACAGCCGCCATGATTTTCATGGCAGCACAGAGAAGAAATCCAGATCTCGACGATTTGGGGCTTCCCATTCCAGTTCCTGGGCCGCGACGGCTCCGGATGCGCCGAGCGCTTTTGCTGCCAGCAGCGCAAAATCGCTGACAAGAGCCCAAGCAATTCCAAATCTTCCTTATAAGACCCCCGAGGAAGAAGCACAAGAAAAGCAATATCGCGAGTGTGATGCCTACGCCGAGATGGCATTGCAAAAGACGAAGCGAGGCCAAGAAGCGCCTCTTTTTGTCCAGGAGCTCTTAGCCGCCGAAGTCAAAGGCATATATGCTGGACTTGTTATGGTCGAAACTAAATGTATCGAGGTTGACAACGCTCAGTCCCTACTAAATGAACTTGAGGGCACCGACTTTGATGATGCACCCATCCCTCAGAACTGGCTGAGATTTGCGCTGAACAACAGCATCGACCTGCCAGCACTAATAGCTCTTCATAGTACTCTGCTTCATGAGCACCACGACTTTTTTCTAGCAAGCCAGCATCCTGCAGCAAGCCCCGCACTATGGCGCCTGGCATCGAAATATGCTATGCCTGCGCGAATGTGGCGGCATGGCATTCACTGCTTTCTTGAACTACTTCGCCATCGCCTACCTGACTTGATGGAGCACATGCTTACGTTCATCTACCTTGCATATACTATGATGGCACTGTTGTATGAGACTGTCCCTGCCTTTGCAGATACTTGGATATAGTGTCTTGGAGACCTCGGTCGCTATCGCATGGCCATTGAGGATGATGACATTCGGGACAGAGAAATCTGGACCGGTGTCTCTCGTTACTGGTATTATATGGCGCCGCACATATTTCCCACCGCGGGACGTCTGTATCATCATCTGGCTATATTGGCCCGACCCAATGCCATGCAGCAACTCTTTTACTACCTATACTATTACCAGCAACTATCCCCAACCTGATTAATCAACCAGACACTCGCCCCAAACCCCAGGATTACGGTTACTATCCGCAGCTCGTCGGATCGTACTCGCTTGATTGATGGCGATCGTCCATCACGGATACATGCTGTCGATGTCGCGTTTATGTCAACACACGGCTTCTTGTTCAACTAAAAGCTCCTCGACATCACCTCCTTTTAAAAATCTGCTGATCGCCTTTGACACACGCTGCATCACAGCAACGCCCACGATATGTACATTATTTTACGTTTACGAAACCCTGTGCCATGCGAGCTTATGGATGCAAAAACGACCACCGGATCAAACAGCGTCATGATAGAATCCTGAGCCACGAACGCCAGATTTACGGCGCGTCGCTCTTATTCATGTCGTATGCAGACAATTTGGAGATACGAATGTTCTACCATACATTCACATTTTTCTGGTGTTTATCCACACCTTCGGATTATTTATCCCCGGACAGATAATTGCTGTGGCCAAAGCTATCAATCCAGACCTAAGCCTGCCAGCATTATCGAACATTGTTGCCCACAGAATCTCGACCGCTGCCAGAGGACTTTGCTATGCGAGGTCTTCTATCAACCCAGGAGTAGTTTCCTTCTGGTCGATTTGATTGTGGCACCTCGATGGAAATGAAAAGCCGCTCGAACCAGTTTCAGCGCCCGAAAGCCTTCCAGAGCCGACTGCCAAGTTAACCATGATAGTGTCTGGTTGCTTAGGCTTTAGAGTCCAAGAGATTCTTTTGATACTGGCTGATTTGATTATGGCATCTTGATGAAGACGAGCGAATATTTGAACTTGCTTCACCGTTCAATGTGCGACTAGATAGATGATTGTGGATCGATCGTCTAAGCTCACACGTCCGCATACCCCTCGCCTCGAGTTTTGAATGCCTTCTGCCGGCGCAGCCACTGGTGACAACACCCATCGTCGGCTTAAACTCTATGATATACCTCGACTGAACACTTCGAGCTTCTATACTGTGATGATGCCATGTCGCCTATCATCAGAACAACGTATCTCATAATACCAACCAAGTGCACAGCATCGACTCTACATATCTTTCCTATGATACAAAACCGCATCACCTTTTTAATACTGTTTTTATTAGCGCGCTATACTCCCACATCGGCCGAACTACATCGAACCGCTTCTCCATACGTACCTTCTCAACCGAATAATAGAATACGGCGATTCGAAACGACCAAAATACGTTTTTGCATAGCGATGCTTGTTCTATTACGGCATTTCTGCGCAGAGATACGCATATAACACACAAAATTTTTTTTTTCAAATTTATTTTACGTTACCCAAAGACCTTATACGTTTCCCAAAGGCCTGATACGTTTCCCAAAGTCTTCTTTGGTAGAGCAAACTTTGAACTTGCATAAATGGCGTTTGGGATTACTTTTTTCGACACTTTTTTGTCTGTCTGTCAGATGAAGCATACACAGCTCGACTGTAGCTCATCATGTGGCCGGTCCGTTTGTTTTCTCTTCAAGATTACGTTTAAAAGTATATAAAAGGCTTTGAAATTGTATATAGTCTTGCATACATAGCCCGTTGAGGCGTCCTGATTGTATTTAGCCCTGAGCATGGATAGCGTGTCAATTATTTCTGTTACTTCTTGATTTGCAATTAACTCCCCATGTGAGAGGACATGGTATGAAATGCGACGATATTACATCTTTTCGTTCATCCATCTTAGTGTACAGATGAGCTGCTGCCATAATTTCCGGATATTCGACTCGTTTCCCGACAGTAGTAGAACTCATTGAGGAAGGGTTAGTATGCGCAATATGGCAGTTGAATATATGTATCTACCTAAAAGTTCTACCTAATTGAATTTTCAAATCCACCATCGATATCCGTAGAGACTGAACAGGTGATGAAGTGGGAACAAACCCATGTTTGCTCATCCAACATGTCCACCACCAATGACCATGGAGCCTAAACAGAAGACAGAGGGAAAACAAACCCATGTTTGCTCATCCAACATATCTACCACCAATGACCATGGAGCCTAAACAGAAGGCAGAGTGAAAACAAACCCATTTCCTCATCCAACATATCCACCACTATTGGCCATGGAGCCTAAATAGAGGAAAAGGTGAAAACAAGCCCAATTGCTGAGCAAAAGAAAAACCCACCATCAACATCCATCGAGCGTAAACAGAAGACAAAGACGAAAGAAAACACCAGAAAACAAAAACGCCATGTAGTAGTTGGGGCTTTTGTATCGATCATAAGATAAGGCCTTATATGAACGACACTCTAGCATTCTGGCTCTCTTTCATATGCACAGTCCAAGATGTAACAAGCAGAAATGTAGACATCTGTGACTATGGGTAAAAGTCGAAGGAAAACCGTGGCTGGATCTCTAACGAGAGCGGCTAAAGGAAGAAGGGTGATAAGCGTTGCTGTAATAATTTGGGGCAGAAACTGGCTCTTCCATCTGGGCTGGCTGAAAAGATTGAAGACACAGCTCCAGTGAAGACAAGTTATAATAGCGACCAATAGAATGCATATTTCGCAGGAAGTTGGTTGTCCGATAAATTGCGGCAGTCGTATGTGGCCTTGCAGCGCCCAGGCATCGCATATCTATTTTTATTAGACGGATATCATATTATGTGTGCATGTAGATGAGGATTCTATGTTCGTTCTCACAGGATATATCTTCCAACAAGTCCCGTTCCCAGATCCAGGTCCTTTAGGAAATCGAGTCGTGACAATATTAAGAGCCATTGTCAATGCCGTTGTGCTCAGTACATTGGGGAGTGCATTTGGGTGGTCGCCTTGGCCGCTTTGACAACACGTATGCGAAGAACATTTCCCAATTTTCGTGGTCTGGAAACTTTTCTCCAGCATTCAGGTAAGATGGCATTAACCCGGTTTCAAATGCCGCATCGGCAGCGCTGCCAAGTGTTGACGACTTGTTGAATTAAAGCGACTTCGCGATTTCCAAGCTTGTCGTGAGACGGTGATCGAAGTGCAATGATAGATGTAAGAAAGTTTTTGTTATGGGCTGATGATGGGACGAAAACCACCTGCAGAATTGAAATCATGTTGGCACATGCGGTTCATGTATATTTCTATCGGCCAAGGCAGCTGGAGACGCCTTGAGAAAAGCCCTGCAAAGGGACCGCGGATCAAATGGGTAGGCAGAGCCTCATTGGGCGAAGCCCCCTCCTTCATGAGGCCGCAGACGAAGCTCACCGAAAATCCATCACGACCAACCATGTTCAACCACGAAGGCATAACAAACAGCCGGATATGTAGTGCAACGCAGTCTGGAGGCCTCAGCCTCCATTTAGTATTCCAATACGATTGTCCGAAAGCTTTCATCCATCTTACGCGGCAAATTCGAACGACTGATTGGGTCCGTATTATGTACTCCAAAGCGGCAGACTTCATGCATCTGAACAATAGTGGCCGCCTTACTCCCTCACATGCAAGTATGTGCATAAATGATGTAATACGTATCCAAATGATAGGCTCAAAGCCCCCTGGAACCCGGACGAGGCAAAAATATAGAGGCGCAGTTTGTGAGTTGTTGGTTTGCCTTGCGAGGTATTGGATGTCCCTGGAATTGGGTACTCTCCTTACCAGCCGCCATTGCTCCTTCGTTAGCAAATCCGCAATTAGATGCCTAAATATCCAAGGCCATACTTGAATGGCCGTAACAGCTCTCTCCTTGCTTCGCCCTTGATCCTCGAATTGATTCTAGTTATTACGAGAGAGGAACCAAATAGCCCTCTCCTCCCCGTGCCCGGTTCTTCGTTCTCGCCTAGTTGTTTCACTTTCTCACTGCGATTTGTTAATTTCTTTTTCGATAAGACGACGGTCCTGCTATACGCAGAGAGCTTGTCTTTAATTTGAATCCGTTACGCTTCCCCTCATGCTGTCGATATCTTTTGCCTCGCCGGTGATCGTTTCCCTCGAGAATAGATCAGTGGCAATACAGCCACCCTCGCAACCTGATAGTGGCAGCCTCTAGGCTGCTTCGATTCGAATGGGGTGGTGGTGGAAGGTGCTGATATCCCCGGCAAGATTGAGACAATGGCTCTTGCAAGCCAACATCTATCTATCAATCCTAATACTCTTGCCGGGGAGCCAGCAGCATCACTTCTCATGGGCCCCTGCAGTGACTTTTGGGTGCGTGGCTTATGGTTTTAGGAGGAATGTTATACTGATCTTCAAATATAGGATGCTTCTCTCCTGGGGATTATCAGGGATCTCGCTCATGTTCATACACAGCCAGTACTTTCTAGAGTAAGCAAGTCTTCTGTCTATAATAATTCTTGGACGTCAAAAGCGACAAACACTTGCCTAACACTTTTTATATATGTAGGAACCCTCGACAAGTTGTCACGTACACTCTGAAAATCTGGCTGCCGTTCGTTATGGCTTTACAGTCATCACTCGCCGAAGCCGTCTTGTTGCTCCCCCTGTCTACCACAACGGCGATGATATATTTGAGTGCAAGCCAAAGTCGGCAAAGCATAGAACTACAAGAGCTTCCTGGCCCTGTGCCTGGGCCACGACGAATGCGTTAGGTTGTCCCTCTGACGTATTAAAGCCTCAATCGAATCGATGCTTTGCTCGTTCTGTGTATCGTCTACCTGGTTATTTTGAAGTCAATGCAATGCTGGCGTGTCTCCGAATGTCTCTCCGAGTGTCATTAGCTTTCGTTTGCCTTTTGGTCATCACTTTTATAGACACCAATCTAGATGTTTGCCGATGGATCTACTGGAAATCATTTGCCAACTTTTTTCATGGATACGTATATATCTCGGACACATTTAAAAGGCCCAACATCACCGATGCTACATGTAGTGAGACGTTCCAATCCCCAGAACTTGCAAGAGGATTGTCTAACGCGGGGCCATACCAGTACATGCTGGGATTCATATAGAAAAAAAGATGCCGGGGAAAATATTGTCTCTTTCATTCTACCCTTTCATTCTACCCTTTCATTCTACCCTTTCATTCTACCCTTTCATTCTACCCTTTCCTATGCCTGTCTCGAACTCTACACCTGGCCTCCCCCCTGCCAACCTCTTAGTAACCCTCCTTTTTGGTTTATCTCTTCCTTTACTACTTCATAACTCTCTTTAGTCGACCATCTCTCAAACTATCTCGCTCCTTCGCCCATACCTATACCTCTACGTCGCCTCTACATCCCCCTCTCTCAGTCTCCCCCGACTTCATTCTCTCCTTCCTCCCTTCCTCCCACTTTTCTTTAAACACGTTTGTTGTGACTGTGAATAGAAGTGAACATCAACCACTCTATCGAGGCGGATCAAAAACCCGTCCCATGCACAGCCCGTATACCACTGTCATTACTGACAACAATATATTGTATATCTTTTGATCACTTAGGACGTCCATGAATGAGTGTGGAAGCACTGGTATGTAGTCGAGAATGATCTTCCAATGATATGTTTTGGGGGCTTGCTCAACGACATGAGAAATAACCATGTATACCACAGCCGCAATACAGGACGAACCTAGAAGATGCCGAAAGATATTTCTCATCGGGTGAAGTTCGTCGTTAGTGGGTGTAGCATCTTGCAGACTGGGTTTATGCTCCATCTTAGAACGTTTAATCGGACAACCGCCTTTCTTAGGTCGACAGACGTCTGGATAATCTTCTGTTCACCGGCTGTAAGTTAGCAGAAGCTGTTAGAATTGTGCTATGATTAAATTTGGTCTATAACATAACATACGCTGTTCTGTAAACAGGTTGAGCTCGAGTAACGTTAATTTGCCTAGAAAAGCTGTCGATTTCGGTTAAAAGAGGAACAGGAGGAGGGGAAATGGGGGCGAGGGGTGCCGCATCAATTTTATATGATAATCCAGCCGTGGGCAGTTAAAAACTAGAGACGTGTGTGAAATCGTTACGCGAACAAAGAGATGGTTCATGAGAACCTTGAAGGCTTAGGTATGACCGGTGACGAGTCCTGGAGATTTCGCCTCAAAAAAGAAAATGCTGCATGTGACTTTCAAAGGCGTGTTAATTCGTTCAGCCTGTACAACCTAAGTATGTCTCATGGCCTGAACAAAGACCTGGAGGCCTTATGTGGCCGACGTTCAGGCCAGGGGATTCTGCCGCCAAGAAAGAATGTGGAGATGGATGTTTTAAGCCAACATGTGTCTCTCGGTACTGGTCCTTCTACCAGGGAGCCAGCAGCATCTATTCTCCTGGGCCCCAATGATGATCTTTGGGTACGTGATTCCATAACTCTCTTGTGGCACACTATGCTTATCTCAGGATAGAATCCTGCTGTCCTGGGGACTGACTGGACTTCCACTTGCTGTACAACCAATAATGTAAACGGAAAAAAGATAATTTAATTTATGATCACTTCTTTTATTTATATCGACGGACGATCTGGCATTCACAATTTCGGAGCTAAGTATAGTAATGGATGACGTGAAAAATAATAGCTTGCAACTATGGTTACCATCTTAGCCATGCTTGAGCGAGCCTATTCAGTTATGTTGATGATAGCAGACTCTAACCAAGGACGAAAGAAACGGTATTGACTGATGATCAAATGTTCCAGGTCCAGACATCCTATTGAGGCATATTCAATACTTATCAGAAGCCAACAAACCCTCTTTAACCGCCCTCCTTGGGTGCCAATTTAGGTGTATGTCAACGATGTGACCGATGAAAGTATAAGCATTGATAATGATTAGAAAGAATTGACAGAATTTGATGGGATCGCCCTGAATGAAGTCCGTCGACAAGGCAAGAGTGAAGAATGTGATAACTGTTGCGACTGCTATTGCAAATGAATATCGGGGATGGCATCGAGTTTCTCCAAGAAGTTCTCTTAAACATAGCAAGCAGAGCCAAAGCGTAGCCAGCGACAGTAAAAAGTATACTTCGTAATCATCTAGGCCTTCGATGAATGAATATAGACGCACTGGCATATAATCGCGATATGCCTTCCAAGAATATGCATCTACGGCTTGCTCAGTAAGCTGAGAAATGGTCATGCAGAATGCAGTCGTAGAAAGACATCCAGCTGCGAGATAATAACATGTAGTTCTAACCGAGCGAAATCGGTCGTTGCTAGCTGTAGCATCTTGCGTACTTAGTTTGTGCTCCATCTTGGGCGTTCAAACCTGTCTTTCTCACGTCAGCCGACGTCTAGATTTTGTCTTTTTGTTCACCAGCTGTGAGTCGACAGAAGTTGCTGAAATAGTGCTATTCATAAATTTGCCTTAATAGCAGAATAAGCGTTGTTCTGTGAGCAAGTTGAGCTCTGGGTAACGCGAGTTGTTCAGAAGAGCTGCCAACTTCCTGTTAAGAAAGAAGAAGAGAGGCATCAAGCTTATATGGGAGTTCAGTCGTGAGTAGTTGGATAGAGACTAGAGACCTAGGCAGAATCGTTGCGCGGACAAAGGGATGGTACATGAGAACCTTGAGGGCTTGTGTGACTGGTGACGAGTCCTGGAGATCTCACTACAAAGAAATGCTGCATGTGACTTTCAAAGGCGTTGTTGATTCGTTAGCCTCTGTGAAACCTGTGTCTCGAGGCCTGGACAAAGACATGGAAGCCTGATGTGGCAGATTTTCAGGCCAGGAGATTTTGCCACAAAGAAAATGCTGCAGCTTTTTGCAACAAAGGAACTCAGCCACAGAACTGTTACAAGCGGCATTCAAAGGCGTGTTGATTCGTTAACTCCTCTGTGCAACCTACGCCTCAAGGCCGGAATAAAGACCCTGGAGCCTTGCTAAGCGATGCCAAGTCCTGGAAATTTGACAACAAAGAAATTGCTGCAATTCTGCAACCAACGAATTCGATTCTCAAAGAAATGCTGCAGGCAACACTCAACGCCGTGTTGATTCGTAGTTTCCCTGTGTTACCTCCAATTTCTTGGTTAAAAACTGCTTAAAATGCCTATTCTAAAGCCCCCCTACTCTTGCTCCTTACACTTCCGTGACAGCGAGATTCCGGCAGCAGTTATTGAGTTCACCCTGGGGAAGAAAGCAGTCTGCTCCAAAAGAAAGAGAATGAACCGTATATCGAGATACCGTATATCGAGATCAATTTGATCAATTTGAAACGCCTTTCGTAATTGTATACCTTGAACCTGTTGGCAAGTTCGTTCATTGCATTCAGTGCGCAGCACTGTCTCCCCATGAAAGAACAGACGTCAACAGGACTCACTGTTCCAATGAGACCAACAACCCATTGATTAAGCTATACATCTTCTTCATTGCGAACTCCTGAAAGAGCATCTTTCTAACTTCTTTGTCATGTAGTCCTCAGCGGGTCGAGAAATACTACGTCTCCTTCCGCCTAACAGTTTCTAGTGAATCCACACCACGTAGCGTTCATCCTCGCGATAATACAAGCTCTAATTCTGATAGTATAACTTCGCTACACAATAATGTGGTCCTTGCTTCTTCTGCCGCACCTTTTGACTATCCCCTCGATACTGTTCTTAGGGTTACAACAAGAATATCACTCGTGGGGCCCAACGGTGACAACGGGGTACAGTTCATTTATCTCAGCCTGTTATCCGTTACGCAATATTCTGACTGGCCTTTGCTTCAAGATCGATGATCTTTTGGGGCCTCACTGGCATTCTTCTCCTTTACCGCCCATACAGCCATCTCGTGTGGTGAGCTGCCCCATTCCCTACACTGCAAAGAAATTATTAGCTCTGCTTAACTTCTATTTCAAAATACTACAGTGGCCCTGTACGGGCATCCTTCTCAGTTATTATGATCATTTGTTCCGGGTATATAATGCAACTGCTGCCACTTGAGAAACACGCTTATTCTATTCCGTTATTTGCCTCCGGCGCGCTCTGGTTTTCGGAAATAATATTCCATCACCTTCGAACGCAAGTCTCCGCCGGTATAAGGGCTGATATGCACATCTTGCCTATGTATAGGTGGTATGTAAAACTTGAGAATCTTGAACACATCACAGGCCTGGAATATTAGTAACTTGATTCCGCGTAGAAGACAGCGAAACCAAAGAGTCGGATCAAAGCCAGTCCGCGCTATCATGGCTGGCTCGAATAGCTAGAGTCACCTCACCGGTAGCTCAGACTGATATTCGCAAAGACAGATACAGGCAGGCGAGGAGGAAGAGTCATTTTGTATTTGGAAACTATAGTAAGTTAACATGGGTTTGCCGGCTAGATTGAGACAGGCACCGGTTAAAGATGGGAATTTCAGAATACACGCATCCAATTGAGATGCTAGATACACGCTCCTTTGTTATGGTAATATTAGTGCTTTTGCAAACTATTTCATAGTTACAATTCAATGTTGTTTGTATCGATCACATGGCTTAAATAGATGGTAATTGACTCACCTGGTTATTTTGAATAAGTTTGCGGCAAGTTTCGTCTCTTTAAACCTTGTGCTCGATATAAACAGCATTGAATTGCAACTTTGAGATGACTTGCAAAAGCACCAATATGACATTAAAATTGAAGCTGTAGTTACGGATCCAGTAGTACTTCCCTTCTTCTCACCCGACGCGTTCATAACCCTGCTATTGGTGTTTGATTGTCAAATTCTTCGTCTCGAAATGAACAAATGCCATATTCCACTAGCATTTGTGAAAGACCCCCTTAAGAACTGAGCTGCAATCTGCATTATCTCTGCCACGTCTCAGTGCGCCTGTTGAGTTGGTTAATGATTCCAAGACGAAAGTAATGGTACTTAAACGATGAGCAAAAGACATACCTATACATGCAGTTTCGGTGCTCGTCTAAAAGTTGACGAAGGCCACCTGGATGTTAGGTAGTTTATACATTTATCAATAACGAAACAGATTGAAGCGCAAACAATGATGACGAAATGAAAACTCTGAAGGATCTTAATGAGGTCCCCTTCAATGAAATTTGCCCACAGGAAAACAGCGATGGCTGTTGACCATACGACTGCAGGCAAATATTGGTCCGCCCATCGGGGTTGTCTGAAAAGGTGACCGATTGTATTCCAGTACATCAAGTCGAATACGCACGCGAATATAAGCCAGGTTTCGTAGTCAGTTACGCCGCCCATAAATTCATGTGAATACTTTTTGGTTTGCTCAGTGGGCTCAGAATTGGCTAAAGAAGTGGCCACGTGGAACATAATTGCGCTTCCGTGGGAACACACGAGATATTCACCCGCAGACCTAGTTGAGTGAAGTCGGTTGTCGCTGGTCGTAGCGCCTTGGGCACTTGGTTCATGCTCCATGCTGGGCACTCAACGTTTCAAAGTTGATCGACCGTCTCTCTTAGGTTGTTTGACTTTCAGAGAGTTTTCTTCAGTGCAAAGATTGCTAGACTTGTGCTCCTTATAAATATGTCTTATAGCACAACAATCGTCGTGTCGTGGACAACTCTGGGTAATGAGAGTTTGTTGGGGAAGTTGTCAAGGTCTTTCAAGAAACAAACTGGGAGGAAGTGGAATTTATATACAGTAATTCAGGAGCGAGTAATGAACACAAGACAATGAACACATATAACATGGGGTGCGTGAACAAAGGGATGGTCTATGAGAACCTTGAGGTCTTGTGTCATCGATTCCAAGCCCAGGACACTTTCTGAACAAAGAAAATGTTGCAGTTCTGCACCAAAAATAACACAGTGGCAAAGAAATGCTGCAGGTGACGTTCAAAGGCGTGCTGATTTGTGAATTCTCTAGGCAACTTACATCTCAGGGAGGGGCATGAACAAAGACCGTGAAACCTTGTATCACGGGTACCAGTTTTACAACAAAAAACTTGGCGACAGCTTTAGGCAGCACTGAACGGCGTGTTGACTCGTGATTAATCTGTGTAGCCTCCAGATATTTTGACTGTAAAATGCTCGGGTGCCTGTTCTAATGTGCTCCCTACTCTTCCCTCTCACACTTGGGTATTAGAGTGCTTCCCAGCATTGCTACTTTCAAGTTCATTCCGAAGATAACGCTAGTTTACGTCGACAATAAAGAACACGCTACGTATTACACGATCAATTCGACTCGAAAAGCCTGCCTTCATCCCATAGTCTTCTGAAACTTATTGGCAAGTTCGCCTCTCCCGTTCGACACGCAACCCTTGTCTCTCTCTAGAAAAACAGACATCAACGAGACTTACTCATTTTATGAGCTTGCTCCTCAACGAGTTCAAAATGCTACAGCCACCCTCTACAAATGATCGTTTCCCCATTTCAGAATACTAAGGTCCGTCATGTTCTATGTGGATTTGACCTGTTACTAAAGTCCTAGGTAAGTAGTTTAGAGAAATAGTAGTAGTTGCTAATTGAAGCAGCCTAGAAGTCAAATCCTAAGGCCCTGGATGTGTCGATGTGTCCCATCTGTACATGGGCAGGATGGGCCCATGTACAACAGGACCTACTCTCAGGATAATGCTATTTAATAGAAGCCTTTTTATATATACTATATATATTATGTTACAGATAGCTATTGGAACTGCCAAGACAGGGCTTTTACTATATGTAAATAACAATAGCCTAAGAGCAGGTCTTGGTATATATGGACCCATCTTGCCCATGTACAGATGAGATGTGTTAACATAACCAAGGCTTTAGTATCTGACTTCATAGCCGCTGAATAAACACTCTTTTATTATGATTACATATATCAAAGCTTCTTGCGAGTTGGTGCAGAGTCACAGTCCAGTATTGCTTGTATCGAGCACAAGGTCAGATGGTAACCTAAATATTTGATTCATTTATATACATGAGCATGCATTATCCTCATCCTAAATCCACCAAGCCAGCCCGCCCTCCTATCCAACATATGCAAAGTGTAACAAAGGAAATGCCGAAAAAAAAAACAATCATACTCCGTTCGCGAGACCTATAAGAAATAACGCCAGGTGCCCCCTCTCCCCAATGTTTTCCCCCTTCCATGATCCGAATGATGTATCCGAGTGCGCGTGAGTATGCGAGCAAAACGTATGATAAATAGAGCAGCAGATTGCTTTCCAGGGGGCGGTTGACCTGCAAGACAAGCATGTAGTAGTAGGGAGATGGCGATCTGAGATGCTTGGTATTAGGCAAAAAAAGACCAATATGAGATGACGGCTGACGAAAAGAAGAATATGCCAACACGAAGAAAAGGTGCTGTGGGAGTAAAAGATGGGTATCATTGATGTAAGAGGCCGCCTCTCAGCATCGGCCTGGCTCTTGAGGGGGTGGCGTAGGAAGTCTCCGTCCAACGGCCCCTTCAGTGCCTACTACTGCGCAACATCTTCCTCATTATCGTCGTCGTCAATCTCATCGTCCTCGTTCTCGGTCGACCCATCTGATTCGAGCTCGTACCCGGGGGCTCTCTGCACAAGACCTTGATAGTAAGCCACAAGGATTTCCGGGTTCGGCACAATTCTCCAGTCGACTCTGTAGAGAAACTCGAGCTCGAGGAGCCTCAGCTCAGCCACACGCACTCCGCCGACCCGTGCGTAGGTGGTATTGTTCCAAAAGGAGTCGGACAGGCCCTTGGCGGCAACCGTGGCAGCGGTAATGAGGAATCGGTGGACGGTGAGTGTGTTTATGGTGAATTCTTGGTACATGGCGCAGAGTCGGTCAATATAATAGACCATTGCCAGAAGGAGGGGTGGTGTGAGGGTGGCATGTCGAGCAAGGCGATGGAGATAGTCTCTGACCGAGATGCCAGGGGGGGTTCTGCAGGTGAATACCGAGTTAGACACGCACGGACGAATAAGAAGACCCCTAAAAGAGTGAGGCATGCAAGCTTACCTAGAGTGAAACCGCGTCAGACCACCGCTTGATATGCGAATGGCGTCATTGGTGGCAATCAACTCTCCCAACATGTGTGCGATCAGCTCGACCAGGTGCTCTACTGGACAGAATTCGTATTTCTGGGGCAAGATAATGGGAGGTCGTTCTTCGGGCCTGGCTCGTTTCGAAGTCTGGGGAGAAGCGGTCGGCGGAGGGGCCTGAGGGGCGGCGGAGGAGCTCGAAGCCACTGCCGGGGGCGTCGAAGAAGCTTCCGGAGTGACTGAAGCAGTGGTGAGTCGACGCTTGTTCGGTGACAGGGCATTGTAGAGCTGAGCCTGGGCGGGCGAAGGCCTGCTGGTATGCGAATCGTCGTTGAGGCCCATGTTGGTCGTCGTCGTCACGATCACCTTAGTGGTCGTCGTCGTAGGCAGCGCTGAGGGGGACGGGGACGAGGACGAGGAAGCCCGAGAGGGAGATCGAAGATCGCTGTTCGAAGCATCGGTATGGCGAGAGTGGCCAGGAGACAGGGCCGACGACGAGGCCGAGACTGAAACTGCCACCGACTGCGACGAGAGGCGCCGGCGCAGATACGCCGGCTTGGGGCTTATAGCTGGCACTTGCGAGGGATGAGAGGAGCCAGAATCTTGAGAGGATCTCGAGGCATTTCGGAAGCTGGAGGGAGAGGCGCTGGAGGGGGAGAGAATGGGGGATGTCTTCAACATGGTCTCCTTCGGCGCATCATCGGAGCGCAAGCGTTGGGTTTCCTTGCTTGGATCGGTATGTCTGTTTTGTTGTTCTTTATTGCCGTCTTATATTTTGCCTCTTCGCGAGCGTGGAGGAGGCGAGACCGGACAAGCCAATTGCTCAAGTTTGCGAGGGGCGATGGAAAGGACAGGACAGGACAAGAAGAAAAAAGACGCCGGCCGGTTATCAAATGTCCATCAGCCGTCCCAAATCGGAACAGCCGGCGGTAGGCGCTACCTTCTGGCGATGCAGTGAGACAGTATCTCGAAAAACGTGGAACAACCAGATCTTGTCCTTGCTTTGGAGCGAACCCGAAATGCTCACCGAGGACCGGCAAACCACGTTTATCAGAGCCACAAGGTCTAAAATGGTCAGCCAGACAGACCAAGGATTCAATCGGCGGGACGGACGCGAGGAGACGGAGGGGGGTTAGCGGCGTTTATGTTGCGTGGAGGTATCGGTACTTGGTGGGTTGGGGGAAAAGGTGAGAGTGTCAGAGATGGGATGAATGCAGAGTCGTCGGTCAGTCAATCCGTCTGGTGAAGGGCTGATTGGTTGATGTATGCTGCTGCTGTTGCCTTTTTACTTTCTCTTCGCAGTTCGCCTCGAATATGAATGAGGCTGGCTTGACTGCCAAGCAACCGCGGATGGTGCTCGTGGTAGCGATTCAGGGAAAAGAGAAAAATCCAAGTAAACAGCTGGCAGAAAACTGCTGTAAGTGGTGGTACTTGGCTGCGAGGTATTGCCTCTTCAACGTCGCAGTGTGTCCGTTGGTACTTGTACAGCAGGTTGAGCAGCAGTGAGACGGATCCCCATCATCAGGAACCTGCACTCTGCGCAGCGCCTTGGCGGGACTCCTTGTACCTGACAATCGCAGCAGTGGTTGGTCAAAGTCCAGGTACAAGCGCCACTCTTCCGTGGCTGGCTTACAGAGACATGGCAGGTAAGTGGCTCATCAGTCAGTGTTTGAGTTGGAACGAGGAGAAGATGAGGCAGCGAGAGAGAAAAACGTTGCCAACAATGTCCCTCTTTTTTTTCTTGCTATTTACAAGTCCCAAAGCTAAATAAAGTAAGCCAAGATGGATCATGCAATACCACGAAGGTATTGACCTAATCGGTCATTGTCCGCACAACTGAACCATTGCCAGTAGCATCTTGCGTATCGGGGGCCAAGACCCTCACAGGTACAAGTACCTCCGGCTCCAAGTGGGGCGGGGTGCGAAAAAAAAAAAACCAGAGGACACTCAGTTGCGTTCCGGAAATGGCGTTTTCTCGCCTTGGGCTGTTGTTCTGATAGTGATCGACAAGGCCCTGAAAACAGAGGGCTACAGCATTTGGTATAAGTAAACTCGTGGCAGTAAAAAGTCAGGGTCTAGGTGTTAGTTGCAGTTACAAACCAGATGTATGTATGAAATATTAATCGTACAATACGCAAAAAGAAAGCCTCTTCTTGACCGTCTCTTTGACCTGACTCTTGTCCCGTCCCGCTTGGTCAAAGTCCACTTGGTCGGAAGGCGCTCCGTTTCATCACAAGTGGACTTGGACTCCATCACGATGGCTGCTTGCACGTAAAGCTCCGTTACGGAGTACATCTGATCACAATACCCCAGACTGAACCCCAGACTGCGCCGGCAAAGCAAACATATGATGAAACGGACACCGAGTTGATGAGTTGTCGTATGCCTGATGCAGGCGTGGTTCAATGAGCATCCGTTGTTGTGAGCTCGTGGCGAGACGAAGCCCGGTGATTCGCTAGCCGCCTTGGCCCGCGACCAAGACTGGCACTCATTTCAGACATGTCTAACATCAGCCGGAGTTTTCATTTCTGATTTGTGGTAAGTAGCACGTATTACAGTACTAGCAGGGGGGAAAGCTCTTTGCCCTATTGCTAGACTACAGACTTGTTGTGGCTAGTGGTGTGCTGGATACGGCGTTGGAAGCAGCACTTGGATGGGGAACAATGGATGCCACTATCGTGAGGTACGGGGTACAAGAAGTGTGATTGAGATAGTATCTTTCGGAGCAGCACCGCTACTTTGCCGCTGCTATGCAAAATCCTGCGGCGCCACTACGGAGATTGAAGCACATCATTTTCAACCCCCAAACCGCTAACGATGGGGGCTGGCGTCAAAAGGCGAAAAGCGGAATATCTCGCACAAAAATCTGCATATGTGTGAGCACGAAATGCGTCAAGAGGACAAAAACTCGGACCGTGATGCCGGCTATCGGAGCGGATGATCCGGGGTCCTTGTCCTGCTTTGGTGTCTTGCCCAATCAGGCTCTGGCCTACCAGTGATTTTCCGCCTAGGCTTAGGGGAGGCTGACGGGCCGCACACAGAATATCTGCGAGGCTGGAGGTAGGATTGGTCGTTAATAGAGTTCATGTTAGTTGGCTGGACGAGAGATGCTCTGTGGTGGCTTTCATGTCTCATGTATAGGAGCTCTTGACAATGAAGCATTCGGGACGAGTGTCGATAACTCACGGAGGTACTTGAACAGATGCTTGTACTACTACCTCGACAAAGGTTTTGGGTCACTGCCATGTCACTTATGGCCGAAATGACGTAACTTGTTCCTTGCTGCGGCGTAATTTATTTTACGGAAGACTACAGATTCAACTGAGCGGCTGGCCACGGTGCATATAAAACGACTCCACGGATCTTGACACCTTAGTCAGTGACCACGAGCGCTTGACAATATCGGATAACGCTCCGAAGGTGATCAATCCACAGCGGGCTGATAGATGGCAAATTCTATTGCGTCCAACGAAATGCCCCATCAGACCAAATCTTTCTAGAAAATTTCCTTCGACTTTTCACGCTTCGCCCTCCGCTTTCTTCATATCCACTAATTGGTCACCATCGATGCCGTTCTCGTCTTTTTGTGGAGACGTTAAAGACGCAGCTTTTACCAGGCGGGGTTGCTTTGTTATAAGAGGAAATCTGCTGTTGGTCACGAGTGGTCAGCAAGAGTCAAAGGGCCAGCCAAAGTATTTTAAATGAGCTGTAATGTTCTAGCCATTATCTGTCGAGAATATTTTAAGAGTGTGCTCTCCTTCATCTTTGTAAGAATTGGAGATTCTTTACCTGAAAAATTGAATGAGAATACCATCTGTTTCTTTGGCTGTATGCACTTTACATAGTCACATCTATACCAGTGTGCGTGGAGTTTGGGCATTATCGAATCCGGATGCGAAAGAAAGCCGTTCATTTACTACTATAAGTATTTACATAAGTAACAAATACCTGATTCTTTCAATATGCTACTATAGCTACGTTTCTAGGCAGTATCTGTTACTATAGCTATGGCGAATTGCAAAGTTGGGGTGCTGAATACCTGTAGGCAGTTCCAAAAAAAAAAAATGCCGTGGCTCGTGATACTGAATGCAGTATGGAGTACAAAGCATTGGTACATCCGATAAGATAACGTGCACGTGCCACGGCGTCGGACTTGCTTTGGCGTGACATCTCGTCAGACTGCAAGACACCAAGCCCGTCCATTTACTTTGACTTAATCCATGAATTGATATCGCAAGCTTGTTTACGCATCTGTGTCTCTATTGCTATCTCCATCCTCTCCTTCTGCTCCTCAGACTCTCCAATTAATTCTTCAATCGGGCGCACCATTGCTACGCCTTTGCTTAATCCCGGTTTCGCTTCAGCTGCTGTTCCTCTGCCTCACGAGGCTGCGCAGCTCCGTCAGCCGCATTTGTCGGAGCTTTTCTGAGTCCCTCCCCTTACAATCGATTGCCTCGTCGTTGCTCTCTGTTGTGAATATTGATGCGGAGCTCTGAGCATATAAATCTGCAGGCAATCTTGGCTCGATCCCATTAATCGACAGGGCAAGATCCCAGCACGCTTCCCTCGGCTTTCTCCGCTACATCCCACCAACACCAAGTACCGTTTGCGTATCCGGCACTCCCATCTCCATGGCGCGCCCCCAAACCTCCCCGATCTTGACTCAGCTGCGCAACGCCAAAACGTGCCCCGAGCAGTCGGCAGCGCTACGGGCTCTCAAAAACGAGATAGTTGGGCACCACCAGAAGAAGGAGACATGGGTCAGCCAGGGCGTGCTGGAGCCCGTCGTCAGGACGCTGACGTCGGCTCGATCTGCCACCAAGGCGAATGCTACAACCAAGGATGCTAGGCCACAGTCAATGGGACAGCGGCCCCTGTCAGACGAAGACAACGTCAGGCTGCAAGCCTTGCAGATCATCACAAGCTTCGCCAAGGGTATGCATTGAAAATTCTGCTGTTCCTTTGTTATTTCCTGGTCCTGGAGGAGTGATGCTGACTAGTGATACTATCTTGCAGGTGGCCCTCCTTTCTTACCGTCCGTCCACGCCTCCCGAGCTCTCCCGGCGATCCTCGCATGCACATCTCCCAATGCCAACGCGCCGCAAATCGTCGTTGCCGCTCTTAAGGCCGTCACTGGCATTGCGAATGCGGCCGCTCTGGCATCTCCGTCATCCCCACTCGATATCCTAGCTCTTGCTGACACGATATTTGCATCGCCGCTTCACCTCGAGTCCTTATGTCTCATACTTGCTTCGACATCATCGAGTTACTTGCAGCAGACCCAGGTGGAGCTTGCCGCCAGTTTGATATCTCGCATTTGCAGAGATGAACGGCATCAGCAGGCTCTACTACACTCTGGCGTTTTGGACATGCTTGCCTCCCGCTTAGCCAGCTTCGCCGTGAGTCAGGGTCATGTTGTGCCGGGAGCTGAGGCACAAGCTTATAGCGATGGCCTATATGAGGCCTTCCCCAAAGAAGCTCCCCACGGAACCCAGATTGGCCCCATCCTCGGAGCCGTGGTGGCCATTCTCGGAGATTCAAAGTACAGGGCAATTCGACTTATCAACTCCCCCGCCATTCTCGCCGTCTTCCCTTCCATCGTATTCGAGGCCAACAGCTTGGGTGGCTCCAAAACACCGAACCAGACAGCCATGGACTATTTGTTGCCTCCTCCCTTCTCTGTTACTCGGAGCCCCCCACACTCTCACCACCACTCTTCCGCCAACACACCAGACCACCCAGAATCACGAACTCCCAGCCAAACACCTGGACCCAGATTTGTCTCTCCCGCTGCCTTAGAGTCGAGCTTGGACAGCTCATCCGAGGAAATTGAGAGTCCTTTTATTCCCTGGCTGATTGTGCAAGCCAGGACTCTTAGCGGCTATGGGAGACTCATGGCAGCCACCCTGGTCACATCCCTCTTCAAAGCAGGCTTAGGGCGCAAAGGATGGAGAGAAACTAGCCTTGGCATGCTCATAGTGCCACTGCTGATTGACTTGATAGCCAAGAATGACAAAGATGATGCTGAGTCGCAGACCTCGTTTGATGAAACCCAGCATCTCATCTTGGAAAGGACACCAGCTACGTTGGCCCGCCTCATCACTGACAGCGAACAGCTCCAAAAAGCTGCTTACGACTGTGGTGCTGTCAAGACCTTGACCAAGCTTCTGAGGCGTGCCTATCGGTCTGTATCCATCCTGGAGGCGGCTAAATACTGGTCTCCGCAACCAGATACCGATATGGAGGAAGAAGGTCCTTCAACGTCACAACTAGGCCAAGCTGGTCAAGATCCCCTTCTCTCTCATCGGGTGCGGCTCAGGGAATCAACACTGAAAGCCATCGGGGCTGTCGCTTCTGGGAAGGAAGATTACAGGAAAGCTTTGGTCGATGAGGACTTTATTCCTTATGTGATGGAGTCACTTAACGAATACCCCAAGCGGCCCAGACAGATTAAGGATCGACTCAAGGATAAGCCCAGCGGAGAGCCTGAAGCGCAGCCCAGCGTCTCATCAGCATACGGTGCCAATCCATTATCAGTCATCGTCGCGGCCTGCCATGTTATCAGGATGCTTTCGCGATCCATTAGCATACTTCGCACGACTTTGGTTGATCACTCCGTCGCCATGCCCGTCTTCAAATTCTTAAAGCACCCAGATATCGATGTCCAGATTGCAGCCACAGCTGCTATTTGCAACCTGGTCTTGGAGGCCAGTCCGGTCCGCGAGGTTTGTCACATCTATTAGAAAAGAAGTATTGCGAAGCTAACAGTCATCAGCTCCTGGCCGAAAACGGTGTCATGAAGATACTTTGCGAACATGCTCACTCTGAGAATCCCGCTCTGCGGCTCAACGCCCTATGGGCCCTAAAGCACTTTGTAATTGCCGTCAGCCCTGACCTGAAGAGATCTTGCTTGGAACAGCTTGAGCCTGAGTGGTTGGTGCAACTCATTTACGACGACGGCCAAGATTCTGCGGCGTATAACACACAGCCCATCCAGTCACCGGATGACGATGTTGACGAGGATATGGATTCGACGCCGTCTGATGAACAGGTGCGGTGGACGTTTGCAGCGAACGGCAACATGCAGAAGCTAGATGCTTCAAGGTCGACCAAGCTGCGTCAGGCTGAAGACAAGCTCGCCGGCATACGTGAATCCGAGCTCAACTCATTCAGGAGATCCCGAAGCGATGAAGTGGCTGTTCAGGAACAAGGTCTAGAGCTCATCAGAAACCTGGTTGGGCTCGGAGTGGGCGCCTCTGCGGAGTCACCTTATGACACAACCGAGATGATTGACTACCTGTTCAGCACTATTGGACAAGATCGTCTCTTCGATATACTATCTTCAAAGCTACGAGCCAAAGTGCTTCATCCCTTCTCTCGACGGACTGCAACGCCGGGGCAGGAGACTAGACTCATTCACCCGCATGCCAAAATCATCATTCCAGTCATTTATATCCTAGTTCATATAGCCGCCAGCACAAATCAACATCGGCAGCTAGTTGTTAGGCAAACAGACTTGCTCAAGCTCCTCTGTCAGCAAATCAGCAACAGAGATAAAGAAGTGCGCGTTGCCGTCTGCCACCTAATCATCAACCTCACAGGTCACGATGACGAGGGTGAGGGCGGTGGCGGTGAGGCCTGGTCTATGAGGGCAGCAGAACTAAAGAAACTGGGGTTCTATAACAGGATGGAATTTCTGAAGCACAATGATAGAGACCTTGACGTACGGGAACGTGCTAGAACTGCGGTCTATCAGCTAGAGAGGGCGATCGCTTACTAGATGAAGCGATCCAACCAGGACTCCAGTTCCGCCGCATCGCAATCCTCCCCTGCTTGTGGAATATCTTCCGGAGGCTACGGGAGGCTGTCAAGCACGGATGACTCCATATCTATGCGCAACAACGTAATTGAGATTAGCTCCGACGATTCAACCGAGGTCGAGAGTACGGATCAAGACGACAACGTAAGCATCATGGAGGTTGATATCGGAGACGACGCGAGTGTAATTGAGATCGATGTCCCAGATGGTGTAAGGGTGGTCGGGATTAATATTCCAGATGATGCAAGCATAATGGAAGTTGAGAGCCAAGACGAGGACAGCCAAGACGAGGACGGACAAGACGAGGACGGACAAGACGAGGACGGACAAGACGAGGACGGACAAGACATGCGTCTGAATGGAGGACAGGAAGATGATGTTGCAGAAAGACGTGAATTAGGCACCGCTCCATCTTCCAATGCTCGGATAGCGGAGTTTCTCGTCGTCCTTCGTTTGCCAGGCAGCATTTCATCTTCTTGATTCTTCTTACGATTTAGGGCGTGTGAAACGAAGACGGGATCGGGTGGATAAGGCGGGGGCAGACATGGCATGGTGCGGTCAATATTGTACAGGCTCGAAAAAAACAAAAAGTTGGTTATGGTAGTATGCTTTTCTTTCATTTGCGTTATAGGGGTTCTTTCACATGAATGGGGGGAGCTGGTGGTCAATATTATTACATAGTTAACACAGCGCGAATTTTGACTGGTATTGGTTTCGCGATGCTTCTTGGGGATCTTTGTGATTGCGTGAATGACTATAGTTGCCTACATTCATCTAGTAACTGCTACTATATCTGCATCTATCTACCGTAGTAACTGCTACTATGACTATATTCATCCAGTACTCGGTATTGTTTGCGACGCAAGATACTCGATGGTAAAAATTGCGGTGTCGAATTGGCGTTCTAGTGAAGTGAATCGAGCAACATCAAATTCGTCTCGCGCAATGAGTTATTTGTCAAAAAAATACCCTGCACCCCGTAATCTCAAATCCTCTCACCACTCACACCCCCTTACTCCCAACAATCCTCCAATGCAACCAAACATACATGGAGAGTAGTTTTTGTACAAAGTTCTTCACAAAATTTCAACAAACCTACCCTTCCACTTCCTCCCGTTGGCTCCTCTACTTTACTGTAGTGCTACCCTGTTGGTTCGAAATCTGTCATCTGCACGTCCCGTCACCAACGCCTTATTTCCTCCAGGCAACGACAATTGAAAGAAAAAAAAGGAAATTCATACGGAGTACAGTAATCTAATATTAATCATAAGAAATCCTTGATCCTGGGGCCGCTTGTCTTAGACGGTGGCTATGGTTCCGGATGCAGGGAGGAGAGACGAGGTTTCGCACTGAATCTTGGAAATGAATTACGGAGTAGACTCAGTGGTGATATGGTGAGGGTTCGCTCTCGAAACATTGGGGAATTGGTTTATACAACAATGTGACGTGGCGATAGACAGATGATCATCGTCGCCAAGGTGGAAAATGAAACAATCTACTCGGCTATGATAGCATCCGCGATCCCGTCACAAAGACAAGTCCACAATTCTTGTTTTTCCTCACACCGTCTGGAGTCGTATACTACATCACTTCTGCGGGAAGAGACAAGGTCTCACAAGGACAGGCTCTCTCATCCAAACAAAGTGGTCCTCCAAATAGCTTTCACGCCTGCCCACTTGCACGAGCTAGCAAGGCAAGCAGACAGACAAACACCTTTACACATCTTCGCCCGCTCTCCGTCTATTAGGAAAATCTCGGTACAATCTACCTGATGATGTAAAACAAACAGTCATCTGCATCTGATAACCCATCTACAGCATACCTACGATAATCATCGATCCAACACCAATCTCACGATAAGAACCGCAGCGCCCATCCGTTGCACAGGTATGCCAGAGCGACTCACCCTGCCGATCAGACCAAAAAAAGAAAGCCCCAAAAAGCAAATTGCTTTTTGCCCGGAGAGGCACGACGTGCAACCAACGCCTCCCCAAAATTAGACGAGCAAAAGGGTTCTTAGTCTGCAACGGCTCATGTGCTCATTCATAGGGCGAAGGGGAAAAGAGAGAAAGAAGACAAACATTCCACATTAGCTGCTCACATGTAGGGCTGCAAATAAACGCATGTGGTCAGACATGAATGAGAGACAAAAAGAGGGGGAGTGGCAAACAATTATCGGAGTTGTTTGTGTCCAATGCTCAGAGACAAGAGACATGAGGGCAGGGAGAATGAATGGCCACTTGGCCAAGGCGGTGGGAGGCAGGTTCCAGCCTGTTCTTGTTCTTGAATGTGAACATGGACATGAACACACCCCCTCTCGATATCCGCCTTGCTTTGTACGAGGCGACAAAGCTGGGGGAGTCGAGATTCCGATAGATAGATAACGGTTGCAGAATAGTTTGTGCTACCTGTGCTCTGCAGCAATAGGCATGATGCCGTGCCAGCCCGGCTGTTCTTACTCGTACTCTCACGAAGCTTGGGAAGAGGACCTCAGGTACGAGTACGGAGTATGCCATGTCTCAGTCTGGTAGTTGGCCAACCAAGGCCTGCCCCGAGATAGTTCTAGCTGATAGTACTTTCAAGTACGAGTAGACGAACTGTCCAATTGTCGAGACATTTTCCATGTGTGCCCGCCCGATTGCTGTAGAACAAAGCTCCTCACGGCATTGAGCGCTTCCGAACCATGTGCTCTTGAAGGACTCTTGGAGAGACGAAATTGGCTTGGCAGTGACACATCGGCGCCTCAGTTTAGCTCAACGGCTCTCGCTCGAGCTACCAGGCCTTCAGGCACCTCGAACGAAGGATTCAAATTAAAAGGGCGTTTTGACCAGTACACAAAGAGAGCCAACAAAAAGCCTTGTCAATCCAGCCACTCGCGCCGGGCCCCGAAATGACAAGGCCAAGCAAGGGAAGAAGGGGGGTTCGGAAACTTGCAAAAACTCTGAGCGACCATTTCTGAGACATGCATAATAAGGTGGCCAGAATGTCACTGCCCGGTGCGCCGTCAATTCTGTCTGCTCTCTTTTCCCACGTGGATGGGCGAACTGGGCCAAGGGCGGCTAGAGTAGAAGCTCAACTCTTTGGCGTTTCTTTTTTGAGTTGAGTGGCTCGATGCTTCAAGGGAAAATGAATGGGCGCCCCAAGCTGAGGTTAGAGTTGCGGCTAGTTTTGCTCTAGTGGCTTCACAGATCTGCATTTACCAAGTTCTAGTGCTGGGAGGAGGAATGATGACTGCTGTGAATCCAAGGTGGAAACAAGCGCCTTTCTCCGCAGCCATTTCGTCACCCGCAAACATGGGAGATGCCCGCTTTGAACTTTGACAGAAATGCCATTGAGACGATCTGCGGGTCATGAACCTGCATTGGGACGAAGTGCGGAGCGCAGACTTTTGTTTGACAAGGCTGCCAGTAGACGATATACTTGGCAATATGCTGGAAGAGTAACTACAGTAGCAGATTCAACGAGATGCAAAACCTGGCGCCCCTTGAAGAGGCCCGTGCAAGGCGCTTCCAACGAGCGTCGTCGCATCATCACATAGACTACGACTACTCTCGTACACGTTGCTGAATTCGGTGACACCGCTAGCGCTGATCGCGTTGAATACCTCAAGGTCAAGCATAGGCTTCAGACATGGCTCGTACAGTGTTTGGGCCTGCTATCAAACGTTTCCAACGACCAACAACAGCAACCCAAGAAGCTTTGGGCACCCGATCCATTATTGGCCAGGGCTCATCGGAGCGGCAAAGCATCGTGCCACTCGTCAATGCCCATCCACTGTACTGTAGTGCAAAGTTGCCCTTCCGCCAGCACTGACGAAATTGGACACAAACAAAGGCCCCCCCAGCCCCAGGGCTACGCGAAAAACGTTTTGCTGTTGGTTCCGTCCACCGTACCAGCGTACTGGTCACCGGATCTGCTGCCTTTCCCAATCAGCCGAGTGGCGAGCGGATGCACGAGTCGTCTGGCGGGCTGTTGCGAGCCGGCTGGAATGCTCAGCTGAGAGTATAGAGAGAGAGAGAGGAGAGTATCTGTACCGTGGCCTTGGTATCGACACCGAAACCTTGCCCTCGGGTTTTTTGGGGCTTAACGAACAGGCCAATCGGCGGTGGCAAGGGCGGCCGCAGCTTACTCAGGCGCTCCGATCCGTTTAATTCAAACCTGTTCTTGCGAAATAGATGTGTGTGGTTCTATTGGCCTTTTGGGGATGCTCATGTCAATCAATAGTCGAGAAAGGACTGTCAAGACGGGCGTGTATTAGGTGATGAATACGAAGCATTGCTACCGCCAACAGGAACAAGACAGGAGCAGTAATACTCCGTCGACGGGCCCAAGGTCGGTGATAACGTGCGGCCAATACAACCTGTGCAAGTACATGTATTCATTTGGTGCTGCTGCAGTAGTCTGTCTACCTGCCTCGTTGCGCCTCGAACGAAACACAACGCACTGGTAATCTTGTGCTCCAGCACAGACAGGCTGGACAGGCCGATCCGCGAACCGCACGGCTGTGATCCGGCCAACAACTGAACTTGACACACAAAAGACACGAAACGCCCCAAGAAAAAGTCGAGAGTCCAGGCAAGGGGGGGCAATGAGTGAGTGACCTCTGGGAAGGGGTTCGCGGGCCACGGCCTCGTGCAGCCGGGCGATGCTGATAGGCTCGAAGAGGCTGCATGCAAGTGGGCTCTCCAGGACATGCATGGGGGGGAGTGCGAGAAAGATGCTGCTACTCTACAGTACGGATATTGATGTGCATATGAGACTTCGGCTTTTATCGTTTCGTGGTGGTGGTTGTATTTGCCCGTGCTGTGCAGGTATTAAACTCGTACAGTAGCAGTTACTGTAAGGCAGCAGCATGCGATCTGGTCAGAGGCGCGAGATGATCTCGGCCGACGCACTCAATCGGGTTGCTGACGCTCATCCGATGCCGAAGGACAGGGCAGGGCATGGGATAGCATGGGCATGGGCATTGCATCTGTCAAAATGGGGACAATAATGCCCAGCAAGAAATCTCGGACCGGGCCATGGAAGAAATTTCTCTTCTCTTCTTTGCATCTGGACTCCGAAAGAGTTTCCCAAAGAGGAGAGGCGAGGGTTCAAAGGCAGCCGCCACGAGAGGAGCAACCTCGGCACCGCAGTTCGTTTCCGCAAGGGTTTACAGAAAGGCAGGTTGATCAATCAATTCTATTCCCAGGGGTATGCACTCGGTGCTGGAAAGAGCAGTAAGAGAGCCTTGCTGTCTCCAAGGCTTGAATGTGAAGAAGAATAGACAGAGGCTCTACTAATTATAGAGCACAAGTAGTGTCGAGGACCAAGAGATTTAGTCAAGTTTAGCATAGCACTATTAGCACTTCAATATAACTCTTACAATAGTGCTTGACTACAGGTACTTGCACTTGCCTGGAAGCAGAGGCAATTCGCTCTACAGCCTTGAAAGTCTACGGAATAGTACTCACAGACACTCGCCCTCTCACCTAACAGATATCCACAGCCATGCAGCAAGAAACATGCCTGTTCCTTGTTTTTTTCCTGTCTTTTCCATTATGATATGCAGCTCATGCATTCAATGTATCAACCCAGAACCGCATGTCTGAGAAGTCTAACGGCCCGGGAACGGGGCCGGGCTCCAGTGGCTGCGAGGTAATGGATGTCACGCTGACCGACTTACAGTAGAACTGGTTCCTTTAAAACATCGAGGACCACTTCTTATCCCTCTGCACGGGACCAGGGAGTAAAGCGGCTCGCTTCCCGGAGAGCTATCAAATCTGAGTCTCAAAGAAACTGCTACAGGACAGGACGATCCCACCTAATTTCGGAGCCACCTCGCCGCTTCCCGTCTATCCCGGTGCCTGTTCTTGCTTGTGGTCAGGTTGATCATTGTTCTCTCTTCCCATCGGGGATTGCGCATGAGATACACAATGTTGGGGAACAAGGGGATCCAAGCTTTTACCGGTTCATGGTTTGAAGCTCGACCATGTCCTGCATCAATGACTATGTAAATGCTGCGGCTTTATTGCCAGGCTATGCACGGTAAAATTGTGCTACTAGTTGCATGCATCGCTCGTACTGTTTACGCTTCTAGGAAACAAAACGCAGCCCATGTTTTTTTGCCTTGCCCACATGCACGATATGGCCCGTCCGGGAAAAGTTTCAAGGTCCTGTGAGCAAAGCCGGCCGCACCGTCGATCAGGCCTAGCAAGCAGGATACAGAGATGGAGTGTGGCCAGGCCAGGCCAGGGCTAGCGGGAATATTGAGCACAACTTGAACTGCAAGCAAGCATGGGGTGGTGGTGATGGTGTCTGGCGTACAGTACGGCATCTTGCATTTCTGTTCACGAAGCTGTCCGTCCAACTGCTGTTGGCGCGCCTATCTATCTCTTGGGCTGGCGCAGTCAGGACTGGACCCAGACACCCTTTGATAAAGACGCACGCCTCTCGCCCAAGAGTATGATACGTCTGATTTATATAAATACACTGCCTAATATACAATATATATATAAATACTCATGTATGTATGAGTACATGATCGAGGCGAGGCTTCACCCTAAAGTGTGCGATGACGGTGTTCGCCCGCTGTGGGAGGGTCGCATGGCAGAAACGTGATTATGCCGGTGGCGATGAAAATAGGTCATGGTGCTGCCAGAGTTGCCGCCGCGGTGGGCTTCCTGGGCAGAAGCTAATGCCCGCCATGGGGAGGGACAGGCACAGGAGGAAACCATGTGGACGTGAATGACTCTGCAGGACAGCTCTTGGATGGACGTTGAATGGTCCAAATAGCTAGCTAGCACGACATGGTTTGATTGATTGCCTGAGACGGAACAGAACAGCCAGCAGTCGTGTCACCAGTCACCATGCTGGACTGGACAAGGGCACCGAGTTGCACAAGAAATTGTGCTCAAGCGTCACAAAAGAAACAAAGGAGACGACGACAAGGTACGAGTACCCAGCCCGTCCAGCACTCTGCCATCACTCGGCGAGGTACCGAGCTCGAGCTGCACGCAGTCGAAAGCGGTCGTGCAACGGCTGCAGGTGGATGTGCCGTAAACGGCTCTGCATATGACATGTCAGGTTGCATGATCCGACACGGCAGTGCCTCGTACAGTATGGGACAGGACCCCCCGAGTACAAGATCCACAGGTCCAATTGCCTGCCCTTTGCACGCTTGTGCTTGTGCGACCTGCTCAACAGGGTACTTGCGCTGCGTGTACTCGTTCCGCACCAGACACACATTACATCAAAAATTATGGGAGGGGGGTCACAATGAGAGACAATCAGCGGGCGGGGGTGGGAAGGAAAAAAAGAAACATGGAAGAGAGAGAACAAAAAAAGCAAAGATGAGGCGCACCCACACTGGGAATAGCGTAACCGCGAACGAACGAAACTAACTAACGGCGGCTTCTTGTGCGATCTTACAAGTGCCTGTACGATACCGGGAGAGAGTCAGAGAGAAGAGGAGCCCTGGTCGAAGCAGCGGGCAGCAAAAGATACGAATGGACAAATCAATGGCGACGGTTGAAGGATGACAAGCCCAAAAACGAACAAGCTTCCCGTCTTTTTTTTGCTTGGGGCGGTGGAGAGAGGGGACGGGAAACCCATGTGTCAAAAAAGAGGGAAGAAGAAAGGACGGGGGGGCCCCAGGCTGACGATGGGATGGAGATTTGGTGCGAACCTTGGGAGCGAGCAGGGAGCCAGGGAGGAGGCAAAGCAGGGCAGACCCATGACGGGCCGGCGTCGGCCGAGTGGTTGCGGTGCTTTTTTAGCATCAGACGGAAGATCTGGCGGGTTGCTAGAACATTTGTACTGTACGGTTGAATCTGACCAGATACTGTGCAGTATGATAGAGGGCAGTGTGAGTTACACATAGTAGAGATGGATGGTCATGTCGTAGCTGTCTTGCCGCAGCAGAGCAACGAGTCGTCATATCATATGTGTGTCGACGAGAATGGGCAGAGCATTTTTGTGAGCATGCAGCGTCTAGACCTGAGACGCAGGTAGCGAGATGCTGGGATTGGGTGCAGCCGCCGGGGGGGCTTGTTCTCTCTCCACGAGGCGCTGGCTGGGACGGGACTGGGACAAGAGAGAGGCATGGCACGTAGGCTGGCTATCCGATGCGGATGCAGGTTGGTCAATCAGTCCATGCTTGTGCTTGTGCTTGTGCTTGTGCTTGCCGTTGTGCAATGGAGGCTCTTGTGCACTGCTGCAACAGGGTTTGAGTGCTCTGCTCTGCTCTATCAAACGGGCTTCTGATTGCCAGATACCTTGCTGGCCAAACTGGGTCGCCGTTGCATCGACACCACCACAACCCAAGACCCAAGGCTTTCGAATCCCATCCAACGCGGCTCCCAGCACCCAGCAATACCGGCAACGCATGGCTCACTATCCGCCTGCATGCCAGCCTGGCCACTCACAGCCCGCGGCCCTCCCTCCACGACCAGCGTCCAGCCAGTCCCAGCCCGTACCGTCTGGCCAGAACGAGCCCACAGCGAAATAGCGGCAGGGAACAGGAGCACGGGCTGTTGGGCCGCTCCTGGTATCACCGATAGATTTGGCCCGCAGGCCGTGTGCCAACCAAATCAATGGCAGCGAATGATGCGCGCGCCCCCCCCAAAGCAAGCCCCAAGGACCCCCCAAGAGACGCAAGACGCCCGTGCCTTGGCGACTAGCAGACCCCACTGCAATATAAAGACTGGAGAGCTTGCGCTTCTTTGGGACGTGTGGCGCACACCCCGGCTCCGTGGCCCAGGTTCTCGTCGCCAAGGGAAAGGGACGGGAGGTACGCACCAGCTGCCCTCGACGGCGCTGGCGGATAGAGGTACCTCACGTCCCGATCACCGCGAGCACTCGTACAGAGACCTGCACAGTATGGTACAGTATCAGAGGGTACGAGGACAGCATTGGACCCGACAAGACCTCAGAGCCGAGACGGGAGGGGCCAGACGGTTAGACCACCTTACCTGACTACTGGGTATACCACTAGGCAATGTTCCAGCAGCAATAGATTGCCCAATGCCAAGTATCTACCCGACCTGACTTGCAGCAATAGCGCTTTTGCTGGGCCTTCGGACCCGAGGGAGAGAAGAGTCCAACGGGGCAAGGGCAAGCTTCAGCTGGCTGGCAGGATTTTAGCCAGAGCAAGCCGGTCTGCGCCACCGTGACGATGTTCTCCAAAAGCCATTTGATCAAGGAAAAAGTACCCGGAATAATTCGTTTGCACTGATGAAGCTGGGTGTACGAGTACTGGCCCTAGGCTTGGGCCATCTGAGATGGGCTTGTCAAGTACCTGCCACCTTGGGGTACCGTACCTCGATTGCTCTTCTCGCACACCCTGGATCAATTTGTGCTAGAGCAGCACGCACTGCACTCCGGAACGGCGGGGGGCTGTTAGAGGTTACATTTCCCATCGCTAGCCTCTCCGACTAACCGCGATAACTTGACGTCCACCTTTACACTGCATCAATGAGAATCAGTCAGTGACTTGCGGCACGGTGCGGCGAGAGCAGGGCCGCCAGGTATGTATGTACAGTATCTGCGCTTTTCGCTATCGTGTGTGTGCCATCCACCACCAAGTGTGACGGCCGGTGCCTTTTTGTCCAGTAACTGCCAGTGCTCGAGCCGCCCTAACGTTTTTGTCTCCGAGAGGAGGAGGCGCTTGCTCACAGAAAGCCAAAAGGAATCGCTGCACTGGGCTTACAAAACAATCCCGGCTCATGCCATCAACTAACTCAGCCATGGCCTGACTCAGTTTGCTGGCTGGCTGGGCTGGCTGGCACGGAATGCTTTGCGCACAGTTGGGAACCTGTAGGCGCCGCCCGCCTGGGCTGGGCTTTTGCCCGCACCGCAGCCCGCCTTTTACGTTTTTTAACCCTGACCCGGCCATGGGGTTCTCGGTACCAGCGCAGAGGGACAAGCAAAAAGTCAAAAGATAGTCGAGGCGTGCAAAGCCAACAAAAACAGGCCCCCAATCACACAAACACAAGCACAAAGTACAAGCACAAGCACAAGCACAAGCACAAGCATCAGCATCAGCGCTGTCAGAAGCCACCGCTGGAAGCAAACAGCTGCCACCGACCGTCTGGATCCCGCTGGGGAAGAGCCGGAGGCGTGGAGAAGCACCAACCGCCACCCACCCAAGGGCCCCCGTACCGCGTCCAATTACTGCGTCGCCTGGGCCGCAGCCTCTCATCATTGTAGCCTGCTGGGACGTTTTTTTTTTTCTTGCTTTGCCCATGTTCTCCCATGTGCTTGTACTCGTACGGCCTTGTACTGTATCACATGTACAGGCACCCGCACACACAGGTACAGTACCTGCTTGGCCAGACTTGTAATTGCCGTACAGTACATGTACGAGTATGTACCGTGCCTCAGAGCGGCGAGTCTCACAATCGCTACCAAGCAACAGGGCAGGGGTCGTTAGCTCACTCAACTTGTCGGGTTCTCTCCCGTCCATTCATTAATCGCGGACGGTATTATACACTGTACTATTACCTGTGGGTTAGTAGATCACAGGAGCGGTCCGTACCAGCAGGACTAGCATCTCCGCGCGCTGCCATCACGTACTCGTACCTGCAGGTCTTGCACAACTGGGACAGATTTGATCAATATCCATTAATATCAACAAGGTAGACTCGTGGTAGTACTGCAAGTATTACGGACAAAACGGAGCACCTCCTATCCTCGACATGAACATGAATATGAACCTCTCCACTTTATACAATGTCAAAGGCTTGCCCTTGGGACTGGAAGCTGGGGGAAGATCCTCCCCGTCCGTTGGAAGCCAACCGCCATCTCGTCCTAGCCCATCGCAATCCGCACCCCCTCCCTGAAGAACCCCCCTCCCCATGCTCCTAAAAAAAAAAGGAAAAAGGAAGAGAAGAGAGAGAAAAAAGCGTCAAGCCCCCCCTTCGCGCTTCGGCCAAGGCTTACCTTATTTGACCTGGCGAATCCTGGACATGCCAGGCTCCCTCAGCTGCGACCCGCTCCCCTTAGTCCCAGATTCCCGGGGCCCTTCCTCACACACCAAAAAAAGGTGGGTTGGGGCCAGGTCAGTGTCTTTCTCACTGGACTCTTTCTTACTCTTACTCCTCCACGGTCGCACATCCACCCAGATCTTTCCTTTTCCTTTTCCCGTTGGCCTTCTTCCATTTTGCAAAACCCGTTTTCTCGACTCGACTCGATTTCGATTTCGATTATATCCGAGGGACGACGATAGAGCTCACGATATCCTCTCGTCGCCGCTGCTATACATGATCACACCACTCTCAACTCCCCGCGTACAGTTGCTACCGTCTCCTGGCCTGGTTTGAACAGTGGGCTCTTCCCGCCCCTAATACTTTGGCGGCCGGAGAGTGTCTTGAACTTTGGGCTTTTGCCTGTTAAAAAGGTGAGTGATGTGTGATTTCCCACTGAATGGTTGTCGTGGCCTCGTTCTACACCTTGGCCTCTCGCTGTTTCATAGCTGCCAACCCATCCACTCCTTTCCTCCCTCCGCACCGCTGCCAGCTGGGAATTGTAGCACTGACTGAGCAAGACAGCCTTTTATACTTGTTGCCTCATTTGCAATCGTACTCGACCACAGCTATTCCACGCGGCATCATGGCGACGCCTACCTCCGTGGCCTCTTCCGCCTCGCGGGACATGGTCCAACGCATCCACCGCGTCACAAGAGAGAACCGACACCTATGGTACCAGTTGACCGTTCTGCAGCAGCCGGAGCGTGCTCGCGCATGTGGCTCGGGCATGAAAGGTGCGTTTTCAACACGACAGATGTGGCAATGACGCATCGCGGTCTGCCTTTTGGGAATCCTCCGTGTACTTACTCCCTCGCAGCTAACAGCGACCGACGACCTGTTGACCCGCCGCCTGTTGTTGAACTTCGTATCATTGAGGGTCCCTCCGTCGAGGAGGGTAAGGATATCACCTTCGACTACAACGCCAATTTCTTCCTCTATGCCAGTCTGGAGCAGGCTCGCCCCATGGCTCACGGCCGTGTCCAAAATGGAGCCACCAACAATCCCCCCATCCTGACTGGTGTCCCGGCATCTGGCATGGCCTACCTCGACCGACCAACTGAGGCTGGATACTTCATCTTCCCCGACCTGTCTGTCCGCCACGAAGGCTACTTCCGTCTTTCCTTCAGCTTGTACGAGACGACCAAGGAGTCCAAGGATTTCGACATGGAGCCCGTTGAATCTGACCTCCCCGCCGGAGTCGACTGGAGAATGGAGATCAAGACGCAGCCGTTCAACGTCTTCAGCGCTAAGAAGTTCCCCGGACTCATGGAGAGTACTTCTCTCAGCAAGACAGTTGCTGACCAGGGATGCCGAGTTCGCATTCGCCGTGACGTTCGTATGAGGAAGCGCGACGGCAAGGGCAGCGGCGGCTACGACCGACGCGAGGAGGAATATGCTCGTCGCCGGACCGTGACGCCAGCTCCCGCCGAGGATCCCATGCGGGCCCGATCTGCCAGTAACGCGAGTGAGCACCGCGCGCCGTACATGCCACAGGATTCACAACGCAGACCATCTGCTGCCGAGAGCTACCATGCTCCTTCATTACCTCCGCCTCCTCCCCCGAGCTACGATGCACCTCCTCCCGCTGCTAGGCCTGGACACCTCGCATTTGGCGACCACAACATGCCGCATCAGTATGGCGCGCCCGCTCCTCCTCGACCATATGCTCACCCACAAGGCGCTCCGATACCTCCTGTAACGCCTACCGGGCCGTATCCGACGTCATCTGCGCCATCTCCATATGCCAAGCAGGACTCACAATCATACAACTATCCCCCTCGGCACTCAATGCCCAGCCCATCCCCAGCGCCGCCAACAAGGCACTCTGGTTATGACAGTCGTGAGCCCTACGCCGCTCAGTCGCCTTCCACATATCCATCAACTGAGAGACGACCATCGTTTGTTTCCTACCCGTCTCCTGCGCCTATGACGCCCTACTCCGCGCCTCCTCCTCCTCCTCCATCATCAGCGCCATACTCCGCTCCTCACCACCCAGCTCCTTACAATACTCTGCCTCCTCCGCCCAGGCGACAGATGCCAAGCCAGTCATCTTTGGCGCCTCTCAAGATTGCTTCCCTGGTGTCTCCCTTGCCGCCCATTGAGGCCCAAACTGAGCCCCTTCCTCCTCCACCTCTGCTGCCAACAGGCGGCAAGAGAAAACACGACCACGTCTTTTCTCAAAGCACCAAGGCGCTGCACAACGGCCAGCGCCAGCTCGATGCGCACTTTGGCCACGGATACCGCGGGCTCACCCCCGAGCCGGACCAGGGCCTCTACTCCAGAGCAGACGGTCAAATCGGTGTCGTTACTTTCAACCAATACCAAGTGTAAGCCTCTGGGGCGGGGTGCGATTTCGGCTCACAAACTATTGGGCAACTCAAAACTATTGGAGTATATTATCTGCATTTTGATGTGTGATAGATTTCTCATGGGCGTTTTGGGACTTTTACCATTATTAAATACCTCTTTTGTTATCTTATTTTTTCTGGAAGAGGGCAAATATGAATGGAGCTTGTGATTTTACGGAGTTGGGAGGATACGACACAGCTTGAGGCTATCTGGGATTTCTTATTTGTTCATTTTTGTCAAAGTGAGATGGCTCAACGGAACACATCGAATTTTGCGCGCGCATGTGTGTTATTCTTCGTTATTACTTTGTCCCTTTTGTGTTTGGACCTTGATTCTTTTCATCCGACAGGCTGCCCCTTATATATAGATTGTTGAAGGGGAGAGAGAAAGAGGGAGGCCTGGGGGATGGAATTCCCGCCTGCGCTTGTTTAACTCTGGACTTATTATATCCATGTCATGTGTCAAAGCCGGGCGGTTCATCATTCTTTCCTTTGAAGCCATTTGCTTTGGACGGCTACATTTGATGTCTTTTTTGTTGTTTGTTTTATTTTTTCTTTATATATTTAAATGAGACAACTTATTAGCACTACCTAGTGGTTTTTTGTTTCTGTGATGGGAGATGTTGATGTCGTTATTGTAGTGTTAATTGCTTGCTTGGAAATTGATTTGACAGAGTTGTTATGAGTGAATATGAAGTGTTCCTGATTTGTGTGGTGAATGTAATTGGCTAGTTGAATATGGGAATGTGATTGAAGAGAGGATGGAGTTGAGATTGAAGTTAGAGTGTCTGTGTATTCTTCTGGATAGATATAGTAGGTAGCATTGCTATATATCACTTGGCATCTTTTTATGATATGGACATTGTATTTATAATCAAAATAAGAGGATATTGTGCCGGGATCCAATCTCATATCATTAGTATCATCGATAATGCTGGAGATGGCTGCTTCAGCAACTTGACCAACATGACCATTGGCAAGATTCCCGGCGCTCACGTCCATATCATCTGCCGCCAGTACAGCTGTTATAGCAGATTCAGAGAAGGTTATGTCTCGGCCTTTGGATTTCTTTATTCTATACTTATAATGAACAATTGGAGCTTGGTAACAGAGCGAGCGACTAGGTTTTATGACTGCGAGATACAGATGAGGAGACGGGAGAAATGTCTGTCTGAACTTGTGTTTACGCTGTCTGTCTATTAGCTGTCTGTCCGTCTAGCTGTCTGTCGGCCTGTCTGTTTGAAACTCGCGATTCGAGCGTACATCACAGGATATGCATGGGGGAGAAAAGATTCGCGGCAATTACAAGGAAGCAGACAATATGGGATTGATTGAAATCTGTTTCTGCTTCAGGACAGCCTCCCGTAGTAGCCGGCCGCAGGACCGGGACCCTGCTTGAGAGCGGCTATGCACATGTGATTAACCTCCGCCTCCGTTGGCTTGCAGGCATGTCCTGGCGCCAAGGGCCGGAGCGAGATTCCTAATGAGAGTGAGAAGGGGGACGGGAGGATAAAGAGTGAGCGGTTTCTTTTCTTTTTTTCTCTTTTTCCCCGTGCGCAGAAAAGTGTCAATCCCTCCTACTTATCTGTTTGTTCGGCGCTATTGTCAAGAGGTGAGACGCCGAACTGTGTTGTGTTAGTTGTGTGTGTGTGTGTGTGTGACCTGGCCTGGCTAGTTCCGTCACATTCTTTTTTTCGATGCGTTGTTGTGTTGTGTTGTCACTTGATGCTGTCACCGTTCTCCAACCTCCCCCAACCACCAACCCAACCCTCCATCTCAGTCGTAGAATAAAGGCAAAAAAGCAAAGCCAAAGGAATTGCCGGTCCCTCGTGGTCTCGACACCGTAAAATGTGGAACGATTGTGACAGCCACTCGGCGGCACTGCAAGTCTGCAAGCGACCGCCGCAACTGTACAGCCCGTCCTGCCACCAGTATATACGAGTACGGACTACGGCCATGCAAAAAGGGACCAGTTGGACTGCGAACAATCAACAATCCCTGCCACTCGGGGGGACCTTCTACAGGGCCTCTGCACTAAGTCCAGGGCCTCTACAGGGCTCTAGCAGGGCCTCTAGCAGGGGGTCCCCCGGTGGTTGCCGGGACAACCGTCACGTGTGGCTGGGGGAGCGGTGCGGATGGGCCACCTCAGTGCCACACATAAAACAAAACAGTCGGGCGCAGTTTTTGCTGGCCCCCAGGCGGAGCTGCTTCAATCTTACGTGCGTGTGTCTGCGAGGTGCAGCTGAACGGGGCCCGTTTTGAGCTCTGCACTCTTTCTTGGTCGTGTTCAACTAAAACAGCCAAATAAGAACAGAGCATATACGATTGCCGGCCTGAGATTGGACGTAAGTGCATTGTTTTCTTTTCCTCCAATCAACACCCATTGGGCGGGAAAAAAGAAAAAGAAAGCATATCATCCCGAATCTCGACTAAAATCTCTCCTCCATGGACCCAGCTTCGATCCCTCATTAAACTCTAAAAGATTGCGGAGAGCTATCCCAATTTCCCCCGACGCCCCCGACGCCCGAGACAGAAGAGAGACAACAAGAGGAAAAAGCCAACGACTACATAACAGCAGCAGCATTCCGGCCGCAAGCGCTGGCCCGTGTTTTCGCCTGTTTGTTTATTGGCCATTGTTTGGACCTCGACAAAGCGCTGGTGGTGGCGGCAGACGAGAGACACCCGACAACAAAAAGGATCAAAGGGGGATGGATGCTTTCTGATTGACGATACTTCAACTTATCACGAGCATCCGGCTTCACTTGGCTGCGGGACAGACGGTGGTCGAATACAGGCCATCGGCGAGCTGTATAGCCAAGGGGGCTTCTCTATCCCCTCCCCTTATCGACTCTCATCTCCGCACATCCTGCACGCGTCTTCAAGTAAACCCTCCTCACTTCGCCTGCAATGGGCCCCCCCAAGACGAGGGGCCTCAGGCCGCGAGCGCAAAGTCGCAGTCGCTTCCAAGAGGGTTCTATGAATGACCGTGCATCTGCCGTGCCACCAAGCCAGTTTCTCGGGCCCGAAGAGCTAGAGGCTCTGGAAAGACCACTGGAAGCAGAGCTAGAGCAGCATCAGTACAATCTGCGAAGCTCTCGCCGGTCCCAAGACACCACCCGCCAACTTCAGCTGTTTATGTCGCGGGGAGCTCCGAGTATTGCGCCCAGCATCGCGCCGAGTGTCGCGCCTAGTGTCGCTCCCAGTGTCGCACCGAGCACCGCTACTTCACCGAAAAAGGGCGTGCTGGGTCAAGTATGGGAGGGCGTTCGGGGTCGGTTCAAGCTCAAGAAAGAAGCTCCCTCGCCCGAGCAGAAGAAGCAGCAGCCAGACTCTCCGTCTCCAACGAAGCCAGTTCCTGGAGCTTACGACGACAGGCCCACTAGGGAAGAGGCCTTGGCGAGCTACCATTTGCTGGTCGAAGCTGGCTTCTTCACCACGCATGCCATTCAATCCACGCGACAGCCTCCTCCACCGGGGTTTGTACGCCAACGGCCTGCTACTAGCCATCAGGCGCTTTCTCCGACGTTAACACTGAGGACGCCCCCGCCGCGGCTACCGCCTTTAGAGACACCCGTTTCGTTGCCTCCACCGCCAAAATGGCCGCTCAACTCGACGCCCATAACGCCCAGGAGCAATAGGACGTCTCTATCCGCGGTGACCCCTGCCAGTGCCGACTCTAGAGGTACCAAACGGACGGCAAACGAAAACAACGCGGATATCCAGATCCATCAGGACGAGCCCCCGAGATCGCCGAGGTCAGCACGTACCAGGGGCAAGAAGATTCGTAAGACGGCTTCCAAGGACTTTGGCATCCCAATTCTCCGCACCGCCAGATCTCGGCGGAAGCTCACGAGCTCTCAAGCAAAGGCTCGTAAGAGCGGAGGCAGTGCTACCCACACACCCGTGGTCATCCACCACTATCACAGCAACAGCACGTCGAGTCGGGACTCCAGGCATAGTAAGCGGTCTTCTCACCTGCTATGCGCTACTTCGCCCTCCTCATCTGCGGCATCATCTCCCCGCGGCTCCTTCGACTCTACGTCGTCGGCCAGAGAGAGCGGCGAAAGCGTGTACAGTGTTCGGGCTATTGGCTCGGGCTCCAAGAGCTCCCGCGGCCTTAGACCAAGAAAAGCTGCTCCTGCTGCTACTTCTACTCCCACTCAGGATGCCCTCAAAGTGGTTCCCAACGCAAACCGAGGGATTCCCAGCGTCCCAACTATTCCCGCCAAGTATACCTTTGGAGAAGATCGAGAGAATGGACAGGCCTGGCGGGGCCTGAAACGGTGAAGATTTCAAGCTTTTATTTTTCGCATCATCTATCGGAGTTTTCTGTTTGCGAGATACCTGTCTGATCCGCCATTTTCTCATCAAAAAAAGCATTTGGATCGAGCAATGATTCGATTTTTAACGAATTTTCTTTCTTCTCTATTACGAGACATGATATGATTTTTATCAAAAAAACCTTTTTATCTCATATACCCCCCATCTGTTCGGAGGGTGTTGATTTTACCACACAAAACACAAAGAAAAGACCAAAAAAATGGAAGATAACACAAAAAAAACCTCAACAACCGATGTAATGATCCAACGTCTTGCTTCCCAGTAGCAAGGCCAAAGCTTTTTATCTTTCGTTGTTAACAAAACATGCGTTTTTGGAACCGAGGACGTTGTTGCTGTTACGTTATGTGTCATGACAAAAGGAACAATATATGAAACTCTACGTATATACGACTTTGACGACATTTGTGCAAAATAAGCAGCAAGCGGCGGACCTTTTCGCGGAGAGAGCCGTTTCGGCAAACAAGGACCAGGCAGGGGAGGGTAAAAAGAAAAAGGAGAAAAATCAGCCTCTTTGTTTTTTATCCCAGCCTCCTCCTTTTTTTCAGCTCGTTTCTTTTTATGAGCATTGACCATGGAGGACAATGCGCGGAAACGAGCAAATTTACTCTTCCTCTCCATCTTTCTCTATCTCTCCTTCTTTACTGAACGGGGGGAAAGAGACAAGGGGAGAGGAAGGGGAGGGGGAGAATCCCTGGCCCTTCGCTTGGTTTGAGACGGGGGGCTCTTTTGTGGAATCAAAGCCGCTTGCTTGTCTTTTGAGTTTTTGATTTCGATTTTTTTTGGCAAAAGGGAAAGGAAATCCTTGTTGATTTTGATTTCGATTTTTTTTTTACATTCGCTCACATATTAGATCCTTTCTGTCTAGCTTTTCTTTTTCTTTTTTTGTTCTCTCGTGAGATCAGTAAGTATGACTTGCGGGAGAAAGAAAAAAAAGAGAGAGGCTGGAGAGGAGGGATCTTGATGATATCATGATTTTCAGGGGACGTGAGGAGGACAAGATTGTACTAATAGGTATTTTTAACATATTTTACGAATGACAAGAGACATTACATCAAAAACTGTTGCGCCTTTCCATGATTCTGTGAAGTATGTGAATGAATAAACTATATTATATTTAATTACTACTGGTATTTCTCTACGGACTGCGCTTCAAACCGTATCCAAAACTGCCCTTCCAGACACTCTCACACCGGCGTATCTCGTAAGACCTGTTTCCATCAAAGAACATACAGATGGAGAAAGCAACAAGAGTCAAACGAAAAAAAAGTCGTGCAGTGCCGCATACCGAAAGCATCTAAAACGCTATTTGCCCAAATTCCCTCTGTATGGGAACTTAAAAACCCCCTCCGAAAACTCCCATAGTTAAAGTAAGAAAAAAAAAATCGTCACACAAATTATCCTAATATCCCAGCCCGAAGGAAACCATACAAACCCATCCCGATTTGCACAGCTCCCATTAACCATCCCATTCCGCCCATTTCCATGCGAATAATAAAACAAACCAGACTTTCTCTCTTTCCCGCTCTTTCACCGGTATAGCAACGATATCCTTCTTTCATTCCTCTTATCCCTTAAGTCCAGATCGCGTCGTCTGTCTCTTGTCTGTGTCTTTCCGTCGCTTTTTTTCTTTTTTTCTTTTTCCCGGTTTTTTTTTTTGTTGTCGTTTTGTTTTGTATGCATTATCATGATGTATGGTATGAATGAAGTCGAAGTGGGAAAACAAAGGCGAGGAGCAAATGGTGTGTTATAATCTTCGTGATGAGCGATAGAAAAAGAACATGGCAAGAAAGATGAAATAAGCAAGCACGCATGCCTCGTTATAGTCTTCATCAATAGAGATATAACTGAAATGAGATGAAAGAAATGAGATAAATGTACAAAGTTTGGCCGTTTTTCTTCATCGTGGCATGTCGTTAACAGCACTAAACGTTGCCGGTTCGGAATTCATCACTCAAGAATGTGAAGAAAACAGGGTGTGAACGATGGCTCTGATAGAAGCCCAGATGAAAGGGAAAAGCTCGGGGAAGTAGCTGTAAAGCAGCGCGCAAATCATCACCAGGAGAAGAGGGATCTGGTAGAAAGAGAAATTGTTAGTTACTGACTTTGGATTGAAGATAGAGAAATAATAGTCTCGACTTACCCAAATGAAGAAGAGGTTTCGATCATTGCTAATCTTCTTCAACTTCTGTTCCCGGGCTCGCAAGAAGTTCTCTTGCTGTTCCTTGGTGATGGCATGCTTGCGTCCAATCTCGAGGATTGCAGGGGGATCGATAGCCGGAGCCTTGCCTCTCATCACCAACTCCACCTCCTCCTCCTCATCATCTTCAAACTCATCATGTTGGAAGATGGCCGCAGAAGCTGATGACTCCGCCTCGTCCTCGTATTGGAACACGGCCGCAGCAGCCGAGGACTCTGACTCGTCATGGCGGATGGAGCGTTTCAAATCCGCCTCGGCATCAGCGGCAGCTCGGGCCACGGATAGAACAGCCTTGGAATCCATATCCTTCGCGTCCGCATCCTTTCCTGGGTAGATGTCAGAATAAGCGGGAGGAGCTGCCGCAGTATTCATGTACGATGAGAGATCCCACCAGCGCCCGTCCGCCTTTGTGCCATCGTCGCTTGCATTATCTGGGCGGCCACCGGGCATGGTGGGCATGGCGGGCATGGCAGCCATCAGATCCTGTACCTTTCGCAAGATGGGCGGGTTTGGAATATAAGCGTTGTAGATGGGCAGGTTGAGATTCATGTTCATGGGAGGAATGAATCTGCGGCCAAAGAACGACATGGCTGCGCGCATGAGTTGGTTTTCATTGTCGTCGATGTAGGTAAACACCGGAGGCTGCATGCCCAGCGGCGCCGCGGCCCTTTGCGGCCCAAAGGTTACAGGAACTGGGCCAGCAACCGTAGAAGGAGGCAGCAGGCATACAAGTGATGCCTCGCTCCAGAAGGTAGTTGTAGTGGCCTTGTGGTCGCCAAACCAAATCTCCAGTCCCTGGTAAAAGCCAGCACCAAGCACGGTAACTTCCATGCCGCCATTGAGCGAGCCCTCGGCAGGAATAATTTTGTGGACAGTGGACTGCGCTCTTGGTGGGTTACTAGCGGCAACACCCAGAGAATAAAGATCAGCGTCCGAGGCTTGGGTAACCGGGTTATGCGGCACCAGGTTGACTGCACTCCGCATACTGCTCGGGCTAGGAGGGCGTGTAGAGCTGGATGATACTGGCGTGGGATAGAGCCCAGTCATGACCGAGTTGTTTGTGACAAAGCTATCCATGGACAAGTTATCCATGCTCTGGGAACGTCGCTGGGCAAACCACGGGTCGTTGGTTATGGGGTTCATTACGGGGGACCCATTGGAAGCCGATAACTGGGGGGTAACCGCACCAAGCACGGCTTCTGGCTGTTGGAAAGAATGAAGGTTAGGAGCGAAGGGCGAGGTGACCGCGGAGGTAACCTGCGTGGAAGCGCCTTGGGAAGCCATGTTTGGTGAAGCATCCAAGGGCGTCATGGTCAAGGCCTGGGGAACTCTGGTAGGGGTTGGGGTGCTCGCTTTCCTCTTCTTGGCCGGGCCTTGGGGCTCAAGCTCAGGAGCATCGTCCGTGGGTGAGGTGACCACCGTCTTGTGGTCGTCCGTGATCATAATCGAGCCGGACATGGCCTGTGCAACGACCTTGCCTTCCCAGTCCTTGAATGTGAAGATGACGTTGAAGCCCGTCTTCTCCTTCTGGTGACGGCAGTAACATGCGAGTCGCATAGGAACCACAACTTGCATGGCGGTGGGACACTGTCGGAACAACTCTGCTTGCGATGGTCCTTCCGAGTCCTTCTCCTTCTCGTTGCTGGGGGGTCGCCAATCTTTCATCTCCTTGGTGTTGAATATAATGATGCGGCGCGATTCATCCATATACCAGGATTTCTCTTCGTCAGACTTGGTGTGGTTCTTCTTTCTTCCAGCTCGCTTGCGCTCTCTTTCGATACATTTCTTGCAGATGCGAATTTGGCAGCCATTTTGTGTCTCGTGCTCAGCCTCTTCAGGAGAAGGAAGATAGTCGTGAGGAACCGTGGCAGCTCTCTCCAGCGCCTTCTTTCTCAACTCGGGCTGATCCATGGGGGTCGTGCAAACCAAGCTGACATACAGCTCTAGCGTATCGGGGGACGGCTGCGGAAGGGGTTTGGCCCTGAGTTTAGGTTTGGAAATTGTGTGGGGAGGCAAATGTAGTTTGGTGATGCCAAAAGGTAGATGAGACAGTGTCATGGTTACCGCCATCTGCGTCTCTACGCGGGATTTGAGCGTAGATTCCTGAATGTGCAGCCCATACTCACCCGTGTAGGTAAACACGGGGTTGTCAGAAACTGGCATTTGTTGCATGTACTCTTGTTGCAAGGCTTGGTGCATTTGCTCTTGGGCAGGCGGCTGTCCGGCCTGCGAAAAGTCAGGCATGAAAAATGGCCAATCTTGGCCTGCTTCGGATGAAGGTCTGGAGGACATGACGCTGTTTGGTGATAACTCTGGGCCCGCCGCCCTCTTTTGTCCTCTCGGAATGGTCATTGTTGGCTGCTAGGTGAATATTAGTCAATACTTTCCTGAAGTGCCATTTCTTGATTTTCCCGCCATGACGTTCCGCCACGCACACGCACACGAAAAAAAAGTAAAAATTAGAATAACAAAATATGAACATACCGAACTCTCTTGCTGTTGGCCTGATTTTTCTGATCTCGGCGATTCCATATTCATCGGGCTGTTAGTCGGGGTGGCGAATGCTGCAGCAGCAGAGCCGTCCGGGGCAGCACCGAAAACGAACGGCCGGTCCGTCACGGCTTCGTTACGTCCGCCAAAATCAAATAGCTCCGATGCGCCAGTGGTTTCAGGGGCTCCAAGAAAGGTCGACGACTGTCCAGCGAGAGCAAATGGAGAAATCTCGGTCTTGCGAAGGGCGGCCATCAAATCAAGATGAGCATTCGTCCTCAATTCGAAGTTGGACGTATCTACTGCTTTGCCGGGTGCCCGGGGAGACGCAGAGCCGGAATCGTACTCCTCGTCAAAAAGAGAGCCGTTAGGCGAGTCGAGGAAGGGTCCGGTCGCGACAAGTCCCTGCGCGTCCCAGAAGTTTTTCATATGGTCGGTGTCAATGGCGCTCATGTGCTGTTGGAGATCGTCGGGGCTGAAGAAGGTGTTTGAGGCGGCAATCATGTCATCGTTCAAATCTCGAATTTCTTCGTCTCTGGGAATTGATTGTGCTCGTGCAATGAGTGGATCGCCAGCGCCAGATCGAAATGGAGTCGAAGTCGAGGCCATGATTGGCAGGGGCGATCTGGTGTGCGCGTCTGCGTCACGGCGGCTGGTGATGGAAGCGGCCGTCGACCAGGAGCCTGCTTTTGTCGCCTGTCTCGTCGTTTGTTTTTCTCTTCCCTTGTGTCAGCGGTGCGGTTCGCAGATAAGCCGGTCGAGATAACGGTGTTGGGCTCGAAAGTGTGGGGGTGTGTCTTAGGAGTCGAAGACGTTATGTGCGAGATGGAGGAGAAAAAAAGGGTCCTTTTTGGGGGGTAACAATCGTCGAGGCCGGCGAAAAATCGATTGTCCCAGATGCAAAAGCCCTATAGTTGCATGTTTTCCAAATGGCGCGGTGGCAGCGACACGGAAAACAAGGCAGCCTGGGAGCGAGAAACAGGGGTGGTGGATGGGAGGTTTGAGAGAGAGAATATGGGAGAAGGAAAGAGAGGGTTTTTTTCTGGCGACCGGGCGGAAGTTGACGAACGTCGGCGAAGCCAGCCGATCAACAGGCGGAGAGCAAGCACGCGCACACACTCACTCACTCACTTACTCACCTGAATTTTAGTGCAGAGGGTCAGAAGACCGCGGTTGGGGCGCTTGGTCGGCCGCGACGTGAGAGTGAAAAGGAGTGTATTCTGATGCTGTTTGCGTGTCGTTTTTTGTGATTTTTATCGTGCAAATGCAATGAGATGACATGAGATGAGATGAGAATGCAAATGGTCGCAGTGTTGATGTGAGGAGACAAGACAAGATGCAGGCCGCCGATAAGAATCCGACCGCTGAATGCATGTACAGTAGTAGCAGTAAACAATCCACTGGGGCCCCCGTTATAGGCACGGTGTGGGCAGCGGGCAGTGCAAACAGTGAGTGGAAAGCAGCTGGTCCAGCATTGAGGCCGAAGTTGTGCGTTCCGGCAAGGACGGGCGCGAGGCCTTTGCAATCTCGAAAAAGTACAAGTCGAAGTTGAGAGATGCATAAACCTGCCAGCGGTAATGCTTAGCAGAAGCTTGGAACTTGAAGAAGCTTATTCGCGTGCACTGAGGCCACTTGGAGTATACTTTGTACCGCGATGCGTTCTGGCGGTCGGCCGCTGCGTTTCAAAACCTTAGCATCAGATACATGAGTCGCCACCGCAGTTGCTAGGCGCTGGAGGTAGCGATCGAGGCCACCGGCGCCCTGACGGCTGCGAGAGTATACACACCCGCATGTGTGCGCTGCGCACCACCGGCAAGGCTCGCTCTCACTGGCCCGTCACGATGTACCAGTGTACATAATACTGTAGTACACCGTCTACAGACTGTCGTCATACACACTGTGTCCCATCCACAAGAGACAAACCCTTGCCCGTGCATATGCAGCCATTTTAAAGTCGTTCAATAGCATGGCGCTGACGCATACAGTGTCATAGATTCGCCGCGCAACTCGTCCGCCGCTTCTGCCAAGGGTATCTGACTCTGGCTTGTCCTTCATTGGCCGACTTGGCACCGCTTCGTCGAACCCCAAAGAGTTGCTACAGTATTACAGTATTAATCCCCATACTTGCTGACTCGGCAATCGTGGACTCGATTCAGCTCCGACTGTTGGCAAGGCCGAAGCTGTGACTCTTTGTCTGTTCTGTTCTGTTGAACCCACCAGCTGTCAAAGAGCCACGTGTTCGTGACGTTCCCCGGATCTACCTGTCTATAGTACCTGGTATACGAAGCATCGTGACCATGAATACCGAGGCAAAGCAATGACGACGATGCAATACTGTCCTCGGACGGCTAATCCAATACCCCCCGGTCAACCAAGTACCTGCGTAAATGCAACAGGGCCCTTGTGAGCTCGCGCCACGAGACCAATGCAATGCACTCTGTCATCATCGGCCCTCCAATCTCCAGCCACAGCATCCCATCCATCCAAGCATACTCCGTACAGTATCTCGAGGCTTAAGCCAGGAGACTGATGAACAGCAGCCCGACAGCGCCACCGGAACTAAAACCAGGCACATCCTCTGCCAATCCTGCCTTTAGCCCTTCTTAAACTTTTACCGCCTGCTGTTGGCCTTATCGCGAGTCCGCAAGACCTCCTCAAGCGAACCCTCCAATACATCATGAAATGCCCACTCGCAAACACTATCCCCATAAATGCCACCTTTCGATCGGAGCACTTCCTTCATTCCCAGCATGTCACAGTTTCCAGATTTCAAATGGAAACGACGCGTGTTTTGCTGAGGCTGTGATTTGTTGGGGATTTGAGAATTGACTTTGAATGAGTTGTAACGGCTGCTACCGAACCCCTTGCCTGTATGCAGTTAGACTGGAAGATCATGACACACCTCGAACGGCCTCACGGATGAAAAAAGGCTTCCGTTCAGCTTGAAAGCTGGCCCTATTGGGTTTCATGTATTATGCTTGAATTGTTTGTTATCTAAACTAATCAGACGAAAGAGATCTTTGCTGCTGCCAATATACATCTATATATGAAGAGGCATGGTGAGGTAAAGTCATCGCGGGAATAAGCCACCGGCTCTCAAAATGAGTACGTTATAGAAAGTATGCGGGAGTAAAAGCATCAAAGGCTTTTAGCCAGAGGCGTAAGCCATCGCTCATGAGGTACGGAAATAATCGAGAATAGGCCCAAAATAAGCATAATGCAGGAACGCCGACGAAGTTGACTTTTGGGAGGGGGAAAATATGCATATTTTTGGCTTCTACATGCTCAGCTCACCCAGCGCCATGTAGAAGCCAACACATCCCGGGAATACAGACTCAGTAGGCTTGACGGACGTCAGTTCATCCCGGGAATACAGACTCGGTCGGCTTGACGGACGCCAGTTTCGTCATGGGAGGGGATTGCTCCTCCTCGAACCGTCAGTCCTCACTCGTCGAATCGGCTCGAGATCTTGCCAAACGATTCTCGGAGTATTTGCATCAGACGGAGGCGTGGACCGCGGCCTTGCAGGGTCCAAAGTGCCGTCATTATTCGGACGAATAACGCTTCCGAGAACAGCAGGATTGTTTACCGGCTGCCCCTCGCTATCCTTTGCGACAGAGAACCATCTGGACATGGTAGTAATGGCCGTGCCGTAGTACACATTGCCGCCGTTGCTGTTTTCGGTGAGGACGCGAGAAATGGTTCGCGGGGCCAAGTATCCGATTTTGCCCAGCGGAATGCTCAAGCCATGGACGACCTAATAAAATTGATGGTTAATATATGTCATGTTAAACCTTGAATTAGTAAATATAGAACAACTTACAACGCTACAAACGACCAGGAACCAAACCACAATTCTCACCGTGGCACCCAGGTCCTTGACGTCGCTTCTCGGGTTCCCGTCTTCATCACTCATGAATTTTTCAATGAATTCCAAAGTAATGAACAAATAAAACACCGCAGAGACTCCAATTGGGCCGAAGAAGCCGACAAAAAGTGCCTGATGCGTGCCGGTAATTTGGTGAATCCATTTATGCATACCCCAGATCCATGGGAGGCGCCTCACAAGCAGCACTGCAATGCCAAGAGGTACGAGTCTGTAAATAGGAATGACAGTGTTGTGGCGAAAGTCGGTCCAAGGAATATACGCTCCATACCACAAGAAGATGGTGACGTTGAGAAGCATGTCGATTGTAGGCTGCAAAGAATCGTCCAGCGTTTCGAGACGAAACCAATCGTCCCAAGTAAATGCATTTCCAGCAATAAAGCACGCCAAAACGTCGTCTGTGCCAATGAGCCCGCATGTGCCAAGAACAAACAAGGCTAGCGATATAGCAGACACGAGGAAGCTTTCGCGGTCGACGTAGTTGCGCTTTACAGCCCAGCGGAGGAGCTCCTTGGCCAGCACTCCCACCACCGCACCATAGATGATGCTCAAGAGGATCGTGTATGCCCAAGTGTATGTGAACCAAAGCCCCATGGCCTCTCCGCCTCCGCCAGAGGTAGCCCCGGAGCCAACATATTTGATCAGATACAGGGCGAAGAAGAGGAACGGGTAGCCCAATCCATCATTCGCACCGGATTCGGCGACGATGAGGTTCTGCAGTTCTTTGGGGATGTTGTGGTCAGCAAATTTTCCCTTGACAATAACAGCAGACAGCACAGGATCCGTAGGCGTGACACAGGCGCCCACAGCCAGCGCATGTAGGAAACTTGGCGTCCCGGCAAAGCCCCAGACAAGCAGGCTCGTGGCAATCCACATGAAGGCCATGCCAGGGCCAAGCAGCAACCCAAGAGGCTTATGCTCCCTCCACAGATATTTGCTTGGCAGCTGGATCCCTGCAAGGACTAGCTGCACACCCAGGACAAGTCGCGAGAAGTTGAGCGTGATGTCGCCCAGACGCTTGTCCGCGCATTCGACGTCGGTGACGCCACTCGTGGTACATTCAGTATAGGCATCCGGCCGAATGAAATTCGCCCCATGAGGCCCGAAAGCAACTCCAATGAGAAGAGAAATAACTATTTCACGCAATTAGCAACTCGATACAGACAAAACAATTGGCGCGGGGGAGGGAGAGACATCAATTCAACTCGCAGAGAGCATGCCAGACAAATGAGACACTCTCCACCGAAATGTGCAGAAACAAACAAACAAACAAAGACAGCGAAAAGAAGAGAAAAGAAATAACCATAGGCGGGAGGAGCACTCACGAGCTTCCGACAAGTAGTAATTCTCCTTCAAGAGATACGACACCAGCCCAAACAGCGATATGAACCCCCCCAGAAACGCAACCACAATGTTGAAGTTGGACAGCGCCAGCGGAACGGCCCAGATGTTGTTAGCCATTGTGATGACGCCTCAGCTAAATGTTAGCAACGCGAAGAGTGAGCAGCAATGGTAAAGGCCGCAGCCGCCATTGATTCTTTTTTTCTGCCAAGCCGCGCCCCCTCAACTCTCTTTATCAGACCTGCCCCTAGGATTTTCGCCCCAAGGAGAAAGTCGGAATAAAGGTTCCCCGGTTCAGGTGAGACAAAAGACGAAAGCGCAAAGTCGGTATAGTAGAGTAGATAAGAGAGGCAGAAAAGTCCAATTAACGTCAGGATTCAATCTTATCAATCTCTGAAAGGTAGCAGATATGCGCACAGAGTCAGAGAGTCTGTCTATACAAAGGAATGGTTCAAGAGTCTCGGTCGGGAAAAATCTCGAGATGACTCTTGGCGACAATGTCGGTAAGTGGCGTTTTTGTATAGTCAGCCAAGAAAAAATTCTCCACCAAAGACACCTTGGCTTCCCGATCCAAAAAGATTTCGTCACGATATCCCTGTAGAGCAGCCACCAATCCTACTAATGCTGGATGCCTGGGAGTTATGTAAAAAATATGTACATGTCGGCGAGAGAGTCATCTCGACTTAGCAGGGTCGCATCCAGGGCTTATCACTTTTTTTCCCTTATCTTGTTTCTGTTTTCGTTGAAATCTTGGCATTTGTAAAGCATAGACTAGGAGAAACTACAGCCGCTCAAGCAAACATTAACAGCGAAACTCCAGGTATCAATTCACGACCTTCCTCAGCTAATATGTAAATTACCCTACAAGTTCACAAATCCCTCCAGTTGCCGTTACAATCATTAATTCTCATGCCCAACTCCATGGTATGAATGCTTTCCCCGTAACACCTTCGTATCTTCTCCGCAGTCTGTATATTGCAACCACACTGCCGGAAACAAACGGGAGGGAAAGGCCCCCAAAAAAACATTACTCTCATCTCTATCCGTCGTAGGGGGCCGAATACCGCTGATCTCAGGGGAGGTTGGCGCCTCTAACGGCCAACCGGTCTGCAGCAATGTTGCCAACATTTGTGGCATGGCCTTTAACCCATTGGAAGTAAGTTCGGCCACCCGCCTTGTTTCGCTCATCTATCTTGTCGAGGACGGCCCGTATAATGTCCTGATTCTTTACTTTTTCGCCGTTGGCTGTCAGCCAATTCTTCCGCTTCCACCCGACCGCCCATTCAGTCACACATTTGATCGAATACTGGCTATCGCTGTGAATCCGGACATGCTGCTCCAACGGCGCAATCTCCAGGGCACGCTGCATGGCCATGAGTTCCGCTCTCTGGTTCGTTTGTGGTTCGCCAGGTAATCTTTCCGCCAGGTTGCGGGGATCTTTATCTCCAAAGTAGACGCCCAAACCAGCGCGAGAGCCGGCTGTGCCATTGGCCAGACTACTTCCATCTGTCCATACGTCGAGAACGTCTTCTGCGGGCTTTTTCGTGGCCACCTCCTGGATGGGAGTAAACTTTTTGATGGTGACAGGCTCTTCTTCAACCTCGACCTTCTTCACCGGCTCCACCACCTTCTCTCCCAAAGCCTCTATCGCCTCCCGATTACCATATTGTCGGATGTATGCGACGGCCTCTGCGCGGGTTCCAAAGCGTTTGTACTTGGGGCCCTTGATGCCGGTTATGGACTTTGAAGCTTCGGACCAGTCTGTAAAGATGCCCGTGGGGTTGCCGACTGCGACGGCATAGAATTTCGCGGGCTCATCAGCCACAGCAACTTTTTTCCCGGCGGCAAACGCTTCGGCATCGTCTCTGGAAATGAAGGATTTGACTATAGACGGCAGGCCAATAATTAGAAACACTGAATCGCCCAAGGCTCGTCAACTCGCCGGAGAATGACCACTCACAAATGGCGCCCTTGAAGCCAGCCGTCTGCGCTTGACATTCCGAGTATGTCAGGTACACACCAGGGACAAAGCCCGCCTGTACGGCATAGTACTTTTGCATATTGTCCGTCTTCCTCTTTTTCGAAAGGCTCGCCGCCGCAGCGCTAGTAGAGGCCGGTCGTTTGTTGTTGCTGCCCATGGTCTTGAGCGTCGTGTAAGTTGTTAAGCCAAACCTGAAAACAGACGAGCCGGGGGCCAGGTCATAATATTCTCGCGCCAGGCTCGGCGCTGCGGTGCGAGCTCGGAAAGGGCTTGATCGCAGCCTGGTCTCGGTCACGGCCAGCCGCACCACACAGCCAAAGCGGCGTCTGGAGAGAATCGTGTCGGGGCCAAACTCGGAGCGTGCCGCGGTTATGCCGTTGGCGATGATGTTCGCACAAGGCTGAGGGCGAAGGCGCATCAACTTCACATCAATGGCATGGCGATTAGCCAACGAGGGAGAGGCCGGCCGGGCTTTTCTGGAGCTGAGCGGGCGCTCGGACAGTCGGTATTTTAAAAGAGACTTTGCGGGAGCTGCGCGGAGAGACGAGAGATGCCAGGCGAGGAAGCGAAGGCGAAAGGGGGGGGGGGGTTCTGCCCTTGGAGAGCAAGGCAGAGCAGCCGCGTGATTCGCGCAAACTTTAGGAGGGGCAGCTGCCCGCTTTCCCGCCTGTGGAGACGCCGGGGTCTGTTGCATTTGCCGCGATGCGACCTCAGCAAAGTGAGGCGCCGGATCCCTGTGATGTCGGTGGTTAGGGCAGCTTTGGGGCATCTCTGCCGCCCAGCCCTCCAAGCGGTAGCTGTGCTTCGTATTAACGTTGGTGATGAAGAGCGTCGAAGATGTGATATGTGAGGCCGTTATAAGGTGTGTATGGACATGAACCTACCCTGTATGCCAGTATAAAGTGTAAAAACCTGAGTGTGTAGATTAGTCAAAGCGAGTCTTAACAAGCTGAAAGCCATCAATCACATCTCTCCATTTTCCACATCATCAAGAAGTATGCAAATGTCCTTTTTGTTTTATTGCTCCCTTGGTGAGCTAAGCTACTAATACAAGTCTTTGCCAATGCCAATTCAGCCATCCGTTCGCCGTTCCATGCCGTACTAAAAATCACAAACTTTCCACAAAGTAATCTGATACCTCGTAATTCGTACCGAGTCCCTTCAGCGAACAGAGGATTATCTAACCCCTCTCCCTTTCCTTGCAACACTCCCCTCGGTCGTCGCCAATAGCGTCGTAGCAATATGCATTTTCCATCATAAATTACTCGTATAAACAGACGCAACACGATGCAGCAACAGCGCGTTATACTTTTACCAAAACCAAAACCATACCACGTAGCTTGGGCGTTCCCCTGCCCGGAGGACTCCATCGTCCTGCACTGCTCCAGCCAGCGAGGGCAGTGTCGAGTCTCATATCGTCCTCGGAGGTGGTAATCCTAAACGTGAGTGGTTGGGTCAACGGGGGGGAGGTCAGGTACGCCGTCACTCTCCCACTCCCAGGCCAGCAAGCTCCAGTTGAGCTCTCGTCTCCAGAAAAGACCCAATCCTCGTCCACCTCCATCAGGACGATCATCTGAGCTCAGGCCGCCTGATTGAGGCATATGGTTGCAGAATACCGCCTTTCCCATGCGTGAGTGGAGCACACCCATGGAGCACGCCACGCATGGTTCGTGAGTAACGTAGAGCTCCAGTCCGTGGCATAGGTAGCCGTCTCTGTTTGGGTGTTCTTGCTTGTAACACTCTCTTTCCAGCTCAATTAAGGGCACGTCCTGGAAGGCGTCAAAGTCCAATTTGGCGGACTCCATCGGTTGTTCGGTAGCCAATCGCTCGTACCGAACGAGTTTCTGGGCCACCATGCTAATAGCGCGCAGGACGCAGTGTGACATGGGATTGTTGCCACCCATGATTAGGGCACCTCCTTGGTGGTGTCTGGCGTCTCCAGCAAGTCCAACGAGCTCTGTACCGCTTTCGGTTCTCTGCACAATCACGGCACCCATGGCCTCTCCAATACCTGCTGCCTTGGCCTGGAGAGCGACGCGATGGGCTAATGCCATCCAAATCGCCGTGTCATGCTTGATATCGTCAGTGCCACGGGCCACCATGCCCGGATGCGGTCCCAGAGGGTTATTCTTGCGATAGACAGTTGGCCAGAACTGTGAAGACCACATGGCGGCCTGGACCTGGGAGGTCGGTGCCAACAGTGGAACTGGAATAAGACTTATGAAGGGTTCTTTCTCGATTCCTTCCACGCCAGAGAGCAACATAATGAGCTCTTCTTGAGAAAAGTCCTTGGCCTCTCCGACGATGATGTATATCCAGGTAGATTTTGCAGTGTGAATCTGCCGTCCAACTGGTGTGTCATTCATCAACTGCGTCTTGAGATGCGCAGGGAGATCTGATGGCTTTGCGCATCGACGAAGGTGCGGTAAGGTATTAGCGTTACCGTCAGGACACATGTCGCGCAGGAGTCTAAAGGCTGGTTAGCATACAGTAGATCTTGAGCATGGAAATGAAAACTTGCGTGATAACGTCGTTAGCAGACTTGGTTGGAGCTCTTGTAATGTACGCCTGCACAATAGTGTGATCTTGGCGAACCTCCTGGGTCGTTTTCAGAGGGATGAGCACGCCTCGAGGCAGGTTCTGAGCTCGAATATCATCAATCAATGGGTTCGGCGAAGCGCCTCTGAATTGACGGGGTTCTTTGATCTCAAGGTCAAGTCCTGCCTCGCCATTTCCTTCATAGTAATCCATTTCGACAGCCATAATGATCTGTCGTGTTTGGGTTCGTCCTCGTCAAGGAAGAGGAGGTGACTCTCTGCTTTGATAGATTCAAGGCAAAGGGTTGATTTCAGCTGACGAGGACTTCTCTGCAAGAACAAGAGCGTGTGTTTGAATCACCAGTGGACACAAGCTATCCTATCTTCGCGATTTCGGGTGCCTTGGCAGTAGTGAGAGGATATAAAATAGGAAACCCTTTGATGGCCGATGATGCGTCAGAAGAAGATAAGAGTGGCCTGAATGCGTTACTGGGGGGATAATTTGGATCAGCCCACGTGTAAAAAAGCAACTGGCAGCCAACTGCTATCGGTTGCGATTTCTGATAGGCCGAGAGTTGGAGACTTGGAGCAGAAACGAGAGGAAGGTGCTAGCAATTTCAGAAGAAAACAAATGGCTAGGCGCTGCTCTGATGAGGTCGAGTCTCGTTTGCCTAGGCGACAGCGATAGTTGTTTTGGTTGGCCAGGCAAAGGCGATCTGCTGAACGTGACTTGGACAGGCACAGAAGCTCCAACAGCCGGGGTAAGGTTGCCCTGAAAGTACCTTTTAACCCAGACTCTAAAGAGCAACTGTCCAAAGACACAAAGTGGGAGCGATAAGATGAATGGGTTCTCTTGCCACCTGGGGCTGTTGCTGAAGGTTCCCTTGAGAATTTGTTAGAAATAGAGAACGCATAAAATTTAATTTTTTTCCTTCTTTTCTTTTTTATGAGATGACGATGACGACTTGTAAGGTGACTGGATGAAAAGAGGACAGTTTGGCAAGGCTGGAGAGAATATAATAGGCTTACCAGAGCAGCTTTTGAAAATTGTGCGTTTGATATGGGCAAGGCTGAGGCGGACTGAAGATGTTTGAAATCTGAGTATTTCAGGTGAGAAGCCGGTGAGGATCGCAAAGAAAAGTGGAGACCAAATGGGAAAACGCAGGCGCTGGTTGGCCATGAGATCGGCAGGCACAGCGCCCCACCTAAAATCTTCACTTGCATCTCAGATACAGAGTCACGGCGAGTTTCATATGGAAACACAGCAATTGTTTGTTTGTTTTCTTGAGAACAATGAGATTTAGAGAAAATGTGTATTTCTAGCTTACTTGTTAATAACATGCTGAATAAAGATAAAATGCCATAAATAAAATGTGGCGAGTGTCAAGAGACTTGTTGGTGACTTTGGAATTTGTGGAATTCTAGAAGTGTTTGAGGCGCTGTGGCTGCAGGTGGTTCCTTCTAAATTGTCCTCCAGTGATTTCTCTCATGCTGCTACCAATTTCAACTTGGAAACCTCCAAGGCTCCTTTGAAACCTACCCAAGACGCCATCATCAAATCATTAGGCGATGTGATCCAACATTTTCCTCCATCTAACGTTACTTGCAACCACTGCTGCGAGTTCCAAAATCCGGCCTCCAGTTTTCTCCATGCATCAACTGCAAATTAAGCATCAGTTGCTAGCACAAAGTACTCCGCACGAACTAGCCTAGGGAACAGGCTCCATGCAACTCCAACTGTTGTTCCCCATGAATTCCAACACTTGTTCCTCCAACGTTTAATATCGGGCGACGCCACCAACGCTGCATGCTGCGCTTTCGGAACTGTTCTCCCCTGTCAGCCTTGCACCGATCGTCTTGCTCAACTGTGATTTCAACGCAGGAACGGCAAATGGTTCGTCGAATTCGGGGCTACTGTAGCTGGCGTCGCGCCCCCCACGCCCACAACCTGGCCTAGGAAGACCAAAGAGGAGCTACCACGCTGGGGACCCCCATTTTGTATCTTGCAAATATGGACTTGTCAGAGGAATCCCTTATCCGCCCGTCTCCGTCTGGGTAACACGCGTGCGCAAGATCGCTGTTGTTTCTCACTTTTTGCGAGTATTACGCGGGGTATGATGGGTGGAGGGGGAAGCGAGTGTCTTGGTAGTGCTACCTAGTGCTACTACAGATACTACCTTACCTGTACGTACAAGTACGACTCATACAGGCTCTATTACTGGGTATGAAAACAGGCGATTTTGGCATTATTGCGGAATTCGCTGCGTGGGAGTGAGAAATGCGAGCAAGAGGAAAAGACCAAGCTGATGCAACATTTAGTTTTGTGGTCCCCCCGAGCCCACCGAGATCGTTGGCTTGACGATCAGGGTCTTGCGCTCATTTTACGTTGCGCATCTGGCGCTTGGTGCGGATTTCGCAAGCCATTTCAAGTGCTCAAACCCACTCAGTCGCAAATGCTCCGGAGACGCTCTATTCTTGTGCCCTCGGACCCCGAAGCGATCACTTGCACTAATGTTACAGCTCATTATTCCATTTTGTCAGCCATGCTAGCTTTGCCGACTCTGGCCCTTTGGGGAAGCTTGCGAAGCTTGCGAAGACTCACACCAACAAGGATCATCCATTGCTCAGCATGCAAACCGGTCCGGAAACACCGAGCAACCAACCTCTACAGCACCTCCACGGCAGCTTGGCATCCAATATCCACGAGAAGGGTGCGGTACAAACGAGTAGCACACGAGGCATATGAGAGGATGCAAGCACGGGCTTGTTCTGTAGGCACAGAGTTCCGTTTCCACTGTCAAAGTGTCATGCCTAGGCGACGTAGATTAAGTGGTGAGATTGGTCGACAGAGCTGAGCTACGGGTAGCGTGTTCTGCCACCGACACCGAAATAAGCTTCGGCGTGAGGCTCGTCTTTGACATACGACAGACCATGAGATCTTTCGCTGGCTCACTGAAATTGGCCAAACCCTGGACGGCCCGGGAGAAACCCCCCGTGGGCCGCGCCAGCTTCAGCGAAGGTGGGCATAACCGCCGAATCCTGCTGGATTCATCAACGCAGCATACGGATATACAGGCGCGAGCACGAGCACGAGCACAAACCATCCCCCATATCCGGTCGTCTGTTGTTCGCGCGCGCGCTCGTCAGCAGGGCACATGATGATGCGCCGTCGAGCAGCATGGCGTAGCGATCGATCTGAGCAAGTAGTACAGCACAGCATGGGGGCTGGAATGGCTACCATTTCTCGCCTGACACGACAGCGCAGCAGCGATGCTGTCATCTCTACCTGCCATCAAGATGCCCACGTTGTCTCATGACTGGCAAAGGCAGATCCCTCACGCACCGCACTGCCATTGGGCGTGGATCAAAAAGGGGGCGGCCACCAAGCCTTAGCTATCTGTCTGCCTCAGCATCCGCCAAGAAATGGCAAGATATGCGATATGCCTTCTGCTTAGGCTGTCGTACTTGGAACAGCGACAATGTCTTGGGATATTACCATGGCGTGAAACCATCTGACAAACAGCTGGTGCTTGGATGGGGTAAAAGGGGGCGCGTAAATTAAGCATACGCAGCCATGTCTCTCAGACTTGTCTCTGAGCCCCCTTCATCTGCGCACGCTGCTCTGTACGAGTCCTCTGTGCCACCAGGTCTCACCTTAATCTCAACGTCTTGGCTTGTTGAGGCCATCACTTTGTCTCAGCCGTGGCCTTGGCCTGTACTGTACGAGTACGGTTCAGGCTCAGCGCCGTACTCGTATGGGCTTGATATTACGTGGGATCCATGCACCATCGACGTGAGATGCGAGAGTGCGCTACTGATCCAATAGATGGGAGAAGCCCCTGTAAACACCATCCGCCTCACTACGAAGCACTAAGACGTCAAGGCATGTTGGTGAAGGCACCAAGTCAGTGCGTGGACGGCGGCGTACCGGTACTTTTATAGCAGTGCTCCGTCCACTCACTTTTGCACACAGTCGAGCCGTTTCGCTTCCCCCTGGTCTTGTATGACGTCGGCCGGGTGCTAACAATGCCGTGCCTCTGCCAAAGCAGGCTCAACACTTCATGCTTTTTGGGTGCATACTGTTGGGCCACGCTTGCAGAACGAGACGGTACAGGAGGATGCAAAGCGTGTCAAACGTGGCTAAAGAAAAGTAAGGCTGGCGTGGTCACCTTGACACAATTACGACTGCTGGGTACATGGGAGAGGACAAGAGTCATGAGCATGGGTAGCACTCGACATGAATCACATCGAGTGTCGAGAGGAGCCGTTAGTTCTGGGTGGTGGTTATTATCAGATTTCCCGTTTTTGCAGCATGCATGTGAATTCCACGCATGCCCAAAGATTATTACGCGAAGAGGAAGGGTAATGGCCAGCCTGCCAATCATAGCGCCCGAGTCGCATTAGAGCGCCCTTTGCGAGCTGGGTCTTGATCCGTCATGTCCGATGCTACGACGCGAAGAAAGACGGTCCGCTATCGGCGACACGGGAAAGATGAGGGGCTATGGTGTAGAGCAAGTCCATTGACAAACCCGTGAGACATGGGTTTCGCAGTTCCAACTGGTTCTACCAAGTACAAAGTGCACAGCAATGGCTGATGCCTTGCAGGGAGGGCAAAAGAGCATGATAAGATTACAGCCAACGGTCTGCCCTTGCGCCTTGGAACGAGCGGTCATGGATTTGGAGAGATGTGAGCTTGGGAGGATCGAGACAACCACAGGGCCCGTGGGGGGAATCGATGGTGATTGGCCCAGAGTACTTCAAACCAGTTAGAAGGCGGTTGAACAACCAAATTAGCACGTGTCAAGTACAGAGGTTACCGTGGGTTGTTGAGCTGGGGATGAGATATGCACACCCTCCCGGAGACAAGCTTGGGACACCCTCTTGGTGCTCCAATGGAACGGCCAAATTCCTTGCTCCTGCTGGAGCAGCCTTTTTGGGGAGCCTTTGCGTTGCCCGCTGCTGTCACTGCTGCAGAAAGATGAATGGGAACCTGAGGGTGGCGAAGCCAAGAAGAGAGGGAAAGGGGATCATCGCTGGTGTCCATCCTCGCCATCATCTGCCGCAGGCTGCATCATTTTGCATGCCTTGGTCTTGTCACGCAGCCCACGTCGGTGAGTGAAAAATTACGTAGTTGCACAAGTCCACTGACGAGGCTTGACAGCATCACGACCGCTCAATCTCGCAGGCTGTCGCGGTTAGCGACAGAAACAGAGCATTGTGAGCATATGATGGGGGCGATGACAGGCAACACGGGATAGCTGAGCAGCACCGGCACTGGAGCTTCCGGCGGCGTGCAGGCGGCTTGCGGCTGGTGGTTGCGTACGGCATGCTGCTATTAATGAAAATCGCGGGGATGGAGAGATAGAGAGAGATCCAAGGCAGCACCACATCGATCCTTGGAAGGGATAGACTGGGGGTGCGGCACCAGAGGCTGAAAAGGATGAGACATGGCGGAGGCGTGTGTATCCCGAGACGGCAGAAGAAATATTCACAGAAGCCGCCGAGCGCGCCAAGCAGGAGCAAAATCCTCAGAGGCCAATGGAAAAAGGAAGCAAAAAACTGCCAACCAGCAACAAGTTGGTTCGCCCGTAATGCTGGACTCGGACGGCGGAAATTTGAAGCAATTGAAGCCACCCCCCTGGGCGTTTGAGAAGCGAGGCCCGGCCGTCTCTCGGCGCGAATCCGATCAGGTCCAGCTACAGGGACACGAGGCACAAAGGCCGTTTCGGTGCTGAAATGGACGTCTTTTCATACGCTTTTTCTTTTAGGGCCGTGTATTCCGCCTTAACTGCATGACGCGAGCCAGCTTGCCTGCATGCTACGGATCTTACTACGACTTGCTAGAGGTAGTATCAAATTGTTAGAGATGGGTAGTACGACATGTACGAAGGAGTATGTACATCCAATACTTCATGGAGGGCATGGGCATGTAACTTGCTTGGCCCAGCCCAGGGAGGGCACGCTGCCGCCCACTTGGCAACGCTTGTCTGGATGGAGGGACGAGGAATATGTCCGATGTAGAAGAGAGCACAGGCTGAGCAGAGTGGGCTGGTCTTTTCCAAGGTGAGATGGTGCATTCGAAGCGCCATGCCATGCACGGAGTTTGGCGTTGGCACCTCTGAGTCGTTACATGTAGGCATATGTAGGAGCCTTTTTTTGGGTTGTCTATGTGGTCTTGTATAAAGCCCTGCCGCTCCATGTGGGAAGCTGTATTTTTGACTCTGATTTTCAATACTCTCCTTCTGTTCCATAGGCTCTCTGCCCATCTTGAAAGATAAGACGCCTGCTTGATATCAACAAACCACAGCATCCCTTGTCCTTGTTTCGGTGTCTATCTTTAGTACAAGGGAGAGTGCATATTCGACTGCGAAGAACGAACTCTCACCACTCAAGGCTGGCTCCTGTACACCTGTACTTTATTACGAGCCCACAGCCCCAACGGCAAACTTCGACGATAGTATCTGTTGCTGCTATTCGTCCTCTTCAGCGAGCTTCGCCGTCATTATCGATCGACTTGCCCTGGCTCGGGCTAACAACCCGGAACGTCACCTCACCTCGCTGAATCCTGAGACGGTTCGTATCAGCCAAATTGGGCACAGTTGCTCTCCCGTCATCAAAGCCTCCTTTCCGGTGGCCATATAACGGGCTTCTGACGTATGTTGGCTCCCGCGCACACCTGATCAATCACCTGTGTTGTTATTATTGTGGGCTGCGATTTTTTGTATGAGGCGCGAGCACGCTGCCCTATTATGGATCCCAGCTTATCTTTTGGCATCTCATTTATTCATGCACCCAGGTGCCGGCATGATGCTAACGAGATTTTATTACGCAGCGGTTAGCATTTTCGCCGTCCACGAAACCATTTCGATTCTTTGCTGCGACTTTGTTTTGTTTCACGTCGGCCATATATTACGGCATCTTCGCTCTCCCACACTACACACAACGCTCAGTCCAAGTCTTGCCTAGGCCAGCTTACTGTACTGTATTCCATCTTCTTCCAGTCTCAAAACGGACTCGATCTCCTCGCACCGGATTCGACCACAAAGTGCCAGCCGACTCCACCCCAACACTTATCAACCCGCGCTTGTACCTGTACCAGTGCCTGCACTTGTGACTGCGCTTGTACCTTGTACCTTTTGCCCCTCTACCGCTCGACCACACAATATCGCCGTCAACTGGCCGGTCACAGTCACCCCCAGCGTCAGCCCCTCCCTCAGCAAGCCTCACGCTGCAAGTACCGGTACTTGCGGCCACCTCAGACCCCCAAACTTCGCACTGCGCTCCCTGGAACGCCGCTGGCACAGGGCCCTGGCCCGCTAACACAGCACACCCCTACAGAGCGCTCCAGCCCACTCATCCAACCCACGAGCCGGTTTCGCAGGGTGCGGCAGCAGGCTAGCACGCTATTGGACGCGCCAAATGCTGCAGGCCATTTATTTCCCTGCGAGTGCGAGCCTTCTAGGCTCTCCCCCGTTTGCGTCAAAACACAGGCCTGGACATTTACATTTGCTCTCCAACCTTGATCCTGCATCTGTATCTCTCCAAATGCCTTCCGCAGTGTCTTTTAGCAGAGAAGGTGTGTAACCTGTCCATCGCTTCCGCCAGTCGCAATCTCGTTTCTTTATCTTTTTCCTCTCTTAATTGCATTTGCGGCTTCATTCTTTTTCCGGGTCTTTTGTTCCCCCTCCAACCCGCCTTGGTTCGCCTCGTCATAATTTTTTTTTCTGCGCCAAAGTTGCGCCCCCCATCATCGAGAAACTTCCTGCTTACCTGCCCCTCCTCGCAAACAGACGCTGGACGACGACTCGCAAAGCAATCGGCACTCGCAAAGCTTGTCATGAACAACCGGCTCTTCTCATCACCGCCGTCGCCTCCTTCCACCTCTCCCTCGTCGACCTCGCCCGCTTCTCCCGAACTGGAGCATCAGCATCCCCACCATCTGGCTGTGCTGCCGCCCCCCGCCAAAGATGTCTACAGCACGCTGCCGGTCCCGATCGCACCGATTCCAGCCATGGTCAATGTCGCGCACCTTATGAACGACTTGACAGAGACGCCGCCGTATTCGAGGAGCGTCACATCGACTGCTCCCAGCTCGCCACGCATGTGAGTGCTTACAAAACGTCCTTTCATTGTTGTGATGGATTCCCCATATATCCCGGCGATTTTGCTTCGCCTTTGTTCTGGGCTCGGAGGGTTTTTTTTCTCCACCATAAAATCAGGCTCAATCCATGACGGCGACTACGTCACTCGCCAAGAACGCAGGCTAATGTACCGGGAAAACAATAGGCCTCCTCAGCGACAGAATTCTGGCAGCCAGACTCCCCGAGTTCGACCGCATGCGACGACTCTCAATATCCCGGGCATGACCCGGTCCAAAGTTTCGCCTGATGGACGGATACCTCAGCGCGACGTGGCCGCCAAGCTCGTCATTGTCATGGTCGGCTTGCCGGCTCGCGGAAAATCATACATCACAAAGAAGCTCCAGCGCTATCTGACATGGCAGCAGCACGAGTCGCGCATCTTCAACGTGGGCAATCGGCGGCGGAAGACGGCCGGTCGCAAGGTCTCGATTCACCCCAAGCTGGCACCAGAACCCGACTGCCTTGATCCTCCGGTTCAAGCTGCAGAGATTCTACTGAATGGCATGCCAGCCCCTGGCGGTTTGTTGAGCCCGCGACATCGAGAAGAGCCTACGGAATTCGATCTCAACCGAGCCGATTCACAGCAAGATGCAGACCAATCTGCCCAATTCTTCGACCCCAAGAACGAAAAGGCTGCGGCCTTTAGAGAGCAGGTGGCCATGGATACCCTGGACGAGCTCCTGGACTATCTTTTGAACGAAGGTGGTGCCGTGGGTATCCTTGATGCTACAAATAGCACTATCGCACGAAGACAGCACGTCGTGGATCACATTAAGCAGAGAGAACCCAAGCTTGGTATCTTGTTTATCGAGAGTATCTGCAGAGATCCAGACTTGCTTGAAGCAAACATGCGCTTGAAGCTTTCTGGCCCCGATTATCGGGATAAGGATCCAATCCAGTCACTGGCGGATTTCAAGGCCCGAGTTGAGGCCTATGCTAGCGCATACGAGCCCCTTGGAGAGTACGAGGAAGAGCATGATATGCAATACATTCAGGTACGTTGGGCGGTACATAGGTTGCAGAAAGCCTTTTCTTTCTTTCTTCATTATTTCGCTAACCTCCTATAGATGGTCGATGTTGGGCGAAAGTTGATTCAGCACAGACTCAAGGGGTTTTTAAGCGGCGGGCTTAGCACTTACCTTTCCAGCTTCAACCTCGCCCCCCGCCAGATTTGGATCACCCGCCATGGCCAGAGCATCGACAACGAGCTTGGCAAATTAGGTGGTGATTCTGCTCTTACCGAGCGAGGCCACTGCTACGCCCAAGCTCTCCATCGCTTCATCACTCACAAACGAAAGGAGTGGATCATGGAGCAGAAGAGCAAGATGGCGCAGGCGTCATTTCCCCCTCTTCCAGGCGACAACACCCCACCTTACCCAGACATGTATAGCGATGTGGATGAGAAAAACTTTTGCGTCTGGACATCAATGCTGCAGCGCAGCGTGGAGACGGCCGAATACTTTGACGTTGACGACGACTACGACGTCAAGAACTGGGAAATGCTCAACGAGCTCAACTCGGGCCAGTTCGAGGGCATGACATACGAAGAGATTGCGGCCAAGTTCCCCGAGGAGTTCAAGAAGCGTGCCAACGACAAGCTCAACTACATCTACCCGGGCGTCGGCGGTGAAGGCTACCTTCAGGTTATTAGCCGCCTCCGCGACATGGTGCGGGAGATTGAGCGCATCACTGACCACGTTCTGATCATTGGACACCGGTCTGTTTGCCGCGTCCTGATGGCCTATTTCATGGACTTGACTCGAGAAGACATTACCGACATGGACGTGCCCCTGGGCATGCTCTATTCCATCGAGCCCAAACCTTATGGCATTGCCTTCCACGCCTACCGCTATAACGAAGGGCGAGGCTGGTTTGACGAGATGTCCAACTACAAGCCTCAAAAGGCTACTCGTGGCAGCGTCTAAAGCGGGTTTCCATACCGGCTCTTCTAATTCTCTCTTCTCGTTACTTTTTTTTCTTCCTTTTTTCTTTTCCTTCTTTCTCGATTTTTTTTTAAGATATCCGCCGGGATAAGCAGGCCAGGCAATGCATTAGTTGTACAACAAGAACGGAACAAATTTGGCGTTGGGACGATAAGCGAGGAAGGGTAGGGATTTTTACGGCGGCGGGTGGCGAGTTACTATACAGGGAGAAACAGGACAACTTCATTACGACTACACTCTTTGCAACCTACAGAGCGGAAAAGGATTGCTCGTTGACCACATGTGGACACGAGCTCTCCTGTGACTGAGCACTGGTATGCCTCGAGAACACCCTCTAGTTTTTTCTTTTCTTTGTTGCTTGGTTTTCCCGAGACTTTTTTTTCTTTTGTTCTTCATCCGGCTTGAGGCAAGCTTTACGGCGTTTAAAGGGGACACAAGAAAGAGGCAAATACGGAATTTTAGCCTGCTTATGGATTTGCCTTTGCTTTTTTTTTTTTTTTTCTACTTGATTGATCGGCCAACACTTGATTTGTGTGCCGCGTTGTTACTTTAGGCGATGAAGACTAGACGAAAAGTAACGATATGTTTTGTCTTTTATGATATTTTTCAAAGACAGATTGCTTAAGATTTTTGCGTCTAGCCGTGATGTCGTCTTATATGTACTTGTAATCTTTGAGGGGAAGATAACAATCCCTTGCATGTTTTGTTTCGTTTGAAGAGAAAATTGGGTGCGGTTCTTTTTTACCAGTATGATGAGAACAAACAAATGTACAAATAAAAGATCTCCCTACTATGTATACTACCAGCAGATCTAGCTTTACAGATTGAGACAGTAATTATTTTGAGTCCCCCAGAAGAATCCTCATTCCTAAAACGCCGTGCCATGCAAACAACCTTTGACAAAATCCCAAGTTTAAAACCCCCCTTGCCAATTTTATAAACCCCCAATAAACAAGGACCAAACCAAGCACCAGCAGATTACTTTTCTCGAGCCAAGACCATCTTTTCTCTCTCGCTTTTCCGGGCCTGGAACTGCTTGCTCGAGTGCTTCCGCTCGTTCTCCTCGCGGCGCTTGATGGACTTGAGCTCCTCGTTCTTGATCTCGCCAGCCTTCTTGACGACCTTTGGTGTGTGTCGGTGGCGCTTAATGCGGGCAATCTCGGGCATGTGGCCGTAGCGGCGGACGAGGGCGTCGTTGTACTCGAGGGCCTGACGGTGGCGGGCAGATTTGACGCCCTGCCTCTGGGAGGCGTTTGCGCGCCAGAGGCGGATGTTGCCGTCGTCGGAGCCGGAGAGGAGGTACTTTGCGTCGGGGGTCCATTTGGCGGAGAGGACGCGCTGCATGCGCTTTGTGTGGTACATGTCGCGGGAGTGGCCGCGGTCGCGGTTCCAGAGGCGGACGGTGCGGTCCCAGGAGGCGGAGACGAGCTCCTCGCCGGTGGGGGAGAACTCGACGTCCATGACGGCGGCGACGTGGCCCTTGAGGACGTTGCGGGCGCGGTCCATCTTGCGCATGTCGAAGAGGTAGATGTTGTGGTCCTCGGAGGCGGCGGCGAAGTTGAAGGCCTCCATGGGCGACCAGGAGATGCGGTTGCAGGCGAAGGTGAGGACGGACTTTGCGACGGCGGCGGAGGTGCGCAGGTCGTAGATGACGATGGAGCGGTCGTTGGAGCACGAGGCGAGGACCGACGTCTCGACGTAGTTGAAGGCGACGTTTGTGATTGTGTCGGTGGAAGTTGGCCAGTGGAGCACCTCGGGGGCGGCCGTGTGCCGCTCGAGATCATAGACGGAGATGACGCTCGACGCAACGGCAAAGGCATTTTTCGAGCGGTGGTGCGAGAGACTGGTGAAGGCGCCGGCGCCGAGCCAGGACGAGATCGGGGCCGAGTCGCTAGGCAAGTTGTACGGATCGTAGAGCTTGACGGTGCGGTCGGCGGCGCACGTCAGCAGCTTCTGGTCTCTGGTCCACTCGAGGCCCTTGACGATGTTCTCGTGCGCCGTGGTATGCCAGACTTCCTCCCTCGAGGCGAGATCCCAGACCTTGACGACACCATCACCACTGCCGCTGGCGAAGCGCTCGAGCGAGTTGGGGTCCTTTGCCAGCGAGTAGACGCCGTCGACGTGGCCCCTGCCCATCTGGCCGATGAAGGGCGCGGCGTGCATTCGCTCCAGCTTGACGGCATTGAGGGCTCGTTTGTACTCGCGCGCTCGCTCAAAGGGGTGGACGGCCGAGTCGAGGTTTCGCGGCTGCTTGACGGTGTCGGTGCCGGGAGGCTGGTGGGCCGATACGGATCGGCTGATGGCCTTGATCTTCATGTTTGGCGTTTTTATTTTTTTGCTAATTTTCTATGCAATTGCTGTTTGTGATGGTATTCAGCTTAGGGTTGGTAGTTGGTGGATGGCGCAACTGGGAGGCATCTGAATTTTTATCAAGAGGTCAAAAGCTACAGAAAATTAGCACTTCTCCAATTGCTGCTGCTGGCTTGTAGTTTTCAATTGCTTTCGCGGGGAGAACTTTTTTTTCGTTATCGCGATGCTGGGGAGGTTCCGATAAGAGGCGGAATTACTAATACTCCGGCTCACTTTGCTCCTAATCGATATGGCGGGCGCGTTCTCAACACTGCGCATGGAACTGCTGGCTTCTCAACTCTACTTCACTTTCTCTTAACGGCACTTTGTTATCAAAGTCTGCCCCCCTCATCACGGCAAGCTTTTGCATATTTCTTATCCTTGCTTTCTTTAACGCTTGAATCGGGAAACATAATCGAACCAATCCAACTTTATTGCCCTTCGTGCGCCGGAGTCCGGCCAGCTTTTTCGTCAGGATGGATGCCTTGCATTATGATCCGATGGCTATGGACGGGGAGCCCGAGCAGCCCCAGGTCAAGATTTCAGCGGTATGAAAGACTCTCATGGGTTGCATTAGTTGAGTATTGGCCTGACTGTTTTTGTTTTTTACCGTACTCCAGGCCGATAGCACACGCGTGGACTTTGAGCTCTCAAGAACGAATCTGCCGTTCGCCAACGCCCTGCGACGAATCATCCAGGCCGAAGTGCCGACAATCGCCATCGACTTGGTAGAAATCGAGGTCAACAGCTCTGTCTTGGCCGACGAGTTCATCGCACATCGACTTGGCCTAATTCCTCTCGACTCCAAGGGGGTCAACGAACTCAACTATTCCCGTGACTGCGACTGTGAACAGTACTGCGAGCAATGCAGTGTCAGCCTCACGCTGCACGCAAAGTGCACAAGCGACGAAATCATGAAGGTCTATGCTCGGGATTTGGTTGCTGATGGACGTCATGCGAATTCGGTTGGAACTCCCATCATTACGGATCCGGAGGGTCTGGGGTGCTTGATTGCCAAGCTGCGAAAGGATCAGGAGCTCAAGATTACGTGTATTGCGAAGAAGGGCATTGCAAAGGAGCATGCAAAGTGGATGCCGACGTCCGCAGTTGGCTTCGAATACGACCCTCACAACAAGCTGCACCATCTCGACATGTGGTTTGAAAACAATACTGACCCGGAGAAGGAATGGTAAGCAGACAATCTTTTTCCGAGGTGGCGGTCTGGGTGGCAATCTAACATGTGCTCTAGGCCCAAGAGCAAATACGCTCAGTGGGAGGAACCCCTTCAAGAAGGCGAGCCCTTTGACTATGACGCAGTGCCGAACCGATTCTACTTCGAAGTTGAGGCATCAGGAACCATGGAGCCGGATTTGATTATTCAAGGAGGCATTCGGGTATTGCAGCAAAAGATTGGAGGGCTGCTAAAGGGACTGGATCCCAGAAAATACGGTGGCGACGATACCGACATGGACGGCCCCCGAAGTCCCGATATGAACATGGATGGCGGCACAACACCTTGGCAGGACGGCGGATACACAACTCCATACGGAAACAATACGGCATACGGCGGTGGAAACACTGCCTATGGAGGCGGCACTTCATACGGCGGCAGCGCAACGGCCTACGGAAATGGCACGGCTTATGGCGGCAGCTCGACGTCGTATGGTGGCTCTGCGGCGGGCGGCTCGAATGCAGGATACGGATCAGGACCTTATAGCCAGGGCAACTCTTGGCAGTAAACGGATGAGGGCGTTTGATGGGATGACTGGGAACCTTTTTTTGATTTTTCTTATCTCGCATGAGCAAGGATGATTTCACGCTTCTGGATTGTACAATATTTTGGGGGCCAACAGCGTATTAATTAGAGAGGTGAGTCGGATTCTATTTCTGAAAACCGAGAAAAAAAAAGGAATGTAAGCAAAAAGCAAAACAAAAGCAGACACTCTGAAATAATATCCATGGATACCCTCTTGCCAGTCGTTTGTTCATTCTACCTACTTGTCTATGTATGGATATGTCCAGAAAGAGTCAGGGGCGCCACGGCCCCTGGTGATGTGAGTGTGGTTTTTGTCTCGTCAAGAAAATACAAAATGCGAATCGAAGGACAGCAGAAAAGTGAAGGAAAGATGAAAGGAAACAGAAAAATGCCGAGGTGAAACAACCGCCGAGAAATCTATCAAAACGCCGCCCGCATTTTTTATACAAACCCGTCACCCATCACTCACTCATTGGATTGATTGCTTTTTTTTTCGCCTTGTCTCTCCCCTTACCCAAAGCATTGTCGCCTGCCGGTTTGTCTATGTGGCTTTCTCATCCAAGCCTTTTACCTTTCTATATACCTTGCGGTGCATCTCTAGGAAGACGAATGTACAAATAGTGTGTCTATCGAGGTCAGTGGATGGGGGAACAAACAGGGAGCAGGTTTCTTTGTCGACTTACGGACCAAGCCGCAGGAAGCTGGGCACCCAGCCCTTGAACATCCAGCGGATACCCTCGGCTCTGTTGATGTCTCTTACAAGATGCAGGATGCCTTGCTTGTGCGACGTGGACATGACACGAGTCTTGATGACGTCGATGGGGCTCGTTGCCGTGGCAGCAGCCAGGCCGGCCAGGAAGGACGCAGTGAAGTGCGTGGTGAGGGAGTCGCCCATCGGGGTGTAGTCCAGCAGCAGGCGCTTGAAGGTGTCGTACGTGGCGAGCTGGCCGGCGGTCATGACGGCGGCGCGGCAGCTGTTGGGCAGCCAGCCGCGGAACCAGCTCAGGGCGCCCTCCTCCCTGGCCATGCGGACCATGCCGTCGATGGCATGCTTATAGTTGCGGCGCTCGGCCGGCGGCAGGGCGGCGTCGTGCTGCATGCGCACGTTGATCACATCGGCAAAGTTGCCGGCAATGCCGCCGACGAAACCCGAGCCGACGGCCATGGCTATCAGCGCGGGGAACGACGGCTCCTTGCCGCCATGGCTCCGGATGTAGCGCTGCTTGACCTCCTCGTAGATGCCGAACCGAGCGGTTGAGTACGTGAGCTGGCGGAGCAGCGACGCCGAGATGCCGCTGTAGAGGCCGAGCGGTCCATCGTTTTTCACGACGTGGACAAAGGTGCCGCTCATGGACTTGGGCGCATCGGGTTTGCGAGTTTGCAGGCGGACCTGGTTTCGAGAGAGTTAGAAGAAGAAGAAGGTAAACCCTTTGTTTCACATGAAGCTTTTTTCTCAAAAACTTGGGACATGGAATATCGCGACTGGGGGGTTGCGCCGAACATCGGCGGATGCAATTGGGGTCACATCTCAAAATGCCGTACCTTGACTATTGTATTATAACTGGGTCAGCACGGGAATTGGAAGGGCGCAGCAGCAGCAAAGACGAGAATCCAAAAAAAGAAAAAAAAAAAAAAAAAGGAGGCAAAAGGCACACATACTCAAGTCCAATGGATGCGTAACGCAGGCGGCCAAGCTGCTTGCGCTTCCTCCAAACCAGAAGGGATACCGAACGGCCGGCGCTCTCAGCTTCTTCTTCTTTTCGGCTTGCAGCTGCTGCGGCTCGGCCGCCTGAACTGCAGATGCTGAGGTCATCGTTGCCGGTTGCGCAACAGTGTCGAGTCGAGAGGGTTCAATGAACGACAGAGGCGACAGAGAGCTACGGAAGGGACATTCCGCTGAGGAAGCATTCAAGATATATTTCTTCCCTTATTTCCGAGTTTCTGGGTCGGGGTTTTTGTACTTGTTTCCGCAACCCCTAGTTCCCCGTTCTTTTTTTTTCCTCAGCTGCTTTTTTCTTCTCCTTTCCCACGATATCCGAAAACTGGAGCCGGGTAGCGGTAGCAAGGAAGAAGGGGGGATGAGATCTGACGGGCGCAAAAGGAACAAACGGCGAGGGAGCGAAGCCGGCACAGCTTAACTGCAAGCTTGGTGAATTGATTGGAAATACTTGGAGGATTGTCTGATTCTGCTGGCACTTAAACGGAGCAACTTTATCAGCCCCGTAGATTTTTCTTATCCAGATCGGCTAATTTGCAGCCGTCCGTTGACGTCGGCGTGGCAGAAAACGCAGCCGCCCGGGGCCGAAAGGCGGTGAGGACGTCGCAGCTGGATTCAATGGTTGCATGTCATTCATTACAATTTACAGGTATTCTGATGGGATTTTGCAATGCATGCATGTGCTAATCCGTTAGATTACTAGCAGCGTGCTAACAAGCTCGTGGCACTGCTCCCTGCAGGCGCGAGTGGTATGTTGAAATCATGTCCTGATGCATTATTACGTATGGGAAGCCCGTGTCAAATAGGCAAGTCGGTGAAAGCAAGACCTGGCGGGGGGAGAGCCAAACTTGTTCCACGGCTCTCGGGCCCCCCGTTCTCTTGCATCTGATTTTTTTTCTTCTCTACTCCTTATGCCTGTGTTTGTGCTCGTCTTGCCCCGTCGCTTTCATTCGTTGATTGTGCTGCTCCGCTATTTTTGACATTATGCTTGTGCTGTGAATTGAATTTACATCTTGGATGATTGAATGAGTGGTAGAAGAAGAAAAGAGACAAGACATGGCCTACGTCGGTTCAGCATTCCACCCGCTCTCCCATCCGTCACGAAAGACGACCCGTGAAATGCTACAGAGGGAGCAGGATGACGCCATTATCCGGACTACAGGCTATCACCGACGAGATTATGGCATGTCTGTTGTCCATGTCTGGCCCAGCGACCATTCCAAAGTGCGGTCGTCCATCTTGACGTCGTCCATCGTCTCTCGGGCGGGCTTGGGTGACCTTGATCGGCTGCCGGTGGAATTACTGTTGCAGGCTCTCCGTCAGATGGACATGCAAGCGCTCTTTGACCTTCGTCGGGTCAACCTCCGGGCGCGGCAAATCGTTGATTCCCTGAAAGAGTACAAGGCCGCCGTGTCTTACGGCCTGACGGCTTACTGTGCGCTGTTGCGGATGAAGCTCGCGGCTCACGTCACCCTGCTGGACTTCTACCGAGTGCTGTGTTCTCAGGACTGCACCTTTTGCGGAAAGTTTGGCGGCTTTGTCTTTCTGCCGACGTGGATCCGCTGCTGCTTCGAGTGTATCGAGGAGGATCCGGAGACGAGGATGGTGACGGTGGCCGAAGTACGGAGACTGTTTCGGCTCACCCGCGCGGAAGTCGGCCGGCAACGGTCGTTCCAAGCACTGCCGGGAATCTACACCACGGGACTGTACTCGATGGAGAAGTCTTACCAGAGAGGCCGTGTCAAGCTGGTGCCTTATTTCCCTGCCATGAAGGAATTCGGCGATCGGCTGGACACGAGCGCGGCACGCTCCCAGCATCAGCCCTTTTGGGACCCAATCCACAATTTCATGGCGTCGTGCGAACTGCCGTACTATGATCCGCGGGCCCGGACGGTCGAGTATGGAATATCATGTGCCGGCTGTGAGAGGAGTATTGCCGGGCAGGCTCCCGGGCAGGCTCCGTCGAGAGCGACAACCGCTCCGTGGGACAGGGTGTTTTCGCGAGACAACTTCTTGAAGCACTTTAAGATTTGTGCACATGCGCAGAAAATGTGGGCGTCTAGCCCAGAGGGTGTTCTCGAGGCCATCATCAAGCGAGATGCTTCCCAGTACTAAGTGATGACGGTCGGGATAATCACTCGGCTGACATGAGACTGTTATACTCGGAACCTCAAGTGTTTAACTTGAATCTAGGTTAAGTGAGTCTTGGTTGGAGGCCACGAGCATGACTCATGAATTGTTTATGACTGGCGTTTGATTGCATTGTTCGGAGTCAGGTACGGATTGCATAGCATCTGGGTTATGATTTATAGGTAGGCCATCATATTTGAGATTGGATTTGTACATATGAACTCTACAAAATACTATCGGGAGGTTTCTATCGTTTAAAGGCACACTTATACTATCTACATATTACACATACAAAAAAAAAAGGAAAACAATGTAATGGTCACCATTCGTCGTTGAATGACAAAAAATGAATCTGACGAGAGTGGGACTCGAACCCACGCGGATTGCTCCACCAGGAATTGCTGTTAAGGTAGCCTTAACCTGACGCCATAACCAACTCGGCCATCTCGCCAATCCGATTGATGTTGAGGCGATGAAGCAGAATGTGGATATGAAGCCAGCCCTTAGGCCTAGCTCCAGGGTAACAAGCCCGGATCTCTTTTGGGTCACCCACTTGGCACAATATGCGTTTAAGCGGGCGTTGGTGGGATGGCATGAGCTCAGAACGTCCAAACTTGAGGCCGATGAGAGTGAGCTTTTCACGGCTGAATTGGTGTTGGACATATTCTGGCTGTCTCTCTATGAGGCATTGAAGGCAGGCATTTTGTACTTGTTTTTCTTTTAGACAATGTCATTGGTCGGAATAGGAAGCATGCGGTGCCGCCTTGGCCCGTCACTCAGAGCCCGGCAGCTCACTTTGAGCTCAAGAGCGTTGCGACAGGGATTTACCTATCGATTTTATTCTGAAGGTTAGACACACTCTGCGAATTGCCTGTTATAAGATGAGGCAATAAAGGAAGAGATACAATACTGTCTACTCAATTTCGGTTTCTGATGAAGCATTGAATCTAACTTCTCCAGCTACCTCAACGGAGCCCAAAGAATCAACATCAACATCAACAGTGACTATTCGAGGAGCCACTCATCCCACACAGAAGCCTTGGTTCAACGTGCCGAAAAATATTGTCGCCAAAACATCAAGGCGTCTCCATCTCCAGAATGACCATCCAATCGCCATCACGCGGCAGATCATCCAGGCCAACTTCCCGCAGCCAACGTACAAATACTACAACGAGTACAGCCCCGTGGTGACAACAAAGCAGAACTTTGACTCGCTGGGTTTCCCGGCAGATCACCCTGGACGGGCCCTTACCGACACGTACTATCTCAATGAGAAGCTACTGCTGAGGACACACACCAGCGCACATCAGGCGGATACCTTTAGGGCGAACGAGAGCGACGGCTATCTCATCTCGGCGGACGTGTATCGACGAGATGCCATTGACCGAAGCCACTACCCAATCTTCCATCAGATGGAGGGCGCGCGGTCATGGGATCGCAACAAGGTTCCCAACGGAGACATTGCCGCGGCGGTCATGGAGGATATTGAGCGTCTACCCAAGCACGACGTGGTGGTGGAGGATCCTAACCCGCCCATGCATCCTGAGCGAAACCCGCTGCAGGAGGCTCATCACTCGGCGGCGGAGGCTGAGGCGCTCGGCAAGCACCTGAAGCGGTCACTCGAAAACATGGTGGTCGACATCTTCACTAGGGCAAAGGCGGCGGCTATCAAAGACGACCCGGACTTTGTGGATGAGCCCCTGAGGATGCGGTGGGTGGAGGCTTACTTTCCCTTTACCAGCCCGTCGTGGGAGCTGGAGGTGTATTACGCGGGCGACTGGCTCGAGGTGCTGGGCTGTGGCGTGGTCAAGCAGGAGCTCTACATCAATGCCAACGTGCCATCGCAGGTGGGCTGGGCCTTTGGCATCGGCATCGACCGCATCGCCATGCTGCTGTTTAAGATCCCGGACATCCGGCTCTTCTGGTCCGAGGACGAGAGGTTCCTGTCACAGTTTACGGGCGTCTCAGCCAGCCTGGACACGCTAAAGCCCTTTGTGCCCTTCTCCAAGCACCCGCCCAGCCCCAGAGATGTGTCGTTTTGGATCCGCTCGACGTCCCCGGCGGGCGGCAACGACAAGGCCGTCTTCCACGAGAACGACGTGATGGAGCTGGTCCGCAGCATCGGGGGCGATGAGGTCGAGAGCGTGAGCCTCATTGACGAGTTTGTCCACCCCAAGACGGGGCGCAAGAGCGTGGCGTACCGCATCGTCTACCGCCATCTGGAGCGGACGCTGACGGGCGCGGAGACGAACGCCATTCACGAGAGGGTGAGGAAAGCCTTGGTGGACAGACTCGGTGTTGAACTACGGTGAAGCGGATGACAACCGAAAGACCGGCGATGGCTCTTGCAGGAAACATTGAAGATTCCATTGTCCATTGGGCTGGGGGGCTGAGTGAGGCTTGGCTGGCGCTATTACGTGTGAAAGGGGGGGAGAAAGAGGCGAGGAGATTCTGCCCCATGAAGCTTTGAGGGGATGTAGCGTTTAGCAGTGAGGCTGAGAGATATTGTTATGCAAAGACGAGAGTGGGAACTCGGCCGGGCTGATCTTGGCAAGCTTTGATCGAGATCTCGGAACGGCGTTGGTTGGCAGGCCGTAGAGGTGGCCGTGTGCATGCTTGAAAACGTGGAACGCGGCCAACTCAGCCAACCTTGTATACTAGACTATTCACATTTCATGATTTACCACACATGTACTCCGCACTCTTTCCCCCTTATACAAAACAAACATAGCCCGAATGCAAAATTGCAATTGAAAAATGACATTTGAATTATTTGGCATTGGCCTCCTTACATACGCCTCGTGGTCAACCTGGCAGGATACGCATCATCACAGGCTTGCTGCGCCTCGCCGCTTTGACAGCAGCACACAAAAAAACGAGCTGAGCTTTCAAGCGCCCAAGCATCAACGGATCAAGGCTAGATCTGGGATTAAAAGTGACAAGGGGGCACAAAAGCAAGGAAAAAGGAAAGCGGCACGTTCGGCACGATGAAAGCCGGGCTTTTGAAGGTTGGATGCAGAAGAGGAACAAAAATGGGCGTTGGGGATTTGCTTAAGCGAGATGAGGTTGTTCTAAAAGGCAAACGATGTATTGGGAATGTTGTTGAACGGCTCAGCCACAGGGAGTCGTTTGTGCTGAGTGTGGCTGAAGCGTTGTTGAATGAGTAGGATACAGGGGATTAGTCATTCGATGTGATTGTTCTGCGGAATGACGTTTGTGAGGCATCCCATTGGATGGGCCGGAAGTGAGAGAGGCAGCTTTTTAAGGTTACAGCGTGGCTGATGTTTGATATCTTTCACGCTCAGCCTAGAGTTTGTCATGTACTGTTGTCAAAAGCTTAATGCAGATGTTATGATTATGACAGGCTACGACAACTGCAGGGTGATTGTATATATGTGAGGCGGAAGCGTAAGCGGATTCCATGGGCATTGCATCTTGTAAACGTTGTTCGGGGAATATTGCGCCGAGGGCTGGGATGCTCGTACACGGCTCGTGCTTGAGGCGTAGCACCGACTCCATACCATACCATGATACAGGCACGAGGGCTATCAAACAAGCCCACCTAGCTGGAAACGGCATCTTGCGGTCCCTTCAACATAACACAGCCCTCGAGGCAAACCGCGATCGGGACACATGGCCCGGCTGGACATGCATACGGAGCAACGTACGTAAGTTTATGGTGGCGGGCGATCATGCGCAAAAGGAAGATTCAAGAAAATCGTCTCCAGTGACAACCCAAGAAGACTCCACCTTTTACATGGCTGGATCATTGCACCGCCGTCTCAAAGGCGAATGGGTGAGGGGGAAGATAACAAGTGGATTCGGACTTCTGTTACGTTCTGCAGGATTTCGCTAGTTGAATTGTTTCGAATGCTTTGTATTATTTCCACTCCCGAGAGGGGGTTTGATTTTGATGCAAGAACTCGCTTCGGAAGGCCAGGAAGCGGGATAGGTGAATGGTGAAGCTGCTACTGCTAGTTCTATGTAAGCCAAGGATAATAGCCGCCCACGAGAAGAGACGGGGGTGTGTTGACGGGGCGAGATTTCCGCCGGGTTGGGATGCAGTTTGCCGGAACTTGTACTTGTACTTTCTGCAATGTACCCATGGCAGGCTACGGTATTGACGACTGGATAGAGTAGGTCCCTACGGGGTGCGGAGTGCGAGATGGATTGGACATGCGACAGCTTTGTTGATGTGATGTTGCACGAGATGGAGTTGCTCGAGGGACGGCGGATACCTGCCAGTCGAGGGCCGCTGGACCCATGGGAGAAGAAACCGAGTCAATACCGAGTCCTGTGGAAGTGACAAGAAAAAGAAGGAAAAAGAGGCTTTCAGCCACAGAGGAGAAGAAAGGTTATGCTTAGTCTGTCACTGATTAATTGTGTCTGGACAGATTCCAAAACCTGCTGGCAGGAAAACGTCGGTGACGGCGTGTGTGTACCTGGAACTTGCTTGGAAACCTCAGAGTTGCTGCATCGGGTGTACCGCGAAAGTCGTCGCACAGCCTCAATGTGCCAGTGGGTTCACGGCGGGGGACGTTTCCTCTCAGCGACGTGATACTTGTGTGCTGTTTGAAGGATACTTGAAAAATACTTTTAATTCATCATGATAATAGGGAGAATTAATGTACTCTTCTAGTACATAACTCAGGCACCTCCTATTGTTCACATGTACCACGTCTGCGCCGTATTGCCGCTAGACTGAGGTGTCCAAAATGGGGAACTGGAACGACATGAGTTCAATTGTTGCACTGGCCTTTTCGCAGCCATCGTTCAGGTACCTGCTGGTTCCCCCAATCAGGGCACATCACGCCTTGTCATCTAAGGTATCTTCATACACACAGTCGTACTCGTAAGCAATACGCCCCGGGGCTTTTTGTGGCGATTCAAAAATTTCACCTTGCAGGGGCACACAAGAAAAAGAAGGACAAAGAAATTCGCACTCGCACGAATTCGCCCGCCCGCATTGACTGGTTGAGCTGCTTGCATTACTCATTACTCGGGGCCATGCTGCACTGCCCCAGTACATCGCAGGTACCTCCATCGCCCATATCGCCCGTAGCAGGTACTTTGCGCCGCTGTAATCAGTTGCACGGGGTACCGCCAGCGCTAAGCATTGGGCCACGCCAATCGCGGCTCCACCGCTTCCATCTGCCCTTTTTGCGCAGCCAATCCTGAGCCACTGCAGTCCCGTGGCCTCCATTAACCTTTTGCACTTGTTCCGCCTTCTGTTTCGGGCTTGATTGTTATAAGATTGCCTCCTCTCTCCTCTTCTTTTTCCCTCTCCTCAAGAACAAGACGAAAACACCAACAGCCTGCTCTACCATCTCGACTGCTGAGTACAGCGAATACTACATCTTCGGACGACTACGGATACGGCTATAGCAGCTCTATAACCGCCGAACTTGCACCGAACACGTCACACGACACCCCGAGCTCAGCTTGATATCAAGGGCATCGTTAAGACTACGCATCTGCCTTTTATGACTCCGATCAGACGTTAACCACAACGCGATCCAATACTTTTTCACAACCTACATCACAATGGAGACACCTAATCTATCAAGGTCCTCTTCCACCTCATCCCGCAACAAGGCGAACCTGAGCCTGGATCTCTCCAACCTCCCGCCACTTGTTCAGCCCACTCCTCCTTCAAACACACTCATCTTCACCAACCTGAACAACACCGACATCTTCCTGCCCGAGAACCTGCAAACCATTCGCGACCTCATCGAGCACACAGCACCCATACATTCGTTTGCGCCACTCAAGTCCTTCCGCCGCATCATCGTCTCCTTCTTCGACATCGATGCCTCATTAGCGGTGCGCCAGGTATGGGACGGTGAAGCCGTCATGGGCGAGCGCATCAAGCTCTACTTTGGCCACTCCACGCCCATTGAGGCCAAGCCAGAGCACCTGGAACTTCCCGACGCCGGCAAGCTGTTCTTCATCTCGCCACCCGCCAGCCCTCCCCACGGCTGGGAGATGCGCCTCGAGGATGCGCCCAACAAGCAGGTCCACGCTGATGATCTTGCCGAAGCTCTTGCCAAGCTTCACCACCGTCCTATCCCCACCTACGACTCGCCCATTACCCCTACTGACGGCGGTGTCCCCAACTTTGGCACTCGGAGTCGCAGCTCGACTCTCATCTACAAGCCCGATGCCGAGACCAGCCCCGGCATTCCTGCCGTGTTTGTTGAGGACATGACGGATGAGCCGAGTGCCTTGAGCCCGCTCGAGGTCTCGAAGCCCATCATGGCTCAAACTGCTCGACCTCCCGTTGAGCTGATGAACGACCTATAAATGGGGGGTTTTGGACACGTTGACATGATGGACGGTGGGCATACGGATTTTTTATCATTTCTCTTTATTTTTTTATCTTCTCTGTACGCTTTTTTGGGAAGACGGTTTTTGGTTGGCGTTGGCAGAGATATGACGCACGGCTACTACTTTTGGTTTCCGAAGATTGTTGATTCTTCGTGTGGACCTCATTATTAATATGGATATGGAGTTGAGGTTGTTTTCTTTTCATTATTTTCATGGAGTTGTCTGAAAAGCAGCAGAGATTCTTGTCTCAGAATACCTACCTAGATGTGTACCAAACGATAGATGGGCGTAACATCAACAGCCATACCACGTGGCTGGATAGAATTGTCTAGTTCAATTAACTTGATCAAGCACATATTATTTGCATTTTCATTCAAAATGACTGCTTTTCTTTATACGTGACATGTATTGCGGCTTTTGAGTTCCATGCATTGCGGCTTTTGAGTTCCATGCATTGATGATTTATATCCAGCTTGTGATTAGCGATTGCAGAAGTGCGGCTGGCCCCACATCGATCCCCCCACTAACGATACCTAAATTGATTTTCCTCTTGCAGCCTTGCGCATTGGCATATTTTTCTTTCCAACAGACAAGAGCATCGGTTTTGCCCTTGCTCTCACACGTGCTCCCCGACAATGAGCTGCTCGTGCCGCGCCGTCCCATGGCGGACGTTTGCGCGTGGCCTCGCCCAGATTCACCGGCCCGACGCTTCTCCAGCCGTGCAGTTTCGATGGCCGGCCCGTCCTTTGGTGGTCTTGGGGCAGAATCGTAGACTGCACGCTTCGGGACTTAAGAGGCAAGATGGAGCGGTGACAGCGGTGGATACGAAGAAGAATGGAGAGGAGGGATCTCAGGGTGCGACTGTCGACAATGCGCAACCAAGCACGGCGAAAGCGCTGGATGAGATGGCGTCGAGTATAGACGCTGAGGCGGATTCACAACCGGCCGAGAGGAAACGGACGAGGAGGGATGGAGGTGGGAAGAGGAGATTTGCTGCTGCAGATGGAGGAGATGGTTCAAAGAATACGACATCAAGAGCAAAAATGGAGCGAAAAGTCAGGCCAAAGTCTACCGAAACCCAACCGACAGATTCAGCTGGGCAGTCTTCAAATCCAAGGCCTAGGACCCAAGAGCCGTGGCAGATCCAGAAAGCAGCGCTCAAAGAGAAATTCCCAGAGGGATGGCAGCCGCGCAAACGACTCTCACCAGACGCCCTGGCTGGAATCCGAGCTCTCAATGCACAGTTCCCCGACGTTTACACCACAGATGCGCTGGCAGACAAATTCCAGGTGTCGCGCGAAGCGATTCGACGAATCCTCAAGAGCAACTGGAGGCCATCAGTAGATGAAGAAGAGGATCGCCAGCAGCGCTGGTTCAAGAGGGGCAAGCAAGTGTGGGAGCAGAAGGCGGCGCTGGGGATCAAGCCGCCGCAGAGATGGCGAATGGAGGGCATCGCGCGAGACCCGGCGTATCATGAATGGAGTAAGAAGGCATCGCAGCGCGAGCAAGAGTGGGAGGAGGAGGAGATACGCAAGTATAGGGCGTATCGGGAGAAGATGAAGAAGAAGGCGGAGGGGAAGACGAAGTTGTGAGAAGTCATCTATCATGATTTTGCGTGTACGATTGTGTGGTGGCATGGCATTGATGGGTTATATAAATTTGTTGGTTTTGGGATAGACTCTGCTCTGGGATATATCATGGGTTACGGCATCATCACGGCATAAGCTTTGCATATGGACATTTTTGTACAAATCTAGACTGAATGAATACCTTGGTATAATAAACTGATGAGAAGCACTCCATAATGAAGAGATGATCATGAGAGGCCGTTTCAGCCCTCCACCGCAAGATGAAACAATCATGGACACCCCCAAATCCCTTCTCCAGCACATCAAAAGCTCAGACACAACCAAAGGCGTTTCATCTCATCTCCGCTACCAGATCCGTCGAAAAGAAAAGGCGTTGACAAAGAAAATGCGTCTGACCAATTAAATTTCAGGGCACAGGCTGCGGCGTCGCGAAACTGACTAGCTGGAGCCCAGGGGGAGCGCTAAAACGGTTTCATGAGATGGGACGCTGTGACTTTGATTTTCTTATAAAAGAGCTTTTGATTCCTGTTTTTGACGGGTGTTGGAGTCGACGCCTTTATTTTCTTCTGCATAGTAATGATCCTTCTTTTTCATTCGGTTTGTTGGCAACATTCTTGAGGTCATTATTTTTACTGCGTTTGTCTTTTGGGTGTTGAATTGGGCCAGTGGTACTTTTTTTTTCATGTGATACCCTCCACTGCGGCCACTTTAGTTCAAGCACCAGATTTCATCTCCTTTATACATACTCCTTTCCTGACATCTAAACCTCATATCAACCACACAAACCAAATCACCGCCATCATGCCTCCAGCAAGCTACTCGCGCCCGCCGCAGCACGACTCGTGGTTCGCGCCGCTGTCCGTCGACCTGATCCTCAAGGTCCTCAACGTCACCATCTTCCACCCCTTTATCTGCTGGCTGATCCCGCTATGCTTGCGCGCCCAGACGACCAAATGGGAGGCGCCGCCCATGGTGGGCGCCATTGCCTGGGCCATCTTCATCTCGGTCATGTGGATCGCGAGCGCGGTCAACCAGCGCATTGCCAACGGCGCGCCGCGCGAGGTGGACCTGGGCGAGGAGGTGATTGTGGTGACGGGCGGCGCGAGCGGGCTGGGCATGCTGGTGGCCGAGGTGTATGGCATGAGGGGCGCGAGCGTGGCCGTGTTGGATGTGAATGAGATGGAAAATGGCGAGGCGAGGGGCGTGACGTTTTACAAGTGCGATGTGAGCGATAAGGAGCAGGTGGCCAAGGTTGCCGTTGAGATTGAGAAGGATGTGAGTGTTTGATGAAGATCTAGACGATGAGATTGGGATTCTTGACTGACTGGATTCTAATAGCTTGGTACGCCTACTGTGCTCATCAACAATGCTGCCATCGTCGTGGGCAAGCCGCTGCTGGACCTCTCCATCGATGAGATCGAGACCAGCATCGGCACCAACCTCCTGGGTCCCTTCTACTGCCTCAAGACGTTCCTCCCAGCCATCATCCGCGGCGGCCGCGGCGGCACCATCGTCAACGTGTCCTCCGTCATCGGCCACCTAGGTGCCGCGCAACTGACCGACTACGCCGCCGCAAAGGCCGGCCTCACGGCGCTGCACAAGTCGCTGGCCGCAGAGCTGCGCGAGTCGCACCCGGACATCCGCACCGTGCTCGTCACGCCGGGCCAGCTCAGCACGCCGCTCTTCTACGGCGTGCAGACGCCAAACAGCTTCTTCGCCCCCGTGGTCGAGCCCGTGGACGTTACGAAGGAGATTGTGGCGGCGATTGATGGCGGCAAGGGCGTTACTGCTGCGATGCCGTTTTACGCGCGGTGGGTGGATTGGTATAATGTGTTGCCGGTGGGGGTGCAGCTCGTTGCGAGGAAGCTTGCTGGTGTGGATAGGGGGATGAAGACGTTTATTGGGAGGACGGGGTCTGCGGAGGAGTCGAAGAAGATGAGGTAGATGAAGGGGAGGAGAGGAGAAACCAAGAAAGAGGGGGTGCTGGCGTCTTCTCTTTCTGTGTGGTTTGGTTGTTTTATAGAGGAGGAGAAAAAGGAGAAAGGGTTGTTGATGATTTGATGCATATTAGAGTTACAATAATGAAGCCTCATGGAGTCTTAGCATGGTAGACTGGACTAGCTGGCATTTTACAATTACAATATTTCTACTCTTTGCTTCGATGTCACTTGTCGTGACAAAAGGAAAGGTGTGGCCAATGTCTGTGCTTTATATCTGGGGAAGTGCTAGCCAGCACCCCAACTCTGCTATCCAGCACCTCAGCGAGTGCGTAAGGTTTGGGTATCGGAACAGGATCCATTAATTATGTAGCTTCAAATTTGGGATGGGATATGGGGTGCTGGCTCCTAGTAGGTAAGTTATTTCCTACGTCTATCTCTTTGCCATAAACTCCACGGTATGGCTTCAAAATATATACTGGACTGCATTTAGTGTTGTAGCTTAAACAGAACCTTGAAGCTTACCTTGCACAACGCCTGCCGGGATGACGTAGAGAAAAGAATGCCTGGTACTAATAGGCGAAATGAAATCGGGAGCATCATACGATATATTACAGACCATTTACCTCTTACAGTAGACATACTATCGCTGAGCTTGCTGCAAGTGGAATAAACCGCGACTCGTCAATTAATATCGTATTGCTGGAAATGAGCCACAGCGTGCTCCAGGCGCCGGGAGGACCCGAACCACATGGATGCCATATGAGGGCCTCATATCCGCCCCTTGCAGCAAGCCACGTGAAAGGCGATCGATAGCACTCTAGGTACAGTAAGGACAGTGCTGACAGTCTCTCCGCGCAAAAAACAATGCGACCGTGACAATTCTTTCCGAGAGCCAAGGCTTACCGGCATGCAGAAACCCGTGTTCATAAAATGAGACACTCGCTAGCACCGCGTTAGCGCCGGCCGCTTTCATGTCAGGGGCAAAGAAACGCTGCAGATTTTTCTGTTTAGTCTTTACGGATAGGTTTATCTTTTTTTCGCTACCCCAGCCAGACACATTGGCGGGTAAAAGGCGAGTTCGAGCGTTACTGTATAGTCGAGGGGAGGGGCCCCTGGTCGCGATTGGACGTGCGGGAATATCGTAAACGAGGAGGCTAGCTGGTGGTGCTGCTTTGGGCTTATACGAGGAGGCGCTTGGCGTTATCTTGGGAGGGCGAGCGTTGATGCTATTGGCTCTGGGCGCTTGTGTTTGCCCGAGTGGGATGGAGAGAGAGGAAAAGTGTAGCATGTCATGGTGCATGAGGGCGTTGTTTGACGTTTGGAGACGGCGGCATTTGATAGGTGAGGTGGCCTTTTGTGTTTACGAGCATGTTTATGCGGTCTTTGATATCCATATTGGTGAATTGGATGATATGGCAATTGGGCTTGATTGATTCCATTCCACAGCATCGTACAGAAAATGAATCAATGCAACACGAGAAATCGAAAACATGGACCTTTGCCTCGTGACCCCCATGAGCCCTGTCCTGTCCTGTCCGTGCCTGGATCCAATGCTGCTAGCATCCTCCGCCAAACCACTCGTAACTGCTAGCAGCATCAAATTGGATCCCTCCACACTCTTCTCCCACGGCCTAGCCGCATTTTGGCAGCTAGCAACGATGCAGACACAGGACGAAGCCCGATCCGCAACAACCTTGTTTCGTTTTTTACTGGCCTGGCACTTCTCACTCGTAAAATATATGGGGGTGCTGCACGATGCCATAACAATCTCATCATCGCTCTTTTGTCGACGGGATCTGCGCTCTTCTTTCTCCTCCGTCTCTCCAGCCGCTCTTTCTCGCATCACGGAGTCGCAGCTGTGTGTGCTTGTGCTTTTTTTTGGGTTTTAATTGTTCGGCCTCGCTCTTTTGACTGGCTGCCAACTGCCTGAGCGTCCGACCGCACTCGCTTCTTTTCTCTCTCTCTCTCGCTCGCTCTCTCTCTCGCTCTGGGTCACGTTGCTCTCACTTTTGTCTCCCCCTTTCCCCTGGGATTCATTCAGTGACTCGGACACTCGTCTTTTTGGTTGGACAAATTCGCCGTGCTCTGCATTTTCTCTCTCTTTTTGGGATTTCCTCGACGGCTTTTATTTGCTTAATTTGCCTTGACAATTTTGGCTTGGACCCTTTTTTTTGGTCTCTAGTTTTGAACAGTGATTCGGCTTAACCGCTCTCTCAACCCCAAACTAATTCATACACGATGCGTTGGTCTTCTGCCGCCATTGCGCTCGCCAGCGCCAAATCCTTCGTCGTGGCTCTGGATCCCGTTTCCGCCCTTGGAAACAAGTTCTTCAACAAGGACGGCTCGCAGTTCTTCATCAAGGGTATGGCCATCTGAAGCATTCAGGATGGAGAGATGATTATGTGTTGACAACCGCTTCTCTAGGCATTGCGTACCAGCTCAGGCCCCAGGATCCTCTCGTTGACACTGACCAGTGCGAGCGCGATGCCAAACTCATGACCGAGCTCGGAACAAACACCATTCGCGTGTACCACGTCGACCCCTCGGCGGACCATGATGGCTGCATGAAGGCTTTTGACGACGCCGGCATTTACGTCCTTGCTGACCTGGATACCTTTGATACTTACATTATTCCCGTGCGTCAATTCACCCATCTCATTTTCCCCCGTCTTTTGAATTGTATTGTCTGACCAATTGTATAGGAGAATAACTACTGGAATAAGACAAAGTTCGAAAGATATGCCGAGGTCCTGGATGCCTTCCAGCAGTACGACAACCTTTTGGGTGTTTTCGTTGGAAATGAGAACATTGCTACTAAAGATGATTCTCCCACGGCTCCTTACCTCAAGGCTGCTGCCCGCGACATGAAGGCGTACCGTGATGCCCAGGGCTACCGTGATATCCCCATTGGATACTCTGCTGCCGACATCCTGCAGCTTCGCCCCATGCTTCAAGACTACCTCACTTGCGGTGGCAACTCCTCTGAGACTGTCGACTTCTTCTCTCTCAACTCATACTCGTGGTGCGACCCCAGCACATACACCGAGTCTACCTACGACCAGCTGGAGTTGTACGCCAAGAACTTCCCCGTCCCCATCTTCCTTTCCGAGACTGGATGCATCGTGCCTGGCCCTCGCGCATGGGATGACCAAGACGCCATCTTTGGCCCCCAGATGGTTAATGACTGGAGTGGTGCCATCATCTACGAGTGGATCCAGGAGGAGAACAGCTACGGAATCATCACATACGCCCCTGCTGGTCAACCCGCTGGCCCTGATGTCGAGGGTGGATTCCTGCGCAAGGGAACTCCTACGCCTAAGCAGCCCGACTTCAGCGCTCTCAAGTCCAAGTGGGCGACCAACACCCCTGCCGGCGTCCACAAGTCTGACTACAACCCGAGCAAGGTGTCTACCCGCGCTTGCCCTACGTCTACTGCTGGTGGCTGGTGGCAAGTTAACGGCGATGTCGACCTGCCTACCTTGGGCCAGATTCTTGCCGTCAACACCAAGACCCACTCGGCAGAGGTGGCCACGGAGACGGAGACGGCGACAGAGACAGTTGTTAGTGTGACTGCAAGCGATGGCGCCGTCGTCGCGACTACCATGGCCATTACGGCTCCCCCTTCGACTGCGACCGACGGATCTTCTTCTGCCACTACCTCTGGCCCATCAAGCGCAACAACAACCTCCGGCGGTAGCATGGACAAGCGCATCACTTCATTCGGTGCCGGTGTTGTCGGTGCTGTTCTCGCCATTGCAATCCTCTTGTAAGATCAGCTGATGTTACTCTTTGGATTTGTATTTGTCAGACCAATATCAGATACCCAGCTACTTAATATCTTGCTTTCTTCTTCTCTTTTTAATATTACCATGCGACTTTCAGCAGAGGGACTGCGTCTTGGCCTTTGTCACCCAGCTGGTTTTTGGCTCTATGACTGGTTATGCTGATGTCGTCTTATTTATATACAACGCAACTGGTTTATCCAGAGAAAGAAAAAAAAAATTCACGAGACATGGAGGCAGGCATTTTGACTGCGTCTTTTAGCCTTGCTTCCTCTAATGCTCTTTTTATGATGGCTGAATGTTTGGAGAGGGGATGTTTTTACATGACATGTGCCGCGTAACGAGGCATGACAGTGTTTATATTTAATGCATGAAGATATGTTGTACATCAGCTGTTGATATCCCTGTTTCAGTATTGTATGATGTGTTTTGATGTAGTATTGGCGAAGCTTGCTCCCATGTGCCACGCTATTCTAACTGAGCTTGTAACCAGTGACCATTCTATTCGACGTGAGGCCTTTGGGAGTTGCAGCTTGTCTCCGTCTTCCAACGTCTCATATAGAAGAGTCATGTAACCCTGCTACTCTTGACGTACAGCGAAGAAGTGTTTGTAGTAGTATTCGTGTTAGTGGCGTTTGGGGTCGATAACGGCTCAAGTGAAGCCGTAGGAGTATCGTCGGGGGGTGACGAGGGCTGGTAGTTTTGGACTGCTCGGTCGCCGATGAAGACGAGGCTGACGATGAAGACGGCGAGGATGGAGGCGCAGAGGAGGCCCATGACGAGGTAGCGGATGCGGTGGTCGTAGCGGTGGGGGGATTGGCCCCAGGGGGTGCGGGTGTGGGTTTGGCATTGGAGTTTGCCGATCATGGTTTGTAGGGTTGATAGGATTTGTTCGTAGGATTGATGAGGTTTGTGAGGGAAGTGTTTTTTAGGGTGAGGATGGAAGATGTTTTAGATGATGGTATATAGGTATTGTATTCATATTAGGAGATGCTGATTATTGATTCTACATGTGGGATCTACTTGTGTATGCGAATGGGGGATTGGTTGGCAAGAGGGATGTGGTGTTGCGTGATGAATAGAAAGAACAATGAAGTAGTTATTGAGAGCTGAAGTTTATTAAAAACGAATTGTAGAGCAATTCTAATAGAATAAAAATAAGATTCTATTTATGTGTTTCTTGCCATTATAATAACTCAATGGTCTTGTTTTATAAGAGCAGCTGCCTTACTGGACCGAGGCATCATACAAAGTTCAGCCGTCGGGACTTGCATCGATCAACACGCACTGCACACTGAAAGAAGAGTGACATCTCGATGCATTATGTAATGCCGCTACCACTTTTTTTTTCACCTTCACCAGCCACGAGCCAAAAAGCCATACTGTAGGCGCAAGAGAAAAAATAGCAAGAGGCAATTATTACCCACCAAAGCCTTATCCGTAGCGACAAAAATCCATCCAATGAGTGCCTCGCTATCCCGCCTCTGGTGAAAAAAAGAGAGCTGCCGTTGGACGCTGCTGACTGGCTGGAAGCAAGGATAAGGATTTTTTTTCTTTATCGGTGCACGCCAGCCTCGCTCCGCCGCCGCTTTTCTGCAACACCGTTTTTGGCCTGTTTTCGATTTCTCGACTCGCAATTTAATTTCGCGCCCTCCCAATTAATTCTTGTGCCCATTGTGTATCTCGGAGCAGCTGCTTTTCGGGGCAAGAAATAAGGGCATCGGCGATCGATCTGACTCAGCAAATTTTCTGCCGCCCGCCCGCCATCATCCCGCAGATCGGGATTGCGAAACGAAGGACGGCCTCGCCCCAGATCTCGATACCGATACCGATTTCGACTTCCCATTCCGTTTGCCTTGCGCCTGGTCGACTTGGTCTTTTTGCTTCTGGCCGCAAAGACTTGCAGATGCTCCCCTGACGGGCCTGTTTCGAGGCAATTGGCAATATGGCTGAGCCGACGCAGGTTCAGACAGCGCCGACGGGCTCTCCCAGAGGTGAGATGATGATGCTCCTGCTGCTGCTGCGCTGCTTCTCTTTTCTTTTCTCCCGTGGCTGACAATGGGTTTCCTTTTCCCTTCTGGTTCGCACAGAGATCAAACAGGAGCATGAACATGAGCCGACGGGTCTCGAGGCCCTCGACTTTAGCATTCTCGCCGAGCTCGCGTCGAAGCGCCCATTCGAGCACGTAGCCCAAGACAATCACGATGAGCGTGAGCAAGAGGCCAAGAGGCCCAAAACAGAGAACCCTACCACAGAAGAAGAGACGTCCCTCGAAGATGGGCTGGCGCTGCTGGTGCAAAATGCACTCTCCAATGTCGGCGACCTGGTTAGCAAGTTCAATATCGAGACCGGAGAGGCGCATGGCAGCGATCCCATGGACGTGGACGACGCACACGGCGCCGATGCCCGCCCAGCTCCTGTATCCTTCTTGTCGGAGCCGGAAAAGTACGTGCGCATTGCCAACACGCATGCGCTAGGGAACCTTGTACGTCAATGAGATGCGATATGATCAATGCGCTCAGCTCACCAGAGGATTAACGTGGTTGCAGGCGCTTTCATTACTACTGATATTACTCCAGCAGCCTATCGATGACATGTCGAAGCTAGCAGGAGACGCAGATTCAGGATATGGGCGCTCATACGGACGATTAAAACGATCCTTCGATGCGACATGGCAGCTCTTCTCGGACGACCAGGTGCTGTCCGCCGATGAGCTGGAGATACAAGAGGCGGAAGCTCGCACCTTGTTGGAATTAGCCAACATTGCAAAGTTTGGGACGTGGCTGGTCGAGGGTGGCCTGGATTCCTTTACTGCCGCCGATAGACATTTCGCAGCTGTTTTCCGATGTCAGCTATCCGACCTGTCTTCTGGGCTCTCCCAGCTTTACCTCGCAATCCGAACCCACAAGACAATCGAGTCGCTTCTAATACGCAACGGAGATGGGCCATCAATAGAAGAGGTGGTGCAGACGATTATGCTGGAAGGACTGAATGAGCCGGCAGATGCGAGTAGCGAGCCGATTTCAGCCTCTCAACAGGAACTCTTAACTTCGATCAAATCCCGAAAAGATGTTCTTGTTGATGAGGTCAAGACCAAGGAGCCAGGTTAGTAGTGTCCATCTTGCTTTTTTATTCTGCTCTCAGGAGGTTCTAACGTGTTGTGATAGCCGCTCTAAAGGAAAAATATCCCACCGGTGATGTTTTGAAGAGCTTTTCAGCGCATGTGAGGACGACACTCGCCTCCATGACAGAGATTGGAGAGAAACTTGGAGTCTCGGCGTTGTTGAGCGACGTTGCCAATCAAGAGACAATACCGAGTGGTTCGCATGACGGAGAACTGGACCTCGACGACCTTTCTTCATTTTTCGAAAAAACCACCTCGGGCTTGGTGCAGAATGCTTTGGCTGGCTTGACGGAGGAGACCCCAGTAGAAGAGCCGGCCGTGGTTGAAGTCACGGAGACGCCAACAGAGACTGTCAATGGCGAGTCAAAGGCAGAAGCAGCTGCTCCAGTAGCAGCTCAAACTAACGGGGCCAAGCTGGACCTCATCTCGGACTACAAGGAGCTGGAGGCACTGGTTGCGGAAAGCACGTCGAATTATGTCAAAACGACGCTGCATGGCCTTTCTGCCGTTCCCTACCAACCTACAGTCCCTCAGAGCACAGGTAAGCCTCTCCCTAGCTTGCAAAACTGTTTTAATCTTTCAACTGTACTCACATAAAACTAGCCGAGACTATGGCCGCGCAGTCACCCTATCTAAGCCATCTTCATCAACACCAATCCCATCATCCCTACTATACTACCTACGCAAGCCAGCCAGCCCCGGAGCAGCAACCCCCTCAACCAACCGGATCCTCCGATAACCTCCCACCAAACCAGACATTCCCCAGTGCCATTCTTTACGACAAAGCCCGACAAGCAGCGCTGTCCAAATCATCAGCACATACTAGGAGAGAAGGGCTGCACTCCACTCGACGGCCTTGGACTCAGGAGGAAGAAAAGGCACTCATGGCCGGCCTTGATATGGTCAAGGGCCCCCACTGGAGCCAGATTCTGACCCTATTTGGTCAAAATGGAACCATTTCCGACATTCTAAAGGACAGGACACAGGTGCAGCTCAAGGACAAGGCACGAAACCTGAAGCTATTCTTCTTGAAGACCAACTCAGAAATGCCATATTATCTGCAAGCTGTTACAGGAGAACTCAAGACCCGGGCCCCAACCCAAGCTGCAAGAAAGGAAGCTGAGGAGAGAGCACGAATGAACTCTGAGGAAGAACAGGCTAAGCTGCAGGGCATCATGGCATTGGCTGGAGGACTGCAACACCCGCCTCAACAACAACAGCAGCCGCATCAGCAGCCGCGACAACAGCTTCATCACCAAGCTAGACCACCGGTTACTGTGGCTGCTGCCGTAGGTCAGAGTGTGGTAACGCCAGCCCAGGCAGCCAGTGCAGCGCAGTCGGCATCTTCGGTGCAGCAGCAGCAGCAGCATACGTCACACCTTCACCACACGCCGACGGCATCAATGGCGAGCGCACAGCAGGCCAACGTGGCACCTATCTCGCGTGGTGGCATGATCTTGCCCAACACGGCGCAGATTAAACCCGAACACCAGATGGCAGCAGTGCAGCAAGCCTCACAACCGGTCCCGCTGGCACCTCAACGGCCACAGACTCAGCTCCCTCCCCAGGTTCCCAGACCTCAGTCCCAGCCGCAGCCGCAGTTGCAGTTGCAGCAACACTCGCCACTCCAACAGCAACAGCAGCAGCAACAGCAACAACAGCAACTTCCACAGACACCGACCCAAGCCCAGACACATGTTCAAGCCCTGACACAGGCCCTGACACAAGCCCAGCCGCATACGCAGATGCCTGCACAGACTCAAGCTCAGACACAAGTGCACCATCAACAAGTCCAACTCTCCCCACAGCCGCTTCAGCAACAATATCATCAACAACCACAGTCGTCACCTCATATCCAGCCGTCCCACTCGCCAGCTCTCGGGCAACACCATCAAACAACCCCGAGCCAGCCTGGGACGCCGATCGCCTCCACGCAGCTCCAAAACGGAACAGTGGCTCATCCTTCACCTACCCCAACAATACCCTCCACACCAACCCCGTCTCACCTCTCCCAGCACATCTCGACACCCATCCAGACACCCATCCAGGCGTCGCCCGCTCCAGCCTACTCATCTCAGCCTCAGCAGGCGTCCATCCCCGCGCAAACAGAACTGCACAAGCTCGTGTCTGCACCGGAGGCGACCATGTCCCAGACTGTCGTACAAGATGACGAGGCCGCAGCAGAGGCCGCCTTGTTGGAAGGCTTGCAGGCTGCCGTTGCACAAGCTCTGGCTTCATAACACACTTTTACGAGGGAGTGTACGCATTCGAATGATTGAAGTATACGCTACTCTATCAGTTTCTGACTATTCTTTTTCCCTTTTCAGCCACGGCGCACCTAAGGAGGGTTAATAGGCGTCTTGTAAAACGGCTGGCTAGTTTTGTTCTTTGTTTTCTTTCTTCATCCCTTTCTTATATAGATTGCTCATGAGCAAGAGTATGGGAAACCAGGGGACGGCAAAGATGCCTCCAAGACAGAAAGTTTGTGCCTTTTGACATATCCAACGTCCTTTGAGCGAGACAGACTGTATATACTTTTTTTTTTCTTTTTGGTTATATAAGCGTGAATCAGGTGAAGGAGCAAAACAACAATGGAATTGCTTTATTTGAAGGGGGAAGAAGTTTGGGGGAGGATTATGATACCATAGTGGGAAACAGTCAGGATTGGCTGTGATTTTTCGAAGAGCGAATCGAACTGGGATAGGAAGATTGAAAAACGAGAGAAATTATTGAATCTATTGTCGGGAAGTGTGTAAATGTGATGTCTGGTATACCGTGATACTTTTTACTGATCAAGGGATGATGCTCTCCGTGTGGTGTAAGTGTCAAGGAGCACAAGAGGCGGGCAAACCAGCAGAGCAAATCTACTGAACGGAGAGAATTATAGGTTATGAGATGGTAAGGTGTGAACAAGGTCACGAAATCACCATCATTACCGGTATAGCTGGGACTTTGACTTTGACTCGAAAACATCAACTACATTCCAGGAGGCTCGCCTAATAATGTGCCATTTGCATCCGAATACTCCAAAGGCTGAGGAATACGTGTAAGGCAAATAACTTGGACAGCAATCTTCCCCTTGGACTGGATCTTTTGTTGCCAAGCTCTACTTGCTGTTGGTTGAGGGAGCCAGCTATAGCCTGATAATATAACAGCAACCTCCTACATGGTCACGCAGACGGCAAGATACATGCCACCTCCGTGACAACAAGAGCAAGGCCACGGATAAGCCACCCATTCTTCGGCCTGTCCGACATGGAAGATAAAAGAAGAAATAGGAATCAGACAAAAACGACACGTTACAGAAATACTCAAACCGAGTTCTCATGCCTCAGGAATACTTGCAGGCCTAGAACCGGATACGGGCTTGAATGCGAGCTGCTGGCATAGGGCTCTCAGGCAACCACCCGAGTCTAATTGGTTAGTTGCCGCCGCTTTCGGCGGACGCGGTGAGTCTATCAGCAAGCTGAATTTAGGGTATGACACCATCTTCAGACAATATGTGAGCGAGGCCTGAGTGTAGAAGGCAGATAATGTTGCCTAGACTGAAGGGTCGGGGCTGACTCAGGAAACATTTCAGGTAGAGGTAGCATGTGGCAACACTGGGAGGGTCGCTTAATAAAGCGTGGGAGCCTTATTTTACGTACTCGGTAAGAGTCACGGAGTTGGAGAGCGAGGAGGGGGAAAGATGGATGGATGGATGGCTGCCTCTTTGGACTGAGGTGTGAGTGAGTGACTGTTGGGGGTTTTGAGCTAAGAGGGGGTTAGTGAGGAATGGTTTTGAGGTGAGGCGAGAAGGATCCGGTTAATAGTGTCTGTTGTTTAGAGATGGTTTCGAATACATGTAAGGGAGGTAAAAGCTGAAGTAAGTTGACGAGTTGAGGTTGCTTTATTTTTTTTTCCATTATTGCCATGTGAATGAATGGTATTTGTGTTGTATTGTGAGAGATAACCGTTTGATCGTAACACAGCATGTAAGTAACCGCATCAGTATAGCAGCAACACGTATGGGGATTCTCTCTTGACCAGGGGATTCCCTGCTCCCATCCGCGTCTAAGTCAATCCAACAAGCGATCAACGGCTAATCTAGACCGATGCAGATGCACATCATTTTTCTTCCCCCGGTCTCAAGGTGAAGCTGGGCTGAGCACCGCCTCAAAGCGGGAGCCGGCACGAAACATTGCTTGTTCGAGAGTTGAGTGAGTGAGTGAATGATGGATGTGTGGCGCAGGCAGAGAGATTGGCCCGCCATGCCAAACTTGGGGGACAACTGCTGGGATGCCTCCCCAAACAACAGATGCGGCTCAAAATTTGACACCAGACAAGAAAGAGACTCGACTACCTACTCTAATTTAGCACTGCTCTGCTGCCATTCGCCGTGTACCGCTACTTGGCTGTCGCACGCGCAATGGTCAGTCAGACGCGCGTGTATGCAGATGCAGGTCAGACAGGCACCATTAAGTTGCGCCAACTCCAAAAACACAGTGCGCGGGCTGCCGCAGTGGAGTCGCAAAGGACCATCCGGCGCCCTGTAGGAGCGGCAGCTCGCCTGTGGACCCGGCTGGAAGAGGGCATCGGTACAGTGCGAGCTTCCGGGCGTCTCCCCCGCTGCAAGTCAACTGACACCATCAGGACGGGCCGCGTCCGCCTGAGCCACAGCCCTTGTGGCCCTCCCACACTTACACCAGACCACCCACCCACCACATGCCACTTCCATGGCATCATCGCCCTGTGCTTTGCCTTAGCTGGCGATTGTTCCAGGAACCAGCAGGTGGCGAGCCAATGCTGGGCCGCGGAGGGCATCGACACCGCTGACCCAAAGTTCCGAGAGCTGCAGCGTCCCTGCAGTGGTCGCTCGCGCTTATTTCGTTCCACTGCTTGCAGATGACAGACAGCCAACCGAGAGCCGGTTTTGCTATCCTCCAACTTTGGTGATTACAACCCTGGATTAACTCCCATATTTTTGTTCAGAAGAGTGATTCAAGTGACTGACTGACCTTTTCACAGTATTGTACTCAAAGCAAACCCAGCAGCAGCGAGTTGACTCTTCCTGACCCCATCCATGGCACCGCGTCCAGGCTTCTTTCTCCGTCTCCGAGAGGGCGGATCCCGGGTGACCCGTCAGGCGACTCCGCCTCGTGGACTATGTGCTCTCTCAAGCCCCCAAGGACTTTAAACAGCTTTGATTGTCAAAGTCTTTTGTCCTGGGGAGACTAAAAAATCTCTGGCCCTGGTCGCTCGCTTCCTTCACGTACGCAAGCCACCTCACTAATACCAGCCACATCCATAATGGTGGTCATCGTTGATTGCAAACACAATCAAAAAATGCAGGCCTTGTGTGTGTGTATCTTTTCGACCCGTGGCCATGTTTCTTTCTTTCTATCCCTCTCTTTTGGAGCTGCCCGTTCCATGTGTTTCCAGGCAAAGTCCTATTTCTGGAGGATGCTTATCTTTATCCACACTGGAATCAAGCCCTGTTCTGCCTTTTTATTGTGGCTGGGGCTCATCATTCATCACTTATACCGGGATAAGGCTTGTGGTGTCTGCTTCGGTCACCTGGACTGACCGAGTGTCTATTTAGTTCAGAGACACTTTATATATACTCTGCCTCGCCCCGGGTACTCGTGTGACAACTTTGTTCTTGACAAATATATTACTTTACTACAACCTTACTTTCAAAGCCAGACCTTTGCCAACTACATCAGTATCGTTATCAAGCACTATCGATACTACACAAACACAAACACTCGAGAAAGCTATACAACAACACAACCCGGCAACAATGTCTAAGCGGTGGTTTGTCGAAACCACCCCCGAGGGGCGGCAGCAGTTTGTGTCCATCAAGAGATCGCGGTCCTACGGCGGACACCACAACCGCGTTCGTGAAATCGACTATATCAAGGTCAGCCTTGAGGAATGGAACGCTCTTGTCGACAAGGAGCGTAAGCTGGAAGAGATCAACAAGTCGGTGATGGACGAGATCGACCGCCTCAAGTCTATCGCCTCGACTTCACAGGCCGAGGCAAAGCGTCTAACCGTCGTCGTCGTCCCCGGGCTCGAGAAGCAGATCGGCGTGCTCACCATCGAAAACGAGTCTCTCCGCCGGAGCATTGAGAAGACGGGCGACAGCTCCTCTAAGCACCACCGCGAGGAAGAGAGGCTCAAATACAAGATTGTCAAGCTCGAGGCCGACAACCTCGAGCTTCGGGAGGAAAACGCAGGCTTGCGTGAGAAGACTCGTAGCCTGTCGAAGCAGCTCGAGCAGAGCTTTAGCCGGCGCGTGTCGGAGATCCTTGGAGATGTCGACTTCTGGAAGCACCAGTACCGTCACTGGCGGTCGCGATACGACGAGCTGCTGAAGCGCTACAACGACATCTTTGATCTGATGGAGACTCGGACGAAGAAGATGAAGGCTTACGAAGATATCTTGCGGCGAAACGATATGATCTAAGCGTCTCTGAGCTTTTTGCATTCTCATTCATCTTCTACCACGTCTACTCTCCTTGAACTTTTCCTATCTGTGGAATCTCAAGAAGTCATTTACACGGCTACCTTGATGACAGATTGACAGGAGAAATCGTTGTGATTGTATTACTTTGCTTTTTTTATTGGTATGTGGGGGATATCGTCTACGTGTGGGATAGAAGGGTTAAACTGACTGTTTGCTTTTGCTTATAGATGGGACAGCGATCCGGACTTGGACATTTTATTCTCTTTTGTATACCTACTTATTTATGGATGGACTGGGTATTGGACATGGTATAACGTCTCATATGTCTCTTTGGTATTTATGGCTATTTCTTGCCTATAACGGGCTTTGATGATTATTGGTTTACTATTTAACGCTTCTTGATTTATCTTTTCTCTTCGATATCAGAACTATTCAATCTAGAATATCAACATTATTGAATACGACTTTAAACTTTTTTTTTTTTTTTTTTTTCCTTTAAAGGAGATAAGAGTAAAATGCTACCAATCAGCGTTGTCTACCTCGTGATGTATCCGAATGGCTTTTGGTCTCAGATCACTCATAAAAGCGTCATGTGGACGGTTGCCCTGCGAAATACATAGTATTCTAGGGTATGGCATCAGCTACGTCATCACGCGATACTCTTGGTGTAGAATATAAGCATTTTTTTGTATGCAGATTGCAAAGAAACTAAAAAGGCAAATCTTGCAGTAAAAGACACCGAAAGAATAGAGTTGCATGAGCAAAGTCCTAGTCTATGTACTTCGTATCTAGATGCTCTAAATTAAGAAAAGTAAGGCTGTTGGTGTTGGGTACGCGCGTCCCATTTCATCACCGCAACAGAGCGGGCATTCGCGTATCGTATCCTCTATTCTAAACTTTTTGGAATACGACGTTTGCGTGAATACGTCTCGCCTTCTTATTGGTCTATTCAAAAGTGTGTTGGTGTTGTTGGTGTTGGAAAAAAGTCGGCATCCGTGGGATGGGGGCAAAAACTGACAACGCAGAGGGCGATTAATACGATGGGATGCAAATGGCCGTCACGGAGAAAAAAAAAAAGGTTTTGTGTGTGAGTGATGACGAGGAATCTCCGCTTTCAGGTTGGAATTTTCGGTGAGCTTGTGGATACAATGAATTTTCACGGTGAGAAGAAAGAATGTAAATTTGGGTAATATTTACTGAAAGCACGAGGTTGTTAAGACATGTAAGGAGGGTGTATAGATGGAATGGATGGATGGCTGCCTTATACGCCCGTTTTTGCCAGATGTGGTTCGTTTAGGCGTTTATTTAAGGGCCGGGTTGGGCGTGTTTTTTTTTGGAGCTGCGGTGACGATGTGGCTGGTGGGACAAGGGATTGGGGCGTTACTTGTTTGACAACAATTTCATTTTTCTTTCTCTTTTTGCCACTGTTGGGTGTGAGGGCGTTTGACAGGTGGTGGATTTATTGTGGTTGGTAACGCAATGATGCTGTGATTTCTTGGGAAATGTCACCTGTAATGTGGCTTTGCTAGGATATGCATAACTTGAACAAAATAAATCGAGACTAAGGTGCTAACGAAGTATAGGTACTTACAACCATTCCATCCACCAAGATAGGACAACTCGTGGTTTAGAGAAGTGAAAGCAAATACAAAAGAAAGTCCTTTGTAATTTGGGAAACTTAACAAAGATAGATGACTTGGTGTTTTTTAAACCTGCTAGGCTGAATTTATAATGGGATAAACACCATAATTTAAAAACCGAGTTCATTCACCAAGTGGTAGCCTTGCACACTTATACCTTCTACTGATGGAGGTAATGAGAGGATCAACACCCCATCTTCTATATGCTGAGGGACTTTGTCTTCCAATTCGCCATCTTCGTCTCTTGGGTTCATCTTGTAGATGTCGCTGACTCGTGTTTCTCCGCCAAGCCACAGGCATAGAAGCGGGTAACATGCACTTCGGTGGCTGTCAGCCCCAGATTACCATCCAAAATGGCCAAAACATATTCCAGATTGAGTAAGAAAACACAAAACTCTTTCAGGGTTGTTTGAATCAGCATGCTGGCTTAGCTTTCGGTAAGATTCTACTGTAAGCAATGTTTGGAGGAACCTTTATTGCTCCTTTTGTTAGACCTGCCGGCCACTAAAGTCTGATATGAACAAATAGTAGCACTTATCAAGAGCCCAATCAAGCAATCCTGTATCTTACGTATATGAACTCAAGGTCTGGGGGAGGTTGAAGAATGCTGTGAAACGGAGACTGTCAGCGGCGGAAACGGGGATACAGAATGGGGCTTTGGCTTGTCTCAGACATTGCCAGCTTACTGTGGTACCAAAGGCTGGATTGATTGCGAGAGAGCAGATTGACCTTTTATGGCATGAGTTTCATGAATATATGATGAATATGCTTGCAAATAGGAGAGGCTTGGTTGCAAGTCTCAGACAACGATGGAGTTTGACTACATATCTTCGGCGACGGCTTACACACAAGCTCCATATTATAAACAGCACTGGAGATGATTGACAGGTCCGAAAAGCGGAAGAGGGCGAAAATCGAATGACTAAGCCGGTCTTCGCCTGGCCAAGGCAATAGTAGTTGTGTATCCTATAAAGGGCCATTGTTTCATGGATTTTAGGTGTGATAGCAGCATGAAGAGATACGGGCCGAGAAGAAAACGACGACAATACCCGTTTCCCGTGCGTAGGAACCTCATGCAGACCAGCTACTGATTCTAGGACTTGCAGTTGCTGCGTGGCCCCCGCTCACGGACCGATGGATGCCTACGAGATCGACGAGTCTCTTTTACATGCACTCCTTAGAGAGTTGGTGTATGCCTTGCGACTGGCATGTACTAGGTACCTATTAATCTAAGAGAGTAAATGCATCATGTGGAAAAGCCGATGTGTCGTTAAATCAAAATAACCCCATGGAGCAATTCCTTCGCTTTAACATGTATATATGTCTGAAAACTTGTGTCAAGGTACATGCAGTCTATATTGCGCTGGTGTACATGTACCCCGGCTGCATGTAGCTGTTGTGACACGCTCACAAGAAAAAAGAAAAAAAAAAGAGAAGAGGAAAAAAAAAGCCCCGATTTCTGCAGCAGCCCGTGCATCTGTCGGGCCCGATTTGCGCTGTCAATCTGGCCTTACATGTGCGTCTTTAGCCGTGGATGCGGGCAGAACAGGAACACCACTAGGAGGCGCCCGAGGGACACCATCAAAGAGGTGCAGCGGCAGCCAGCGGAACGGGATGGAATCGAATGGACGGAGGGATCCATGGATGCAGCCTCGAGCCGAGCTGGAGACGAGACGCGTCGTCGGCACTTTTCGCGGATTCCGGTTGGAAGCAGGAAGATGATCATTGTCGTCACCAAGATCACGGGCGGTAATGAAGGTATTAGTTGTTAACAGTATTGATGAGATGGGATCCATAACTGGGCACCCACCTCTGCCTAAACTAACGGTTTGAAACACCAAAGAAAGACGACAGAGACAGACAGAAAAGAACCGAACAAAGACAATCACGCACTCAGCCACCCAACCGCTTCTTTTGTTGCTTAACCTTCTGCTTCCCTCGTGATTCCGCATCACATCACTCACGCACGCACACAGCTTACTGTACTTCATTCTCCCACCCCCCTCTCAGAGAAACAAAGTCCTGGTGAGTCACCCGTCTTGGACTTCGATTCGCTTCTCCCATGGCCACGCAAGTCTCCGGCGGCAGGCTGCAGCGTCCCAAAGCGGCCGGTGGTGAAGCTTCCAGTCCTTTGGGCGCAACACCACGGCAGACCATGGGAGACCATGGGAGACTACGGGAGGCCATGGGGGACGCATGGGGGCTGTAAATCTCGAGGCAGCGCCTGGATGCCTTGACAAAGCACCGCCACAGCAGCCAATGGCGGGCTCAAGACGACGATTTGCCAGCGACGATGGATCCTTGGCGTTGTAGCAGATACACGACCCGGGAAAAAAAGTGATGGATGAGCGTGTGCGTGCTGTGCTAGTCAATGGTAGAAGAGATCAATTGGCTGCGTGCATGATGAATGACTCTCACGTCGCGGCGCAAGTACCAGATACTCGCGGCCAATGCATTTGCATTTGCATTTGCTGACTTGCAAATTCCATGGCGCCACACCTCCTTTTTCCCTGGCTGCTTCACCACTGACTGATTGATTGCCCGTTGTCGTCTCGCTGTCCTTGACCCTTGTCTGGTCTGGTCTGGTCTGGTTTCTCTCTCTCCAAAATCCCAACGGCTTCGCCCATCGAGTCGCCCAAGGCAGGAATCTGGTCACCGACTCCCTCTCCCTCTCGGCCATTACCTTCTTCGCCGTCTCTTCTCTTATTACTGCCAACCTCCCCCCTTTTTCTTTTTTGCATCTTATTGATTTGATTCTATTTTTCTCATCTTACTTGATATTACATACATGATATCCATCCTGCGTGCGTGCGTGTGCATGAAGTGTGTGTGAACGGGCCTTCTATCTGACCTCGAAATAATACCACTTTATTCCGCATTCTGCCGGGGGCTGCAGAGGAAGGAGGTAAAAAAAAAGTTTTTCATCCTCCCTCTTCCTCCTTTCACATTCGCATTCTTCTCTTCTTTACATCTTCACATCTTCATCATCATCTTTTTTTTTTCAAGCGCCTTTAGCTGGAGCATCTCAAACCTGCCGCCTCATCTCATCCTTGTCCCTTGCCCGCCGACACACGACCCATCTACAGATCGAGTGTGCGGATCTCGCAGACGCACATGAACATTTTTGCGTTTGGAGACACATTTCTGCTTTCCACCTGCATAATCCACAGCGTCCGGTGCATAGCGCGCTTGGGTTGACGAATGATCCTTGGGTGAAAAAAGGGCTTTTGCTACCTCGGCTGCTTTCGCCTGCATTTTCCCACCCCTGCCGTCTAAGCGTTGGGTTGGGCAGCGTCGCATCCCACTACCATTGGGTCGACAGTCGAATCAATTTTCGTCCCCTGAGAAAAAAAAGGGACAAAATTCTATAAAAAAAGACTAAAAAATTATAATCATCCTGCGTTTATCGCATCACATCACCAGTCATGTCTCTGCATCAGCGAGTATCCGCCAATTCGGGGCGCAGGGCGTCGGTGTCGCACTCGGCGCATTCAGCGCCTTTTGGTACGTCTACCAATAATCCTCTCTCCATCCCATGGATGGTTGGTCAGCTTTGATGGATGCCGTTTGCTCACTCTCCCTTGCAGTCATCTCCGATTACGAGCAGCGCCTTCTCGACTCCCTCAACACCGCTCACACCGAGCTGAACAAGACTAACTCAGAAAGGGACCGATACCTCAGCTTACTGGAACAGGCCAACAAGAAACTCGCCGAGGCAACGGCTACCGCCGCCGAACTCAAGGCCCAGAACCAGACTTTGAACCAGACTCTCAAGGACACCGTTGCATCTCTCAAGAACCAGAACCAGACTTTAAAGGACGGCATTGCCTCTCTCCAGGAGAAGCAGGACCATGTTAAGGAGGAGAATGACAGGCTCATCTATGAAAACAACGTGCTCTCACGGGACTATAATGAACTTAAGGCCAAGTTTAGCAACCTTTCCCGCCAGTACAATGCCCTGAGTGGCACTGCTCCCGTCTTCCCCTCCGGCGCCGCCAACGACATGTCTGGGGCGGTGCCGGAGCGTCCCAAGCTCTCCCGCTCCTCCAGCAAGAAAGAGCGCAAGGAGGATCGTGATCGCGAGGAACGCAGCCGCGTCCGAGACAAGGAGAAGTCGCGCGATCATGAGAAGGAAGACAAGCGGGAGCGGGAAAAGGAAAAGGATAAAGAAAAGGACAAGGAAAAGGAGAAGGGGGAGCGCAAGGCCGAAAAGGAACGCTTGTCCCGCCGCTTTGAAGAGAGGCGCGCGGCCCCGCCTGCTCCGGCCCCAGCGCCTCCGCCTCCCCCGATCGCCAACCGGCGCAACAGCTTCATTGAAGGCTGGGGCCCCGGTGGCCGGTCATCGTCGGCCTCGGGATCATCCACTCGGAGTTACACCAACGGACCCAACGGACCCAACGGATTACATGGCCCCCATGGCCCTCATGGACTCAACGGACACAATGGGCATATTGGACACGTGCAAGCGCCCGTTGTCACACCTATCAAGCCACCGTATGCCAACATTCCCCGGAGTGCTGCAAACCCAATGACCCCAATAACCCCAATGACTCCTCGTATATACAGCGTTGCTGGAAGCACAGCCGCCGTGTTCGATGATGACGGGAGCTACGAGGATGGCAACTACCATGCCTATCCAATTAGCCGATAGACGTCGACTTGATCGTCTTGAAGCAACATCGACTCTGCAGAGAAATGACTCACTGTCTATTCGTGTGGATGTCGTTCAAAAAAAGAAAAAAAGAAAACACAAAAACAACAACACACATTGGTTGCTCAGTTGGGTAGTATGCATGCCTGTGGGCTGCACCGTGGGGCTAGTTGCCTCTTGCTTGAGTGGTTTGATTTGCTCATCTTCGTCTACATCTTCATTTTGATGCCCAATTGGGCTGTTTCCTTTCACATGATATTCCATTGGCCTTTGGCATCGGGCTTCGGTCAAACTCAATGGCCTGAACTCGACTTTCTTACGGCTCTGGTTCCACTTCTCCGATACCGCCCCGGGATTTTCTGCGGATCTCAATCCGGCGCTCTGCCGCTCTCGGCCCTGGACGATGGATCTGGACCAATGCCTCCGCTTTGTTTTATTACCCACCCGGCTATTTCGTCGCACTACGCTGCTTGTAGCCATTTTTTGTTGACTGCAGGCCTTGGAATGACGCATCGCTGTCAACAGTAAATTGAAAATACCACCGACGAGATGACCCGGGGTTTCCTGCTTCTTTTGTTTTTCTACCCATGGTCCCTTTCTTTTCTTATCAATTTTCTCTGACTGTCATCTTCAACCTTTGACCGTCATCTCTATTTTCTGACCGTCTCACCCTTGGCTTACTGCCTTCCTCCTCCTCATCTATTATTATTTTCTTGACCCATTGTCAAGCTCGTTTGTAAGTCGTGGTGTTGTATTTTCCACTACACCTGGCTCAAAAGTATATCAACATTGTTTTTTTTTTTTTTTTTTTTTTTTCGACATGAAGCTTTTTCCTTCCCTCTCAGACGACCTTGCTCGTTGGGCAGAGTTACAACCCGTCTTCTTCACTGGCTCAGCTTCTACACATGGCCGCCACGTCAATGTCTCTCCCAAAGGCCTAGATGCGCACTTTGCCGTCCTTGGCCCAAACCAATGCGCATACATCGACCGCACTGGATCTGGGTGCGAAACAATTTCTCATGCGTACGAAAACGGACGTCTTTGTCTCATGTTTATGAGCTTTGGTCCTTCGCCGCGTATCATGCGACTCTTTTGTCGCGCTACCGTTGTCGAGTGGGATCAGCCGGCATTCCCTGCCCTCGTTCGCAAGGTCGCCAAGGGGAAACGCGATGCCTTTGATGGTGCTCGTGCCGTCATTCTCTGTGATATTTGGCAAACCCAGACTAGCTGTGGCTTTGGTGTCCCGCGGGTGAAGAAGGCACTTTACAGCCCTGAGAGCCAAGACGATTCCGGCAACCCCGGTGTCGCAAAGGCTGTTGAAGACATCCTTCGTGAAGGATTTGGGGAGGATGAGAAGCTCACCGAGCTTTCCGTCTTTGAACAACGCCCCAACTTGGACAACTATGCTGCGAATCAGGTTCAGCACAACAAGACGCTGAGCTACCAAATCGAGAAAAACTGCAGCAGTCTCGATGGCCTTCCCGGGCTGAGAGCAGCGCGGCGTGAGGCTGGACAGAAGCTTTGGGTGGGCGACTTGAAGGCTAGGATACGGCGAATCGCTTCGGAGGGTGAGGCTGTTGCGGCGGGGTTTCTGTTAGCGGTTGTCTTTTATTTTGTTTTGCTTTGGATAGATGTACGCTGGGTTTCTACGATTATGTTGTAACGGTATTGGCCATGTTATGAGATAGACGGAAGACGGAGGGTTTTGTTTTCTGATCGTTTCCTTTTTCCTTCTTCTTTTCTTTTCTGTTTTTTTATTCCCCTTGCTTGGATTTCTTATTTCCCTTTTTAGCTTCTTTTTTTGATGGATGTTTACGATTATGTTTGTGGATGTTGTCATGGTCATGTTCACGATTTGCTTTTTACCTGGATGCCTTTTTGTTCTTAGTTATAGATATACGTGGATGATCCCTTGCGGGTGAATTATGATATGGGATTTCTGGTGGCTTTGAAGATTGATGATTCGACGTGAATGCTTATGATCAATATGTGAGCATTGGACCCGAGCATGGTAGAATGAACATCCATTATCCTAAAACTGTCTGGCCTGTTTTATTCGCTGTTAGAAGCGGCATTCAACTACAGTATAGGCTCGGAGCTGGCTTACGACCAACCCCTTGCATACGATCCCAGTCCATCTCCTTACGTACCATCCCTTCTCCCCCATGGTACAGATACATACATCGTCTTGAGTCAAACACCAAGTCACACCTTGAAGGATTTCTTTGTGCAATGTCAAGGATCTAGCATGATGATTGTGTCTCCGCATTCTGTCCTGGTGTTGGATCTGCTGATGACCCTTGCGATTGGCCCCCAAGTGTTGGATCCTTGGCCTCTGACAATAATACTAGGTGTATAACATCTTCTAGCGCAAGGCGTGAAGATGGAACCGCTTTCTTTTGTGTAATTCGCTTGGACGCTGAAAAAAGTTCATCCAGCGGAGCCCAAAGCGCGAATGCCGCGATCTGGAGTGCATCCTGCCGAGCTGATTGGGTCCGCTGCGACTACTCTCTTTTTTAAATCAGAATGATAATGAAAAGGCGTCGGGAGGTTTGACAAAAGAGAGCAAATAGCTCAGCCACCGCTCGTCGCGGCAATGGGAGTGCCGTTAGTAGCAGCGGCCCCCTTGCCGCCTCTTCCACGTCTTCCGCGTCCGCTGCCCGAGCTCTTTTCAGGGGCAGCGCCGTTGCTAGCCGTGTTGGATGTAGACGGAGCGGCGGCAGCGGCGGCATTGCCACTTCCCGACGAAGGAGCGGCAGGTTTCTTATCCTTGCGCTCCAAGACCTGGACGGTTCCTTGCGCGACGGAAATGGGGCTGGCTGAGATGGCTTTGGCAAGGCTGGAGTGGTCTGCGAAATCGACATACGCAAAGCCCTTGCGCTTATCCACCTCGATGAACGTAATAGTGCCAAATACCTCGAGGGCTTGTTTCAACACGGGCTCCGTGATGCCCTGAGAAGAGTTGGCGTGCTTGACAAAGCCGCGAGTGGCGTTGGCGGATGCAGCCGCTGCAGATTTCTTTTGGGAGCCTGCAGATTTGGCAGAAGCACTCTTGGGGCCGTTTGCCGCGCCGGCACCAGACTTGGAGGCCGTCTCAGCAGCGGGCTTTGATGCATCTGCGTCGCCACTGGCGGCACTTTTCTTTTTGAGAATGACAGGTGCAGTTGCGGTTGGGTTCTGCCCTCCGGATGCTTCCGATGGCTTGGCCTTGTCGGCGTTCTTACCGCCACGGGTCTTACGAGTTGACTGTTGTGCCTTGGAAGCGCTGTCCTTAGCGGGCGTCTGGGCATTTGTCGCCGTTTCGTTTGAAGATGGTGTGGGAGATGGTTGGTTCTCGTTTGCTGCGCTAGATGTTTCTTTATTTTCTTTGTCGGTTGCCGAAGATTTGGAACCGGCTTCGGCCTTTGCAGCATCTTGTCGGGCTCGTCGATAGGCACTACCTGGACTAAGACCGAGATCTCTCTGAAGCATACGGGCGGCAATGGAAACACCGGCACGGCGGCTCTTGGGGGTTGGCGCTTCAGTGGTACTACTAGCATTGCCGCTCGTGCTGGTCTGGCTTGCGGCCGGTTTGGCGGCCTCGGCAGACTTTTCAGAGGAAGCTGCAGCAGCTTTCTTAGTGAGAATCTTGACGGGCTCCTTAGGGGCCGCCTTCTCAGCCTTGGAGCTCCTAGAATCCTTGCTCTTCTTCTTAGAGCCCTCATCCTCCTTAGAGCCGGATTTGCCCTTGGCTGTCGTGGTCTCTTGTCTGGAATGCTTCGCGCTCTTGGCAGCGGCAGCTTCCTTGGCTTTGTTTGCCTTCTTTTCCTTCAAATACTCAATCAATGGCGTGGTGGTAACCTTGGCTTCTGGTGCTTCCTCAACGTCCTCGTTCTCGATGCCTTCCCTGGGTGGAACGGGGTTTGCGAGGCCTTCAAGAAACGCCATAAATTCCGGGTCTTGGTCAATAGTTCCTTGACGAGCGTCTACCCGCTTCTTTGTCCCTGGCACCTTTTTGTAGATGGACATTTCCAGGGCTGGGGGGCCGATGAGAGAAGGGCTGTTGAAGGTGCACTTGGCGTCCTCCCAGGTTGCACTTCGAACAACTTCGCTTAGCGGCATGATGTAGTCCTTCCGCATGACATGGATGTATGCTCTAGCGGGACGAGATGGCTTTGAAAGCCTTGATGTTGCCAATGTTAGTGCGTCAAAGAAAGAGAGAACTAGGAAAAGAGGGATTCATATCTGGTTGCTCAAAAGACATACTCGCTAGATACTTTGCCAGGGGCGTATGAAAACCAGTCGACCTTGCCATTGCCCACCGCCCAATCAGAGCCCAGAATAGAGACGCATTCGGTCTCAGTCATTCCAGGAGGCAGCCGTCGGATGATAACCTTTTCGCCTTCATGAGGAGTTCTGGTCTTTGGGGCCTTTGGCGTGTCTGCGTCGTTGGTGCTCCGAGCCTCAGCATGCTTCTCAGCCGAGCCCTTCTTACCGGGGCGAGACGCGCCGTCGGCAGTTGCTTTACTCTGAGCAGGGCATCAGCTCAGTTCGATCCCGGACAAGGCACCGGATCATATCATCTCACCTTGGTAGACTCAGAAGCCGGAGCGTTCGTCCTGCGAGACAGGACCTGCGGTGGTTGAGTCGACATTGCGCATGTCGGAGGGATTTGGAGACGCTATGTCAAGCATCAACGGAGTTTGTGTCTGGCCGGCGGCTGAGGGTTGAGATCGAGATCAAGATCAACAGATATCGTGAATGAGTCGCAGTCTTCCGTCATATGAGAATGAGAAAACGCGGGTCCACTATTTAATAGCTTCGTAATAAATCGACTTGACAAGGGCAAAAGCAAAGGCCTGCAAGGACGGTATCATAGAAATCGGAGTTAGTGAGCGCCGCTTTAGTTGAGACTTTTCGTGGCGAGTTAGAGGTATGGAGCCGTCACGTGCCGCCGTTGCGAGGATGAGATCCGATGATTGATGGAATGTAGTACTTGTTATTTTTATCACGAAGGTACAGTACAAAGGTAGTTGATCAAAGGCATTAATGTTCACCAATACAAAGCCCAGGTAATACGAGAAAATCCAGGTTGCCAAGTATCTTGGAAGACTGTGACTTGTATGAGACATGTTATGCACACTCCTGCAGCCGTGCTTGATACGATGCCGGTACCAATGAGAGACTTGAACCAGATCAATGCTACTGTACGCCACTGAGTCTGCTGCTAGTTCTAGTGAGCACACAGGCCCCTCCGAGGAAGATCCGGCGCTGGGCTCACTGAAGCGCAAGCCCCTGGCGCCCTGAAACAGCAAGCCAACCAGCCAAAACCCCCACCACAAACTCGAGCGTCATCTTGGGCCGCTGATAAACCATCATTCAGCCAAAACCCATCCCTTGACTTTTGGCATCGTGTCGGGCTGACACAACCTAGCCGTTGCGCCATTGCCAGACTGCAGTCGCCAAGATGACGACAAGTGTTCCTCGACCTGGCCCCGCCAACCTGGGCCCCAATGCTGGGCTGGACGAGTGGCTGGAGGAGGCCAAGCAGTGCCACTATCTGCCCGAGAGGGCCATGAAGGAGCTGTGTGAAAAGGTCAAGGAGATCTTGATGGAGGGTATGAATATGAACGCATGGAGAAAGAAGCATGAAAGCATGCAGTCACTAATGCCACGAGTCTCGCAGAGTCCAACATCCAGCCCGTCTGCACGCCCGTCACCGTATGCGGCGACATCCACGGCCAGTTCTACGACCTGCTCGAGCTTTTCCGCGTCGCCGGTGGCATGCCGGGCGAGACAAACGTCCAGGCGCCCAAGTCAGCAACCGCAGTCATCACCTCGGAGGACATCGAGCCCCCGACCGAAATCACAAACCCGAAGCTGAGGAAGAAGCTAAAGTCTCCCGGAGGCGGGGCCGATTCGGGCGACGCTGAAGGCGACGAGGACGGAGAGGAAGAGCAGCAGGGAGCCGCCGATGTGCCCGCTGTGAATACAGTCGCGTCTTCGCAGAGCGCGGAGACTCGCTTTGTCTTTCTTGGAGACTACGTCGATAGAGGATACTTTAGCTTGGAGGCGTTTACATTGCTCATGTGCTTGAAGGCAAAGTATGTTGTTTCTGTGGCATTTGGGGCTCTTTTTATCTTCTTCTTATTCGCGAGACGGCCCTTTTTCATTTCTCGTGTTTTACATTTTTATCTGCGAGATGCGAATCGTGCTGACACCATATATCTAGATACCCAGACCGCATTGTTCTCGTCAGAGGAAACCACGAATCTCGTCAAATCACACAAGTCTACGGCTTCTACGAAGAATGCCAGCAGAAATATGGCAACGCATCCGTATGGAAGGCATGCTGTCATGTCTTTGATTTCCTTGTTCTCGCCGCTATAGTTGACGGAGAGTTGCTCTGCGTCCACGGTGGTTTGAGTCCCGAGATTCGGACTATTGATCAGATTCGGGTCGTTGCCCGTGCCCAGGAAATTCCTCATGAAGGAGCCTTTTGCGACCTCGTGTGGTCAGATCCTGACGACATAGATACATGGGCTGTGAGCCCTCGAGGAGCCGGATGGCTATTTGGAGACAAGGTGGCCACCGAGTTTAACCACGTAAACGGCCTAAAATTGATTGCGCGGGCACATCAACTTGTGAATGAAGGCTACAAAGTGAGTCGGCTCTTTCTTAAAAAGCCTTGCTATGCCCAACGAACTTGCTAATGCTTGACAACTTAGTATCATTTTGACGAAAGCTCTGTCGTAACAGTCTGGTCGGCTCCCAACTACTGCTATCGATGCGGCAACGTCGCGTCAATAATGACAGTGGACAACGACCTGGCTCCCAAGTTTAGCATATTTTCTGCGGTTCCCGATGACCAGCGGCATGTACCTGCAAGCCGTAGATCGCCGGGCGACTACTTTTTGTGATTAGAACGGTGAAGAACGGTGAAGAAGATGGGGGAAGCGGCCATTTTAGATTGGGCCGGGTTGGGTTGGGTTTTTGCATGTAAACTAGCATTACGGGTTGAGATATCCATGACTTTGAAGAATCGACAATGCATTAGGATTATAGGTAGGATTGGGGGGATCTGGCTAGCGGACACGAACAGCGGTGATAATATCCATTTAGAAGAAAAATTGATAAACGAGACCTTCTTTTATCGCGTCTTCCTTTGTATTGGTGATGAAAAGAGTGTATTTGGCCATTCACGAGTTGGTGGTGTTGGCACTCTTATATTATTATCACATAAGTGGAATCTAAGCTGTGGAAAACTCAACTTCTCTCTTGCATATAACTTTTTCTTTTCTCTCCACGAGAGCACCCAGCATTGACCTGCTGAATAAACAAACAAGGCGACAAAAGAAAAGAGATTTTTTAATAGATTATACTACCATTTTAGTTGCTAATTTGAAGAGCTCACAAAAAATTCGGCTCAATGGCGACTCAGCAATTGGGCCAGAAAAATAGACACAGCAAACCCAAGCCACGTCAAGTCAACCCCATTACAGCCGCAATACAGAGCTGGATCGCAGCAACACCTCCCTCTACTGAATCTGAAACCCAGGAGTCACGGAATGAGAATCTCTTAAACACGGCGCCGAAGCGCTTCACCATCTATGAGCCACTCGCTCTGCTACCAACAGGAAGCTTCACAAGCGAAACATGGGCCTCTCTCTTACAAGCCTGCGATGAAGCAGCGTGTAATTCTCTATGGCAATCTATTCTAAAGGAAATTTCCAAAACTGGGCAAGGGAAGGTGACGCATCTAGCAGTGAATGAGGGTATCCCACTGCACAAGGACGGGGAAGACGCTGAGAACGTGCGCAGAAGTCCAAGTGGACTGAGGATGCTCTTTGGAGACTTTGGGCCGGCGAGAGTGGATGAGCAGCCTAAAGGAAGTGATTTCGATGGTGCCTTTTGGGTTGGGACGAAGCAGAACGGGATACTGCAGACGTGGGCTCCCAGATGGACCATGTTTTCACGGGGGAATGTCAAGGAGAAGGCGAGGGTTTTAGGATTCAAGCGTTCACCGGCTGGACAAGAGGATGTGTGGGCAGTGGACTTGTATGCTGGGATTGGATACTTTGTGTTTTCGTATGCGGCGCTGGGGATGAGGGTTCTGTGTTGGGAGATTAATCCCTGGAGCGTCGAGGGCCTTCGACGAGGTGCCGAAGCAAACAAATGGAGCGTCAGGGTCATCCAGGGCGAAGACCTAGCGCTACCGATGGAAACATGGCTCGCTGGAGGAGAGAATATCATCGTCTTCTTGGAGAGCAACGAGAGAGCGTCGATACGCATTGCTGAGGCTCAGAGCGCTGGGCTTGCTACCAACATCGCCCATGTCAACTGCGGCTTCTTACCTACCAGCGAACCCGTATGGGAGAGCGCTTGGGAAATAACGCGGCTGGCCCCCCAGGCATGGCTGCATTTACACGACAACGTCGGCGTGGCGGACATCGAGTCTCGGCGAGCAGCGATTCAGACGACTTTTGCGACGTGGGCTGCTGCTGCTTCGGGAGGAGGAAGGTCGAGGGTGCCGAGCGTTGAGCATGTCGAGCAGGTCAAGACGTTTGCGCCGGGGGTGTGGCATTGCGTCTTTGACGTGTGTATTACAGGCGGTAGTATATCTAATAATGGTACATGAAGCAATATGTGTACATACATCAAAAACTTTCAAGAATCATGGCGTGTATCGTTCCCTCATGTCAGTTTCCAATTGCGCCGTCGCTTTCTTACATCTTCGCAAAATATCTCTCTTCTCTCTCTCTCTCACCAATGCCAAATCATGATTACTTCCCTTTTCAGAGATCCCTCAGAAACTTCTTGGGGATGTTCTCCACTACAATGGACATCTGGTCTAGCTTTTCTTGCCTCTCCTCCTCCTCCTCCATCTGCTCGTGCTTCTTGAAGTGCTCAATGTCCTCCGGGTGGTTCAAGTCCTCCAACTTGGAGTTTTCATCATGGTACTTCTCCCAATGGTGAATCTCATACTCGTACTCGTCGTCGCCGTGGTGGCCCGGGCCGGTGTTCATGTCTGGAAGCGTCTTGCCTTGCGCCGTAAAGTCGGTCCACTCGTCGCGGCTGACGATGCCGTCGCGGTTCAAATCAAGGAGGGCGAGTAATCCGCGCAGGATCTCGTCGCGGCGTTCCCATGAAACGTGCTTGTTGGACTCGTCCATGAGGCCGTACGTGCGGAGGAGCTCTTCACCTTGCCAGTAGCCGTCGCTGTCGTAGTCGTGGAGGGTGAAAAAGGAGGCCGCGTCCCAGCCGTCGACGTGGTGCTCCTCTGCAGGTCATGCCATATTAGAAATCACAATCATAGCATAGAAACGACTGCATGTCTTTGAGGCTCACCGGCCATGTGTTTTGTCATCCAGTTGGCATTTGCATCGACAATTGGCTTCTGAGAGTGGGAGCCATGGGCAATGGCAAGGCCCGCGATGGCGGAACAGAGGAGGAACGCTCGCATTGTGTCGCGCGGAAGAGAAGAAGCAACTAGTAGGTGAATTGATAGGAAAAGGAGAGGACCGGATAGAATGCGACAGGATGCGATGCAATGGGCGTCGTGGCGAGGCGACGTCGAGATGAGAGGTGGCCACCGGCGCTCGCTAGTATTAAGCTCCGGGTCCTTGTACTGAGTCCAGCTGGAGGCCACATGTCAGCGCCGTGGAATCGCTAACGGACGGTGACATCGAGCGGCGGGGGCGCCAAAAAGGCATTGAGGACGGCCGATGCAAGGGGAAGCATCCGCTAAATCTGCCGGTGCTAAGCTTCCAGATCGAGTGTTGATATCACAACCGGGTGCCCTTCACTATCAGGCTTTATTCTAATCTTACTGCCTGTAGTATTCACGACTCTGTAACATGATATTGATCTGAACAACACAAAGTCAAATCGACTTTAAACAGAAAGCCTACGAGGCACTGGCTGTGATAAGGCCACTGATCTCCAGATCCTAAACTCTTTATCAGCTCCAGCTTGGACCCCGTGATCTCGCGTTTCCATCTGCCCCGCCTCGCGTTCTAATCCACGATCCAACTCTCAAGCCAGCAAAGAGTGTGGTGAATTCTAGTTCCAACTGCATCAGCGCAATTGCAGTCACCATCACAATGAGCAAGCAAGTCGAGCTCGCCCTCGTCTCGTTGATGCCGACATATGGCTCCGATCTCCCAGCCAGCTTAGTCGAGTCCGCCAGCTCCTTGCTCGCCCAATCCCGACATCTAGCCAGCACGCTCAAGGCAGAAGAGGAAATCGCCCGTCTCTATGCCTGTGCACACATTGCCTGCACCAGGTAATTAATAACGCACACACAGACGTGTAGACCGAATGGACATTAATCAATTGCTCTTGCCGCAGGCTCAAGATTGCGTTGGATCTCCCGACGATAGAACCACGGCCACCGATTCCTCCGCGAGTGTATAAGCGCTTGTATGCGCATCTAGATAATATCCTCCCCAACACATCTGCCAGCGGACGAAGAACACGCAACGCCGGCTCCACGCCATCCTCGCAAAGTCGTCCTCTTCCTTCAAGGCCCGAGCCCAGCAAAGAGAGCAGTCTTGCACAGTTTCGGAAACAGACGGGCCAAGATGCTGAAACACCAACCAAATCAAGCAGGCAGGGGCAAGCGAGTGTGAAGGAATCAGACATTTATCCATGGGTTCAGCCCGTCATCCGGCATTTGTGTGCTGGGTCTGGGCACAAGAAACTGGCGCCATCAATGCTGGCAGGCATGGAGTCGATTTTCATTTCTGGAAGACGAAAAACAAAAGATGCATGGTCCTGGAAGAATGCCACTGCATTATGTGCAGCCATCATATTCTTCGTTGCCATGCGCGCGAGGGATATTGACCTGGAGCAGGCCATTCAACCTGAAATCTATGAGCCGACTCGAGCTGAGATAATTGACCAGCTAGGTCGAGCTCGCCAAGAAGTTGAGGTCAAAGGTGTAGAGCCAGATAGCCTCTGGGAAGGCTGGACCGATGTGAGCAACGACGACTTTGATGCAGCGGCATCAAGAATCCGTGACAAGGGTTGGTTGGAGGCCGACTGGTATAATGGCATTACAGACGTCATCAACATGGGCATGGAGCTGGATGACGATGTGGCCGATGGTCTAGATGAGGAGGACTCGTTGCAAGTTCAGCAACAGAGAGCGGACACCATGTTCCAGGAAAAGTACAACTACTTGAGTGAGGGCCGTAGAGCAGAGTACAAGGCGTGGAAAGATGCCACCCTGATGCGGATCGCAGAACTGTCTGCATCCTTGGAAGCTGGCGGAAGCAATGATACCCAATAAATAGAAGGAGGAGACGGAGGCGTTTGACATCAGAATGGTTTATATACAGACTCTTTATTCATGTCGACATAATTTACATGTACTCAACGTACAGATGCAGATTCCCTTCCCTTAGCCCAGCCTGCCTGGGACAAAGGGATGTCCGGCACTCAATCCTCCATCTACAGCCCAGGCCTGTCCATTTACATAGCTAGCCTCATCACTGCCCAGGAACAAGACAACGCGCGCAACCTCGTCCGCACGCCCACCGCGCTTCGTCGGGTTCAGCTGGCCAATCTTCTTCTCGGTGCCCCGGGCGCGCGCGGCCTCGTACACAGGCGCCGTCATGCCCGTCTCGATGATGCCGGGGCAAATGGCGTTGACGCGGACGCCAGAGCCCGCGAGCTGGTAGGACATTGTCTGGGCGAGAGAGACGACGCCGGCCTTGGCGGCGGAGTAGGCGGTGCTGCCGGCGTTTGAGCGAAGGCCGGCCACGGAGGCGGTGCCGATGATGCTTCCGCCTGGGGCTGACTTTTGAGAGGATGTTTTTGTCATGGCTGGCGCGGCGTATTTGGCGGCCAGGAAGACGCTGTAAGCTTTTGGTCAGTTTTTTTCGGACAAGGTGATGGAGTTGAGCGATGCGCTCCATGTGAAAAAGACGGACCTCAGAGTGTTGATCTTATATACGTTCATGAAATCCTCGACTCCAATGTCAGTGAAGATGACGTTTGGGCCTGTAATGCCAGCATTGGCGAAGAAGACGTCTAGGCGGCCGTACCGCTCCATTGCGTCGTCCACAACGGCCTTGACCTTGGCCTCATCCGAGGCATCGAACTGGCGCGTGTGAATCTCGACATTGGGGTGCAGCTGGTTAATCTCCTTCTTGTGAGTTTCGAGATTTGAGCCATCGAAATCACAGATGTAAATGGCCCGGGCACCGCTCTCGGCGTACTGATGAGCGGTGGCTCTGCCTATGCCAAGGGGAGAGTTTGCGCCTTGTAGGATGAGCATAAGCACCTCTTTGGGAGGGAGTTGTGGCATTTACGTACCGGTGATGATGACGACTTTGTCTTGGACTCGGGGCTTGCTGGAGCCGGCGGCGACTTTGGCGATGGGGGGGAGGAGTTGGGAGGTGAGAGCTTCAATGCGGTTCTCGGCTTTTGACTTGTCGGACATGATGGGCGGGTTGTATGTGAGTTCTATGATATGAAAGAGGTAGAGGTGAAGATGTACAACAGATAGGCAATTGCTGATATTGATATAATTCAAGGAAAAGAAGAGGGGAAAAAAGAGGAAGAATGCTATAAGATGACTGCGTATCGAAAATCTTACATGGCGATGCTACTCCCAGATTGGAGCTCTCTCCAGGTTTCTATATTCTCTATCCGGGGCAGATGGGCCTAGATGCCGAGGCTCAGCAGTAGGGAAGACGCGCCGAGGGAGCTAGACTGGTTTTGGGGCTGGTGGAGATGGTCCCCCGCAAAGTTAGAACAAGGGCTTCTCCAGAACGAAATGATACTTGACATTATAAGTTGGCGGGGTGAGTGTATTCTGTATGTTGTTTTGACGAGATTAATTGGTACGGGCCAAGGCTATGATATATCTGGGTACTCATGATGTTGCTCGATATCTACATGTACTTACTAGACCGAGGCATCTGCAAGGGTTGGTGTAAAGAGTGTACAAGGATAGAGTCAATTGCTTCCATATTTAGTAAGGAAATATTAAACGGCGGTTATGAGTCTAGGAGAGAGCACCATGTTTTCAAAAAGGGTTGAGATAATATGGCATGCATAGTTTATTGAACAGTGTATAGGTATACAGACATGCCAATACACGCAGCGGAACTTGTCCAATTTCTCTACTAAGGCATCGACTATTTGATTTGAAGAATTCCAACATTTAGGTACTTGCACGCTCTCATGAATATCCAAAGATGGAAATTGTGCTTCTACCTAGGTACCGTGTCATACCTATGACTACCTACAGGTACTACTATGGATTGCTTGGCTACCTATCCCAATCGTCTTTGCATTGCAATCAACCTGCATGAATACCAAGGCTTGTATTTCATCTACTATAATCCTTCTTCAGCTCCTTCATCCTTTTAAATAGTATTCGATAGTCTCTAGAACAGTAATTTATATATATTAGCGTGCAGATACGAAGTACAAAGAGTCATGATAACGACAGTCCGATAACCGGCAGCCCATCTACAAAACTTGCCCAAAACACCATCTCGAGCGCCATCCGTCTTCATTGGACCCTCCAAAGCCACCCATAGAAAAGTCTTCCTTACCGTACCAATCATTTTGCATCGCCTGGTATTCAGCTGACCATCGCCCTCCAGGGGTCAAACGAGACACCGATTCCGCATGCGCTGGCGTAACGCTCAAGGTCTAGACGCTGTGCCAACATTGCCTACGCCGTTTTGGAAGAGCGTCGCTCTTTCGTCGAGTCTCTCGGCGCCCTTTTTTTCTTTGCTTTTGCCCTTTTGTCACACCGCTAGAGGAGTGTGATTGTGTTCCTGTGGTGGCGGCTTTACGCATGGGCTTGTAGCGAGGTCGCGTAAGCCAAGCTCTTGTATACGGACGCCATACATTGTTCGATTGAGCCACGACATGGAGGAGAGCCAGAGAGGGATTTTAGGGCTGGATTCCGCCAGGAAGGGAGAGAGAAGAGCACACACAGGGAAAAAGAGAGAGAGGCGATAACCGTGCTCGGCTTCCGAAGCAAAGGCGTCATGGCTACCTCCTTGCTCTCCTTCTCTTCCGCTCTGGTTACCTCGCAGAACGGCGAGGCGTTGATCAGTTGCGTACCTAAACGCCCATATTTTATCTCCAGGTGCGGACGACATGAATACGAAAAGTTTGTCTGGTATGGCTGTCAGCTCTGTTGGCAACTTGTTTGCCGCAAGCCTGCGAGCTTCGGCTTCTCCAGGATGCGATTCAGCCGCTTGGGCGGTGGCACCCCTGCATAGCGATTTTGTGTCTCTGGCCCCGATTTTATCTCGATGACTGGATAAGGCAGAATAGCCAGTCACTGCTACAGACTTCAGGGGCGGAATGGAGCTTCTGTAGCTTGTGTTCATTGCTTGGTTCCACGGTTCCTTGTGGTTGAGCGCATCGAGCTTCTTTTTGGCTCCGGTCATCAACTAGATCCTTTTCTTTCTTTTACTATCACAAATGGTGCTCCCTTGGCTGCATTCGACTTACGTTTTTTCTTCATTAGCATGCATGGATTCCGATACGCTGCAAAGCATAGTTGCAGAATGAGCTTGCGCCACTTGTAAGTTTCTTGGGAAATGCAGGCAAAAGGAAAAACGCCAAATGAGCGCATTTCGCACTTGTTTGCCAATCTCGTCTATCCCCGAGATTGTCAAACTAATGCGGGTTTATCACAAACAATGATGCTACATGAATTTGGGACAAGATAGGTAGGTTGCCAGCATTGTGCTACCTTCGACGGACAACGGCGTCCTTCTGCCTCGCTTCCATTTCCAAAGATGCCAGTTGGAAATTCCATGTCATGACCTGATCCTTCGCTCTCTCTCTTTATATCACCACGTCACGCAAGCTACTCATAGCAACTTTTGCAAGGAAAATTCGGATGATTTCGATGCTCAATATAGTACCGACTACCGGCTCAAATCATACACCATTCTTTTGTCAGCTGGGAGAAGCCATTGGTCACTTGGAGAGTACCCCTCCGCTTGGCGTCACCGTATTTGTGAAGCAACACCAGATACCAGCTGCAGAATGTACTCCGAGTCAACTGAAATCGTGTTGTACAAGCTTGTTACCATGCTATTGGACACTGATATGTGAAGTTTTCAGCCCCAAAGCGCGCTATAGTCGCTATTCTTGAAGAAAAGAAAACACCAGATCTTTCACTGAGTCAAGTGGCTGGCATGTTTGCTCGGGAAATTGCCACACTGAGCCCTAATTCAACGAGCAATCACGAAAACAGGGGCAGACACCCACAGGCGTCGTTTGTGCCCTGAGATCTGCAATTGCTCTATGTGAGTTCTGATCTTCCACGAGGCCATGAGCCGACAGGGGGACCCAGAAAGCCACCGGGAAGCCATCATCCGCTACGGCACTTGGACGGTTACACAATCCACAAATTGTTGGAGACGAGCTACTGCGAATAGTCTACAGCTCGACCAAGTTGTGACGCCCCGGACAGGCTATCTCCACCAGAACGTTTGCGAGGCTTCTATCCTATCCATGCTGTCTTCCTGTTCGGCCACCTCCGACGTTGATGGAGGGTATTGGGCATTAGCGACGCTATAGTCCCGTAAATCTCTCTAGGGACCTGGCTAGAGCTCCTCCAAGGCCATACGAGGAAATCCTCATCGGGAGCGGTATGCTGCAGAACCGTGTGAGACCCTCCTGCATATGGTCTTGTCTGCTCCTCGTTCCTTTTTGGAGGCTGAGGCCGTTTACGTTCCTTGCCAAAGAGGCCACGGACCATCCTCACACCTGTGTCTCCTTCTCGTACCGAGTAGTCGACATACACAAGGTTATATAGTAGGCGCCCGAGACCCTCGAGGTCATGAACCGTGTTGATACTCGCAACTCATCCCGTCCAGCAGCTTTGCCCCTCAATGAATACTCTGACACCGTGAATTTGTGTCCTTTTCCTTGTTACTCATGTAGCATCTACACTCGCTTTTTACATGATTCGGTATAATTCTTTGCTATACCTTTTTCAGCAACTCTCACATTATATTAATGATTGAACGATTATTTGTTTCTTATCCAACTATTAATACTTAGACTTGCGTATAGAGATTGGAAAGCTTCAACGACTAATCGCCATGGAAGAAACCAACTATATTCACGAATCTATTCTCTTTGCTTCAACTAATGACAAGCATGTTCCTGATTGTTCAGCAGACTGCCAAACACAGCTTTTGAGGTCATTGGCGTCCAACAGGGAGGCAGGCGTGATGTGTCAGACTTTTTCTCATTTGTTAGAAGACGGGGGAGGAAGGCTTCCCATGTTCTACTACTGTGGCTCCCATCTGTGTAAGATGAAGAGCATAGGAGATGCTGGCCAAGATTGTGCGTCGGCCTTCTAGAGATTGTGGGTTCATATAACTAAGTGTTCTTCTAGTGAGTATCCGTCGGTTCTTGAGCTCTTGTCAAAGGTAGTGTACATCTTCTATTCAACATGTCCAAGACACGCTCATTAAGGATGTAAGACACAGAAGAGATTACGGTCTAGGATCGTCAGGCCAGGCACATGTCCGTTCAGGCAGCGTCGTCGAAGGAAAAGAACATGCTCGTCGGCAACAACAACAACAGCCTACAGCATCATCAGTCTTGGGAGTTCCAACTGCCACTCCATCAGGATTTCTTGTCGAGGGATTCCATACCGTCACGACCAAAATAAGCCCGCCTTCCGCCTCCGAGATAGCCCCTGGTGTGGCTGCCTCAGGGTCCCCAGTGATCCATCTAATCACGACGACGGAAACCTCGAAGCCCCTTCGCCATAGAACTGGAGGCAAAAGCTCAGTACCTGTCAGCACAAAGGTCACCATCGGTGTGTCCGTCATGGTCGGGATCCTGGCTGTCTTTGCGTTGATCGCTTGGCACTTGAGGATGAAGGCGCGGATGCGCAATAAGAAGCGCATCAGTCGCCCTATCAAACCCAGCAGCCTTCCTCCTACGCCGCTCATATCACCGTCGAGCTCGTACGCTGGGCCACCAAGCGGCCCGTTGACGCCGCCTCCACGACTACAAGAGCGACGCTTCTTGCTGACTAGAGCTTTGAGCCTTCGCCGTAACAACCAACGCCGTCAGTACAATGATGAGGACTCTCAGGAATGGGCTGGTGTGCCACTATCGCCCATGCCGCCACTGTCGCCCCTATCACCTCTCTCAATCCCCAGGACCAGATGGAACTCTGAAGAGTCTGAGCACGGCGGTATAACGGCAACAACTACAATCTCGCAAATAACACATGTCAACAGGCCCCCTAGAGACGACCTTGCGCCAGCCGCCAGCGTTTCGAGCATCTTCAGCAGCGCAAGCACCCTGCGGGCCACGTCCAATACATCCGCTGACTCGACACAGATCAGATATAGCGGTACCACTGCCACTGATCTTCCCAGACCGCCGCCACGAGTATATGAAACACCGCCGATGATTCGTGGTCTGGCCAGTCCTGGGCCACCGCCTACACGTGCGCTTCCGAGTCTTCCCGCTGATGGCCGGGTGAGCCCCTTCAAATCACCCCTGACGTCGCCCGCGAGTCCGAGCCGGCGAGGATCACCGAGTCTCGTGGCTGCGGCTAGGCCATCTGTGGGTACAAACGAAGGAAATGATGGATATCAGAGGCCAGGCGAGGAGAGTGGTCAAGGGGGTGTTGGGAGGTCCGTGGATGTGCCAGTACAGTCTCCGAGGAGGGTGAGGCATGTGAGGAGCCCACTTGGCTTGAATAGCATGATGAAGAAGGAGTGAGGGTGTCTGAATGGTAGAACAACGGCTTACATTCTGCGGCATAATTCATGATTTGTGCGCTATATGGGATAAAAGGGGGAACAAGAGGTACGAGGTTTTTATATGACAGGCTCCAACAATGATAGATATGTCTTTTCGACCTTCAAGTTTTTAATCTAAAATATTTCATTTATTTTTTAATTCTTCGTCGCTACTCTTTCATACACGTACACTATCTAGTGGAGCAATCTAGATGCCGTAGGCCTTGAGTGAGCGGACAGTGTCAGATACACTCTTCTCAATAGGAATCCACTCGATCCCCAACAACTTGTACGTCGCATCGTTGTTATACTTGAACGACTTCGTCTCATCAAAAGGCTCTCCACCAGGCACCTCCGGTCCGGGCAATCTGTCAGCGTACTCAGGGAAGCCCTCGCGGACGATCCTGGCAACTTCTTGGTTACACGTCCTGCCTGCGACGGTGAAGAGACGACGGCCTCCAGCCTCGGGGATCTCGAACGCCTTGATATGGGCGGCTGCGGCATCACGAACATCGATCCATAGGCCGACGGGGCCGGTGTCGCCGATTTTTTCTTTCCATTGACCGCGGAGAAGAGCGACGATACGCTCGTTGGATGTGTTGATTGAGTCCAGCGAGGCTAAGCTGTGAGCCACGGGTCCGAAGACAACGGGCGGGTTCACCGTGACGAGGTCGAAAGAGGGCTTCTCGCGAGCAACAAAGTCCCAAGCGAGACGCTCGGCAGCCGTCTTGGAGACGCGGTAAGCGGTAGGTGGCGACCGGTGAACGTCCTCGACGCCATCTGGGTTCCACGACTCCTCAGTGAAAGTCGTATTAGGATCAAACAGCCTCTCCTCCGAAAGAACCGCAGCAAAAGACGACGTAATAACAACCCTCTTAACAGACTTCGCATCGCGGTGAATAGCCTCAAGAATACCACGAGTACCGTTAAGCGCAGGGTCGATGAGCTCCTTCTGGGCGTCCGTCCACTTGTAGTGAAAGGGGCTGGCGGTGTGGAGCACGACCTCGAGCCCGTCGGCGTGCGCGGCGATGACCTCGTCAAAGGCGCTGGGCTGGGCAATGTCGCCGACGGTGACGACGGTGAGGCGGTTCTGCTGGACGCTGTCTGGGTGGGCGGCGCGGATCTTTTCTGCTTTTTCCTCGGTGCGGACGGTGGTGATGACAGTGTGGTTTTTGGCGAGGAGTTGTTCGAGGATGTGGGCTTTTTTGTGTTGGAATCATATGTTAGCTTTCTTCTTCTTCTTTGTTGTTCATGATGTTGGAGTGAGAGTCATGAATGAAAAGTGACATCTTGAAAAGAGTGTTTGGTGGTGTTATAATCATCTCATGTCCTCTCATGATACGATGAAAATTGAATAGCGAGAATGAGACGAAACATACCGGCAATGAAGCCTGAGCCACCTATTTCATTCCTGTCATTAGCAAAGCTGGCTCATCATACTCATAAATAAAATCTTGAGAGATGACTTACCTGTGAGAAGAACCTTAGTCATTGTGATTTATTTCAAGTTATTTCCCTCTTTCTCAACACGTGTAAATCCAGACAATAGTGAACAAATCCTCAAAACTCGACAAACAGACCTAAGTTAAGTCAATGTGTCCTACTAGGTAGTTCAAAGAAAAAAGTACAAGAAGGAAAGAAGAGAAAACAGACGAGACAAGTTCCAAACAAATAGTCCAACCCAAACCAACGGAACGAGAAAAAAGCACCAATAACTTCCTCTCTTCCCATCCTCAATGGGACCCCCCAATATTGACGTCAAATCACGTCTTCTTGATTCCCCCGCCTCCAATTTCTGCTCCCCACTGCGTCCAAAGCGGGTCAAAATCCCCCTCCCCACGAAGGACTATGGCTCGATGCTAGTGGTAACAGGAGGGAAACAAACACGAAAATCCCTCCACTTGGCAGGATATATCCGATCGGAGATAAAGAAGACCTGGGCTAAATGATATGCCTAAATGCGAGTAAACTGACGAGTAAACTGTTAGAATAGTTGGGGTTGAATCAACTAGCCTTGAAAGTTGGAGTAGTTTCATATCCACCGATATGCAATGCATCATGCAAGCAGATGGGACTTCATATCACACAATCATATCACACAAGTCACGCCAGTGTCATCTTCATCAGCTTCAAAACAACAGGAAACAGTGATATTCCGAGGTATCAGAAATCCAGCGGTGATTCAATGTACAAGATAGAGATTTTAATACAGTACAGCAGCATTCTTCAAGACCCAATTTCTGTCTCAGATGCATTTCATTTCGTTTCAGGCCACACCACGCTGCTCAAAGGGCCCCCCTCCAACACGCTTACCAGTTTGAAAAAGACTTCCTCCAGATGTGCACCGCGATAGGAAATAAATCGTCCAGGCTGCGAACATGGCTCTTTCGGCCTGCCTTTTCAAAGATCCGGAATGTCAAAAACATCGCTTCGGCTTGCTCGCTAGCCAAACCCCGTTGGCCATTGCGAAGTAAAAAGCTCCATGCAAAGAAAAATGAAGGATTAGGTTTTCCACCCATCCAAGTCCATATTCGTCACTTCATCGCATACCACGCTTTTGCCTTACCGCGCCAAGTCATACCCGTCATTACTCAACTACCACGGCCATCATCAAACTCATCATCGTCTTCAACATCGTCTTCATGTAGCAGATGACCTAGCAGAAGCCGGGGGGGCTGGTGTTTCAGGAGGATGCGGCTGGGGCACTCCTAGTCCTGGAGGTCGAGGAATCTCATCAGGAATTGGTAGTGTTAGCGGTCCTTTGGGCACGATTGTACGGCCAGGTAGTTTCTCTCCACGGATGACCTTCTCAACCTCCTCTTTATCCAGCGTCTCGTATTGCACCAATGCCTGAGCTAGCAAGTCGAGTTCTTTGCGCTTCTCCGTCAGAACCTTTCTCACATCTTCGTAGGATTTTCTCAGCGTTTTCTGGACTTCGCCCTCAATCAAGGCCTTGGTCTCAGAACTGAGGTTCTCATATCTTCTGCCGTATTCAACAGGTCCCAAAGCGTTAGACATGCCAAAGTGAGTGACCATCATAAAGCTCAGGTCAGTAGCTCTCTCCAGATCCTGCAAGCCGGTTTATTAGCACACATTCGCATTTCACGATACGTATATATAACTTACATTGGAAACACCAGATGTCACTTTATCGTCACCGTATCGCATCTCCTCTGCCATCTTGCCTCCAAGAAGCACGCGGATGTTGGACATGTATTCGGCCGCGGTGTACGAGTATTTATCCATAGCAGGGACATGAGCGGTGTGGCCCAGGGAAGGGCCTTTGGGGAGAATTGTAACCTTGTAGAGTCGGTTGGAGCTTTCCTTTTCGAACAGTTGTACAAGAGCGTGGCCAGCCTCGTGGTATGCGGTCATTTCCTTTTCCTTCTCCGTCACGACCATTGATTTTCTCTCAGCGCCCATGGTGATTCTGTCAAATGCCCAGTCGATATCTTGCTTGGAAACCTCGCGGGCCTTGGCTCTGCTAGCGCGTAGGGCTGCGACATTCAGCATGTTCTCGAGGTCAGCACCAGATTGTCCAGGAGCGCGTGCGGCAATAGCATCAAGATCCACATCCGGTGACAGCCTAATCTTCTTGGCATGATGTTTCAGGATGGCAATACGCCCACGAACATCCGGCAGGTCCACGTTGATGTGTCGATCGAATCGTCCAGGTCTGGTAAGAGCCTTGTCCAGCAACTTGGGCAAGTTGGTAGCCGCCATGATGATAATCTTTGTATCTGTATCGAATCCATCAAGTTCCGTGAGCAATTGGTTAAGAGTCTGTTTGGAGTGAGCTTGGTCCCTTGGGTTACGTTTTCCACCGATAGCGTCGAGTTCGTCGATGAAGATGATAGCAGGGGATTTGGCTTTGGCAGCCGCGAATAGCTCTCGAACACGCTTGGCTCCGACACCAACAAAGATTTCATCGAATTCACTGCCAGACATGTAGAAGAATGGAACACCAGCCTCTCCAGCGACAGCTCGAGCAAGCAGCGTCTTTCCAGTACCAGGGGGTCCAACGAGGAGAACACCTTTGGGCAGCTTAGCACCCAAATCAGAGAAGCTATCCGGGTTACGAAGAAATTCGACCACTTCTTGTAGCTCTTCCTTGGCCTCATCGCATCCGTGAACGTCGTCAAATCGGGTCGTCTGTTTCTCGGCCTTGACTTCAGAGTCGGTCTTGGCTCCCGGTCCACGCCTGAAGGTGCTCAGCGTCTCAATCAGGATCGTCACGGCTGCGAAGCAGAGGTAGGTGAAGACAATGAAGGTAGCGAAAAACTTGACCCAACGAAAGACAAGCGACCGGGTTGACTCTTGGACAACAACGTGGATTGGTTCACCCTTAACGCCCATCGATCCGCTAAGAGCTGCGTTTGCAATGGCCTGTTCGTTTCCTGCCCATTGTCCTCGTGCAAATCCAGGTGTCGCTGTAGCTGTCGCAATGGTGCTCGTACCACTATTAAGAGCAGCCAGGGCCCGCTTGTAAGCGTCCTCGGTGCCAGCGTTTGTTGCGAAACGACCAGTTTGATATCTTTCCACCAGGATGCCAGGCATGTTTGCTCTCAAAAGAAGCTGGTAGAAGGCGTTTTGAAGGTTTGCATTTCCGGGGTTCCTGTTTGCTGATTCTTCGACGGAGGCTAATTGACTGCGAGAAATTCCATTGGACGTTCCAAAGCCTCTGTGTTGCGTACCGAGTGTTCCGGAGAGAATCCGGGTCGTGGACATTGCGCGAAGCGGGGTCGAGACGGCGGGAGTAGATCGCATAAACAGGTTGACAAGGGGAGACGAGACGGTATTAACAGGTTGGAAGTAAGGCCTTCGGAGGATTGGGTTCGCTGCGAGCAACCCAACCCGGCCCAGTCCAGAGATGGAAGTGCGGACGTTGGTCGGTACCATCGCGCTAGATGCCGTGGACTTTGGTACGTGCAACGGTGCTTGCTGGAGAAACTCGGGTAGTAGGGTTCGCGCCGACTGGGAAAACATCATCAAAGTCAGCAACAATGCAAGCCATTAGAAATGATCTGAAGGAGTATTCTCACCTTCTCTGTCGCTTCAGCCACGGAACTGGTTCGCGCAGTCTCGGCTTCAGTAACGGCATCGGTCTGTTGGCGCGGCACTGACGAAGGTCGCCAGGGCCTCATGAGAGTGTTGGTGATGGAAGGTAAGGTGTCCGCTGCGGCTGCTGCCATTGACTGTTCAGGTTTCCATCAGCATACGGCCTCGGTTTTCGGAATTCATGCGTCCAAGGGACCTGGATAGGTACTTACAGGCAGCAAGCCACCGTGGAACGCCATCGCCGGGAGTGACGCCGCCTATCTCAAGGCGAAGGTCGGATGTTGAATGTCAAGCCCCGCGATGACAAGAGAGAGGAAATTAGAGACAGGAGGATGCAAGGATAGTCAATGCCGCCCTATCGTATGACGCGGAGCAGCAGCCTGCCGGGCCAAGGCCTGGCGCTATCGAGAAGCCGGCCAGGTCCAGCAATGAATAAGAACGAGTCTGGATCCCTCCCCCTACCAATCGTCAAGTAGAAGGATGATAGTTGATCGCGGGCGAGGATATTTCCGAGTGCAAAAACCTCTACCTCGATGCCCTCATGATGCCGGCTGGATTTATAAAGGGTATGAGGATGAGAAGAGAATCGCCACGATCGGGGTTCTATCGGCCATGGTCGGCAGGCCAGCTTCTACCGAACCTTCACGAAGTGACGTGTCACCTGACCTGACAGACAAGAGAAGCTAACGGAAAAAGGCCGGGGCCCACGATCCATTTTAGGAAATCAACAGCGACAGTCTCCAATGCATTGACTTTAGGTGCCGTTCGTTTATTAACCAATCAAGATAATTTGGTGGCTTCAGTCAATCTCAAAAAGAAAACAAATAACAAGGTAGATTGCTTCATATACTTGGCTTTATGCTGTTGAAAATAGCCTTGCTTTACATATATATACACAAAGTCACCAATATACAAAATTCGTACACGCAATTAATCCGCCTCCTGATAGCACCGTGCTATTATTCCGTAAAATACCTCCCCCTTGCCTCCCAGAAGAAGAAGAAAAAAACCGCCCCTGATAAACTCCCAGTGTTTCTAACCCTCATATAATTCATTCCGATTTATTAGTAGATGCAGTGGGAGTGAGTGAATTGCTGTTCCTAGTTCACCCCGAAGCCCGCCGAAGCAGTTTTTGCTTCTTGTACACCAAACGGGCTTGTTGCTGCTTATATATTGTACACGCCATACGTCTCGTATCCATACCATGGCTCAGACTTCACCGATGTAGGAGAACCATATCGTCCCACAATATGGCTTGGAATTTGACCCGGGTGGATCAGCATTTGCTGCCGCGCTTGAGCCAACTGTTGAGAGTAAGTCATTATTGGCGCAGACTGTCCCAGAGTAGTTGCGTTTTTCAGAGAGTATGTTGAATTTTGCAATCCCAGATACTTGTGATAGCCCTTTTGCGACAAGGCGCTATGACTGGAAGTTGACTGGATGCTGGCAGGGCTGTTGTGTGAATTAGTATTGAGACCCAGGGACGAGTACGACAGATCCATTGTAGATTGCCCAATCGACCCAGTATACTGGTCGTCCAAGTTCATCGTCTCAATATGGGAACTGCCTTGTCCAATTCCATACAGAGGCATACTGCTGAATCGATGTAGTGTAGTGATGTCTTGCAGCTCGTCCGTAGCGGCGTGAGGGGAGTGAAATGGCTCATCGATGCAACAGATGTGTACCTGGCCATCGAGATCGGAAGCAGGTGGAGTATGTTGGAATAAGCTTCCTTGTAAAGTCGAGAGTTGGTGGGCGGTGATGCCATGAAGAGGCTGCGGGGTGGATGGCTGGGCTGGCATAGATGACGAGCGGCTGGATTCCGAATCAGAGATGCAATCGATTTGTCCGCCGAAGATATCACGCTGCTGAGAGTGTTCCCTCTGCCTGACAGCGAGCTTATTACGACAAAAGCTAATTTGGTCAGTTAGGCCACTTCAATTCCATAGGACATCAAGGTGCATACCTCTTCGGGCAGTCGATGTGCGCGCATCTGCGACTACGGCTCCCAGTGTGTACGTGGCGGTGTCTAGCAAGGCTAGACGACTATTCACATTATTAATTTGCAGTCCCGTTGGGGGTTTTTGTAGATAACCTACATCTGAGAACCTCTTTATGCAACCGGGGTATTTGCACTTATGCGGTTTCTCGCCGGTGTGCGTTCGAGTGTGCACGGCGAGGGCACTGCGTTGGATAAAGCGTTTTTCGCAGCCAGGGGCCGTACACGGATGTGGCCGCTCATTCGTGTGAATTTTGTAGTGTCTCGTTAGGTCTGATCTGCGTTTGAAGTCCTTTTAATGTGTCAACAAGTGTCAAAGAATGGCTGCGTTTTGGTAACCAATTGCTATCCGTACCTTGTTACAGGACTCCCAATCGCAGGCAAACGGCCTCAGATCAGGTCCGTCTGTAAATCCCTTGAACATCATTTGCGACATAATGCCGTTTTAAAAAGAATGTTGTATGATCAAGAGGGTTGATGTGCTCAACAGTTTGTAAGATCACAGATGCTTAATGTCTGTGACAAGGAATGAATACGATGTGCTTTGAATCAATTGATGGCAATGGCGGTAGTTGGTCGGAGTTGGAACTTGGTTTGGATGAGCGCGTGCCGAGGGTTGATATATATCACCGTGGGTACTCTTATTCTCAGAAGAGTCGCACAGCTTAAATATCTAACAGGGTGTTGATCAAATATAGTGCAGCTAAGATGCACAATACCGGTGGCTTCTTTTACACCGGTCCAATTGCGGATCCTGAGATGTAGCAGGGAGATATGAGTGGCTTGAGAGTGAGATTTGTGGTCCAGTAAGTGGCCAAGGCGAGCTGTAAGAAGCGGGAAGATCCTAGCCCATTGGTCCCGCGGAATCAGAGGAGGCTCCCGAATGACGCTATGGATGTCTTGATGGAAAATATAGTTCCAAAGACGCTGTGTAACATGTGCTAGGAAGGGAGTGGATGAGGGCAGCCTGAGAAAGAATCCGGTAGGACAAGCGATCAAAATTTCTGAGCGTCGAGTATTGATAAGCTGAAAGCAAGGAGTGGCGATAGAATGACCCCAGCTTTAAGAGCAGAGCCAAGAAAGAGAATGAATGTATGAGGTGATTGTTGTGTAATCGTCGTGTCTTTTCCTGAGTTGCATCAATGGCAGGTAAAGCTATCGGTGCTCGGCAAAGCCACGATGCAGACCAGAGGAGAAAAGTGATGCCATGTGTATATATATCTTTTGACAGGAACCAGAGACCTGTGAGTTGAGTCGGATCCAGCTAGCTGCCTACGTGATACGACGGCCGGAGCAGGGATTCGGGTATGCATTGCATTGGATGGCACTGCGGGAACAGCGGTGGTGGCCACTCCTCTGGGGAGCCAAGTTAGGCAAAGCTTGTATGCTCGGGTGTAATCTCATGTACATTGGGAGTGGTGATGGAGTAATGTACCAGTGTAGTGTTGAACAGGGGTTGAGCACGAGACGACGAGCAAACAAACCCCCATGTCTGTTTTGGAACCGTCTCAATTAGCCATGTGGAAAGAAACCGACCAGAACTATTTTAGGGCGGATAAAGCAAATGTGACTGGCTGTGCTCAAACACATGGGCCATGGAATCTCTCTCGATCGAGTCTAGAGACGCACCTGGTGAGAGCGAGGCCTGAGGGTCTTGCAGCCGTTTCATCATGAGGCACGGGGAATACTCAGGACCAGAGGGAGGGCGGCCAAGCTCAGAACGGAGCTCACCTGACTGTTGCCGAGTGGTCCATAATCCATCGAAGACAAATGGAGAAATTTTGCCACGCAAAGGTAGGGCAGACAATGGGGGCTCTTCTAGGAAAATACCACATTGGAGGACATGGGGGCAGTTCTTGCGCGCGGTTGACTCTGCTAAGCGGGCCGGTCTGGGCGGGCCGAGAAGGATGAGGAAGCGTCTTCAGACGCAAAATTCCTTTGCTGAGCAATAGCAAATCCCATGGATTCCTTCCAATGCAACTTTCATTTTGTTTTCTTCCTTGAGGTTGTCTCGGCAGTAACATCAGTTGCTTGGTGCAGATACATTGCATCCGGGCTTGCGGGTGTATGCCCGCACTTCCAGAGTGGGCTCAGCTGTGAGGATCGCCAGAGCATGGACCAGGAGAAGGGACGAAAGTCTGGAGGGTGAGAGGCAGCGAAAAGTAACAATGGATGTGGAGACGAGTGTGAAGCAAGAAATGCATCAATGGCAGGCTGTGCTGACACGGTATGACATGCAGGTACGGGTCTCCAGTGTCGACGCTGCTGCTATCGCGAGAGACAGAGCTGTGTATATGTGAAAGAGAAAGAGAGAATACCTAGTAATTAGATATTTTGCTCGAGCTGTACTTTGACTGTGTCTTGTATCGGCCTTGCAGGAGATGCCATCAATTCAGCAGCCTTCCATCAAAACAGCGGGCTGTGTGTGACTCGTGAGATGTGATTTTGCGGGGAGCAGCTCTTGGGTGAGGAGGATTGATTGCCTGGTGTACTGATCGCCGCCTGTAATTGGTGCGAGAGAAGCACAAGTAAACAGTTGACAGGGGATCGTGGGGGTGGGGTGAAACACACGATAGCTGCACATTGCGCCGTAAGAGCATAGATCTACGTACCTATCTATGCATCTACGCCCTACAATATGCCCGTAAGTGTGCGCAGGAATTTACGCTTGATCTGCCGCTAAAATTTAGGCCAGGACCAGATGCCACGCCAACTCACTCGGGACAGACCCGAGGTTCTGTGAACGTGGATCTTTGTGTTCCAGATGATGCGATGCAGCTCATGGTGAAGCCTCAAGACACGGCCTGTGCAGTGCAGCCAGCCACAAAGCAAGTACCTGCAGACGGGATTCACTAATACGTATACATTAATACCACCATCAAGGTGTGTAATTGTATTCCATGGTACTTTTGCTTTCCTGTTGCCTGGGACAAGAGTATAGGTACCTTCTAGAAGATTGCATACCCTACCTCCCTCTTGTGAGGCCAAGGGCAATGGTCAAACATCACATGCAGGTATACGTGTGGAATTATCAATCTCTAATAATTAAACTCCATCTATCGTCCAATTTTACTTGTGGCCAAAGTTTCAGGTTTCGCTCATAGTAAAAAAGGAGAGTGAGTGCGTGTAAGATTCGTGCATGAAGTGGAATCACTTCAACACCACCATGATAATATTCCGCGGAATTATTAGCCACCACAACGTGCTTATTAGATTAGTAGATACCCAATTACAACAATACTCAATTACATAAATCCTTGCCACTGTGTTTACCACCAGCTCGCCATGTCTTGCTTGTTTACACCTGGGACTGCATGATCCGGTCTTAATGTTGCGCCTGGATAGTTCCCGTCTCAGTTAGCTCCTGGACTTTCCGACCTGATTCTTGATATCAAACTTGAAACGCAGAGCCCAAAAGGCCTGCAGCTGCGGGAATGCCGGTTTGATAAACCCCAATCCAGCTGCTACCTCAGGCACACGTGGGAGAGGGTGTTATAATGGACATGGTAGCCTGGTAAGTGCAAGGTCAGGAAGGGTGAAGAAAGCTTCTCC